>NC_141158.1:12500-1212500 GCF_053477565.2 Lygodium microphyllum
AGTTCCTCTTCAGAATCTTTTGAGGAAGGGGACGAGGGCGACGATGGAAGCTTATCTGTCTCAAGGTCGAATTCTAACTGCCATTTGTAGGAGATGTTGGCAGATTGTGGCATGATAAACCTTTCTCCAAAAGGCTTATTTTTTCCTCTGTATGATCCCCTATGGTATCTGTGTCTGTTTCTCCTTGAAGTTTCTGGATGGTCATCCAGTGCATTTATAGTGTGTATGACCTCCTCATCTTCTGTTGTTGGATATTCTAGTTCTTTTGCACCACTGGACGGAGGGCTTGTAGGGACATCTTCCTCACTTCTTTCGAAGTATTCGCTACCTTCTTCAAGGGGAAGGCCTTCTTCTTGTATGGGGTTTAGTTTCTGTGGAAACTTTGCCTTGTTAGGACACTTGTTAGCCCAATGGCCTGTTTGTCCACAAATGAAGCAAGCGTTGGGCTGCTTTGCTCTCCTTATGAAAAGCCTTCTCTTCTGAAACCTGTTTTTAAAGAAATTTCTATGCTTTTTGAATTTCTGGGGCTTACAAGTGCACTCTTGTTTGGTGCATCCAAAATCTTTAGTATATATGTTTTGTTTACAGAATTCTATGGATGGTTGTGATCCCTTTTTTATCAGCTTTTTGGCTTTTGACTGTATACAGAGATCATCCACTACTTTTCTTACTACCTGAGCAATCATTCCGTATGAGTGATCATATGTTATGTTTAGACTTTCCATTTTTTGTATCACTAGAGTAGGAATAGGAGCTAGTAAAGAGTTAACAAACACACTCATATTAGTGGGGTCATGCTCTCCATTACTTCTATATAACAAATGTCTCATGTATATTATATACTCATCTATTCTGCTAATGTTACAAAGCCTTGCACTGTGGTATGCTTGGATGATGTGCTTGGCTTCATCATTTCTGCTCGCTACCCATTCTGAGAGGAGTGCTTCAAAGAAAAGCAGTCCAGGATTGGGATCTCTTTGGATGATTAGTTTGGCTTGGTTGTCGATAGACTCCCACAATATCGTAGGTCTCCAATGACAGATAGGCAAACTTGGCATCCGGTTCAGCAATAATTTCTCCATACTCTCTGACTCGTTCCCAATGATATCTTCTTTTCTCTGCTTGGTAAGATTTCTCATCCAATACCGGCTCGTCCAGAAAAGGGGCTATGTTAGGATGGTCTGAGTAATCCTCAATGCGGATCCCAGCTTTATTTATAGTGCATACCTCCACTCTCCGGCCCTGCACTCCTCAGTCCCCCTCTTCCCTGTGCATCACTCCTAGCCTTCTCTTCTAAACCTTATTTTTAACCCTATTTTCTGCACATGGAACATGTGTCACCATTCCTTCCGAGTCCCTTTGGCTATTCCAATTCGTCCCACCAACCCGTCAAGAGGCACCGCGAGCTCAGCCCGGATGCGGAAGACATCCTCCTTGATCTATATGAGGAGGGGATGCGCTACCTCCAGCGCCCCCCACAGTTCTCGCATATTGTCACAATCTCACTTGCAGCCAACAACTTTCTCCTAAAAGCTCAACTCGGCAACAAGATACGCGAGGCAGCCCTACTCAAGCGGCCAGAAACCCGCAACAACGCCATGGAGGAGGTCGAGCAACTCCCTAAAGAGCAGATGGTCGCCCAGTTGGTGAGGGAGGAGGTGCAGCGACAAGTTTGACAGATCCAACATCAAGCCAACCAACCTCCGCACCGTAACAAATCGGTTTCCACCCCTGCGGCATGCACCTCTACCTCCCGCACCCCTGCGACATGCACCTCGACCAACCACAAGCGGCGTTCTCGCCTTGCACAGCAGTGACAGCAACAGCAACAATGCCTGGCCAAATGGAGTAGTATCGAGGGCCCGACTAACGCAGCCCCTCGGCCAAAAAACGGGTGGCGGCTAGCTCATCACCCTGGATGCAGGTTAGGGCACTCAACAACACCGCGCAACAACCCGCCGTGACACAACAACAGTGCTCGGGGCACTCCACGCACTAGACGCAGTCGCGAGCCCACGTAGCTGTCCTCTCGGCAATCCACCACCCGCTCAACGAACTAGTTGGTCGTCGACGTCAAAGGCAAGGCACCCCTGGAAAAACCTGCGGCACCAACCCCCCTCCCCAGGGTCTACCACCCCGCACGTCGTGGTCACCGTCACCCAGGCAGTGTCACGGCCACCATGGATACCTGCCCGCAAAGGACAATCAATAGCCAAGCCCACCCGGCCACTTGGATCCACCACATCCTCAGTCAACCACCCCCTATCCATCCAAAACAAGGGACCGAAGTATCCAGACGGCCCCCAGAAGGGCCGCAGGCTCTTCTGGCTCCCGCTGACGGACTACAAGGCGTACCTGAGGCTTCTTTTCAGGAGAAAGATGCCAGCACAAGTGGATTAGTGCATCACCAATTTCCAGATCCACAATCTCTCCGCCCGCACTCTTTCCCTCTCGGAAAAGAAGCTCCTCAGCCTAGGCCTACACTTCATTCCTGAGCCCTCCCCACCTACGCATGACGAGCTATTGGCAAGCTTCAATCTGCTGGCCTGCACACTCAGGCTTCGATGGTACTTCAAGGATTCGGATAAACCCGCCCTCCATTTCGAGTTTCCAACCCAGCTTAGGAGCCTCCCAAGCATTTTGACCACCTGGAATCCATCATCTGCCAGCACCGATGCTCCTTCATCGGGATCATGGCGAGTACCAACACCCCCTCCTTCCATGGATTGCACAAGTTCTTGCGAGGAGGCCTCAAAACTTTAATGTGTGACCCAGAAATCATCATTAAGCCTGCAGATAAGAATCTAGGAGTCACAATCCTCGATTCCACTTGGTACCTACAAGAAGGGTTGCGGCAACTAGAAGACCCTTCCACTTACAAGAGGGTGGACTATTTTCCGGTGAAGGAACTCAAATCATGACTCCTCTCCCTTTTGATTAGCGCCCCTACTATTATCTCTAAATAAGAAATGGCTTATATGATGCAAGAGCTTGACAAAGGCTTCAATGTTTGTACTTTGTATTTTCTCCGTAAAATACATAAACCAACCCTTGTTCCATGGCCTATCTGTGCCTACACAGGGTATGTTTTTGAAAAAGCTGTCAAAACTCTATAGAAATAGAATTTGTATCATTTTTCATTAATTTATCTATATAATTATTTATTAAATTTATTTCCTTTGCACTAATTAGATATAAAGAAAAGTGCATTGGAGCTGGCCATTGATGAGTGGTCACAGGTTATGGTGGACCCACGCGGTGGATTAGAGAAAAGATAGTTCACACTTCCACCTATATGGCCCGATTGGGTACGTGTGACCAGAACTCACGCATATCAGGGTTAGACTCGCACACAGAAAGGATTGATGCCTTGAAGTGTGGGCTAGATCCACCAGAACAGACAGTTACAGTCAACAAGATGGCATGATCATGAAATGCTTGTATAATGTGCATGTGTGGGCTGAAAGCTTGAAATGCACATTTCTTTGCATATGAAAGTCACATGAAAATTCTGATACCGTTTTTGCAATGTACACAGAAAAAGCTTTCATATGACACCCATATTGGGGGTCCCTAAATTTTAGGAGCCTCGAATTAGCCTAAAAATGCTAGTCCTAAAAAATAGAGATGTCATTCTAAAAATAGTAAGTTATGTACTTTAACTGTGCTTACTAAATTTGGTTGTTTCTATTCTTGACAGTATTCAACCCAAAAAGGAAGGCCATAGAGAAGAGACAAGTGTCAATACACTTGTCACATAAGTTTTCAAGTGTCCCACCACTTGTCACATCTCATGATATGTGGCTGGACACTTGTCTTGTGCTACTCCACTTTCCCCTTTTGTACTAGCTCTTCCCTCTCCTATAAATAAGAGCTCGTTTTTCTTCATTCAACATCATTTTTCTTTGTTGTAAACTCATGTACAGCACCCACAGATAGCCAGAAACTGGCCCCATCCATCCCCATCATCATCCCCCACTTCTCCATTATCAAATTCCTCTATATTCCCTTCCTGTCCCGACTAGAAATGCCAGGAGGGTACTGTTGGATTGTCAGCAGATTGGCGATATCTGCATACTAAGGGGTTACAGTTTCTACCAGGAATAGGGAAGCATCAGGGAGGTCTGGAACATCCTGCTCCTCTTCTGTAGTCTATGGGATACGCAACAAATGATCAGCCAGAACATGGGAACGACCAGGTTTAGTCATTACCTCAAAGTCGAACTCCTAGAATAGAAGGAGCCATCTCATCATTCATCCTTTCACGTCTGCTTTATTCATTAGAGAAGACAAGGCCTCATGATCCACATAAAATTTAAAGTGAGTGGACAGCGGGTAGTGGCGAAACTTCTCTAGGGCAAACACCATTGCCAAGCACTCCAGGTCTGTCACTGTATAGTTCCGCTCCTGATTAGTGACTTTTCAGCTTGCATAATAGATCGGTTGATCTAATTTCGAGGGGCCCTTTTGACATAGGACAGCACCTAGCCCTTCAACTGATGCATCTGTGTGTACATGGAACTCCTTCGTCCAATCACGAGGTTGCAGGATGGGTGCCTCAATCAGACACTGCTTCAGAGTATTGAAGGCTTTGTCACATTCTTCTATCCAAAAAAACTCTGCATCTTTCCTCAGAAGCTTGTGCAAGGAGGTTGCCTTTGTTACAAAATGGGCTATGAACCTTCTGTAGTAACCCACATGGCCTAGGAATCCCCTCAACTATTTGAGGTTGATGGATGCTGTCAAAGCTGCAATCTTCTCAATCTTTGCAAGGTCTGTTTGATATCCCTTGTGTAGAGACAATGTGGCCCAACATAACTCCAAAAGAGACCCCAAAGATGCATTTGTCGGGATTGAGGGAGATCCCATACTCCTGGCATCGGTCAAAGCATTGTTTCAAATGTCCCCAGTGTTCACGGATCAAACTATAGACACAGAAGTCATCCAAATATACCTCAATAAAGTCGTGCAGATGATTTTGGAATGCAGCCATTATGACTTGCTGGAAGGTAGCAGGGGCATTGCAGAGTCCAAACGGCATCGCTCTGTAAGCGTAGGTCCCCCATTCTGTGGTGAAGGTTATTTTGGACTGATCTTCTTCTGTTATCTGCACTCGATTGTACCCACTGAATCCATCCAGAAGGGAATAAAGCTCATGTCCTGCCACTGTGTCCAACAGTTGGTCTGTGAAAGGGATAGAAAAGTGATCCTTCTTCGTCTTGGAATTCAACTTGCGAAAATCCACACATATACGAAGCTTGCCATTTTTCTTGGGTACAACCACGATGGGTGAGACCCATTCACTGTTGGCCATTGGATAGATGAACTCGGCTTCCAGAAGCTTTAGCAGCTCTGCTTTCACCAATGTGGAATAATTCGGGTTCATTCGTCTCTGTCGTTGCCGTATTGGCTTGGCATTAGGCTCCAAATCAATATGATGTTGACATATTGTGGGATCAATCCCCTTTAGGTCTTTGTAGGACCATGCAAACACATCTAAATTCTCTTTCAACAAGCTGTACAAGGTTGACAACTCCTCTTCTGGTAGGCTGCTACCCATCTTCAAGTGGCGTTCAGTGCCATCTACATCCACAAAGGTTAACTGCCTTTCACCTTCTACTTCACGGATGAAGGTCCCACGAACTGCTTCTGGGTATAGATCCAACTCTTTCAAGGGGGTGGTGTCCTCTTCTGATGTCCCACTAGACCCAACGTCTTCTTTCAGTAAGGACTTAGGTTGCTCCTTGAGATGTTGAAATGGGATTAGAGTCGTTTCGGGTTTGGTTATAATATTAGTTGCCTCTTGGCTTGAAGACTCATCTTCTAATGACACGTCCAAGAACATCACATAACAGGGACCCTCTGATGCCTGTTGGAATTGTGAGACTGGTGCTTGTTGGCACGATGCATCATCATCATCTTTTCTTAGCAAAGGTGGGTGAGGGCGGCAAGAGCTACTGCTGAAAGATGGCTTGTTCTTCTTTAATCATTTCTTATAAAGATTTTGCATATGAGAAAATCCATTTACCAAACCAAATGGTACCATCGCCATTCTGTCCCACAGCATGAGCTCGTCTGCTTTTGATGCTTCTAGAACTTCTTCTTCATATATATCCTCTTCGAGTGGGATAGACTCTTCAATCTCGCTTGCATAACCTTCTTCTTTCGTATCATCTCCGTCCTCTTTAGACTCTGTCTCTGTATTTGTCTCTGTCTCTGTCTCTGTAGGAGCTCTGTAAGAGAAGAACATGTTCTCTGTTTCATCTTTTGCCTCTGTCTCTGGCTCTGCTGTGGCCATGTAGCAGGCAGAGCAGTACATCCAAGCCTCTATCTCACTGTCAAAAAAAAAGAGAACATCAAAGAATTACCCCCACGACCGACTGGAAGCGCAACCCGCCCCAGGACAACATAGCAAACGCCTTGTAGGTAGTTCCCGACGTAGGAGTCACGACCAAGGAACAGGGGGACAGTGTTGGAGCACTCCTCAGCGACCTGACGTGTTGAGAACGGAAATCCAATCGGAGGACCTGTGATCGACCCCCTAGTGAACAGCAAGAAGCAGCGCAGACCCTAGAACCCGCTAGAACGGCCAGGACTTGAGCGACGAAGCTTATCAGGCCCGAGACGAGACAAGAGGACGTAAGCATATAGAGATTGTTGCTGCACTGACATTGAATTCTGCACTTGAATTGCATAGGAGGAAGCTGAAAGCCTGATTGGGCACAAGTGCATAAGAAGTGGCACACGCACCGAGTGACCATAAATTGAGGGTTATATTCAATAACCAAAGGAACTCACTTAGATAAACCACTCAAGGAACCCACCAATAGGAGACGACCCAAGATATAGACAAACCATCAAAGCGCAGAATAGGACCAAGCAGGGAGCGCCAACGATGAGGATCTGTCAAGTCCATTCCACCTGATCGACAGCGTAGTGGAGCGCGATAACTCGACCATGACAGAAGAGAGCTCGGACCATCAGTCTAATGAGGAGCTCGATTTGAACGTATTCCCAGATGCTATTCAACAGCTAGTGAGCAGTTAGGCCCGGTACGAGCACCACGGCAAGACAGCAGACGCAATCATTGCAGATCTAGAGGAGAGAAGGCTAGCCCGCAAGGCATTGCAGGGGATAGCTGAGTACAATAGGGATCAACAGGCTAGGAGCCAAAGTCAAAGCATGGAGCTGCATGAGGTGCAGCGAGTACTGAACTTGGCTGGCCGAAACCGAATGGACTATGAGAGAGTACTAGAGGGAGACTTGACATTGAGCGAGCTTCTCATGAAACGGCTGTTCAATAATACAGCAGTAGAGCAGAGTGTCACTGCACTACCGACATCAATGCTCGTAGGATTAGGGGTGAACCAAGGCTCAAAAAGCCAGGCCAAAATACCGATTGTTGCCAAGCAACTCGATAAGTACCAACCGCATGACAATCCATACAGCTTTGTTGAGCAGTTTGAGCAAGTCTACGAAGCCAATGGCCTCAACGACCAAACTCAACGCTCGCAAGCATTCGGGCTTTGCCTAGGCGACAAGGGTAGGATGTGGTATACGAGCCTAGATGCTACAGAGCGAGTCAACTTCAATGACCTCAAGGACCTCTTCATCAAGAGATTTGCCGAGCTCGGATACTCTGACAACCTGCTAGTACGCTTGATGAACGTCAAGCAGAAAGAGGAGGACATCCGCAACTACGTGACCCATGTGAAGAGTCTCTTTAAGAGAATCCCTCTAGGCGAGCGACTGACTAACAGAGCAATTTCGACTATTTTCATCAGCGGAATTCGAGACGAGGAGTTGTATAAGGCTTTGGCAGGCAATTCAAGCTTGCAGCGGGACACGATGGCTAGAGTGTTTGAGGAAGCCATTAGAGTTGATGATCAGTTGAAAGAGTGGAGCTCCATGAGCTCAAATCTAAAGGAGACCAACCCGCGAAGCTTAGAAAGAACGTCAGCCTCTAGTGAGCGGTCAATCCCATCATCCCAAGATAAGGGGATGGCCACCGAGACAGACCATGGCTTGGCTAAGGTCAAGATGGAATTAGCCAAGTTGCAAGACATGTTGAGATGACCAATGCGCCCGCACGTCCAATGCGTATACTGTGGTGGAAACCACTTGCCGGTCGAGTGTCAAGACCCTAGGTCAAGGCCTTGTGCTAACTTCGGTAGGTTCGGCCATGATGTCGCACATTGTAGATTACCAAGAAGACTTCCATACTCGCAACCCTACGATCAGCCTTACCTAGCAAACATGCCGTAGCCATTCTTCGAAAGAGGAGCCCCATTGGCTCTTCCCGCGCCTAGCGATATGAAACCAGTTGTTCCTAAAATGGACATAAATCCTACAGGCATTCCTAGACCGCCTGGTCCTTACGTGTCCCATCCACCGAGCGATGCTCTCTCATGGATTATCGACCCGTGCCGGTGATGGCGTTAGGACAAGGATGAGGTAGAGGCCTAGGAGGGCAGCCACAGGACCTAGTCACTTATTCTACTTGTGGTCACCCTAGTCAGATCTCATCACGCTGCCCTAAAAGAGAGCAACAAAACAGAGACAAGGCTGACCAAAGGTGCGCAGAGTGCGGAATCACCCATCTTTTCATGGATTGCCCAAAGCGAAAGCCATCCTCTAGCTCAGCCAACTTGCCATATGTCCCATTGGGGCTGTTTGGTGTCAAAAACCCCGATGGGGAGGCCACACCTATTCCATTGCGGGTTATGACCCGAGCCCAAACAAAGCAGGCCGGCATCTCTCTGCCAGGACCTAGCAATCTTGACGCAACCTCGATAGGAAAGAAAAGCCACAGGCAGAAGAAGAAAAGATCGGAAGCTAAAGTCGCACTAAAAATCGAGAGTACTACGACTCTGCCTGTGGGAAAGAAGATTTCAGACGCAGAGGCAGAGACTTCAGCCCCTAAGACGGCCGAAAAGGGAAGCGCTAAGGTAGGGGAATACCCGCATCCGAAGCCACAATTAGAGGCCATTGAAAAGATGAAGGAATGGGTAAAGGAGGCTCAAGATCATCTCAAAGACGTTGAGCCCATCATAGAGGACGAGATCGATGATCTCTCCAATGTAAGCACGCCGATATCACCGCCTCAACCTAAGTCGGCAGAAGAAACCGTGCCACAAGCAGTGCCGCTGAGACTAAGCCTAGACGCGACAGAGCCGCAGATCAGCGGTGGCCATTGGCCCGGACAATCTAGGTTAGGGGAAGGATGAGTATCTAACAATCTCATGACCACACTAGTGACCACCCCTGTAACACTTAGCCTGGGAGATCTGCTTAAGCAGCATCGTACCCTATGGCAAGCTCTTAAGAAGTGGGTCGAAGGATCACAAGAGCAGGTCACGACAGACCCTCAAGACCAGGATGCAGAGACGCAATTTCCAAGTTTAACGCTGCACTCCGTGCCTAAATCCTTGCACATCAATGCCTTTTAGGAAGGCTCTGAGATGCAGGCGGTTCTGTCGGTCCTAGCCCTGGGTGACACAACAAGAAAGGGAATCATAGACACGGGAGCTAGGGTTAGTGTACTTAGCCACGCAGTGCTTTAGACTTGGGGAAACCCGCCTGTCAAAGCTGCTAGGTTTAATATCATGCTAGCAAACGGTATGAGAGTGAAGCCATTCGAGGTACTAAAGAATTGGCCAGTGAAGATCGCAAGTGTCCAGTTCTCTGTCAACTTTATAGTCATGAAAAGAGTGGACTATGATGTCCTATTAGGCCGACCTTGGATGAGCAATGCTATGGTCATCGAAGATTGGGGTAACGGCTTGAACTTCCTTGGTAATAGAACAGATGCCGTGAGAATAGAGATGGACACTTGGAAGACCTCACCAGTCGACCTAGACGCCATCTCTGTTATACTCAAGGGGAACACTCAGGTCAAGAAGCCCTATGGGCCCTTGAACAAGTATATCCCATGCCCAGAGAATGAGCGGGATTGGATGCACATTCTTGCTACAATCGACCTTCCATTCTCAGATCATGAGGCATATGAGAAGGCCATCAAAATGATCGGCAAGTCTAACGAAGTACTTTCTACACCATCTGCATGATGGTAGGAAACCGCCAGGGAAAGCCTGAGCCTGTCACCTTCCAAGTACCATCCAACAAAAGGGAACTCCAGGGAGTATTGGAATACCTAACGGACCAGCTAATTGGCAACCCAGCTGCAAATTTCAAACCACTCCAGGATCTCTTAGAGGATTTCAAGTGGCAATGGACCAGAGTGCACGATTTAAACCTCATGTATAACTAGGCCCTAGTTCTTGACCAACGACACGAGGCATACCAAGCCCTAGGAGACGACGAGCAGTCGGATGACAAAGATTCCAGTGATGAATACGAAGACTGTCAATCCTTCAGTGATGAGAGCAAGGGTGAAATAGATACCATAGAATACGACACTAAAGGACGAGAAATTGAGCAGATACGAGCAGACGCCAAGCCACAGGGAAGGCAGACCCCTAGAATAGAGCGAGGAGTCATGCGCATGGAATGCAATCGCACTTGGTTGGAATGCATAGGAGCCATAGACCTTGAGCAAGCAGGTCTAGCCCAGCCAAAAATGACGTCAATACTTAGGACTGAATCACCATCTGAATTGCGGCCACCAAGGGAGACCACCTCTTCCAGCGAAGATAGAGGGTTTGACTCTGAATTGGAAGTTAGTTCGGATAGTGATCCAGAGATCCCTAGGCCGACCACGACCAGACGTACTAAGGGGGACCTACTCGTACACTGAGGCGCAGACGGGTAAGGCAGGAAAAGGCAAAGTAACCCAGGGATACACAATCAGAAGAACAGCGAAAGCCGCATGACCTCCCTAAATGCTTCACGAAATTCAAAAAATGGGATAGGGTAGTAGTTCTGTTAGGTGTCAAGCGTCAAGGGCAGACGAGCGAACCAATCGAAGGACCGGCCAAGGTCAAGGAGGTAGACCTAGCCCAGGAAGGGAAAATACCCTGACCAGTGTTCATTGCCGACGACTTGATTGGAGAAGAAGAAATGAGTCTTGTCGCTCTCTTGCAAGAGTATGTAGACGTGTTTGCCTGGTCCTTAAAAGAGCTACAGGGTGTAGATCCGAGTGTTGTGACTCACAACATACCCATGACGTCAGACGCGACGCCAGTCAAGCAGCGACCATACCCTATGAATCCAAAACACGCTCATGCTGTCAAAGAGGAAATTGACAAGCTGATGAGAGCTGGATTCATTTACGAAATTGAGCACACACTCTGTGTGAGCTTTCGCTCAATCGCCAAGACCCACGGACCGCTTATTGTTTCAAGCGTTCCAAGCGAGCTCTCATGGCTATCTCTCACCTAGCCGACGCGCCGTCGATCCTACGAATGCAGTGAACTTACCTTAATGCTTGATCGAGTACCCTCCTCTCTCTCACACTTCGATAACTCCACGATTCTTGATGCTAGTTCAAGCATCCTCAAGCCTCCTCCATCTCCAAGCCTCATCCTCCATAGCCGTGCGTGCAAGAGAAGAGAAGAAAAGAGAAGAGGAGAAGGGGAGAGGAGATGGTGGAGAGCTTCACCCTCTTGATTCCTCACTCTCTCACACACTCACTCCCTCACACTCTCACACTCCCTCTCTCAAGAGCATATACAAGCAAGAAGGAGAGAAGAAGGGAGAAAGAAGAAGACTAGTTTTGCCACACCAAAGAATGAGCTCTTTATTCACTTTTCAACTTTATATACAAAACCCTACTTCCCTTTTGGGCGGTCATTCCCTTTTTCCCTTTTTTACATGGCCGGTCATAGCCCAGGCCCTGTTTTCCATTGTCCTTTTATCTTCCTTGCTTCCTTTTCACTACCCTTCTATATTTACAAATCGCACGGGTGAGAGCCCGGCACTCTTTTACAAGATTTTAGGAGGCGCTTTTTATGTGCCTTTCCCTTTTTGTGGTTGCCTTGGCCTTTAACGGTTGTCCTTGCGCTTTTGGCCTTTTCTCCTTCTTTTCCTTTCGTCGGGTTACCTTTTTCCCGCCTTTGCTCTACGTCTTTTCCACTTTCTTCCGCTCTCTTCGTGTTGGGGTTAACATTACCCCCCTCCTAGATGAGTGCCAGTCCCATGGCACTTACTGGCGTAGGGAGCAAGTGGTAGGATGCACTGAAGACTTCGGGGGGGCAGGGGCTTGGAGTCTGCACTGGTGACCGGTGACGTGGGGGTTGGTTGGGGATGCCGTATAGGATGATTTTTTCGGCTTGTCGGATGCTGGGTGGGCAATTAGCATTGGAGGTTGATGCAAAACAAAGGGCACTTGGGCTGTGGTTGTCAACGCCTGCAATTGAAAACCTGTCAGGTGGTCTCTTCCTAGGGGTAGTGCTAGTCTCTGTATTGTGCATAAGACTTAGTTTGGGAGACAGGTCGAACTCTAAGCAAACTGAGAGTGTTGTCTTGCACTTGAGGACCCAAACTGTGAATTAGTTCTGTGTAGGTATTATATGAGTGCCGTGCGTGTGCATACTTAAATATTACGTAGCTAGAAGACTGGGCGGCGGGGGCCGTGTGGAGCAGAATTGTGGTAATGGGGAGATGAAGTACACCTTTGACTCTTGTTTGGAGGCGTCGTTAGGGGTGTGCCATTGTCGTCGGATCTTGCCTGCTTTTCTTTTCTCTTTTTTTTTGTGCCATGGTTACATGGAGGCAGCAGTACAAGGGATAACGAGAGTTCTACTCCTCATCATCCGAATGGTGGGGAAGGGTGGGCGGAGGGTGGGGGGCCTTGTTAAGGAATTTTCGGCTGAGCAAGTAGCCTTTAGTGTGGAGGCGGGTTTTGAGGGTGGTGGTGGAGAGAAAGGGGTGGTTGCACTGTGTGAATTTGCTGTCATTCATGTCTTCCAACAGTGCACCACAGAAGGATGGCAACAGAGCAGCACGCATCATGAGACGAGTCATGGTGGTGCTGTCTATGGCATTGGGGTCAAAATAGAGGGGTGGAAGGTGGCGCTCTTGGGGTGCAGGTTCCTGGTGTACTAGGATTCTAATTAACCTAAGGTAGTTACAGGTGGTGATGAATGCTGGGTCAGGGCAGGAAGTGAATTCGTTAAGGAATTTATTTATAGAGCTGTACAAGTCGAGCAGGGTGAAGAGAAGAGCGTTCCTATGGGAAGTGGTATTGGCATTATAAATGATGGAAAAGTCAAACCTGTCGTGGATGGACGAGTTAAAATCCACTCCTACCCTTCGAGGATACAGCATAAAGGTGGGGTCGTTCCTTTCCGAAGGGAGGGTGTTGCAAAACACCATCCACGCCTCCAGGTTGACGTCAAAAATACGCTGCCTCCAGGTGGGTTGGGAACTATAGCCTTCCACTGTGCGAGGTACTTGGAGGACTTTGTCTTGCCAAAATTCGCGGTCCTCGGCCCCCCAAGCAGTTGGGTGGGCCTCACGCTCTTCTAACCATTTAGCCTTGAGCCGGGCCCCCATGGCGATAACATCCTCCACCAATTGAATGGGCGGCACCCTATTAAGGCGGTGGGAAACTCGAAGCGTAGGTCGAAGGGGTCTCGGCTATACTCCTGCTGCTCCCAGATAATCATTTCAGCGCGGTACTCAGCGGGGGAGTCTTGGGTGCGCAGCGGGAAAGGGGCAGGCTATTTCGGGGCAAGTCTAACCTTCAATTTTCTTCTTGCCTTCTCCACCATTTCCTTCCTTCGGGTGGTGTGGGCCGCTCTTCGTTCGGTGGATGCATCATGGGGTAGCACTTCGGTTTATTGGGGTTAAGGGGGTGGCGGGGCATATTTCTCATCTTGAGGCCCTAGGTCAAGCTCGGGCTCACCCCCTTCCGCTTGCTCCTCCTCCTATGTTTTCTCCTCAGTGAACCCCAGGTCATCCATCTCCTGTGTTGTCAGTCCTGCTTGTGCCAGATACTTCCTTTGTTTCTCTAGGCTCTGCGGAGGGCCTCCTAGCTGTAGTGGTACATGCAGGCCTGCCGTGAGGGCCCTGCGCACAATGGTTAGCTTTCTCTGCAACTGATCATTGGCCTCATCTGTTTCTGAGTGGGTGGTGTGGAGCAGCGTGTTTATAAAGGTGCGCTGCTGAGCCATCATAGCAAGCTGGACTGTCTCTGCCTCATTTTCAGCCATCACTTTGTCTCCCTCAGTCTTGGCCAGCCGGCGTGCTAAGTCCCGCACTCTCTACTCGTTATGATTTGACAATTCCTTTGCCCGCCTCTCCATGTCTTCCAGGCTTTTCCCCTGTCGGAGGGTCATCGCCATAAATTGTTGTTGCTGGGCTTCGAGCTCCTGGTGCAAGCGGGACTGCTCTCGGTGCTCCTCTGCGATCTACTCGTTGAGTTGGTCCCGCGTCGCCTGCAACCTGCGCACGTGTTCTGCCCTCAATTGATCCAGCTCTGCAACATCTTGTCTAATTTTTTCAAGCTGACTCTGCGCCTCCAAGTTGGTTGCAGATAGCTGGTCATTTCTGCGCTGAAGGTGGGAATTTGTCTCCCTCTCCCGGGTGAGACGCTCCATTAGGATTTTCGTTCGTCCCTCCCAGGTAGCGTCGTGCTCCTTCAGGGTTTTCAGCTCCTCTGCCTCCTTGGTGCTGGCCTCCTCCCTAAGTGCGGCGATTTCCTTTTGATATTATGTTATTTGCCTTACTCTGTCCAGTTGGAGGGCAGCTTGCGATTCGCGCTCCGTTGCCAGCTCTTCCACCGCCACCCTCCTTTCTTGCCTGGCTATTTGCAACTGCGTGAGTAGCTCCTTTACATAGTCATCGTAGTGGCCTGTTGGAGGTGGGGAGTGGGGCATGATCGTAGTGGTGGCAATCTCCTCCACTTTTTGTCTTTTCTCCTCTGGCCTCGGCCGTCGCTGCCCTTTTGGCCCCTGAGACTGGGGTGGCCTCAGCTGCTTCCCTTGCCAACTCTCTTTCCACCAAGAATTGTAGCCAGGTGACTACATTGCTTTCATCGACCTTTGGGGTGTGCATCAGGGCAGCTGTGGCAGGGGGCGTCACCTTGAGGGGAGTGGCTTGCATGGTTGGTACGAGGAGAGGGGAGACGGGTCTGACTAGGTCTTTTCCTTTCCCTTCTGTAGGAGGCGGCGGCACAGGTTCCGGCATACCAGTGCTGGGGCCGGGTGCTTCAGATTGGTATGATCTGCCCGCTCCTTCCATGTCTTTCCTCTGCTGTTCCTCGATGGAGCGACGCGTTGCCAGCTCCAATTCTTCTTCTTTTCTCCTCCTCAACTCTTCCTCAGTCCTCTTTCTTCTCTCCTCCTCTTCTCTTACCGACTCTCTTCGGGCCCATTCGAGCTCCTCCCTCTCTTTTCTCCTTCACTCCTCTCTCTTTCCGTATAGGGCTTTGGTCCGTTGCTCCGCTTTCCTTTCTAGTACAGCCTGGCGTTCTCCCTCCTCGTCGGTGTCCGTCTCTGTTTCATCCAACTGTTCCTCCGCCTGGGGCTGGGACTGCGACGACGATTCGCCACCTTTTCCGCCATCTCCCTGTTTGTCCTCTCTCGCACGTCCCTGCCCTATTGCCTCGTGGAGGATCGCAGTGAGGGCACCTCCAAAACCTACGGTGGAGGCCTTGGAGGATGAGGCCTTGCGGGTTGATCGAGGTGAGGGGGATTCTCCTGCTGCGGCCCTTCCTCCTGTTGCCAGGGCCTTTGTTGAGGCCTCAATCGTTCTTCTCACGAACCCGTTGAGGTTCACCTCATCCAATGCCTGAGCCGCGATGCTTTCGAGTAAAGGCACATTTATCATGGACATGATGCTATTGTACCGTTGACTCGAAAATAGGGTGTGCATCATTTTTGCCTGCAGCTGAATCTCTGGATCAGGGATGTCTGCCAAGTTGACTCCGTCGTTGGTGTGGACTTTCACTTTGTCCATTCTCAACATGGCATAGACGTCCCTTTTCGGCTTCCTCTCCACTTTGTTCGGAAGCCCCAGTGCTCTTTCTATCAGTTCAGGGGTCAGTTCAACCTGCACCTGTTTGGTGGCTTCCGCGTCCCGCACTGTGATGGTGCCCCTGTTTTTGTTGAAGGTGTGTAGGAACTCGGGGCACAGGGTATAGTCTATCCTCTGGCCCACTGGTTTCAGATACCATTGTAAGTGGCATTGCTCCATGATCCGTCGTACCGCGGGTTCCTCAATAACCACATCCTCCAAGTTGAATATGTGGCGGAACTTCAGCTGATTGAATGCTCTGGTTTCCACCGTGAGGTCGTACCGCACCTGTTCCTCCTCCGAGAAAGGAAGTTTGCCAGCTTTGTCTTGACCTGCCATGGTCGCCACCTGTACATTCAGTCAATTCACTTCTTAGCATTTTTGGCAACCAATTCGTAGGACGACCATAGCAGATTTTATCATTTATAACCATGATTCTTTCCTTTCAAACTTCTATCGTCTATTTCTGCATGGCATTTTAATTTGGAGCCTTTTCATGCTTGGTTCTTTTTTTAGTTTTAACTTTCATGCTTGGTTTGCTTTCTAGATTTACTGCCCCATACTGCCCCATCCCCCTTGTGGAAAAGAAAAATCCGTCCCAGGATTGGGGGTGTGGGTCCAAGGCGTTCAGGTTGTTTTGTGGAGGAGCCAATTGTAGAAGTTGGGGTTATATTCGAGGTGTGCAGAGTAGTCCAGGTCACAGGGTCGGATGCCTACGTGGGTGATGTATGTGAGGACATCGGTGAGGAAATCTCCAGAGTTGACCCGACTTGCGATGTGGAGCTCTTCTTCTGTTAGGATGCGATCGAGATAGGGGTGTCCTAAGATATGACCGACCTCGAAGAGTGGTTAACACTCGATACGAGGTGGGCGCGACATATGTGGGACCATACTCGGCTGTCTTGATAGCTCGGTGTTGTTCGGCATTGGTCATTATACGGCATCCGTCCACTGCCCATTTTAATCGAAGAGTGTACCACTGCTTCAAGAAGGGAGATTCGGTGTCCGCGAGGTGGGACAATCTTGTTGTTTCTTGGCTAGTGAGGCCGGATGTCGTGCGCGGGTCAAACGATGGGATGAGGCGGTGCTTAATGGCTTGCTCTTTGGAGACCTCGCGAGCGAGTAGCTCAGCGGCAGAGCGTAAAGCTTGTGCGAAGGCGAATTCAAAAGTCTCCCAAGAGCAAGGCATGGTGCGCACGTCCGTTGCAAGGGGTTCCGCTAACAGTCCCAAGTCTAGGCGGTCATAACTGAGGGCCAGTGCCATAAAGGTGGCGTCGAGCTATTTGATACAGTCCACAACGTCATCCCCCGTGTCCTCAGCGAGGTCAGCGGCCAGCGTTAGGAATGACTTCCGTTCATAGGAAGGCTTAAGGCCGGCGGCGGGTGGTTGAGGTTTTCTGGGGCTGGAGGCTCTGTCGGTACAGAGCTGCAGTTGGGGGCCTGTTTGAGTCAACAACTCGGGCGTTGGTCGGATGGATGGGTCGGGTTTGATCTTAGGGGCCATGCTAGTGCGATCGGCAGGGTTGCTGGGTTGCGGGCCAGGTCAGTTGGGTGATACCTCCGGTGGTGGTGGCCGGTGCTTGGGCCGTTGGGCGTGTGTGACGCCGGTGGGGTGACTCGTAAAGAAGTCGGATGACTGGGGTGGGCTCTGCGATTCGTGGTCTTGAAGTGTCAGAGGACAAGGCCTTGCAATTGACGTAGGAGCAAGGTCCGTGTCAGTTGGGACCTTGGGGACCCACAGCAAGGCATTCCCCTCATAGTAGCCTTGTGCACGCAGCAGGATTTTAGGGACCCATATTTGTTTAACCACGCGGCGCTTGTGATGATGGCATTTTGGTCTTCTAGGTTTAGGTTTGTAGGTGTTCCGCAAACCCGCACGTCTAGTCCTAGGCTGATCTTGAGACTTCTTCGGCACCTATTGCAAGTGAGTCTGTTGGGGTTTTGCCTTAGGTTTGGCGGGTCGCGGTGCATGGGGATCTGGGTGTAGTAAATATGCACGGCCCTCCTCCGTAGTCCTAGGTGCGGCTATTTCTATCGGTGGCCCGTTGAGCGATGCTGGGGTTACGAGGCGCTGGCTGAAAGTCGTGACAATAGCCACATTCCCGATTGTTAGGTGGATGCGTTGTGACTCATAATTAATATTGCAACGGGTCTGCTTTTTAAATGTTCGCCCAAGCAATGTCTCTGTGCCTGCCTCCCTGGCATCGGGTAGGACATAGAACAGCATGGGAATAGTTTCAGTCGCGATAGAAACGGCAACCCTGCATGTGCCAAGGATCGGGTAGGATTGGGCCCCATATGGGTTCAATCTGGCTGTTGTGGGATGAAGCGTTGGTACGCCAAGTTGGGTCCAATGCTCATGCGTCAAAATGTTAAAATCCGCCCCTTCGTCAATTAGGGCATTGAAGGAGCACGTTTGCTTGGCCGTGACCGTGATGCAGAGGTAGGGGGATTCTACAGGCTCCTCCTCATTCTCGCCGATTTTCGTAAGTGTGGCTACTCGTATTTTAACGTGCGTTTCCACCATTGGTTGTTTATACAGTGGGTGAGTGGGCGGATAGTACTTTTTGATTCGACTGCCGTTAAATAAGCCCATTCCCTCTCCATCCAGTGTTTCCAGCTCGACATTACCAGTTCGGCTGATTGTGCGGACCTTAAAGGGCCCGAGACCTCTGAATTTCATCTTCTGTTTGTGTTCTTTAACTGAATAGAGGAGCACTAGGTCTCCCGGTTCAAACTCTCATTGCTTGCCGTATTTGTCAAACCAGCTTTTGCGTCTAGCTTTCTCATATATAAGCGCATGGGTGGCTAGGAGACGCACCTCTGATAGGCGTTCTAGCTCGACTAAGCGTTGCGTCCATGCCTCCCTCCCCTCCCATCGTTCTTGGAGTGCCATCCGCAAGCTAGGGACGAAGAATTCTAATGGAAGAATAGCTTCGGTCCCATAGGTTAGCCTAAAAGGCGTTTGTCCGACGGCCGTCTTATAAGCTGTTCAGTAGGCCCACAGGGCTGCCATCAACTTGTTATCCCAGTCACTTCGTGAGGCCGAGACTACTTTGGTCAGGACAGTGATGAGAATTTTGTTGGTTGACTCAGCCTGGCCGTTAGCCTGAGGGTAGTATGGTGAGGATTTGCGATGGATGATGAGGAAGGTGGATAGGAGATGGGCTATCACTTCGTTGATGAAGTGCATTCCCTGGTCGCTAACCAATTCGATGGGGCAACCAAAACGCGAGATTACTTGTTCCCATACAAACTTGGCAGTCGTCCTAGCGTCGTTTTTCCGTGTGGCCCTCGCCTCCGCCCATTTGGTGAGGTAGTCCATGGCCACCACGATGTATCTAGCCTGTGAATATTGTGCCGCGGGGCTGATGGGTCCTATGAAGTCAATTCCCCACTTTTCGAAAGGTTGGCGTGCGATGATCGGGGTTAACTCCATCTGATCTTTACGGGCCGAGACCCTTGTCCGTTGGCACTCGTCGCAATGTTTGACAAATTGTAAGGCATCACGGAAGAGCGTGGGCCACCATAGCTGGGACTGCAACACCTTTCGTGCTGTAGTATCCCCGCTAAAGTGTCCTCCTGCAATACCGTTGTGCACCTCTGAGAGCACATCGTGCATCTCATGCTCACATACACATCTACGTAGCAGACCGTCTTGCCCCAGCCTATAGAGCTGGCCTGCAATCAACTGATAGGGTTGGATCTTTAGGATTAATCGCCTAAGCCGTGCCCGTTCTATTGGTCGTTCGGGCAGCCCATGCTCGAGTACTTGGACTATGTCGTCTGCCCAGTATGGTGTCAGGTCGGCCTTGAATAGGTTTTTTTCATCGGATATGCGGAATAAGTGGCTGTCTGGTAACTCGTCCACTATGCCTTGTCCAACAGCTTCTCCTGTGGGTACTCGGGACAGATGGTCAGCCATGTAGTGTTATTTCCTTCCATACTACCACTGAGAAGTCGAATTCCAGGAGCAGAAGAAGCCATCAGGCTATACGTCCTGTAGCACAAGGTTTGTTTTAGGGCTTTTTTCAGTTCCTCGTAGGCTCGTTAGTAGGCTTCGGTCCACTCGAAGGCAATTAGCAGCTTGTACAATGGCCTAGCGATCAGCGCGTAGTTCAGTACAAACTGTCGGTAGTATCCAGTGTGACCTAAGAAGCATTGAACTCCCCTATAATTACTTGGGGGTGGGAGGTCCGCAATAACCTTGACCTTTGAGAAGTCCGTGGCAATGCCGTTCTTGGATACCACGTGTCCCAAAATGCAGCCGTGCTTTACCCAAAATTGACATTTCAGGGGGTTGAGAGAGAGACGGTATAAACGACACCATTCGAAGACCACGCGGAGTTTTTCGAGATGTTGGTTCCAGGCCGAATGGACACACAGGTCATCGATGAAGACCTCTAACTCCTTGCGAAGCATGTCCTTGAATATGGTGCACATGAGGCGTTGAAAGGTGGCGGGGGCATTGGTTAGCCTGAATGGCATGACCACATAGGCAAAGACGTCCCACTCAGTGGCAAAGGCGGTCTTGTGCCTATCCGCAGGGTACACTTGCACCTGATTGTATCCCGAGAAGCCATCCAGGAAACTGTAGACTTCCTTACCTGCCACCCTCTCAAGCATGTGCTCAGTGTACTGTAAGGGGTAGTTGTCTCTCTTTGTCGCTGCGTTTACTTTCTTGTAATTGACGCACACTCGAATCTTGCCGTTTTTCTTCATCACAATGACTATGGGTGATACCCAGTCCGTGTGCTCAATTTCGTAAATGAATCCGGCTCGCATCAACTTGTCAATTTCCTCCTTGACAGCATGGGCGTGCTTTGGATTCATGGGGTATGGTCGCTGCTTGACCGGCGTTGCATCCGTTGTCATGGGTATGTTGTGAGTCACAACACTCGGATCTACCCCTCGTAGCTCATCTAAAGACCAAGCAAACACATCCCCGTACTCCCGCAAAAGAGTGATAAGGCTGGATTCTTCCTCCGTGGTCAGGTCCTCGGCAATGAACACTGGTCGGGGTGTTTGTCGCTCCAGGGCTAGGTTTATCTCCTTGACCTTGGCTGGCCCTTCGATGGGTTCGCGGGTTTGCCCTTGGCACTTGGCACTTAGCAGAACCACCACCCTGTCCCCTCTTTTGAATTTCGAAAAGCGCTTAGGGAGGTCTTGTGGCTTCCTTTGCTCTTCCGATCGCACATCGTTGGGACGCTCTGCTTCATTCTGTCGTAACCGTCAATACCTCAGGTGGATGGGTAAGTCTCCCCGAGTGCATCTGGTCATGGGTGGCCTAGGGATTTTTGGGTCATCCTCTGAAGTAACTTCAGATTTAGAGTTGAATTCCCCATTTTCACTAGGGGAGGTGGTCTCCCCTGGCGGCCGCAGTTCGGATGGCGACTCGGTTCTAAGCATGGCTGCCGTTTTTGGTTGGGTCAGGCTGGCCTGCTTAAAATCCACAGCTCCCATCTGTTCCAACCAAGCACGATCGCATTTTGCACACATGACTCCTTGGTCCAGTCTAAGGGCCGGCCTCGGCTGCGGTTTTGCATCTGCTCAGATTTGCTCAATCTCTCGCCCTTCGGTGTCATATTCTACGGTGTCCATCTCACCCTCACTTCCTTCATCGAAGGGTTGGCAATCTTCGTATTCGTCGCCGGAATCCGCCTCGCTGGACTACTCATCGTCCCCCAAGGCCTACTCTGCCTCATTTTGTTGGTCGGGGACCAATGCCCAGTTGTATCTGAGATTTAGTTCGTGCACTCTGGTCCACTTCCATTCGGGTTCTTCCAAGAGGTCTTGGAGCGGCTTGAGATTGGCGGCTGTGTTGCGTGCCAGTCGGTCCGTTAGGTGCCCCAGTATTCCCTGGAGTTCTTTCCTGTTGGTTGGCACTTGGGAGGCGACAGGCTTAGGCTCGTCATGGAGGCTTGCTGCCATCATGTAGACATGTGCAGGCTGTGTTTCTCTTGGCTTGCCAACTGTTTTGATAGCCTGCTCATACGCTTCATGATCTGAGAATGGCAGATCAAGTGTAGCGAGAACGTGCATCCAATCCTGCTCGTCCTCTGGGCAGGGGATATACTTCGTCAAGGACCCATAGGGTTTCTTGCTCTAGGTGGTTCCCTTGAGTAGAGTAGAGATGGCATCCAAGTCGACTGGTGAGGTCTTCCAAGTGTCCATCTCTATTCTCACAGCGTCAGTTCGGTTGCCCAGGAAGATCAGGCTGTTACCCCAGTCTTCGATAACTCTGGCATTGCGCATCCAGGGTCGACCCAATAAGATATCATAGTCCACTCCCTTCATGACGATAAAGTCGACATGGACGAGTCTCTTAGGATCCCAAAGAATCCCTTAAGAGTTGTGTTGTGCAAGGTGTAGTGGGGGTAAGAGGAAGACAACAAAGGAGCAAGGTATGATCCAGTTGCCTGAGGTGTTCTAAATGCTTGAGTGTTTACATATGTTAGTTGTAATAAATGAAGGGTTGTGAAAGTTCTTTGTGTTTGCAAATTTTCATTGCTTACTTCATCTTACTACTGCATTTTATTGGTTGTAGGTTCAGAAAGCCCCGAACTTCTAAAGGGCTTCTCAAACCTACCCCCTTGTCCAAACCTCCCTTTTTAAAATTAAAACCCTCTCCCCTCTCTCTCATGTGTAATCTCTCATTTTCTCTTCCCCCTCCCATTTTTAATTAAAACCCCCCTCTCTCTCATGTACAGGGCCTAGGCATTCTCTCTCTCTCTCTCTCTTTCTCTCTCTCTCTCTCTCATGTGCAATCTCTCCTTTTCTCTTCCCCCTCCCCTTTTTAATTAAATTCCTCCCCCCCCTCTCTCATGTGTAGGGCCTAGGCTCTCTCTCTTTCTCTCTCTCTCTCAGAGTTAGATTAAACTTTTTAATTTAAACATTCTCTCTCACACTCTCTCAGTTAGACTAAGCTTTTTAATTTAAAGTTTTTAAAACAGTTTTTCACACACTTAGAGAGAGAGAGAGAGAGAGAGAGAGAGAGAGAGAGAATTATAGAGAGGAATAATAAATTTTAAAAGAGAAGAAAAAAAGAGGGGAGAGAGAGAAGAAGAAGAAGAAAGAGGAAAAGAGGGAGGGGAAAGAGAAAATATATAATTTGAGAGAGAGAGAGAGAGAGAGAGAGAGAGAGAGGAAATAGAGGGAAGGGGAAGAGAGAGAGAAAGGAGAAAATAAAAAATATATAGAGAGAAAAGAGAGTGAGAGAAAAAACTTGAAAGAAAAAGAGAGAGGAAAATAAAAATAAGAGAGAGAGAGAGAGGAAAAGTGAGGAGAGAAGAAAGAGAGAGAGAGAGGAAGAAAAAGAAAAAAAAAGAGAAAAAGAGGGAGAGAGGGAGAAAATAGGAAAGAGAATGGTATTTTAAAAAATAAATATTTTTTAATATAGCTTTTTACTTAGAGAGAGACAGAGAGGAAGTATATAATTTGAGAGAGAGAGAGGAAATAGGGGGAGAGAAAGGAGAAGAGAGGAAAGAGAAAAATAGAGAGAATAAAAATATAAAGGAAAAAAGAGCAAGAGAAAAAAACTTGAAAGAGAAAGAGAGAGGGGGGAAAAAAAGAGGAGAGATTTGATTGTAGGCTCATGAAGCCATGAACCTTAGAGGGCTTCCTGAACCTATCCCCTTTTCCAAACCTCCCTTTTTCTAATTAAAACCCCTTTCCCTCTCTCTCACATACAGTCTCTCATTTTTTCTTCCCCCTCCCATTTTTAATTAAAATCCCCCCTCTCTCTTTCATGTATAGGGCCTAAGCTCTCTCTCTCTCTCTCTCAAAGTTAGATTAAACTTTTTAAAAAGTTTGTTGGACATAGTTTTTCACATACTTTAAGAGAGAGAGAAAGAGAGAGAGAGAAAGAGAGAGAGAGAGAGAGAGAGAGAGAGAATAAGAAGAAGAAAGAGAGAATTATAGAGAGGAATGATAAATTTTAAAAGTGAGAAGAAAAAAAAAGGAAAAAAGAGGAGAGAGAGAGAGAATAAGAAGAAGAAAGAGGAAAAGAGGGTGGAAAAAGAGAAAATACATAATTTGAGGGAGAGATAAAATAGTGAGAAAAAAGGGGAAGAGGGAAATGAGAAAATAAAGAATATATAGAGAGAAAAGAGAGTGTGAAAAAAACTTGAAAGAGAAAGAGAGAGAAAAAGAAAAATGAGGAGAGAGAGAGAGAGACAAAGAACCAAAAACTGAGAGAAAGGTACAGAGAGAGATCAAGAAAAGAAGAGGAGAGAGAGAGAGAGAGAGGGAGAGAGAGAGAGAATTATGGAGAGAGAAAAAGAGAGGAGAGGAGGAAGAGAGAATTATAGAGAGAGAAAAGTGAAGAGAGAAGAAGAAGAGATAATATGAATATAGAGAGAGAAACTATAAAACTAGAGAGAGAGTGAAAAGAAAAAAAGTAAAGAGAGAGAGAGAAGAAGAAAAAAATGAAAAAAGAAGAGAGAGAGAGAAGAAGAAGAAAGAGAAAAGAGGGAGAGGGGAAAAAAGATGAAAGAGAATAGTCTTTTCAAAGTTAAATCTATTTAATATTTTTTTTATTAGAGAGACAGAGAGAATATATATAATTCGAGAGAGAGAAAAAATAGGGGGAGAGAAAGGAAAAGAGAGAAAAGAGAAAAATAGAGACATAAGAAAAAATATAGAGAGAGAAAAGAGAGTAAGTGAAAAATGAGGAGAGGGAGAGAGACCGGCAGAGAACAAAAAACTAAGAAAAATATACAAAGAGAAGAAAATAAAGAAGAGGAGAGAGAGGGGGAACAGAGAGAGAATTATAGAGAGAGAAAATATAAATTTTAAGAGAGAAAAAAGGAAAGAGAGAGAGAGAGAGAGAGAGAGAGAGAAGAATAGATAATATGGACATAGAGAGAGAATTAAAGAGATAGGAAAAAGATAAAATTTAAGAGAGAGAGAAAGAGAGAGCGAAAAGAAAAAAATTTAAAGAGAAGAGAGAGAGAGAGAGAGAGAGAGAGAGAGAGAGAGAGAGAGAGAGAGAGGAGGAGGAGGAAGAAAAAAAAGAAAGAGGAAAGAGATTATAGAGAAAGGAAAGATAAAATTAAAAGAAAGAGAGAAAATGATTTTTTTTAAAGAGAATGTAGAGAGAGAGAAGAAGAAAAAAAGAAAAAAGAGGAGAGGGAGAGAGGAGGAAAAGAGACAAGAGGGGGGGGGGGAGAGAAGAAAAGAAGAGAGAAGAAAAATAAGAAAGAAAGAAAGAGGAAGAGAGATTGGTGAAAAAAGGAAAAAAATATTTTTTAAATTTAAACATTTTTTGAGAGAGAGAAAAAGGGGGGAGAGAGAGAGCAATGCCAGGAGGCATATTCCACGGTGGATTCCGTAAAATTATATTTGTTGCCGGGGCTCATTCATAAGGTGGATTCCTTGTGCGAAAAGTCGATGGGGACACCTGTCTTTTTCAGGCATCTTGTTAATTTAATATGCAAGTGAGTGATTCTATAGCGGGTGATTCCACAAAATACATATTTAAATTAATGGACATTTATGAGTTTAGAGTGCGCACTTGTAATATATTAAGGTTAGGATTGAGTTCTAACCAATTTATTTATTTTGTAGCTGAAGACTGCTAGGTATTTACTTTTGTTGGTTTAATTTTATGACTTTCTAACAATTGTGAATACTTCAGTTGATGTGTAGAGCAGGCAACGGTGGCGTTGGGAAGCACTGGGCGATAGCGTGTATTCAAGTTATTTTGAGAAAATTATCATTTTGATGGGCGCACATCTTAGGTGTGGCGCCAATATTTATTTTGACGCGCTTATTCATTGAAGCACCAAATATTTATTTATTATTTTGTATGTGCATGGGCGCACGATTTAAATATTTGTTATTGGACATTGTATTTGGGCACAACCCGACTCTTTGGGTGCCCAATCGCTAAAATTCTTTAGTTGGACAAAAGTAAACACAAAAGCTAAAACGTGCTAATTGTAAATTGGGCTATTTTTTGAGCTTGGAGATGAATAATATATCAAATTCATGCTTTGTGGAGCGCTTACACAAGGCAAAGGAGGAGATTGTACCCAATTAGTATTTTGCTTCATATCGTGCAAGTCTTCTCTCTTGTTTTTTGTGCAAAAGTAGAGTTCTTTTGTTTTTGGGGACCTTCCGGTGCTCGCTACGTACGCATACAACATCTGATTTGTGCTCCAGAGAAAAAGGAAAAAAAGAAAGAGAGAAAAGATAAAATTAAAAAGAGAGATGGAGAGAAGAAAAAAGGAATTAGAGGAGAAATGGGATGAGAGAGAGAGAGAGAGAGAGAGAGAGAGAGAGAGAGAGAGAGAGAGAGAGAGTGTGTGTGTGTGTGTGTGTGTGTGTGTGTGAGTAAATGAGTGAGAGAGAGAAGAAGAAAAAGAAGAAGAAGAAGAAGAAGAAGAAGAAGAGAGGAAAATATGAGCATAAGGAGAGATAATTATAGATAGGGGAAATATAAAATTTACATACTTTAAAAGAGATTGAGAGGGGAAAAGAAGAGGAATAAGAAAGAGAGAGAGAGAGGGAAAAAAATTAGAAACAGAGAGGAAAAAGAGGAGAGAAAAAAGTAAAAATAGTGAGGGAAAAGAAGAGAGAGAAAGAGGAGAAATGGATTGTTGAGCTACAACATGGCAAATTCTCTTGTTGCTTCGCAACAAAGTGACCTAGCATTCTGTGTGCGCGGAACGCTAGTGTTCCTTTACAATTGATCCTTCCTCTTATTCACTAGTGCTCCTAAAGTTATCCTAAAACCAACCCTTTTCATTCGGTTTAGTAGTGCCATGGGGTTTTAAGAAACCCCACTTCCCCTAATCCGTCACACTATCCTTGCTACATCTTGGCGCAACACGGCCCTAAGTTGCTATTCGTAAGTTCGAAAACTCTTTGCGAGTTTGGCCTCCCATGGGGTTCTATGTATTTACAGATTATCTCTTTGCCCTCCTTTTCGGGTTGTGACAAATTTTAACCCAAAATGCATGTAAAACAACTTCTGCTCGAGAAGACCAATTACTCTTTCTGCCTTTCCGCTTCGTCGTTACCAAAGTCTCTTTGCATTGTTTCGTTGTTGTTGCGCGGATACACAGGCATCACTGTTCTCCTTCATGCCATTGTTCGATCATGGCAGAGAATGCAGAGGAGAGGTTCAAACGGGCGATGGATCGCTTGTTTACCTCGCCTGCTTCCAGGTTCTTTTTTCTCTTGTAGAATCAATCTGAGTGGCATAAATATTCCAACTCAGAAGTCCGCGTTTACTCGTATCTTTAAGCCATACATCGACTCCAAATAATGTATTATGGTAGTGAATGGACTGCTATCATCAATAGCATCGATTCAGGCTAATTCATGGGTTCTATCTTTCTTAATCGGCATTATTTTCGATGCATACTACACTCGATCTAAATATTATCTGACCAGCATACATTACGGACAAGGTGTTAGAATCTAGACTGCATTTGCACAGCTGTTGACATGCTCATATTCAAGTCTTAATTTCAACATTCTCAAACAATTTGCACTGTAAAAGAGTCAGTCCTCCTCAAACTATCTGCCGCATCACCATACTCTTGTCTTTGAGCTATCCATATAAGTTCACATGCCACGTTTGTCTGTCGGTTGACCGGTGTCTTGAGTAACCCGAAGGATTGATTCCTTCAGATTCTTGAAGCAGCACCGAGCTGCCACACTGACCTTATGGATCAGGAGCCCTTCTTGTTTGTACATTTCCTTGATTCCTTGTCTAAATGATGATTATATAATGCTCTATTACAAGGAGCATTTTAGGCTTGCGAGGTACCATACATGGTATCCGTTTGACAGCCATTTATCTAAAATACAGTTTCTTTATATGTGTGCTTGAAATCATTAAACGGTTGTCATTAGTCTCTACTAGAAGGGACCATTTAAGGAGAGGCACTGTACTAAGTCTTTGATAAACAGTTCAGTTATCTAAGTAAAAGTTCCAATGTGCTTTCCAAATTCTAAAATTATAATACTGCTGCATGTATGTGTCTCCTGTAAACCTTCAAGTTTGAAAGGCCGTTAAATGTTAGGACCTTGAAAGAAAGCTATCAAAGGTGCAATTGCTTTGACAGTCATGGATTTGGCTTTTGGGGCCTTCAGACATCCTGTATAACCTTCTCTTTTGGGCAAACTTGCAGTGAGTGTGATAATGTGTCTGATTTTCTATGATGATCAGACTAGTTTAGTGGCATTATATAAATACATTAGTTGTTTGTTTTACAGCTCTGTAGGAGAGACGTCCAGTAAGCAAGAATTAAGGGGAATTCCTTTACAGAAAAACAGTTCTGGATTGATAACTGCTCCCTCTGCAAAGCTAGAGAATACAAGGAGCTTGCAAAAATCCACTAACAATCGACAAGCACTCCCTTCTCCTGTGTGCAGACCATGGGACAGGACAGACCTCTTCAAGCGTTTGGCAACTTTCAAGTCCTTAACTTGGTTTGGAAAGCCAGAGGTATTATTCTTAATCCCAGTGTGTAATAGTCATTTATGACATGACATTGCTGTTCGCCTTGTATAGCAGGGTTCTTTGTAGTGCTTTATACATATTTCTTCAAACGTAGATTTCCTATTGGTTTATTGAATCTTACTCTATTCACATCACGGAATTGCCGGAACCATTTGTTAGAGTTCTAGAAAATGTTCTTTCAGATGGCCTTGTGTATTTCACAAGATTTTGTCCTTTGTACTATTGTAGAGCTTTTGTTGATTGTTGGCTGGTGAACTTGCAGGTGGCTGGTCCTGTTAATTGTGCAAGAAAAGGCTGGGTAAATGTGGATGTAGATCTCATAGCTTGTGAATGTTGTAATGCCATGCTTGCCTTTCCATCTTCATCAATGTGGTTCCAGCAGCAAGGTTAAAACTCTTTCATAAATTTTATTCTGGATCTTGGTGTTTTCTTATATTGTTCCATCTTACGAGGAGAGCACATGTGCACAAAATACCTTGAGATGAGGATTGATTAGGGTCATTGGCTCTGACAGTTTTTGAGATGTCCAGGATTGCTAGGAGAGAATGTTTATGTGAATGTTGAGAATTAGATTTTGATGGTAGTCCTAACTCCCATTTGGTTTGATAATTTGAAACACTCTCTTTTGTGTAAGGAGGCGGTCATTCCAAAGCTTACAGAGGATGGATAGTGATTTAATGTCTTTTGAGTGGTGAGATTCGTTTCATTATCACAGTAAGAATACTGCAAGCACTGCAGTCTTACCCTTGATGTCTTAATGCTGTAATCTTTGAGATTTTAAGAAATTTCCAGATTATGATTACAATACCACTTATAACACTGACATTCTCAATATGGAGAAGCAAGCTGTATTTGCAAGCAAGCAATGGTACATGATTATGGATAATGGTTCAAGGGTGAATAAAGATGCAAGATTTATACAGCCCGACAATCTCAAAATTATGAAGAACTTAGCCACCTATCCTCATTCAAAGAAGAGGAATAAGCACTTTGTGACCTCACATTGCCTTGCTGAAAATGATAAAAGTAAATTGCAGAAATAGCAAATAAGGGCTTAATATGATTATTTGCAATGGCTGTTGTTAGCCTTTCTTCAAGAACATCCATATTATGTATAGTGTGCACAGACACAAATGTTGCATAGCACCTTTCATGGAGGCTTAATGTTGTTTGCCATGGATGTGTTGGCCAAGTGGAAATCCTTGAGGTGGGGCGGTCTCCTTGAGGAACAATGTAAATGATGACCTACAAAATGCGCTTTCAAAGATAGTAAACATGCATGGGGTTTTGATGTCATTCTAACTTGCAATGATGTCATCATGAGATTGGCAATCAAAGCAAACTTTATGTTGATCATTTGCCGATAGGATTTATCTGATGGACAGAGATTACATTGAGATGCATGTGAAATAAAGGGTGTAGGTACCATTCATTTGGCCCTTGAAAATGGTCAAGAGCTGATTTTGCATGATGTCAGATATGTACCTGCCATAAAGAAAAGTCTACTATCAGTTGGATAGCTTGATGTAAGAGGGTATTTTACTACATCTGGTGGTGGATCTTGGAAGGTCCACAAGGGCTCTATGTTGATTGTTAAAGGCAGCAAAAAGGGAACTCTGTATTATTTTCATTGTAAAGCATTACTTGGCAAGTTTTTGGCTGTGATTGAAGTTCATTCACAAATGGAACTTTGGCACAAAAGACTTGGTCATATGAGCTAGAAAGGCCTTCAGATTCTCTCCTCTTCAGGGAGATTTGATATAAAAGGCTCTGGTCTCGACTTTTGTAATGATTGCATATATGGAAAGCATGTGAAGTCTCCTTATTACTCTGGTGTTGTTAAGAAGTCCAATGCTCTTGACTTAGTACATTTAGATATGTACACTATGCCTGTTAATTCACATGGAGGTGCACAATACTTTGTCACTTTTATTGATGATTTCAGTAGAAAGTCATGGGTGTATGTATTAAAGAGCAAAAAGGAAGTGTTTGATGCTTTAAAAAGGTTTCATGCCTCCACACAGAAAGGGCTTAAGTTAAAAGCTATAAGAACGGATAATGAGGGGGAGTATATCTCTAATGAGTTTTAAAAGGTTTTGTGAGATGCACGCAATTAAGAGGGAGTTGACAGCCCCTTTCAACCCTGCATCAAATGGCGTGACTGAAAGATATAATCGCACACTTTGTGAGAGAGTCAGATGCATGCTGTCCACAACTAATCTCCCACAATAGTTTTGGGGAGAGGCTTTTAAAAACTGTAGTTCATGTGTGCAGTCGCTCTCCCAATTGTGCATTGGAAAATGGCATTTCTGAATAGGTTTGGTCTAGCAAACTTGCTTCATATGATCATTTGGGTACCTTTGGTTGTGACGCCTTTGTGCATATTCCTGTAAATTAGAGGACTAAACTAGACATGAAATATGGTGACCTTGACAAAAAGAAGGTCAAGTTTCAGTATGAACAGCCAGCCATTCAGCAACCATTAGCTGAAGATTCGGTCCCTTTGGATGCTGAAAATGAGCAGCAACCTATTGTGCTACAACCAGAAGATAATGGACAGCAAATTGATGCACATGATGAAATAGGACGGCAAGAAGAACATGTTGGAAACAGGTTAGGGCAGCAAGGAAATGCTGAAAATTAGCCACTAGGTGATGGTGTGCACATACTTGAGGATGTAAGCCCATTGCCTATCAATACAGATCATTGGGAAAGGTCTACACGTGTCAGAAGGCAGCCATAGAGGTTTCAGCCATCTTTGGATTGCATTTTATTGACTGATGAAGGTGAGCCTTTGATATTTAAAGAGGCACAGTCATGTGAAAACAAGAGAAAGTGGGAGCTTGCTATGCAGGAAGAGATGAAGTCTCTATATGCAAATAACACATGGGAGCTTGTACCTTTGCCCAAGGATAGGAAAGCTATTCTTGACAAATGCACGTGTCAAAAGGCAGCCATAGAGGTTTCAGCCATCTTTGGATTGCATTTTATTGACTGATGAAGGTGAGCCTTTGATATTTAAAGAGGCACAGTCATGTGAAAACAAGAGAAAGTGGGAGCTTGCTATGCAGGAAGAGATGAAGTCTCTATATGCAAATAACATATGGGAGCTTGTACCTTTGCCCAAGGATAGGAAAGCTATTCTTGACAAATGGGTTTATAAGGTTAAATGTATTGATGGGAAGCCCAAATACAAAGCACATTTGGTTGCTAAGGGCTATACACAAAAGGAAGGCATAGATTTCTAGGAGGTTTTTTCACCATTGGTGAAGATGACTACGCTCTGTGTTTTGTTTGCTCTTACTGCATCCTTGGATTTAGAGTTGGATCAGATGGATGTGAAGAGTGCTTTTCTTCTTGGTGACCTGGATGAAGAGCTGTACATGAAACAATCTGAAGGTTTTGCTATTCCAGGGAAAGAGCATTTATTTTGTAGGCTGAAATGCAGCTTATATGGGCTGAAACAGGCCCCTAGATAGTGGTATAAAAAGTTTGATACTTTTATGCTCAGCCATGGATTCAAACACACCTTTAGCCAAGCAGTCCTGAAGTTGCTTAGCTATCTCGTTCTTCTCTTTCGGGTTAAACCTATAAGGTTGTCGAGAGACATGATGGCTACCGGGAAATGTTTCAATACTATGGTCTAAGGTTTTGCAAGACGGCGAAATTCTGTCAGGTTACTCAAATGGAAAAACATCATTATACTCATGTAATATCAGATCTAGATACTCGTATTTGAACTTATATTAAGATTATTATCAAAAGAAATCAAATCACCTTGATTATTAGACGATTGAACTTTTTCAACAAAACAAATATTAGTGATAGTTGGATCATAAAAACATTGAGTAAACTCCATTATTGAAATCATATGTTCATTATTTTTTGTGATCCCAGAGGGTAAACAACCCTCGATCACATGGAAACGACCATCAAGCTGGAAAAAAAATACATGATTTTTATAATCAATATACAAGAATGAATATTTTTTTAAAAACCATGGCATGCTAAGAATGACATCGACATGGTCAAGACTTACAAGACAGAAATCCATGATCTGATGGTATTGTTGGATTGAAAGATCAAGTCTGGCACCATTCGATCCCAATGATTCACCCTAGGGTCCTTTGTACATCGAATACGATAAACTTAATTAGCGGGTACCGTGTGGAGTCGCAATCTCTGCATCAAGCAAGAAGAAATAAAATTATGAGCAGAACCATTATAAAAATAAATTGTAATGTCTTGGCCATTTATATGCCTTGTGATCTTAAACAGGTCATTCGGGCCAAAAACAATTTTATTAACATGACTACTATTGCTATAGCTAGCATTAATTAATAAAACATTATTCAAATAAATCTTCAGAAAAAATACATGGAGTCTCAAGGGTATTTACCAAAGTCTTGGAAGTAAACTTTGCCTTTTATGTTCTGGGGATACTCCTGATCACCGCGAAATTACTTGTCTGATGGGAGGCGAAACCACGGCCTTTTGAGCAATTCTCACTGCGAGTGTTACATTAATAAGGTAATTTATGGGAGACAGGCGCGAGGGATGACTGTCCGGGGGCCTTGGGCACCCGAACGGGAACAAGGGGAGCCTGGAGAGTAAGAGAGTTTAAGAATAGTAGGACTCACCTGAAGTGGATGGCTGGCAGAGGAAACAGGGAGAGAGGAGCTAGCACTAATCTAGGCGAGGTTGGGAGGTGAAAGAAGGAATCACTTGTGCCATTTCATACATTCCAGACTTGACCGCCGTCAGGAGTTTTTGCTACTTCTCGTCTACTTGACATCCACACCGCACCGGTATCAGAGCCAACGGGTCCTCATGAAGAGCCGCCGGATCCTCACGAAGAGTCGCCGGGTCCTCACGAAGAGCTGTCGGGACACGTCAGTCGTCATTTTTTTTTGTGTGTTAACAAAGGCGACCACGACGGACGGGGGCAAAACAGATTATGTTTATCATCAACAGTCTTGCGGGTGATTACGATGGGACTAAGTCCCATTTTAATCTTTAATCTTTAATCTTTTTGGTTCACAACCTGTGTTCCGACGTGACCTGACAGGGGGTGATTAATTACACCCATACCCAGCGCTCCTGCCGACAGGTCGTGTTCCCAGCTGTCTCGTTCTTCCCGCCATCTCTACTTTACAGAGATCATTAATTTCTGTTTTATTGTAATCAGGGAAGTACCCCAACTTTGTACGCAAATTTCTTATATTTGCTTTTCAATTCTAGTGTATTAATGGAGGAGAAAGGGAGAGAGGGGGTAATCGAAGGCTCTAGTTTTGGGGACCACCCTATGGTAGATCCCCATGAAACGGAAATACAAGAAGAACAATGGGAAGAATTTTTTGCCACACGAGAACAATTTGATGATCTAACTGCTTGTGTGCATGCACAGGGGGTTTAAATGGAATTTTTAACTCAAATACTCACCGAAATAAAATCTCAATTAACCTTATTACTAGAAAGAGATAAAAATAAGCTAGAAACCTCGGATATTCCATCTTCATCAAAAGATTTAGATGTGACTATGCGAGATCCTATGGAGCCCCATCAAAAGTTGAGGGATAGCCCATTGTTAAAAGATATGAAACCCCCTCAGTTTCACGGGGAGGAAAAAGAGAGAAATAAAGACACTATCTTCAATTTTCTCCAAAAATGGGAGGATTTGCACAAACTTAAAAATACTCCACCACATCTCCAAGCGCTGGAGGCCAGTTTAACTTTGGGGCCAAAGGCATATAAATGGTGGCGAACTTTAAAGGAGGCAAATAAAATACCTGAAACTTGGGTTCAATTTGAATCGGTCTTTTTGAAAGATTTCCTTCCTGAAAATGAAATGGAAAGAAATTGAGAAGTGTCAGACAAAAGGAAAGACCCCTGCTGACACATCTGGAGGAATATTGTGAGATAATCCTCAAATTGGAAGGAATAGATGAATTTCAAAAGACAAGAGGATTCATTAGGAGACTAGATAAGGCTTGTAAAAAGGAAGTGAAAAGGAGTTCACCTAAGACGCTTGAAGAGGCAATTAAATTTGCATTAATCAATGAAGATAGTACACGTCTAGGTACACTCACTAGTCTCACTGATACGGAGCCCAAGATTAAGGAATTGAAAACCTCGAAATTTGTAGGCAAATTTAAAAGGAAAATGCCATTTCTTAAGGGCAAGAAACAACCCTTTCAAAAGAAACAATATGTAAGGCCAAAGTTAAGTCAAGATGACTTTGATAAGGCCAAAAAAGAAAGGCTGTGTTTCAATTGCCTATCCCCTAACCATGCTGCCTGGAATTGCCCTCAAAGGAAAAAGAGGGAAGATAAAGGAAAGGATAAGGACAAGGGCAAGGGAAAAGAAAAACAAATCCATGTAGTGCAGACCTTGGAATTAAAAGGGCATGAAAGGTATAAATCTTTAGAGGTTTTGCACAAGGATGTACAACACGTGTTGTATGTCAACTTCTATGTGGCAGCCTACTTTTGGGCCACATGATTTAGTTAGAGTGCATGGATTGATAGCTGGAAAGAGGGTTAGAGTCATGATTGATGACTATGCTACCCACAATTTCATAAATTATGCACTTGTCAAAAAATTGAAACTTTCCCAACAAAAGAGTGGGCATCAATATATTGTTCGTATGATGCAAGGTCAGGATAATAAAATATGGGATACAATGGTATCCAATTTGGAAATTGAGATCCAAGGATACAAAGATAAACTTGATTTTCAAATTATGAATATGGAAAGAGCCGATATTGCTTTAGGGAGGGAGTAGCTATGGGGATTGGAACCATCCTTAAAACGTAGTTATCATCATAATACACTGGAATTTGAAAGGGATGGTAAGACTTTTGTGATTCAAGGCGAAGATGAAGTATGTGATAACCCTTTGTTGTATTCCACTGAAGTTCAGAAGCTGATAAAGAAGGAAGCTTGTGAGGTATATATGTTATGGTCTTTTCCTATACAAAACACTTTTACTTTCTGTAATATTAAGCAACAATTTTCTTATGTTTGTGAGTTGAATGTAAGTAATGAATTAAGTGGTTTGTTAGATGAATTTAAAGATGTGTTTCCTTTTGATTTACCAAGTGGCCTTCCACAAGATAGGGGTGATATAAATCACCCAATTGACACAGATAGGGATACACACCCTATTTCTAAACCACCTTATAAGTTAAGTGAAACACAGCACCAAGAAGTTGAAAGACAAATTAAGGATTACCTTGATAAAGGGTTTATACAACCCAACAATTCACCTTGGGCTTCGCCAATTTTATTGGTAAAGAAAAAAGATGGTTCTATGCGACTTTATGTTGATTATAGAGCACTTAATAAGATAACAGTGAAGAATAAATTTCCTATGCTCAGAATGGAAGATCTTTTTGATCAATTACAAGGGGCAAAATTCTTCACAAAGATAGACTTAAGATCAAGCTATCACCAAGTAAGAATTAAGACACAGGATGCTCCTAAGACAGCATTTCGTACTAGATATGGGCATTATGATTTTTTGGTGATGCCTTTTGGCCTCACTAATGCACCGGCTACCTTTATGAAGCTAATGAATAGTGTGTTACGGTCCTATCTAGGACACTTTGTAGTAGTCTTCTTGGATGATATCTTGATCTTTAGTAAATCAAGAGAAGAACATTTGGGATACTTACGATTAGTATTCCCATTGTTAAGAACACATTCCCTTTATGCGAAGAAAACTAAATGTGAATTCTTCGCACAAGAGGTCAAATATTTAGGGCATATTATCACGAAAGAGGGAATCAAGATGAATCCAGAAAAAGTAAGGGCAATTATTGAATGGCCATCTCCAAGGAACCTGGAAGAGCTGCAGATTTTCCTAGGATTATCTGGATTTTATCGTAGATTCATTCGAGATTATGCCAAAATAGTTGTTCCAATGAGACAGACCAACTTAAAGGGAAAGGGAAGAGCTTTAATTGGGGAATAGACCAAAATGAAAGCTTTCAAAAAATTTAAGGTAGCTATTGCTACAGCTCCAGTACTATTAATTGTGGATCCCAATAAACCATTTGTGGTTGAAGCCGATGGCAGTGATAAGGCGATAGGCGCGGTCTTATTACAAGAAGGTCGACCAATTGCTTTTGAAAGCAAGAAATTAGACCGTGCAAAACGGAATTATTCTGTTTATGAGAGGGAGCTATATGCAATAGTACATGCAATGAAGAAATGTAGGCACTATCTGTATGGTGCCAAACTTTTGATCTTGTCGGATCATGAAAGCATTAAGTGGCTTAATGACCAACCGGATCTACAAGGGCGTAAAGCTAGATGGGCCGAACTCCTCCAAGAGTTCGACTATGAGATAAGGTATAGAAAAGGGAAGTATAATATAGTGGCTGATGCACTCAGCAGAATGCCCATCATAAATGAATTGAGTTTTACTCAGTTCACTTCCGATTTGCTTGAATCCTTAAAAGGGAAATGCCAGGTTGATCCGGCATATTCCAACATATGGGAAGCAATAGAAAATGGGGATCCAAATGGAAGGGCCTCCACTGAGGAAGGAATATCTGAGGATGTTCAACAAGGAAATGGAGCATCAGGGGTTGCTCAAATGGGATTCAAGTGGAAGAATTTTACCATTGATAATGGTTATTTACTCTACAAGGGTAGGGTATGTGTCCCGAAAGATGAAGAAATAAGGCTCCAGCTACTCTTTGAGTGTCATGATACTCCTAGCGCGGGACATCAGGAGTTAATAAGACTTATAGTCTTATTAAAAGGCAGCTCTATTGGCCTGGAATGAATAAGGACGTCCTTGACTATGTGGTCAAATGTAATAAATCCTAGGTTAATAAAGCTGAAAGATTAAAAATGGGAGGACTTCTCCACCCATTAGAGATTCCTTCGAAAAAATGGGAGAGTATCTCCATGGACTTTATTGTTGCGTTACCCAGAACACAGAGGGGGCACGACTCGGTGTGGGTGATTGTGGATAGATTAATCAAAATGGCTAGGTTTATTCCAACTTCAACTGATGTTAAAACACGAGAATTGACTAGATTGTTCGTAGAGAACATATATCGGTTGTATGGCCTTCTGGCAAATATAGTTTTTGATCGAGATAGAAAATTTGATAGTCAATTTTGGCGTGTTGCATTTAGGAAGTTGGATACTAAACTTAGCATGAGTACGGCGGACCTGTTAGCCTGCTCTTCTTCAGTCTCAGTCTGTCATCTCCTGGTTGTGAGCTCCTGTCAGAGTCTGACAGGAGACAGAGGAGCTTTGTCAGTGCATTTTTGTGGCTGCTCTAGTCAGCATGCAGCCCTGGGTTTGTTCCAGCCCAAACTGGGCTGTTTTTGTCCTGACTGCCCATTTTTCTGGGCAGTCGGCCAGATCTGGCCAAAGTCGGCCAGATCTGGCTGGTCGGCCAAATCTGGCCAGGTCGGCCAGTTTGGCTGGTCGGCCAGTTTGCTGGCCTGGGGGCTATTTATATCAGCCCCCCCAGTCAGTCCAGTATAGTTCTCTGCAGGTACAGCACTGCTCCCTCCGTCTCCGTCTCCGGCATTGGTGCTGCCACTGCTTCCAGTCTGTCCTGGTTCCCTCACTGATGCTCCGGGCTGCGTGCAGGGACTGTTCTGTCCATTCCAGTGTATTCAGCATTCATCTCAGTCAGTGCAGACTTTCTTCCTTCATTCTCTGCTTTCTCTCTCCTCTCCTCTGTGTTCGTGTTCTTCTTCCATTGCGCACTCTCACATGGTATCAGAGCCTGATTGAGAGCACGGAGGACATATCTTTAGGAGAGAAATACCTTACTGCTGCTGCCAACAGATCCACAACAGCCAGGCGACTGCTTCAGGAGGCTGTACAGCCTGCGTTTGCTGCCCACGCTGATTGCAGAGGCTGCCACGTCATCCAGCGACGCAGCAACCCTGCGTTTTCCACCAGGCTGCCTCTCCTGCTGCTGGGCGACCTCCCTACAGGCTGCGTTTTGCTGCTTTGCAGGTCGCTTCCCTCCCAGGCGGCACTTTTCCTGCTGGCGACCTCTGTCCGGGCTGTTTCCTGGTGCTGGTGGTCTCTTTTCTGGTGTTCGCCATCAGATCTCTTTGCGTTTTGCAGATCCAGGTGTTTGTAGGCACTCTCTGCCTGCGTCTTGGTGGTTAGTGACCACATTGCTGGTCCTATTTCGACAGCGGCACAACTTTCTTTGGTATTTTGCAGATTGGAAGATGTCTTACCAGTTTTCAGGCTTTGAAGACTCAGAGGATGAGCTTCTCTCTCATCATTCCTCTGAGCGGAGGCGGGACTATCGTGAAGTTCGACATCGGGAAGACTCTCCTCGCACTCGTCCTTCTTCAGTCCATGCATCTCAGAGGGTTCCATCTACTGCGAAGGTTTCTTCAGTGAAGACTGCTTCAGATGTGCGGATGCCTTCCTTGATTCCCTCTATACAGGTGCCGATTCTCCCTTCCTTTCCGAAGGAAGATAAGTTGGATGGTTCCAACTACTCCCTATGGTCATGCAAGGTGGCTTGCATCCTTGATACCTTTGACCTTTGGGAGCTTGTTTCTTCGCCCATTGACCGACCCCCCGTGGATTCGTCCGATGGCACCTCTATGGACCGTGCAGCCTTATGGGATAGGCTCAACTCTCGAGCCCGTTCCTTTCTTTTTATGAGTCTCCATGATTCTGTTCTTGTACATGTTCATAGGTTAAAGACCGCGGCGGAAGTGTGGACAAAGCTTGCGTCTTTGTATCAGCACAAGACATTTGCCCACAAGATCTCCCTGGAGAAGAAGTTGCGGATGCTCAGTCTTGATGGTTCTTCTTCCATGAAGGAGCACATCACGAAGATGGAGGATATGCGAGGCGAGCTAGCCTCTCTTGGTCGTTTGATATTGTCTGAGGATATGGCGATGATTCTGTTGACTCAGCTGCCATCACCCCGTTTTGATGTCTTCTACACCAGCCTCATCACTACGAGGACCCGTGAGACACTCCTATGGGAGAAGCTTTCCCCGCTTGTCTTGGAGCATGACGAGCGACTCAAAGAGGTGGGAGCCAGTGGCTCCACCAAGGCGTTTACGGCCGGCACAGGTGGCGGCAAGAAGAAGAAACAAAAGAAGGAGAAGGCCAAGGACAAGAAGGAGGAGGACAAGAAGGATGCGAAGGAGAAGAAGCCCAAGTGTCCCCATTGTGGGAAGGGCACTCATCCCGAGGAGAAGTGTTGGCAAAAGTATCCCCATTTGAAGCCTAAAGAGAAGGACTCGAAGGCGGCCCCAGCCACAACAGAATCTGCGTTTGTGCATGTCTTTGTTGAGGAAGACACTGCCTTAGCTTCTACCACACAGGAGAAGCCTTGGCTCGTCGACAGTGGAGCATCTTCACATATGACCTTCCGTCAGGATTGGCTTCAGGATCTTCGTTCCAGAGGGGGTACAGTCACCATTGGTGACAATTCTACAGTTCCTGTTCGAGGCGTGGGGACTTTACTTATGTTTTCTGACAGGCGGTCTTCCTCCGCCAAAGTTCTCTATGTCCCTGATTTGGGTTTTAACCTATTATCTGTGCATGGTCTTACTCAGTTAGGTACCCGAGTCATTTTTACACAGGATGCAGTCACAGTGGAGGATGCTTCTACAGGTGATGCTCTTTGGACAGGTACACAGGAGGGTGGGCTTTACACGCTCATAGCCTTGGCTGCGCGGACTTCCCATGAGCTTGGGCTGCTTTGGCATGCTCGGTATGGTCATTTGAACCTCGATTCTCTTCGCTGGGCTTCTAGGAGGAAGATGGTGGAGGGCCTTCTTGATTTCCCTCCTCTTCACACTTTGTGCCCTAGCTGCTTGCGGGGCAAGCAGCACCGGCAGCCTCACCCGCAGGTTGCTTCTAGGCGGGCTACTTCTCCGCTTGAGTTGGTTCATACCGACCTTTGCGGACCTATGGGCACGGCCTCTCTTGGGAAGGCCAAGTATTTGATGCTGATTGTGGACGACTTTAGTCGTTATGTGTGGCCTTATTTCTTGGAGTACAAGAGCGAGGCGTACTCTCGTTTCTGTGAGTGGCAGGTGTTTGTGGAGACCCAAACAACTTCCAAGGTTCGTGGTGTTCGAGCTGATCACGGTGGCGAGTTCACTTCTCACCTTTTCTCTAAGTTTTGCAGGGATCATGGTATTCGGGTGGAGTATTCCCATCCGAACACACCATCAGAGAATGGTGTGGTGGAGCGTGCGAATCGGACCATGATTGAGATGGCCCGATCTATGCTGGAGCATAGGAGTCTTCCTCATTTCCTTTGGGGTGAGGCGGTGGCTACAGCGGTGCATATTCGCAACCGCTCTCCAACTTCGGCATTACAGCACATGACTCCGTATGAGGCTTTCTTTGGCAAGAAGCCTTCCGTGTCCCATTTTCGCATCTTTGGGTGCGCTGCTTTTGTCCATGTGGACAAGAAGAAGAGGAAGATGAAGTTCGACTCTAAGTCGCGACCGCTTATCTTCGTTGGTTATAGCACGACCACGAAGGGATATCGGCTATGACCCGACGACGCGGACGGTTGAGGTGAGCAGGGATGTGATCTTTGATGAGGCTTTGGCCTCTGAGGATCCGATTGATGGTTCTATTACAGATGTTTCTTCATCATCGACGGACCCCCCCCCCCCCCCCCCCCCCCCCCCCCCCCCACCTTCTCTCCCTTCACTTCCTTCTAGGATTCCCCTTTGCACCCCCCCTATTCCTCCTCCTTCGGCTTCCCTTTCCCCTTTGGTGGATGTGCCTTCGTCTACTACGAGCTCTTCTACCGCCTCTTCGGGATCTTCACGGGATATACAGCCTTCTTCAGATGTGGAGGATCTACCTTTACTCGGTGAGGGGGAGTCCCTCTCCGATTTGGGTGCTTTACAGGTTCTGGAGACCCCCAGGTCTCCCTCACAGTCGAAGGAGTCTCTCAGGATTCCTTTATGGTATCGCCGGCTCATGCAGGATTCAGGTGTTACTCACTTTCCTACTTCTTCTACAGGTCCCCGTCGCTCAGCACGTCTACAGCTCCTCCGGGACAATTCACTATGTGTGAACTATGCTCTTATGTCACAGATTCTTCAGGATTCCGAGCCTTCCACTGTGGAGGAGGCTCTTGCACAGGATATTTGGAGACAGGCTATGCAGGCCGAGCTCGATTCCATCGAGCGAAACCATACGTGGGAGCTTGTTCCGCGTCCCGCGAAACGGAAGGTGATTGGTGTGAAATGGGTCTTTAAGACCAAATATCTTGCAGATGGCTCCTTGGACAAGCATAAAGCTAGGCTTGTTGCCAAGGGTTTTGCACAGCGTGCAGGGTTGGACTACTTTGAGACTTTTGCTCCTACAGCTAGGATGTCCACCATCCGAGTTCTTTTGGCTCTTGCTGCTCACCACCGTTGGCCTGTCTATCAGATGGACGTCAAGTCTGCTTTTCTGAATGGCGTTCTTGAGGAGGAGATTTATGTTTCACAGCCTCCTGGTTTTCTTGTGCAGGGGAAGGAGGATCATGTCTACAGGCTGTGGAAGGCTCTTTATGGCCTAAAGCAGGCTCCTCGTGCTTGGTACCAGCGGATTGACCGCTTCTTTCTACAGAGTGGTTTTGCGCGCTCCGCTTATGATCCCAACCTCTACTTACGGGTTGTGGATTCTCTTTCGGTGTTCCTCATCTTGTATGTGGATGATCTTATCATTACAGGGAGCGACACTCAGCAGGTGGAGCATACACGGTCCATTCTACAGTAGGAGTTTGACATGACGGATCTAGGGATCCTTCACTTCTTTCTAGGTCTGGAGATCTATCAGATGGCACAGGGCCTTTTTATCTCGCAGCACAGGTACATCTCCGAGCTTCTTTCGGAGTTTGATATGGCTGAGTGTCGGCCTATCTCATGCCCCATGGACCCTGAGTCCAAGCTTTTGACAGCTGGAGTTCCTCTTACCGATCCCACCCGTTATAGGTGCCAAGTCGGCTCTCTTATCTGGCTGCTTCACACTCGGCCGGATATCTCTTTTGTGGTGGCTTTATTGTCTTCTTTTATGCAGACTCCTACCCAGGATCACTGGCAGGCTGCCTTGCGGGTTCTTCGCTATTTACAGGGGACTCGATCCTTTGGGATCATGTATGGAGATGGGATTACCCTTTCTGGATGGAGTGATTCTGATTGGGCAGGTGATGTGGATTCGAGACGATCCACTACAGGTTATGCTTTCACCCTTGGATCTGGTGCTGTCTCCTGGAGCAGCAAGAAGCAGCCTACTGTGGCACTTTCTTCTACAAAGGCTGAGTATCGGGCCCTATGTTCGACCGCTATGGAGGCAGTTTGGCTCCGTCGCTTACTCGCGGAGATTGGCTTTTCCCAGACCGGACCTACGGAGCTGCGCGTGGATAACCAGAGTGCTCTTGCTCTGGCAAAGAACCCGGTGTTTCATGCTCGCACGAAGCACATTGAGGTTCAGTATCACTATGTTCGAGAGCGGATCGTGGATTCGGAGCTGGTGGTGGTCTATTGTCCTACGGCGGCCAATGCAGCTGATCTCTTTACGAAGCCCTTGCCTCAGGCTTCTTTGCTTCATCACATGCGGTTCTTGGGTCTTCAGACTCTCCTAGGAGTTGAGAGGGGGTGTTAGCCTGCTCTTCTTCAGTCTCAGTCTGTCATCTCCTGGTTGTGAGCTCCTGTCAGAGTCTGACAGGAGACAGAGGAGCTCTGTCAGTGCATTTTTGTGGCTGCTCTAGTCAGCATGCAGCCCTGGGTTTGTTCCAGCCCAAACTGGGCTGCTTTTGTCCTGACTGCCCATTTTTCTGGGCAGTCGGCCAGATCTGGCCAAAGTCGGCCAGATCTGGCTGGTCGGCCAAATCTGGCCAGGTCGGCCAGTTGGCTGGCCTGGGGGCTATTTATATCAGCCCCCCCAGTCAGTCCAGTATAGTTCTCTGCAGGTACAGCACTGCTCCCTCCATCTCCGTCTCCGGCATTGGTGCTGCCATTGCTTCCAGTCTGTCTTGGTTCCCTCACTGACGCTCCGGGCTGCGTGCAGGGACTGTTCTGTCCATTCCAGTGTATTCAGCATTCATCTCAGTCAGTGCAGACTTTCTTCCTTCATTCTCTGCTTTCTCTCTCCTCTCCTCTGTGTTCGTGTTCTTCTTCCGTTGCGCACTCTCACAGGACCACCCGCAAACTGATGGGCAAACTGAAAGGGTTAACCAAATCCTTGAAGATGTGCTCAGGGCATATGTAAGTAAAAGGCAAACTAATTGGGAAGAGTATCTATCGATAGCAGAGTTTGCATATAATAGTGCTAAGTACTCTTCCACTGGATATAGTCCATTTATGTTTTATGTATGGGTTTCAGCCCAGAGCTCCTCATGCAGTGGGACTGCATAAGGAAAAGGTTCAGGCAGCCAAGGACTTTTTAGAGGATATGAATAGTATGTTAAAATTTGCTCAAGAAAATATTAAGAAAGCTCAAAATCGAGCTAGAGCTTATGCAGATCCTCACCGAAGAGACATCTCCTTTGAAGAAGGAGAATTGGTCTATCTTAAGGTGCTTGAACAAACTAAAACCATGAAAACAGGACGATGTCCAAAGCTTTCACCCAAGTATTGTGGTCCTTTCACAATACTTAAAAGGGTGGGAGATCAGGCTTACAAGCTCCAACTACCTGTTGGTAATAAAACACATCCAGTTTTTCATGTAAGTAAGCTAAGGAAGAAGCTGGGTGATTTGGATAATCTAATCTTAAATGATAATATTGAGGGGCTATTGGATGACCAATCTAATCCACATAAACGAGAAAGAATATTAAATGTTCGTAACAGACGAACAAGGAATACTATTTATCAAGAATATTTGGTCAAATGGAAAGATTGTTCAGAAGAAAGCTCAACATGGGAGCGAGTAAGTACCCTAAGGAAAAGGTTTCCCAATTTACAGTTGGACCTTCCAAGTATCGTTTCCGAGGACGAAACCGATTCTTAAGGGGAAGGAAATGTTACATTAATAAGATAATTTATGGGAGATAGGCGCGAGGGATGCTGTCCGGGGGCCTTGGGCACCCGAACGGGGTCAAGGGGAGCCTAGAGAGTAAGAGAGTCTAAGAATAGTAGGACTCACCTGAAGCGGACAGTTGGTAGAGGAAATGGGGAGAGAGGAGCCAGCACTCATCTAGGCGAGGTTGGGAGGTGAAAGAAGGAATCACTCGTGCCATTTCATACACGCTAGACTTGACCGTCGTGAGGGGTTTTTGCTACTTCTCGTCTACTCGTTATCCACACCACAGCGAGTGTTCTTATGCTTGCTGTCTATTTTCTTATGCAACTTTGAAGTTGGTTGATGAGTTGTTGCCGGGTAACACAGAAACATAAATAACATTGTACGACAAAGCAGAGATTGATAGAACACAATTAGGGTTAGGGTAACTCAGAGACAATGAACACAGAGAATGAATGAAATGATATGACTATTGAATATACAATGCTCATGCAGCAAAGACACTATGTAATGAATGAATACTGTACCTCGAACTCTTGTATCTCAAGGATCAAGGTAGGGGTAATGAGCTGGAGAGAGTGTCGTACTTTGAATGGATCCCGAGTCGCAGCAAGGCAGCCTTTGGATGTCAAACACTAGCAAACGCAGCCAAGGAAGGTTGAATTTGATGCAGACGGCAGTGCAAGAGAGAGAAAGACTAAAAACGCAGGTGAGGAGAGAGAAATACTAAAAACGTTGGCTGTAGGAGAGAAAAGAGCAAACATAGGTTGCAGGAGAGAGAAAGACTAAAAATGCTGGCTGTAGGAGAGAAAAGAGCAAACACAGGTTGCAGGAGAGAGAGAGATTAAAAACGCAAGAAAAACTAGTATTAGCAGTCAGCATGCTGAAACCAGCTCCGAACAGTGTCTAGTAGACTGGAAACAAGTGCCAGACTAATGTAGACAGCAATGGCCAGCTTGGACCACAATGTCCTCCGCGTCTGGGGTATGGGCAGCAAGCTGAAATACTTGAAATCTACAACAACGAGATTAAGACTGAATGGAGGGTAGCATACCTATTTATAGAAAGTTTGAGCCTTGCCAAGTGGGCTTGTACTTATGGGACACAAACTTCTCTAGGAATGCATTTTTTGGGAGCCGTGCCCAAGGTGAAGAGGTAGCTGCCATGGGAACGCCAGGTGTCAGGATCTCCTGCCCAATCAGAATTAGTATACCCTTGCAAACATAAACTAGAACCATAAGGGAGGCCATAAGAATAAGTACACCACAAATAACGCAACACATGAAGACATGTAATCCAATGTGACATCCTAGGTGCTGTGAAATATTGATTGAGAATGCTAACTCAGTAAGCTAAGTCTGGCCTAGTATGAACTAACCAAAGAAGTTTCCCTACAACAGACCTATAGATATGCGCATCGAAGGACTGACCTAGGGTATACTTTGATAAGTGGACAATAGAATTGAGAGGCGTGGTCACTGGCCGTGTTTGATCCATAGTGAATTGTTTGATGAGCTGAAATGTGTACTTCTGCTACGATGCAAAAATACAAACCCTAGATCGAACTACCTCCATCCCTAAGAAGTAAGACAACAAACTGAGGTTTGTCATCTCAAGTGTAGCACTAAGCTTTGCCTTGATTTCCGGTATGGTAGCAAAATCTGAGCCTGTGATGAGTAAGTCATCAAGGTACAACACGATGTAGCTGATCCCCTCTATAGTAGCTCAAACATATAAGTGCGGGTCATAAGGGGTAGAATGGTATCCGTGAGTCTGTAAGAACTTGTGCATCCTATGGAACCAAGACTGCGGTGCTTGTTTTAGCCCATAAAGAGCTTTTAGCAAGTGGAATACCTTATCCCTCGGGTTCGCAGAAGGAAATTCTGGTGGCTACTCGACATAGACTTCCTCCTCTAGATAACCATTTAGGAAGGCACTCTTGACATCCATTTGATGTATCGGCCAACCGTGGTGAGCGGCCAGCACGAGTAATAACTGAAAAGATGTTAACCGTGCAGTAGTTGCAAAGGTCTCTTCATAATCAATATCATGTTTCTGTTGAAACCCTTGCATGACAAGGCGAGCCTTATGCTTGTCTAAAGTTCCATTAGCCTTTAGCTTGGTCCTAAAATTCCACTTTGTCTTGATGACTTTCTTGTGGCTCGGATGATCCATGAATGTCCGAGTCTCATTTCGGTCAATACTCTCTAGCTCATTTTCCATGGTATCTTGCCATTGAGGGTGTTGAAAAGCCTCCTGCCATATATCCAACTCAGAATGTGCTATGTAATCAGCTGTAAACAGCGACGCAAATGATGCCTGAGGTGCAAGCCGGGCAGATCTTCTAGGTCCCTCCAGAGTGGAATCCGGTGGTAAGATCCCCAAATCCCGTATGGTTTGCTGGTACCAACGAGGTAACAGGTCTCACAGAGGGGAGTTGAAGAATTCGTAGGTAGGTTAGGAGCAGGTAGTAGACCAGGCTCAATAGGCACGATCTCCAATGATGTGGAAGGAGGAATCGGATCAGAATCCGGTGCAGAAAACTACATAATATTCCTCTCGTTAAAGATGATGTCCCTGCTAACGATCACCTTGTTTATTTGAGGATCGAACAAATGGTAGTCTTTTGCTTCAGAGGAATATCTGACAAAGATAAAGAGATCAGCTCAGGGAGAGCTTTCCTTTTTTATCATTAGGCATGTGTGTGCATGCACGACACCTGAAGACTCTGAAGTGGGATATGACAAGCTGAGAGCCAAAGAATGCCTTGTACGGGGTCTTCTAAGGAAGAGTCGTAGTCGGGTACCGGTTGAGGATGTAGGCACTCAGGAAGCTTTGCTGCGAATATTATACAGCGTGCCATTTCCATGATTGTCAGGTTTCGACGCTCTATGACTCCATTTTGAGAGAGAGAGTTGGTAAAGGTGAGCTGGTGAGAGATGTCATGTTGCGGTAGAAATTCGGAAAACTCGTGGGAGATGAACTTACCACCACTATCACTCCTCATGCAACCATCATGATGACCCATTTGGTTATGAACCAGCAGCACCCAAGGAGAGCAATATGTGAAAGCATTGGACTTATGCTTGAGGAAGTACATCCACATGTATCTCGAATGATCATCCACTATCAAAAGAAGTACAACACGCTGTTTAAGGCAACAGTGGATGTGAGCCCACAAAGATCAATGTGAATCAATCTAAGAGGTGTCTCAGCTCTATGTGTAGACTGCTGAGGAAATGGGATATGATGTTGCTTCCCGAGCTGATATGCTTTATAGACATCTCGAGCTAGCTTCAAGCGAGGAAGGCCCTCAACCATCTCACGGCGAGAACTCTCATAAAGAGAGTCATAGCCAATATACCCTAGATGGAAATGCCAAAGACGCTCATTGTTCGTAGGCTCCCGAGATGTGACAAATGCTTGGAAGCTATGGAACACGGAACCCTCGGCTGTCGGCTTGATAAGAAAATGGGTCATGTGGTATAGGCCATTAGGCTATGCCTCACCACAAGCAATCACTAAACCAGTTAGAGAGTCAAGGACCTTGATTGTGGTTGCTGTAAAGGAAACTGCTCGCCCCAACTGGCAAAGTTGTTGAACAGATAACAAGTTTACCCCAAGCTGAGGGACATGGTATACATTGTCTAGCGAAGTTAGATCCGAACCCTTGTCAGTGGCAAAATTGACGCAACCTTGAGCTTGGATCTTGACCGAGGAGTTGTTTCCTATGCGGACTTGCCTAGTTGCAGGGACTATACTCCGGATCTCTTTCTCCAACAGGGGGGCCCATCCTTGAGGAAGGTCTTGATGGTCTTAAGATAACATAAAAATTTATGTGTAACATTTGAAGAGAGAAATTCATGCATATCTTCATTGAGTAGCTTCTCCTGAGGGGCAATCCTTCGACTGAGCTTCTCAATCTTCTTTTGTTTATAGTCCATGATCACACGATATTCTTCAGTGGAAAGTTTATATAGCCTTTCTTCCGTGTTGTTGGAAGTGTCTTCCACCATGTAGGAACTTTGTGGAGCAAGCTGTTTTACCCACTCTCGCTCGATTCTCGGCATAGGTTGTTCTGGAGACTGAATTGGTGTTGATGTGTTCGAAGTCATTTGAACCTACTGTTGTTCTTGCTTCTTGCGGAGAGCTTTCAAATCAAAGGCCTAGGTTTCTCAAAGAGTACCAGGCTCTGATACCATATAAAGAAATACTTTGACACAGAAACACAAATAACAATCGTACAACAAAGCACAGACTAATAAAAAAAACACAGTTAGGATTAGGGTAACTCAGAGACAATGAACATAGAAAATAACTGAAGTGATATATTTGCTGAATATACAATGCTCATGCAGCAAACACACTATGCAGTGAATGAATATTGAACCTCGAACTCCTGTCTCTCAAGGATTAGGGTAGGGGTAATGAGCTGGAGAGAGTGTCGTACTCTGAACGGATCCCGAATCGTAGCAAGGCAGCCTTCGGATGTCGAATACCAGCAAATGCATCAGTGAGAAGTTGGATCTGATGCAGACATCAGTGAGGAGAGAGAAAGACTAAAGACGCAGGCTGTTCACAGAGAGAGTAAAAACACAGGCAATATAGCCTGTAGGTGAGAGAAAGACTAAAAATGCATGCATTAGGAGAGAGAAAGACTAAAAACGCAGGTAGGACAGCCTGTAGGAAAGACTAAAAACGTGTTTCTTTTAAATAAACTAGGTTTCTTCATTAATTAATTGATCAGCTCATGACTCCAACCTATACTTCCAGGTTGAGGGTGAAAGGTGTGTTTTGCTCATCTTGTGTGTGGATGATCTTATCATTACAAGGAGCCATACTAAAGAGGTTGATCGTACTTCCGAGATTTTGTGATGGGAGTTTGACATGACGGATCTAGGGATCCTTTGCTTATTCCTTGGCTTGGAGATTTATCACATGATATATGACATCTTTGTTTCACAGCACATGTACATTTCCAAGCTTCTCTCGGAGTTTGGTATGGCCGATTGTCGGCCTATTTCATGGCCCATAGACCCATATTCCAAGTTTTTGGTACAAACCAAGGGCAAATTGGTTTGAAGGTTTACTGGTTAGTTTTGACAACAAGAGGCACTTGAATTAGTAGAGGAGATTAGAGAATCTCAGTTGTACTTGATCCATTGATAATGAAAGTTAAAGAAATACCGGATGGGGTGCTAGTTTTGGGGCTACCAGGCTGTCCATTGTCCAAGATTAAAAGTAGTAAAGTATGCATTTTAGTTTATGTGAACTTTATGCTTGTTATTATTGTTTATTAATCAGGTCATTACTACCCTATCTGAGAAGGAAGGTTGGTTTCAAGGTTCCATTGTCAAGATACCATCAAATCCTTTGAATTGGTTTGAAGGCTTGCTAGCCAGTTTTGACAACAAGAGGCACTTGGATTATTAGAGAAAATGAAAGAATCTCAGTTTTGCTTATCCATTTGCAATACAAGCTAAAGAAATATTGCAAGGGGTACTAGTTTTGGGGCCAATAGGTTGTCCATTGTTCAAGATTAAAGTGGTAAAGTGTGCATTTCGGTTTTTGTGATTTATTTACATGCTCGAATTAGTGCTTAATCAGGTTATTTACCACCCTATCCAAGGGGGAAGGTGTCGAGAAACGACTTTCTTAATTTAAGTGTCAAGAAACGACTTTTTTAATTTATTTACTTTAGTTAGGGTTTCACACTAACAACCCTAAAAAGCGTTGGCATCCTCATTTTAGACACTTTATTAGTGGATCCCACACAGTGGTGTGCCACCCTAGACTGGCCGGGGCCTATATATAGGCCACCTCTTTCCTCATGTATAGACCACCTAGGTATTTGCGTTTGCAGCTTGGTCTACTTTTTGGCATTAGAGGATTGTGCTTTGCTCCCTCCACAGTTGGTGATCATCTTCTTCATCCCTGATGGCATCAAAGGACTGTTCCATTCCCTTCATGGCTATCCTTCACCTTCCAGTGATTACTTCGATAGCCCACTACCCAAAGGACTGTGTTTCGCTCCCTTCACTGTGGCAGATTTAGATAGTATATTGCAATCATCTTCTAACTTTGGCTCCCCTATATTAGCTTTTCTTCACATAGCATGATTCAATGCTTTGTTATCTTCTTCTTTTGTGTTTTCTAAGCTCCTCTTCTCTCTCTCTCTCTCTTTGTGTTTGCCGTACACATTGTGTTTCTCCCTAAAACCCTATTGTCTCTTTGGTTTGTCGCATATTTCAACATGGTATCAGAGTGTAGGAGCTTAGAGAGCTAAATATCCTATTCATTGGAGAAGGAGAATAGGTGAAAGACAGCTCATTGTACTTTCTCTCTTTTAAAAAATAAAGAAATACCGCAAGGGGCGCTTGACTTAGGGGCCAACAGGGTGTCTATGTCACAACAGGAGCATTCTAGCTTCCTGTATGTCTTCTTGATTCTGTGTCTTTAAGTTCAGGTAAAGTGGGCGACTGTGAATTGGGTGAAAGCATTTACTTATTTTGGTTGTACACTACCACCCTTTCCAGTGAACAGGCCGGTTACAGAACCTCTCCTTCCTCCACCCTAAACTACTTAGGTTTGAGAGGCCACATTTGGGAGTTCTTTGACATCTTTGGTATCCTAGATACCTTCTTCGGCTCGATTGGTGGCACTTTCCTCGTCATCCAATGATTCAGAGTGTGTGATTAATGAGTTTTTAGATTCCCTATCTCTCGTAGAGAGGGACGTTTTTTTCTTTGCCCTTCATGAGGGCTTTGGCTTCATCGGGCGCTTCAACATCTCTAGCCTTCAAGAGGGTACATGCTCATCATGAAGTTCTTCACCCACCATTTACTTGTTGAGGATGGGTGTCTTGAAGCAATTATTTCTACTATTGATACCTAGGACCCTCACGTACCACTTGGATTGGGGCCTTGGAGGTTTAGCTGTGACTTGGTGACGAGGCCTTCGAATTCATTCCAATGTGGAGTTTTGGAGCTAGTGGCTTCTCTCTTGAGATGGAGTCAGGTTTTACAGTTTATCCTGTCTATTGGTCTTTACTATAGGTTACCTTTTAGGTGGAAATCTTGGATCTTAGGGATCATCTACATCTTCTTGCCTTTCTTCACTCATATTTCTTCATCCCTTTTTGGGCCTAAGAGAGATGTTAAGAAATCATTTCTTCAGTTTATTCACTTCAATTAGGGTTTCATATGGATAGCTGCAGGGACCGATTAAGCACGAAGATCAAGGCACACTGTCGTATGCACAGTGAGAGACAGAGAGTGCGAAAGAGTAGAGTAGAGAGTGAGGACGTTTTTTGGTACAATGACGAGTGTACCACTTTAGGTTTTTAGATAGATATATATATGAAAGTACAATGTGCTAAGGGTGTGTTCACACCTGTGCACATATAAAAGGCACGATGGCCCTTTATTTCCAACAACCTCCCACCTAAAGGCAATGTGCCTTAAGAGGAGAAAAGAATCAGCTAAGTCTAGGTATGTACAAAGCTGAAATAAATATATCTATCCAACTCCCATCATCTGTCGGCACTGAGCAAACCGCTCTGCTAGAAGATCCTTCGTGAGAAGATCTGCAAGGTTATCATCTGTATGCACTTTGACAAGCTCAATGCTCTTGCTGTCAAGTACATCTCTAATGAAATGGTATTTCACTTGTATGTGCTTTGTCTTTGCATGAAAGATAGGATTCCGTGCTAGCATGATAGCACTCTGACTATCACAATGGAGAACAGGTAACTCTGAGATGCCAAGCTCTCCCATCAGAGGTAAAAGCCATAAAGACTCCTTGCATGCCTCAGTGGCAGCCACATACTCTGCCTCTTTAGTAGACAATGCAACACACTTTTGTAGCTTGGAGATCCAAGAGATTGCTCCTCTTGTGAAAGTAAACACATATCGAGAAGTGGATTTCCTGCAATCCGCATGACGAGCACATCCGTAAAGCCAACAACAGATGCCTTCTGCTTTCTAAAGCAGATGCACAACTCCTTTGTGCCTTTGAGGTATCTCATAATAGCTTTCATTGCATCCCAATGCTTCTTGCCAGGGGTTGACATGTATTTGCTAACCACTCCCACTGCAAAGGCAATGTCAGGACATGTAGCAACCATAGCATACATCAAACTGCCAACAGCTAAAGCATATGGTATTTTGGCCATTTCAGCCTTCTCATCATATATAGGGTTGTCCTCTGCACTGAGTTTTATATATGGAGGCAATGGAACCCCAATTGTTTTCCTCCCCTCCATATTGAAACGCTGCAAAACTCTGGAGATATACTCCTACTGAGATAGATAGAGTAAGCCTTTAGATCTATCTTTGAGTATTCGCATGCCAAGAATGTGATTTGCATCACCAAGATCCTTCATATCAAAGCTGCCATGAAGACTTTTCTTCAATGAATCCAAGGCATGAGTATTCTTGCCAGCAATCAGCATGTCATCAACATACAAAACCAAGATAATCAGGCTGTCATCTACTGCCTTCTTGGTGTACAAGCAGTGATCCACTTGACTTCTATGAAAGCCTTGGGACCGCATGAATGTATCAAACTTATGATACCATTCTCTTGGTGCTTGTTTCAGCCCATACAAACTCCTTTTGAGTTTACATATCATTTTTTCTTTCCCTTGTTCAAAAAACCCTTCAGACTGCTGCATATATATGTCTTCATGCAGATCACCATGTAAAAACGCAGTCTTTACATCCATTTGTATGAGCTCCATATCTTCAACTGCAACCAAGCCCAAAATGGTTCTCAATGTAGTCATCTTGACTACAGGAGAGAACATTGCATCAAAGTCAATTCCATGCTCTTGCTTGTACCCCTTTGCAACCAATTTTACTTTGTACAGTGCCATTTTTTTCAAGAGATTCCATCTCTGATAGCATGGCTTTATACCATTTTTTGCTGTACTGTCTGTCCATTGCTTTCTTGAAGCAAGATGGTTCACCACAGTTTGTCAACATGACATAATCAGCCACATTAATTGTACAGGAACAAATCTGTCAGGTTGTCTAGCAGCTTTAGACGATCTCCTAACCCAATGGTCATTGTTTGTTGGCTGTTCCTGCAAATTTTCATTTTCAGCATGCTGTCCTGGCATTTCAGTCTGCAAATCAGCATTAACAGCTTGCTGTCTTGGCTGTTCCTGCACATGTAATGGCTCATTTTCATGGGCAATAGCTGGCTGATCATTTCTAGCATCATTTCCTATAATTATAGGTTCATTTACAGCAGGTATTTTGCTGCTGTACAGCGGGCACATTTTGCTGTCCAAAAGGTATTTCTTCCCGGAATACAACCCTATGGACCTCCTCAGTCTTTTCGGGCTGTTTGTGCATGCAATCTTCTCGGAAGATAACGTCATTGGTGCGTATTACTTTCCTTTTCTTGGGATCCCATAATTTATACCCCATTTCACCCTTGTCACCATATCCTAGGAAAATGCATTTACAGGACTTTGGCTCAAGTTTGCTGCGTTTTTCTTTAAGAATGTGCACTAAAGCCTCGCAGCCAAACACTTTCAAATGAGCATATAAAGGTGGCTTGCCCGACCATGATTCTTGGGGAACTCCCCCCCTCCCAAAGACCTGTTTGGTGACCGATTAATCAAGTGGACGGCTGTCATAACAGCCTCTGCCCAAAAACCATGGGGTAATGTGGCATGAGATAGCATTGTATAGACCTTATCTTGTATGGTCCGATTCATACGCTCTGCAACTTCATTTTGGGGTGGATTATGAGAGGCAGTGAGGTCCCTCTTTATCCCTTTGCTGTCACAAAATGCCTGAAAGGCCTCGGACACATATTCCCCACCATTGTCAAAGCGAAGACACTTAAGTGTCTTATTTGTCTGATTTTCAGCCAATGCCAAGAATTTTTTAAATTTGTCAAGCACTTCATCCTTGCTATGAGTAGGGTAAACCCATACCTACCGTGTAGTATCATTAACAAAGGTGACAAAATATTTATTTTCCCCTAAAGATAATCTTGGCATTTGATATACATCCGAATGTACTAACTCTAGAGGAGAAGATTTCAAAGAAAGAGACTTTTTGTGAGACGTCTGTGCATGTTTGTCATAAATGCAATGATCACAATGCTCAAAATCAGCATAACGAAGACAAGGCAAGTAACCCAAACGAGAAAGCACTTTCATTCTTCTTTGACTCATGTGTCCCAACCAGCCATGCCACAAAGAATTCCTTGGCTGCTCGGTCACGGCAACAACATGGTCACGCACACTAGATACATGAAGTGGATACAAGGTATCACTCTTGCAACCTCTGGCAATAACCCTAGATCCCTTACAGATCTTCCATTTTCCATCACCAAAGGTGATATGAAAACTATCATCATCTAGCTTCCTTGTGCTAATCAAGCTCTTCTTGAGCTGAGGTACATGCCATACATGCTGAAGTATAAAGACAAAGCCATACTGAAACTGTAACTACACATTGCCAATACCTGCAATCTCACATGCATAGTTGTCCCCAAGATGGACAACACCATGTCGACCCCCTGTATAGGTGGAGAACCACTCACGATGAGGGGTGACATGAAAGGAAGCACTTGAATCGAGAATCCAGGTATGCATATCATCATCTGTATCTGCAAGTAAAGCATGTGCACCAAAGTGTGAAGAGACAAAGAATACGTCACTTCCACTATCACTGTCACGAGTGACTACATTCACCTCTTCAATTTTTACATTGCTCTTCCATTTGTAGTAGTCACATTTAAAGTGACCCTTCATGCCACAATGATGGCATTCAACATCTTTGCCAGGTGATTTACTGCGTCCCTTGCCATCATATTTGCCCTTTTGCTGTGATCTGCCCCTAGTATGCAAAGTACTGGAAGACTTACTGGATGCATTGTTCTGCCGATTCATCTCTTCCATAAGTAGAGCACTCTCTACATCAGCATACAAAAGGATCACATTAGAATTGCTCATAGCAGTCTTGAATGTATTCCAACTCTTTGGTAGAGTGTAAAGCAAAAAAGTAGCCTTAAATTCCTCATCAATGAACTTCAAGGCAACTAGCTGGCTGAAAATGGAGTTAAACTCACTTAAGTGAGTAGATATTACTGTACCTTCTTTTATACGCAAATCCATAAGCTTTTTCAGCCAATACACTTTGCTTTTTGCAACACTCTTCTGTGCATACAGTTCTTCCAGTCTAGTCCATATAGCATATGCAAAATCTAAACCTTCAATATTGAAGAGCAAGGCATAAAAAATCGATAGCTCTATGGTTGAGTATGCAAGCTCATTCAACTCATCCCAATCGTCTTGATCCATGTCTGCAGGCTTTGCCCCTTTTGTTTTGATTGGCTTTGCTTGCTTCTTTTTTAACAGGATATTGTAGCACTATTGTTGCCACACTGCAAAATTATGTGCACCTTCAAGCTTCTTTATGTGCATCAAATTACTGCTGTCATTGCTGCCAGCCATGATTTTCAACCCAAATGTAACAAAAAAACCAGGAAATGCAGGCCCAAACTGTCACCCAAGTGACCAAGGTACAAACAAGTACCAATTAGGAATAAATGACCACGCAGAAGTACAGATTTCAGATTTGTAATTAAGTTTTCAAAAGCACCAAACCAAGTATAGCATTATCCAACTGATTACAGCTGTTCCAAGGGGATGTACATCACATTACATGAGAAATCCGAAAATTTCAGCTGCAATTTCTGTTGTGTATGCACCCACGGGCATAAAATTTGACACGAACGGTGAAAAGCCCCAAAATTTTGTGCTCAAAGCATCAAACACACATCTGCATTTCCTGTGTTATGCATATGACTGTCCAATTTTGTGAAAATAAAGCAATTTCAGCAAAACCCCCAAATTTTACCAAGTGTTGATGTCCAAATTGCATGGAATTCAACCTGCATGTACATAAAATGACAAAATGTTGCACAAATTTTACCCAAATTGCAAAAGCCCCAAATTGCATGCGGTCCAATGTGCATCAATGTCGAAAAATTGGGTTAATTTCAGCCCAATTTTTGCATGCACATGAAAAGCCTCAAATCTCGAGGACAGAATGTCACAAATTCCTGCAATTTCCAAAACAGATTTGCTTGTCCTGTATCAAATTTCCCGAATCTGGGAAAAGGCCCAAATTTTTGGGCCTTAAATCTACACAGATTTGCACACTGTGCACGCGCTGTGAACACCTTTGTTAGAGGGGGGAATTTCAAAGGGTTTTGAAGAGAAAAAAAATCTGATGACGGGTCCGTTGACCTGTCAGTCGTACGCCATTTACGCTGGTCGCCCTACTGGACACGGCGCCTGTCGTAGGTCAATCACGGAGCCCCCGTTGTGCAGCCCCCAGTTGTTCTGCAGCTTGCCATACGCCTGCTGCTGCCCGCTACCCTGTCCCGTCAGTTGCAGTCGCCGTGGTCCACGTTGGACCCTGACCAGTCGCAGCCCGTCACGCTTGTCACGCAGCTCGACTGCGCCCCCGACAAGCTGCAGTCCGTCACCTGCTACTGCTTGTTCTGTCCGATTGTTGCCTGCCAGCGATTCCTGCTCGCACTGCCTCTTGTCGGCTTTGATACCAATTTGTAGGAATCGATTAGGCTCAGAGATCGAGGCAGATTGTCGTATTCGCAGTGAGAGACAGAGAGAAAGTGAGAGCAAGCAGTGTAGAGTGTGAGTACGTTTTTGGTATAATGACGAGTGTACCACTTTAGGTCTTAGATAGATATATATATGAAAGTACAATGTGCTAAGGGTGTGTTCACGCCCGTGCACATATAAAAGGCACGATGGCCCTTTATTCCCAACATTGTAGACTCCCTTCAAGTGTTGTCGCTTGATTTAGACATGACATTGGAGTTATCTTTTGAGCTTTGGCTACATTGTATCAACTTTTCTTCACATAGCATGATTCAGTGTTTCATCATCTTTTCTTTTGTGTTTTTTCAGTTTCTCTTTTTTGTTGACACAATGTGTTTCTCTGTGGAAAATGTACTCTCTCTATGGTTTGTTGCATATTCTGATAGAAGATTGGTTTCAAGGTTCCATCGTTGGGATACCATCAAATCCCTTGAATTGGTGGGTGCAAGACACTTAATTGAAGGTTAGAAGTTTTGTTGCAGTGCTGAAATTGTATTCAGCTGGGCATTTTAGCAAGAATGTCTTTAGATATTGAGATGGGATCAAGTAGTGATGATGCCTCTTGGTCTGAAAATTCACATGATGAAGGGAAAAATGCAATGCCTAATCTTGGACAAGGCACACAACATGGACAGCAAGCTGATACTAATGGTTTAGACCAAAATGTGGGTCCTTCTAGGCCTTTAGAAGCTAATGGCTTACAAGAGGGAGTGAAATTTGATGACCAGCTTAAAGATCAGCTGAGGATAGCAGCTGAAATGCTTGTGCAATTGGCAAAAAATCCTTGGTTTATGCACTTTTTGAAATCCTTAAAGGAGGGCAGCAAAGGTAAGAAGAGGAAATAATCTTCGAAGAGCTTTGGGACAGCAAGATGCATCGAAAGAAGAGTGTCACAGGGACGTGAAATTTTAAGATTCATTAATCTTGCTGATAACCTTTGATTAAGTTATTAATCAAATGTGCAAGGTTGTTTAGCACATCACATGTGATGCACATGGCAGCTATTTCATGGTAATAGGCCAAGGACCCTGAGGATGCAGTGGGTGTCAAAGGCAAAAGTTGTGATAAGTTATGTTAGTTGGCTTTGGGTGTCAATTGGTGTTAGTTTTGACTCTAGCACAGTTGTTTAGCCAATACTTGTCAGTGGGGATACTAGGGACTAGTATTAATTAATTGACTGATTAATGCCAATCTAAGGGTTAATAGAGGTCGGGGACCACTCTAGGTTGCAAATGGCCTAGCCAATTTAATTATGGATGGAGACATTTACTTTTGGGCAAGATTAGAAGGACTGATATTAATTTTCAAGATGATTTAATTTTGAAAATTAATTAAATGGTTAGATAATGTTGAAAAATGGGTTTAGAAGGCTGCCACTTGGCAAAAATGCCCATGCAAATTGAGAAAACGTTTTTAGGGGATTGGTTCTCAGCCATTCAATTAGTTTACAGCTTGGGGGAGAGAGAGAGAGGAAGTTATTGGTTCATTTTCTGATTAGACATTTCTCAAGTTTTGCTCTGAAGGTGGAAACATTAGGAAATGATTGAGAAGTAACATCAAAAGGCCCAAGTCTGAAACATGTAGAACTTTCGAAATGAAGATCGATGAACATGCTAGCAATAACAACAAAGTGCCAACACCACTAATAGGCACCAAACAAATGTCATCAACACTGACAAGACTCTCAGGTGGATGAAGATCATGTAGCAAATCTCCTCGTGGAGTCCTATAAAGGCATTATGGCCAATAAGCCAAGGCCTCTCGGAAGACGAGGCATCCACTGAAGAAGGCTCCTCTAACGTATGGATATGAAGAAATATAGATGCATGGTAACAACTTGTGTAGATGTTGAGGAAGGTTTAGATGATTTAGCTCCATCCTTTGCTCTTGGATGAAGGTGAGGGTACTTCTCCAACATTTCTCCTTGGGATGTATCCCCTTTTCACAGTGTGGGCATCTAGGCTGCTTTGAATTTTTGTAAAGACTTGAAGCTTGAGGAACTCTCTTGTTTCTCCTTCTTGTGCTTGGCCTTTGATTTTTCCTTCTTCTTTCCCCTCTTGTACTTGCTATGAAAGCCTTCGTGGAGCTAGATCCATTGAGAAGTGCTTGTCGAGGCCTCGGTGTAAGAAGGCTGGTGTAGAAGACATTGTACTTTGGAGATGGCAATTGAGTTAAGAGAATCATCACCATATCCTCTAAAGGTATCATATTGTCAAGGCCCAAGGGATGCAAGCTCATCCCTCATATCCTCCAACTTGTTGATGTGATTCTTCATGGAAGGACAATCATCAATATTGAGCATTGAAGTTTCTTCTTCAAGGTGATCTAGTGGGCAAATGTCTTCTGATGATACAAAAAAGCAAGTTTTGTCCACACTTCTGCTGTTGTCTACAACCTGCATATATAAACTAGGATAGAATCTTGTAAGTTCATGAAGAGGAAGGATTGGGCTCTAGAGTTAAGCCAAATGCACGATCCATTGTCGATCCCACGTTGGGATCCTCCACGGGACGGGGAATAGGGCGGGTAACAAACTCCCAAAGATTGAAGGTGTCAAGAAGGCATTCCACCTTGCAAGAACAAAGCAAATGATTTGATCCATCTAGCCGGCCTTATTTAGTCAAAGAAGGGAGAAGAGGTACGGTGTACCTGCACTGATGATGTCATCATAGGCATCCTAGGGCCAAAAGGATGGGCCTATGGGAGACATGAAGAGAGGGGGGAGGAGATGGCAACTCCAATTTGTGTGACCTAGCAAGAGAGGATTCTTGTTCAGAACAGGGCTGGGACCTCCGATCTTTGTGATAATCACGCTCCTCTTAGAGGGAGTATGAATAGACTTCTCATTTGAGTCATCGAAGCGTTGGAACCAGTGATATTCCATGTCTCTAGACCTGCAAACACACTAAATCTGCTGTGTTTGGTTATAGAAGAGCTCGAATGGAGAGGGATAACCAGCTATTCCAGCAAGATTTCCCCTCTTTCCTCAAGTCAGAGAAGGGATGACTTATGATAGGGCAATTTTCTAGGTAGTATCTATATGCTTCAAATAGGTGTAGTGCCTTCAACAGGTTTTGTTTGAAAAGTTCACAAAATTGAATTTGGGGTGTATACTGACTTGAAAGGACCACAATGCCAGCTCATTAGAACTCGTGAAATGCTGGTATTAGATTTGTGTAATTTTGATTCTGCTGCTTTTGGATTTCAGCTTGGTAAGTGGTTTGTGTGTTTTCTCCATATTGATTTTTGCAGAATGTAGTTTCATATACCTGACAGTAATTTTATTTTTTTGTAAAAGCTGAAAATGCTGGCGTCTCCTTCAGTGAGAACCTTGATTCAGGGCACAAGGATCATTGCCCGTGGAAAGGCAATGCTTGTTCAGAGACTCTAGCACAATTTCCTCCTACACGAGCAGAAATGCTGATTGAGAGCTTCCGGGACCGTTGTGCTGCATTACTTCAGCTTCCTGCACTACCTTCCATTTCCAGTGAAGTTGTTAATTCTCTGATGATGTCCAAAGCTCCCCAACTTGACCACCTCCTTGCGCAGCCAGTTTTTATTTCAATGCTCGAAAGTAAGATGATTAAGAGTAGCATTGAAAGCAAATGTAAATTTTCGAATTCTGCCGAAACCTGTACATATTACCAGGTTTGTGCATTAACCTGGCAACTGTATTCTTCTATTCTAGTTGGTATCCTTCGTTCTTCCAGCTATGTCCTGATTTTCTGTCATGCCTATGCAGGCATTAGCCTTGATAAGCCTTTGTGGATGGGAACTTCGCTTGCTTCCATATTTAGTTGATTCAGACAATGAGTCGAGAAATCTTGGTGGAAATAGTCCGCAAGTGGCTAAAATTGACAAGTTCAAAAAGCGGAGGTACTCTGATCCTGGGTCCTCTGTCTTAATATATCATCCAACAGACGAGATGGTGGAGAAAGGATATAAAACGATTTCCAATCAAGAGCAGCAGAGAATAGATTTAGGTTCAGCTGTCCTGGATTGCAGACTGTGTGGAGCAAGTGTAGGCTTGTGGCCTTTTTCAAGAGTGCTGAGACCACCAGCGTCAGCATCTACTGAGCCTGCAGGTGTCGTGGAGTTTGGATCTGCACCATCTGCTTGTGGGGTTAGTGCTGGGAGTGGAATTGAGAAGGGAGGCAAGGAGCGGCAGGAGAAGGACAAGGTTGACAGCTGTGATGAGGTTGTAGATACAGTAACCAGTGCTCTTTCTAATGCTAGTACCAGAGCAGGTCTGGACTTAAAGCTAACTATTGCTGGTGGTCCTCGTCCAACTGTACTTAAATCTTGTGCTTTGAAATCAATAGTTCCATGTTTGATTTACCCTAAAGATTTGCAATCAACAGATGGGGATGAGGCTCATCAGCTAGGTCAAGCCCAAGGTGTGAAAGCTGAGGATCAAGCTTGTAAAAGTGACAAGAAGCAAGAAACATGTTACATAACTTGTGATGGGGGAGCAGAGGACATACATACAAGAAAACGCAAGAGACATGATCTGGGTATTTCAGATGAGAGAGAATGTTTGCAACTTGGTCCAAAAGCAGCTCATTATCAGTCATCAGTTGATGCAGTTGATACATGTTTTCAAAACCGACAAGAGAACTCAAGTGAAACTGTAGAAATGTCACAGGAGCATTTCCGTGGTACTGTGGCAAGTGAGATGACAGATAAGGATGATGCATCCAAGATTCTTTATGGTACGAAACAGGAAGGTGCCCAGTTGTCTTCAGAGCAGAAAATATATTCAGATCATGCTATTGCTGTTGTAGAAGGTTTTTGTACTGACAGCAGGGGAAAGGGTGTGGAAGCAATCAAGGACAGTGTCTTAATGAAGGAGAAGGCAATGTCTGATGGAGTGAGAGTAGAAGCTGGTAAGGCTCAATCTGAATCATGCAATGGTGTGACACTTGCCTCAGGTAAGATTTCAATAGATATTCACTTGACAAACTAAGGACAGATGTTCATTTGATATTTCTGCAGATGTAATGGGTGAACTGACAAAGCTGTGGGAGGAAGAAACTAAAATTTTTAATCCAGTTCTTCAACATCGACATTTTTGTCCTTGGGCGAGTACAGGCTGGCAATTGACACTGGCTGCACTGGAGGCTTCCGCTGATGTTGGACCTGAAACAGCGTCTTCCATTGATGCTGTATAAATTTCTGTATAGCCCGTCTATTTGCAGCATTTGAGGTCCTGTGTTCCAGTTGTGTACCTCTTATTGTTATTTCTTGATTGTGTAGGTCGACCCCCTTGTTTCTGTCCGAAAATTTTTGGGAAAGGCTCAGAAAAGCCACAGGACACCAAAGAAACAGAAAATATGATGCTTCTCAAAGTTGGAGGTAACTTTGGGTGGTTTTACTATTACTGTTTGTGATTGAGTTCTTCACTTGGAAAATTTCTGGGAAGGCTCAGAAAGATAGAGGATGACAAAGAAACAGAAATATGATTCTCACTACAGTTTCAGGTGAACTTAGAGTGGTTTCTGTTTTGTTGTTTGTGATCCTTCAACCCCTCGTTTCCAACTGGAGAGTTCTAGAAAGGCTCAGAAAGCTAGAGAATGACAAATAAATGGAAATTTGATTCTTGCCAAAGTCTCAGGTGGGCCTTGCACGGTTCTTGTATCAGTTACAGAACGAGTCCATGAACGAATCAGAGTAGCTCTCAGAAGTGATTCTGTTTGGATGCTGGGTACTCAGAACCTGTTTAATCAGAACCATTGACAACCTGTTTACAAAACCTTTCTATTGAAGCATTGCTTTGTTGGTTGGCAAATCTCTGCCAGAACTTCAGTATGGTCGGTCTAGAGGCTATGGAGCTGCACATTGCTGTGGTTCATTTTCTGGAACGTGGGTTCTTGGAGTCTTATGAGCTGAGGACCACAATCCTGTTCCGTCTTGAATTGGTTTCATAATTGCCAACCTTTGATAGTGTTAGGCATTTGGATGTTTGTTGTATATTGTATTATGTGGTGAACATCTGTAAAGTGCAATTCATGCTCGATATGCTAGGTGATGTCTGAGTTTGCTTGGCGTTATGTAAAGCTATTTTAAATCATTACTTTGAACGAACAGAAACATTAGTTGAGAAATTATGCCAAACCTTTCCTGGGAGGACAAATAAAATGGATCACAAGAAAAATAACTGCGGTCTATGATTAAACTGATATTGAACATCAATATAACAGTTTCAGGATATCCCAAAGTGTTACACCAATTATGACAAAGCAACAGCTCTCTCTATAAGGAAAAAATGTACAAGCTGAGTCTCATGCATAGCTGGTAGAAGCATCTCTCGTCTAAAAACAGGTGCATTAAACAATTCTGATCATTCCTGACCTTGTTAAGAATGCAGTGACAAGTTAAGACTTGTGTTATTGACATGGTTTCAAAAGAAAATGAATTGATGTTATTAGCATGTTTGCAACAGTGGCATTAGACTTACCACCATCTTTGAGGTTGCTACGACTATCATTCTATCATGGAACATCAATATAACAGTTTCAGGATATCCTGAAGTGTTACATCAATTATGATAAAGCAACAACCCTCTCTATAAGAAAAAAATGTACAAGCTGAGTCTCATGCATAGCTGGTAGAAGCATCTCTCATCTACAAACAGGTGCATCAAACAATTCTGATAATTCCTGGCCTTGTTAAGAATGCAGTGACAAGTAAGGATTTCCGTTACTGGCATGGTTTCAAAAGAAAATGAATTGATATTATTAGCATGCTTGCAACAGTAGCACTAAGCTTTCCACCATCTTTGAGGTTGCTACGACTATCATTCTACAATAGAAGAGGTGTGCTTAATTTTCAGAATAATTATGCCGAAGTGCCATGCAATGTTTAGGTGGTGGTGTTCTGAAAAGGAATAGCAATGTGGTTTTCCATGCGCTGATTTTAATGATTCAAAGTAGGTTGGCATTTGCGTGTCTGAAATTTTGTAGTATATTCGTGCTTTTGAAAGGTAATTTTTGGTCGTCATGTATTGTCATATCTCCACTTTGTTGGGCTTGAGATTTCAATGGATAATGTTGTATCAAGGAAGAGGTTTGGTGTGTATGGTACCATAGTCAAGAGTTTAGGTGAGATTTTTCCTTGGTACAGAAGTTTTGTAATGATAATATTTGAAATTATTTATTTATGAAGATAAAAGATTGTTGTTCATATTGTTGCATCCTTTTAGAATTTCTCTTTGAAGATCAACATTGGCCTCTCTCTCTCTCTCTCTCTCTCTCTCTCTCTCTCTCTCCACACACACCGCCTTGTAATGCACTTGCACTAAAATCACTCACTCAATATGGCATAAAAAGGTAACATAATATGTGAGAGCAAGGTATACTCTTTTATTATTCAATGAAAGAAAATGTACAACATAGGTACATCCTAGGACTACACCCTTGTGATGCAATGCTAGTGAGGATTCACTATTGGGTATATGGAATCTCAAATAGAGTGGAAATTAAGTAGTCCTTACATAAATGCATTCATACGCAACACCATGGTATACCTACGAAGCCTTTACATTGACCCTTGTCAAAATGGGTAATTGTTCTCAATAATTCAAGATTTATTGCCTTTGACTCATTTTGAAGTTTTATATAGCTTATTTTATCAAGTTGTTTATCAGTGTTTGTTGGATTAGAAGATGACTCGTCAGCGAGGTTTTAATGTAACATTTTCTTTCAAGTAGGTCATTGTTTGTTGCACTACGACTTTGGGGTCTTAATATAGCTTTTCCTATTTAGTTGACTAGTGTTTGGCTATCTAGATTTTTTTTAAAAAAATTCTAGTTTACTCATGATTCAATTATATTTGAGGAGTGAAAGTTTTAAAGTCTTATGATGATCTAAATAAGGGACTCAAGAGACATTGCAAGTATGGTTGGGGCTTTTGTTGAGCCAAGTAATGAAGGCGTTTGTTGCATTTGTGAGCCTTTCCTTTTGATGTTCAAGTGGTTTCTTTGAGAGGGTGTTCTTTTCACTTGGTGGGGTACTTCGGATAATTCTTGTATTCATTGAAGGAATGTTGCTATTTGGAAGGGGCCGTTGAATGTGTCGTGTCCATTAGGTATTTGGATAAGATCTGTGTAAAAGGTGTGTATGGAAGACATCGTGTACACATGATTTTCGATAGGTTTAGCTCATAGGTAATCTTATTTAAAACTTGGGTGATTCGGTATGTTTCATATTATTGATGATTAATCTTCTTGGGTAAGAACATATGCTTAGAGTTGACAAGGACTATGTTTCCCTTAGTGAAAAGAGATGCTTTTTGCTTCTTGTTGGCTTATTTAGTTATGGTGATTTTTCTTTTCTCTAGACTTTACTTGTGGTTGCATTTTTCTCTCTCAAATTTTCAAAAAAAGCTTCAATATATTTATCCTCTGCCTTGGTAGCTCTAGATGCTAAGGCCAAAGGGGCGACGACTTCTTTTCTTGTGGCTAACTTCAAGGGAGTGTAACCTATTGTGTCGAGTGGAAAGGCCTGCACTGATTGCAGGACATTAGGATGTGAGTGTTGCGCAAGGTCTTCACCGTATGCCTCCCATCCCAAATGAGGATGGAGTATGAGTATAGTCATAGATCTAGGGCTATCCAAAATCACATCAATGTTGAGGAGAGAGCTACTTTTAGAGTAATTTAAAGAGAACTTCCTAAGCTGTTTTCCTTACCTTTGGTCTTTCTCTTAAGCCAAAGAGCTTCCTCCATGTCTAGTGTAATACTAGTAAGTATGAGGTGGTGATGATATTTTGTTAAGAAATATCTGAATTAAACACTTAGATGTCCTAAAAGCAAGGTGTTAGATGGCTTTTGACCATGGTTGCAAAGCACAACATTCGCCATACAGTGTCATATTTTTGATCCAGACAAGCATAGCTTCTGAGGTGGTCTTCGCTTCCTCGATTTACTCTTTCTATTTGCCCATTCATCCTTGGATGGAAGGATGATGAAAACTTGAGTTCTCTTGACATGAGTGACGAAAATGTGGGCTATCTCCTTGGCATTTAGTGTTGGTTTACTAGGATAAAGTGTGCTTGCTTGGAGAAATAGTCCATCACTACAAAGATAATGGTATATCCATGGTGTTTTGGGAGTTCCACAATGATGTTCATATTGATGACATCCCATGGGTGGCTTAGTATTGACATGGGTTGAAGTAAAATGATTGCCTTTGTCCATGGAGCTTTCACTACAGCATGCCTTCATAGTAAATAACCTCCTTCATGTTTGGCAAGAAAAATTATCGATGTTAAGGTCTCTAAGGCCTTGCTTTGTCCTTGTTCCCCTAGTTTCCCACCATGTACTTCATGCAAGATGATCTTCTTCAACTCCACACTTTTGGGGATATACAATCTCTAGCTTATAAAAGTGATTCCTTCTTCAAGTGTATACATTTTGGCAATGTTCTCTCACCTTTCTCTTCTTCTATAGAAGTATTTGAAAGAGAGATTGTTTGTGAAGACTAGTATGTGTTTGTCTTGCACACAAATTTTCACTTTCTAAGGCAATGTATCGCTACTAGTATCTCCTTATGGATGCTCCACCAAGTTTCTACATCTATGAATTTCTTGGATTCATATGCAATTGAGTGGCCATCTTGATTGGTACTCCCTCAATACCATAATTTGATGCATCTATTGAGATCTCAAAGAGTTTGGTAAAGTTTGTCACTTTGAGTATGGGGGGCTTGCTCATACACTCCGTTAGTTCAAAAAGCTAATTGTTGGTCATTCCCTACTCAAAATTCATTTTTCCTTGGTTGATAATGGGGCCGTGACCATGTTATAATCTTTCAAAAAAATTTCTATAGAACATTATGAAGCCTAAAAATTCCCTAACTTTCGAAATTGTTTTTAGGATTGGCTACTTCTTCATGGCTTTTAATTTCTTAGAGTCTATTTCATTCTCCCATATAATAAATCCCAAAAATTCTAAATTTTTAATTGCAAACTTAGTTCTTTGGCATTGCCCATAATTTGTGGCGTCTCAATTTTTCAAATACAAACTTTAAGTGTTCTTTGTGCTTCTCTAAAGTTTTGCTATAGATGAACAAATCATCTATGTAAATGATGATGAATACATTTTTCTCTAGCTTGAATACTACATCCATCAACCCACAAAAGGTGCTCTAAGCTTGAGTCCTAGGACTAGCTACTCAAAGCTTTCATATTTAGTGCAAAATATAGTCTTTGGGATGTCTTCTTTAGTTGTGTGGATTTGGTGGTAGTCTAATCTAATATTTATTCGGTTAAAATACTTGCTCCATGAAGTCCATTTAACAAATCATCCACTAAGGGCATGGGGTATTTTTTCTATATGGTGATCTTATTGAGTGCCCTATATATAGTCTATGCATAGATTTAGTCCTCCATCCTCCTTGACGAATGACACTGGGGCTCTGAATGGTGACTTGCTTAGTCGGATGAAACCTTATTCTTTTAACTCATGTATTTGATTCTTCAATTTTGTGTGATTCATTTTGTATGGGGCCTTTGATAATGGAACTAAAATTGGGATCAACTCGATCTTATGGTCTACATCTCTCTTTGGGAATAATCCTTTGGGTAGTTCTAGTGGGCATCACATCTGCATACTCCTTGAGCACTTTCTCTACTTCTTTGTTGTCCACATGTAATTTTTGTACTTTGGTTGATTGATTTTCCATAGGTCGCATCATACATAGGTACACCATCTCTCCCTACTTCATCCATTTCTCCACTTGTTTGGCGTTGCATCTCATGATGCGAGGATGAATACTTATAAGGGATCTTGGGTTGACTGAGTTGGAGCTCTTGGGTTACCAGGTCTTGACTTTGTGGCTTAGCAAGATGCTCTTGGTTTGCTTTTCTTCATTTGCACTTTGATTGGTGATCTGTTTGGTAGTTGCATCATCTCATATGGGACTTGTATGCCTTGCATATTGAGTAACATCTCATTGACTCCTCCAAATATTGCAATGATATACTTGTCATAAAATTCAAGGCCTAAAGCATCTTCAAAGTCATCCATATGTACCACTAGGAAGTTGAGCTTATCCTTCTATTTTTCTACTTCCACTTGAATTGCATATACTTGTTTCACTTCTTTTGTTTCTCCTTGCGCAAGGGTCACTGTGTTAATCCCTTTGGTGCCTTGAACAATCTTAGTCTATGCTTTGCTACACACTCTGGAGTGATGAAGCTGTGAGTTGCTCCTGTGCCCACCATGATTGCTTGATCATTCTCACTTACTCTTTCCTTTAGATACATGTGATGCATTGTTGCTACTCTTTTTGTCATGCATTGGGGGTGTGTACTCACTAGTCCTACTCTTGGATGGTCTTGGTTCTCCTCACTCCCATTCAAAATCTCTTGAATGTGTGGGGTTTGTGGCTCATCTCCTGTATATGTACTTGTGGCTACTACTTTGGATCCACTTGATACTATGTCCTCCATGGGGCATCTATTTTGACATTGTGGGCCATTGCACTTGAAACATCTAAGTCTCATGTGTGAGGCTTGTAGTCTCCACCATGATGCATTTAGCTTGTTGACCTGTAAGATGCACTTGGAGTTGGTCTATAGTGATTATTTCCCAACTTTCAAATACTCCCCTTGGTACCAAGGTAGATTGTGAAGTGGCTGGATTTACTTTTGAGATTTGACTTTTAGTTTTTGAGACAAGTCCTTTTGAGGGGTTTGGTATTGGGATCCAAGTATTGGTGGTGAGTTTTTTCTTGAATTTGGTTTGGTTCCCTTGGGCTATCCTTCTTCCTTCCAAGTCCACTAGTCTCTCAGCCATTCTTATGTCCTCAGCTAAACTTTTAGGTTCTTGTGTCTCTACATCTCTTAGCTTGGTACCTATATCCATGTTTGGGAGCTAAAGCGTCAATTACCAATAGTTGTTGACATACTCCATCTTCCCTTGTGCTTGCTTGAGGTTTCTCCATTTGTCCCTAACTTGGAATTTCTCCATGTTTGGGATGAAATAGTCATTCAGCTTCTCTTATAGTTCCTCCCATGAGAAGATGGTACAACCTTGCTCTTGTTCCAACATGTATCAACTAGCTGCATTCTCTTTGAGATAGATGGCTGCCACCTCTCCCTTCCTCTCTTTAGTTATCTTGGCATACTTCCAAGTACCTATCCACCTCAGTGGTCCACTTCATTTTAAGATCAATCCATCTTTCTCTCTCTCCTTTATATGTGGTCAGTTGTGACATCTTGAACTTCCCATAGTTGTGTCTTGAACTCTTACTCTTCTCTTCATCATCCATCCTTGGCTTCTTGCGCTTATTCTTGTCCTTCTTGTGGGATGCTTCGATTGTTTCTTACCTCTTGTTCTTCTCGCCTACCACCTTAGCTTTACTCTCTTTCTCTTTCTTCTCCTCTTTGTATTTTCTAAACTGCCTCCTCTAGAGCTAATCTATTTACTTTCCTTTGTAGTTTATGAATCTTCTCCTTCTCTTGATGTTGTTTCATCCACTCTCTAAACCCTTTCTCTTCTTCCTGTTGAGATATCGAGCTCCACTCGTGATATGCCATGGTGACCGTTGTGCATTTATGTCACTGACTTATTAGCTGCAGATGCGGTTGGTACACCGCCCATGAATAATAGCTAGATGACAGCTATCCTTATCTACTCTAGTTCGTGGCTCAGTTAGAGTTAGTTGAGTTTGGTTTGAGACCCATATATAGGGTTCTTCTATTTCTATGTACGAGAGTTCTTTTGGCTTACACAACTAAGAAGAGGAAAACTGTTTTCAGCCTCCACCTTTGTATGTATTCCCCCATTGTGCAAGTGAGAGAGCTATAAGTGAGACTCCTTCCTTCTCTCCCACAACCTTGACATGGTATCAGAGCCTTGTTTGTGGTAAGGAGCTCAAGAAAGCAAACCAAGTTCGCGGTGTTCTAGTAAGAGGACCAGTGTTTCTTTCATTTTTCTGTTTTGGGAGCAAGTCTCTGCACGTAGCACAGTCGGAAAGTGCAAGAGTGCATTGTCTCAGATTGAGACACCCTTTGCGGTGTAGCAAGAGGGCAGTATATGCTACGAGAAAGGGCTTTAGCCCTTGGTTGCTCTGTTTTTTTGATTTGAGACCATTTCGGGGCCTGTTTTGGAGACAGAAGTTTTCTGTACGCACTCAGGAAAAGGCCCTGTTTTATGCTGTGCGACCACTGTTCTACAGGTCGGTGAAAAGTTACCATAGAAATTGCATCGTATGCCTATGCGCAGAGACATTGGGAGTTACAGAATCATCCTTATTGCCTAGAGGCAGAGGTAGAGGAGGCCGATCTGGAGGCCGTGGTAGAAATCAAAATATGCAGCAAACTCAAGAAAACCAGTCCTATGGAGGAGGACGTGGTAACTCTAGAGGCAGGGGGAGCCAAAGAGGTCGCGGTGGATGGCAAAGAGGCCAAAATGCAAACAGCAATGTTGAATGCTACTACTGTGGTAAAATGGGTCATATGGCTAAAGACTGCTATAAAAAGCAGAATGACATCATGAATGAAAAATTGCAACAAGGAAATTATGCATCTTCTAGTAGACAGGGTGATGACAGAAATGAGCATTTGTTTATGGTGCAGCACATGACCAATTCTGTGACAAGTGCAGAAGAAAGCAACGATGTGTGGTATGTTGACTCAGGTGCATCAAACCACATGACAGGTCATGCAGAATGGATGCAAGATGCAAGGAAAATGGAAAAACCAGGATTTGTGGAGACTGGTGATGATACTGCACATCCTATTGTGCAGATTGGAAAAATTTCTTTGTCTATGTAGGATGGGAAAAAGAAATACCTGTGGGATGTATTTCATATCCCGAATATCACCAAGAACCTGGTTTCTGTTGGTCAAATGGTTGAGCAAGGCTTGCAGGTCAGATTTAATTCTCATGGAAGCTTTGTTGAGGATATGAAAAATAAAGGTTGCTTGATAGCAAAAGGAAAGAAGAAAGGCAGAATGTTTACGTTGGAAGCAGACATGCCTGAATTGAGTGCAGCAATGTTTGCACATGGGATCGGTGTAGTTGCAGATATTGATATCTGGCATAAACGCATTGGTCATGTTAATGTACAGCGACTTAAATCAATGCAAGCCCAAAATATTGTTGCAGGATTGCCTAAATTCAAGGTTGCAGAAATGCATAAGGTATGTGAAGCCTGTCAATTTGAAAAACAGGCAAGGAAACCATTTCCTAAACATGTTCAAGAGAGTAAGATGCCATTGGAATTAATCCACTTTGATGTGTGGACTACTAAAGCTGCATCTATTGGAGACTGTCATTATTTTGTCACTTTTATTGATGACTATAACAGAAAAGTTTGGGTGTATTTTATGAAAAAGAAAAGTGTTTGGGCATTTCAAAACTCTTAAAGCTATGGTTGAAAAAGAAACAGGCCTGCAAATAAAATGCCTTAGGTTAGATGGAGGGGGAGAGTATCTCTCAAATGAGTTTGCAAGGTTCCTACAGGAGCATGGCATAAAGCAGCAATATTCATGCAGTCATACCCCACAACAAAATGGAATTGCAGAAAGAAAAAACAGGCATATTGGAGAGGTATCTCGTGCCATGCTCAACGAAAAAGACTTGCTAGATTTTTATTGGGTTGAAGCAGTTGCTACAGCAGTCTACATAATGAACAAGACTCCCACTGCAGCAATACATGGCATGACTCCAGAGGAGAGGTATACTGGTAGGAAACCAAATATTTCTCATTTGAAATTTTTTGGTTGCATTGCCTATGTTCATGTGCCAGATGAGTTGAGATCCAAGTTGGATCCAAAAGCTGAGAAGTGCATCTTTATTGGTTATTCTCTGTAGCAAAAAGGGTATAGATGCTATAACCCTTCTACTCGTAAGTTTACAGTGAGCAGAGATGTTGTTTTTGATGAGATGAGTAGCTGGTATAAACCAGTAAATGTGATTGATAATGTAGATGTACAAAATGGTAATGCTGCACAGAATTCACAGCAGTAGTCACAAGATATTAGTGGACCTGGAGCGTTTTCTAGCAGTGGTTCACATTCTTTGCCATGGACAGGCAGACTGAGATCAGGAGAATCTTCTCAAAGCAATGCAGATAGTGGTATGCAGGTATCATGAAAAGGAAAAGAGAAGGTAGATCAGCCCATGTTTGATGTGAATGCATGTCACTCTTATGTGGATGGTGAATCCAATGGCTCAGAACAGAGCATTGATGATGAGTTGGGTATTCCTTCTATTGTTACACCTGGAGTAGGAAGACCAAGGATATTTTGAGAGCACCTGTGAGTGAATCTACTTTGTGTAGGTCTACCAGAGCTAAGTATCCTGTGGATAGGTTGAAATATATGGATTTATAGCCATTCACTATGCCTATATGGTCAAAGTGATACAGGAACCAGAACCCACTTCTTTTGAGCAAGCCATGGGAAAAGAAAAATGGGAGAAAGCCATGGATGCCTTGGAAGCAAATGCTACATGGGTATTGGTACCTTTGCCTAAAGATAAGAATGCAATTGGTTGTAAGTGGGTTTATAAGGTGAAGCACAATGTAGATGGTTCTGTGAACAGATACAAGGCACGATTAGTAGTTAAGGGGTATGCACAAACATATGGCATTGATTATGAAGAAACATTCAGTCCGGTTGCAAGGATGGCAACTGTAAGAGCAGTCATTGCTATGGCTGTATCAAAGGGATGGTCTTTACATCAGATGGATGTAAAGAATGTCTTCTTGCATGGTGATTTGCAAGAAGAGGTCTATATGGAGCAGCCACCAGGTTATGTGCATGCTGTTCATCCTGAGTTTGTTTGCAGGTTGAAGAAAGCCTTGTATGGCTTGAAGCAAGCACCTAGAGCATGGTCTGACAAGATAGGACAATATCTTGTCACTATTGGCTTTCAGATTTCCAAGGCAGATTTCTCACTTTATGTGAAAAAAACAGAGAAAGGTATTATGCTGTTTGTCATTTATGTTGATGATTTGATTATCACAGGTGATAGTGATGAAGATATCCTTCATATGAAAATGCTATTGAAGAAGAAGTTTGAGATGAAGGATTTGGGAGAGCTGCGTTATTTCTTAGGCATTGAGGTGATTAGATTACCAAGTGGGATACGGCTCTTGCAGAGGCAGTATGGATTGGACATGCTGTCCAAATATGGGATGATAGGCTGTAAGCCTATTTTAGTTCCTTTGGAACAGAATGTGAAGCTGAGCGCAGATGCAGGTGAGCTTCTCAAAGACCCTACTATGTACAGACACATAGTAGGAAGTTTGATTTATATGACTATTACCAGGCCAGATTTGAGCTATGCTGTTGGATTGGTAAGTCAGTTTATGCAGGCTCCAAGGAAACCTCATTTGGATGCGGTTAGACATATACTCAAGTATGTGAAGTCCACATTGCAGTATGGACTATTTTATGAGACTGGGGTTCAGATACAGTTGCATGGATACACTGATGTTGATTGGGCTGGTAGTATTTCTGATAGACGGTCTACCAGTGGATATGTGTTCTCTTTTGGGAGTGTTGCAGTCACTTGGAGCAGCAAGAAACAACCCATAGTTGCCTTGTCGAGCACAGAGGCTGAGTACAAGGGCGTAGCAATGGCTGCATGTGAGGTAGCTTGATATGCATCAGCCTACAGATGGGCCAGTTGTCATTTATTGTGACAACATGAGTAGTATACACTTGGCAAATAACCCAGTCTATCATGCTAGAACAAAGCACATTGAGGTGCATTATCACTATGTGTGGGAGAGGGTTTTACTAGGTCTTATTAATCTAGTTTATGTTAGCACAGAGGATCAGGTAGCTGACATATTTACAAAGGCATTGGGCGCAGAGAAGCTGCGCAAGTTCAGAGACCTGCTTGGTGTGCAAGAATTGGGATTGAGCCCGAGGGGGAGTATTGAGATATCGAGCTCCACTCGTGATATGCCAGGGTGACCGTTGTGCATTTATGTCACCGACTTATTAGCTGCAGATGCGGTTGGTACACCGCCCATGAATAATAGCTAGATGACAGATATCCTTATCTACTCTAGTTCGTGGCTCAGTTAGTACGCCACCTTAGTTAGTTGAGTTTGGTTTGAGACCCATATATAGGGTTCTTCTATTTCTATGTACGAGAGTTCTTTTGGCTTACATAACTAAGAAGAGGAAAACTGTTTTCAGCCTCCACCTTTGTGTGTATTCCCCCATTGTGCAAGTGAGAGAGCTACAAGTGAGACTCCTTCCTTCTCTCCCACAATCTTAACACTTCCACCTTCTTTTTACTTTCCTCTTCTTTATTTTGTTGCATGATTCTCTAGATGGAATCCAAAAGGTTGGCACGCCTTCTAATTGCCTTTCCAATCCAAAAACTTTCTCTTCATGAGATTCTCTCCATTTGTTAACGGTATTTTGAGAAGAAAAATTGAAAGTGCAAGTGTCAAATCTTATTTTTTGGCGGACATTTATTTTGTGGAGCTTTAGTGTATTATTTTGGGCACTTGTGTATCATGGACATCATCATATTATCATGGATGTATTCCTTTGTGAGAGCCGGTCATTCCCGTGCAGATTGTATTTATCACCTGCAGTTGTATTTGTCGTACCTACAAGTGTTGTGTGGGGTGCGCACATGTATTTGTGGTTAGATTAGCATAGGCTTGCTCTATTTAGACTAAGGTACAAGCATGCTTCAAGGATTGACTGGCCTAGAGCCTAGAGCCCACTTAGTGGATAGGACACCCAAGAGAGGGTGCAAACCCTAATTCACAGTTGTGGAAACCCTAAACGCAAAACACAAAAGGGACGCAAACCCTAAATGCAAACAAGACACCCTAATCCTATCCCTAATTCTTGGTCTATATAAGGGTGGGAGGTCTCAGTTGTATTCACCCTTTTGACACATCCATGTTGCGGAAGCTCTATCAGTACGACTACTCAAGCTTTCTATTCTATCTTTCCATTCTATCATCTTGCTTCCATTGTGTTGAGAGTGACTGAGAGGGAGAGAGTGAGAGGTGTGTTGAGTGAGGGATTGAGGGAAGGTGAAGCTCTTCACCATCATCTTGCTTTTCTCGTCTTCTCTATTAGCTCTTTGACTTGTTGGTGTGCTTGGTGTGATGGATGCAAAGGAGTGATGGCATTGGACTATGCTCATCATGGTCATGGAACCATCTTCAAGCCTTCGATTCATCAAACGTAAGAAGGTAAGTTAGGTGAGTTTGCTACAACTCGAAGCTAGTCTTGTGTTCTTTCTTTCTTGGGTTGGAGAGAAAGATGATTGGTTAGTGAGAGTGGAGTGTTGAGAGACAAGGTGAGAGATTGTCACTGAAGTGAGTTGTAGCTTCTGAAACAATAGAAGTCATGTCCAAAGTCCCGACTATTGCTGTGTTTGGCTCAAAATTTTGGTTCCATTGCCGCTTGGAATCTAGGACAGTGCAACTACCAAGGTTCTCACACTCCTACCATGTGGTGGAATAGGAGGCTTGTGCATGGGCCTGGATGGGATCGTTGGGGTTTTGATAATCTGCGTTTGTGGCTAGCATTTCGAAACCCATGTGGCTAGGTTAGGAAGGCCGAATCGGAAGGAACCGGTTCGTTGGATTGAGATTGTGAAGATAGATATTGTTAGGGTAGGAAAAAACGTAAAACATAAACTTAAAAAAAAAACAGATAAAAAACTCAAAACTCAAATCTCAAACACAAACTCAAAACCCTCTGATCATTGACACCCTCATAGACGAAGGTTCAGATTACAACATCTTAACTTATGAGGTATGGACTGAGATCCAGGACTGAGATCGAACAACTTGAACTCATCACAACCAATGCAACTATCAAGCCATATGGAGGATCAACCTATTCTCTCTTAGGACGATGCAAAATTCTCTTGACTGTTGAGACTAAAAGCATGCCCATAGTGTTTTATGTGCTTCCAAATCGAGAAGATATGGGAAAGGAAGTCTTTCTTGGAAGACCTTTCAAGTGTGCAACCACATGCATTGTGGACTACGAAGCACACTATATACACCTAAGCTTATGAGACGTGGAGATTGTCAGTGCTTTCAGCAAAGGGGACCTTGTCTCTTCTCTAGAGAAGGGCAATAAGCTTGTCTTAGAGTCAAATCAAATGCCTAGAGAGGATAGCCAGAGAGTTCTTAGTGAACTACTCAAGGCACACGAGAACAATAGAGAATCGTTCAGTAGGAAGCCTCCTGGAACCAAAGGAAATACCACAACCTACTAGAAACACTACTATAGCTTCTCAAGCTATTGGGAATATAATTGCATCTAGAAGGGGAAAGAGATTTAGTGCAAGTAATCAGAAGCATCAATGGAGAGTTAGCACAAGGCCGTGATGGGTGCCCAAAGAATTGCTCCGTGCTCAAGGGTTTAATGTAGGAAATTGTTGGATTTGGTTACCAAAACCACTCGCAAAGCCACCTCCTGTGACCACAGAGCGAGTCCCATCCAAATATCAGAGAAAGCGGAAGATACCCACATAGAGATCTAGGTCATGGACCAAGATACTTGAGGAGAACACACTTGATAAGTTAGTGACTGGCGAGCTAGTTCCTATGACACTTGAGTCCACAATTCCAAAAGAGAAACCACTTGAAGTTGCTACTACTCCACAACAAGAACTGGTAGTGTCCAAAAAGTCCTCTAGTAAGGGGGAAAAGCTAGAGCCAAAGCAATCACTTCCATGTGAGGCTGCTCAAGTTGAAACAGAAAGTCCAAGGATAGATGAGATAAATCCCTCAAGTGTTGATAAGCAACAACTTTAGGTTGTTGCTGGTTCTTCAAAACAACCAAAATCTCCTCAAAACCAAGAACCTTTGTCACCCAAACCAAAACAAAAAATCTGGCAATAATAGCCTGGTGTAGTTGCTCAATCTAAGGACAAGGATCCATAAGGGATGGCTCTGAAAATATCAAAAGAGCAACAAAATTCCTCTATGAGTGTTGTCACAAACAAATTTGGAAATACCAAGACCATGAATACTTCCATTTAGTCCAAGAATCCAAGTGCACAGTCATTTATGACTGTCATGATTGACCACTCCACTGAATTGAAAGTTACTACTTCCAATTCTGAGATGAAACCCATATAATCACAGCCCTTGGTTGTGACTAAGACTATCACTTCAGCTGAAGAACAAGTCCCTATTACTTCAGCCTCACACAAGGATATATAATCTAGTGCATAGAGCATAATGAGTTCATTGATTCACAAGTCACGTTCTTCTCGACCAAAGGCTCCAATACACTTGAAACCAGCTAAATGATCGATCTGGAGACGTTAGAAAAGAGTGGACAACACAAACATCAATAAAAAGCTACAAGTTCTCAAGAACTAGATGAAACACTCTTGACTTCACTTGCTCGTGCATAGTTATAAAGAAAATGACCAAGGTAGAGCAGCAGAAGCATCTCTTAATTCCTGTGTTCTACACTGGGAAGCACACAACAAGTTGGGAAGATGTTGCAACATTGGCCAAGAAAGAAAAAGAACAAAGCGAGTTCGAACAAAAATGGCATTCTAGTCGAGGGTTAGTTGCATGATATGGTAGCTGCCTAATGACAAGTACTGAGCAAAGAAATACACTTTGGACTTCAGTGCATGATCCTACATATGTTGCTCCTACATGTCTCCGAGTGCTTGCACTTGTTCGTGGTGTCAACATTTCTGAATTGGTTAAATTTAATCCCTTGTGTGACAAACTTCTTTCACAGGAAGAGCTACACATTGCAAGTCAATTAGGACAATGAGACATGATAAGTGATGTCACTAGATTATGATATTCTCAAAAGATCCAAAGGAGCATAAGCACCATGTAAAATTAGTTTTGGAAAAGCTTAGAGAAAGAGGACTATATGCAAAACTTGAGAAGTGTTTTTTCCATAAGAAAGAAGTGGAATTCTTGGGGTACAATGTCTCCCAAAGAGGAATCTTCATGGACCCCAAGAAGATCAAGACTATTCTTGACTAGCAGACACCCACATGCGTCCATGATGTCTAATGTTTCCTTGGCTTCACCAACTTCTACATGATATTCATCAAGGATTACTTAGAGGTTGTCACACCACTTACCAAACTCATAGGAAACTCAAAGTTCTCATGGACCCTAGAAGCTGAGAAGGCCTTCTAGACCTTGAAGATCACTTTCACCCATTGCCCCAATCCTAGTCCACCTAGATTCTACCAAGCCATTTTTCTTGGAGAACGATGCATCAAACTATGCGTTAGGAGACATCTTGTCCCAGCATGGAGATGATGGTCATATGCATCCACCAGTCGTATTCCACTCAAGGAAGTTCTCCCCTCTAGAGATAAACTATGAGATCCATGACAAAGAACTCCTTGCCCCACTATAGATGCCTTTGATACTCGGTGTCATCATCTAGAGGGTGCAACCCATAAATTTATCATCTATACATATCACAAAAATCTAGAATACTTTATGACAACCTGCATCCTCAATCAAAGACAATCCCGTTGGACTAACTTCTTATCTAGGTTTGGCTTTGTCATTACCTATTGCCCAGGACTCCAACAATGCCAATCAAATGCTTTATCAAGAAGATCCTACCTGGAACATAAGAAGGGAGAAGAAGCTTTTGATCAACAATGAGCAATACTACTCAAGCTAGAGCATCTTTAGCTATAATAGCCATCTCTAGTTGTCACCACGTTGATCCTACCTTGATCCAATTAATCCATGAAGCCTGGCTCCATGATGATTTGGCCAGTAATGCCAAGAGAAAAACCAGAGGAGGGGGTGATGTCACAGACATGCCATGATCAAGTGTATGGATTAATTCTTGCTCATGCCATACGAATCCACAACACATGCGAATGCATCCTTAATAGGACATCCTCAAGCCAACCATGTGAACCCACCCTTGCTATGTCATCATAGAATCTTCTGGAAGATATGCCATGTCGTTGCCTATATAATTGATAATGTCATCATAGAACATTCTTGAAGATATGCCATTCATTGCTTGTATCATTAATGATGTCACCATGGAAAATTCTAGAAGATTTTAGCCACCCTCCAATACTTATAAAAGGAGGGGCTCGCCATAGAGCTCCTTAGTCTTGCTAATGCTAGTCTTGGGAGCTGAAGGAGTCGAGACCTTCAAGTATGAGTAACTTCAAGTTCTAGTTCTAGTTCTTGTCTAGTCATGGTATCTAGTCTTGTCTTGTCTTCCATTATACTCTTGTTGTCTTATCACCTTTGTAATCTCATAGTACGAGATTTTTCCTAGTACTATATTGTATCTTGTTCATCCCTATCGAGGGAGATATTGTAATTCTGATATCGTATATCCATACCTACGGTCCTGGGTTGTGGGATCTTTCACATCCTATATCAAGTCCTATTGTCTATACCTACGGTCTCGGGTTGTGGGATTTTTCGTATCTTGTTAAGTTATCATTGTACCTTGTACCTCTACGTGGGATTATCTTGTAATCAGAATTCTTGTAATGAATCTTGAATCTAGTCTATCTCTCGAGCACAGTCTAGTACTCCCAAAAAAATGCATTTCACACTTTTAGGATCCAACTTATTGCGGTTTTCCTTAGGCACATGGCAGAAGGCTTCACATCCAAAGACACACAAATGAGTATATGAGGGAGGATTTCCTGTCCATATCTCCTCTACAACTTGGAAGTCAATGCTACTATAGGGTGACCTATTAATGATATGTACTAGAGTAGTAACTGTCTTAGCCCAAAAATGCTATGGTAAGCTAGCGTGAATAAGCATGCTATAGATCCTTGCCTAGATAGTTCTATTCATACGCTCAGTGGCGCCATACAATTTTGGGGAGGAGTGTAAGGGGGGGTCAACACCTGACACTTAATACCCTGCTCATTACAAAACTGCTCAAAAGCACACGAGACATACTCAACCCATTATCTGTCTGTAGGCATTTTATCCTATGCCCAGACTGGTTCTCTGCTAGAGCAAGCCAACACTGAAAGACTGCCAAGACATTAGATTTCTGCTTTATGGGATAAGCCTAAACCTTACGTGAATAATCATCAATAAATGCAACAAAGTACTTCACATTCCATAAGGATTGACAGGGCATGGGTTCACATACATCTAAATGCACAAGAGCCAAAGGCTCACCCATGCGTGAAATACTAGACTTTTTATGCAAATTCCTAGTCTGTGTGCTGTATAAATATGTTGAAAAATAGACAAATGATGTATGCTCCAAGAAGAGCTATCTTGAATCCCATATGCACAGTGAGGACAGTGGAGAAGTTGGAAAGCTATAAAAGCATGTACTGTCAAAATTGTGGGAGAGAAGGAAGGAGTCTCACTTGTAGCTTTCTTGCTTGCACAATGGGGGAATACACACAAAGGTGGAGGCTGAAAACCGTTTTCCTCTTCTTAATTGTGTAAGCCAAAAAGAACTCAAGTACATAGAAATAGAAGAACCCTATATATGGGTCTCAAACCAAACTCAACTAACTAAGGTGGCATACTAACTGAGCCACGAACTAGAGTAGATAAGGATAGCTGTCATCTAGCTATTATTCATAGGCGGTGTACCAACCGCATCTGCAAACTGACAAGTCGGTGACATAAATACACAACGGTTGTCAAGAATCGCGTGGTGGAGGGGGTTGCTCAAGATGCTGCGCCGAACACACACAGAATGCACAAGGAGAAGCTCACTCAAGAGACAAGAAGAGAGATGGAGGCCAAAACGTTTTCTTGCTAATTTCTTCTTCTTCTTCCACACTCTTTACAATGTACACAAAGTATAGATAAGATACAACATAAAAGGAAAGTGGCCTACTAAGTCAAACAATGCATAACCGACTACACTAGTCGACTCGCGCTATAACTATGCGAGCTGTAAATAGGTGTAACAACCTGAATATAATAAGTAATGAGTCAGTGGCCATGTGAGAGTCATAATGACCACCGACATGCTAAGTGTAGACGTGTGGACCCATCTAACCAGGCGGTCCATCATCAATGTCCGCATGTGTTGAGCTTGTCATCTCAACACTTCCCCTCAAGCTCAACTGCATCTCTGCAACTCCAAGTAAGCTTTGAAACTTTTGAAGCTTCTCTATACCCAAGGCCTTCGTGAAGATGTCAGCTATCAGATCCTGTGTGCTGACATACACCAAGTCAATCTCACCTGCTAGTACCTTCTCTCTCACAAAGTGGTAGTGTACCTTAATATGTTTTGCCCTGGCATGGAACACAGGGTTCCTAGCCAACTGTATACTGCTCATGTTGTCACAATAAATGACAACTGGACCTTCCACCTGGACATCCAAATCAGCCAATAGCTTTTGCAGCCATACTACCTCACATGCTGCAACAACAGCACCTCTATACTTAGCCTCTGTACTCGACAAAGCAACTGTAGATTGCTTTTTGCTGCTCCATGCAACTGCTGCACTACCAAGAGAGAACATGTATCCGCTGGTAGATCTTCTATCAGACATACTACCAGCCCAATCTGCATCTGTGTATCCAAACACCTGTACATCTGTACTTGCCTCATAGAAAAGTCCATAATGTAATGTGGACTTCACATATCTCAATATGCGTCTGACTGCATCCAAATGTGCCTTTCTAGGTACTTGCATAAACTGACTCACAAGACCAACAGCATAGCTCAAGTCTGGCCTTGTAATGGTCATGTAGATCAAACTCCCCACTATCCTCCTGAACATAGTAGGGTCTTCTATCTCATCCCCAACATTAGCACTCAGCTTTACATTCTGCTCCAACGGGACTGAAAGTGGTTTGCATGCAGTCATACCATACTTGGACAACATATCCAAGCCATACTGTGTTTGGAATAGCCATATACCATCATCACATCTGATCACCTCAATGCCAAGGAAGTACCTTAGCTCACCTAAATCCTTCATCTCAAACTTCATCTTCAAATAGCCCTTGACTTCAGCAATCCCACTATCACTATCACCTGTAATAATCAAGTCATCCACATAGATGACTATGATGACCAAACCTGCATCTCCCTTTCTCACATAAAGTGAGTGATCAGCATCAGAAACATAAAAGCCAATATTGACAAGATACTCTCTGATCTTATCAGACCATGCTCTTGGTGCTTGCTTGAGCCCATAGAGTGCCTTCTTCAACCTGCACACATACGTGGGATGCTCTAAATCTTCATAACCTGCTGGCTGATCCATATACACTTCTTCCTGCAAATCACCATGTAAGAAGGCATTCTTTACATCCATTTGCTGCAACCTCCAACCTTTGGCTGCTGCCAAAGCAATCACACATCTGACAGTTGCCATCCTAGCAACTGGACTGAAGGTTTCATCATAATCTATGCCATATGTTTGGGCATAGCCTTTTGCAACCAGCCTAGCTTTGTACCTGCTAATAGAACCATCTGCATTGTGCTTAATCTTATAAACCCACTTACATCCAATAGATTTCTTTCCCTTTGGCAATGATACTAGATCCCAAGTCTTATTGGCCTCTAATGCAGCCATCTCCTCATCCATTGCTGCATCCCAATGAGCATGACCAACAGCCTCCTCAAAACATGTGGGCTCAACATCCTCAACTAGTTTCACCATATAAGCATAATGGTGAGTTGCATAACCCTCAAAACCAAATCTTTTAACAGGGTATCTCACCCTGCTAGACCTGCGTACCACTGGATCACTCAATGGAGTCTTTGCATTAACACGTGCTCTTTGCACACCTGGAGTCCTCACTGAAGGAATGCCAAGCTCATCATCCAAGCTCTCTGAGCCACTGGAGTCTCCATCAAGAACTGCATCAATGCCTTCTGACACTTTATTCTTTCCTTTGTCTTTACCTGTAGTGCTACTAGATGCACTCGAAGATGTAGAGGTACTCCTTAGTCTCCCAGACCAAGGACTACCAGATGATGTCTCTGGTCCACTAAGAGTCCGTGATTCTTGCCTTTCAGCCTGCACATGAGTGTCATGATCATCATCAACATCCAATGCATCACCACTAGATGCATACCAACTGCTCATTTCATCAAAGATGACATCCCTGCTCACTCTGAACTTACATGTGACAGGGTTGTAACAGCGATACCCTTTTTGCTCTAAAGAGTATCCAATAAAGACACACTTTTCAGCCTTTGGATCCAGTTTCTTCCGCAACTCATCTGGCACATGAACATACGCAATGCAGCCAAATACTTTCAAGTGTGAAACATCAGGCTTCTTACCTGTAAAACATTCTTCGGGGGTCATACCATGAACTGCAGCTGTGGGAGTTCTGTTCATAATATAAACAGCAGTATGAACAGCCTCAGACAAAAAATGCTTAGGCATATTCTTTTCAGCCATCAAGGCGCGTGCAACTTCTGCAATATGCCTGTTTTTCCTTTCTGCAACCCCATTTTGCTGTGGGGTATACCTGCATGTGAACTGTCTCTTTATCCCATGAGACCTCAGAGAATCACTGAACTCATTGGAGAGGTACTCTCCCCCTCCATCTGACCTCAAGCACTTTACTTTCAAGCCTGTTTCTCTTTCAACTGCAGCCTTGAAAGTTCTAAAGTGCTCAAAAGCTTCACTCTTTTCCTTCATAAAATATACCCACAGCTTTCTAGAACAATCATCAATGAATGTGACGAAGTATGAACTACCTCCAAGAGATACATTTTGTGTAGGCCCCCAAATGTCTGTATGCACAACATCAAGGACATTTCTGCTTACATCTCTATCATGTGAAAAGGGTTGTCTTGCCTGCTTACCAAACTGACATGCTTCACATACCTTCTGAAATTCTGCAACTTTAAATGTAGGCAAACCTGTAACCAACCCTTTGGACTGCATTAATTTCAGCCTTTGTACATTTGCATGTCCAATGCGTTTGTGCCAAATTTCAATGTCTGCAACAACACCTTTTCCTTTGGCATACATAGCAGCATTCATAGTAGGAATTCCAGCATCTAGAGTGAACATACGTCCAACTCTACTTCCCTTTGCTACCAACTTGCACTTGTCATTGAAGTCTTCTACAAAGCAGCCCTTTGCATTAAATCTGACTTGCAGCCCTTGCTCTACCATTTGACCGACGGACACCAAGTTCTTTGTAATAGATGGCACATGCAATACATCTGAAAGACTCTTTGTCTTACCATCATGCAAGGACAAGGGAACTTTTCCAATGTGTGAAATTGGGTGGCACGAGTCATCACCCGTCTGCCCATAACCTGCATTCTGCAAATCCTGTATCTCCCCAAACCATTCTGCATGGCTGGTCATATGATTGGATGCACCTGAATCAACATACCAAACATCTTCATGTGTTCCCTTTCCTGTAACAGCATTCAGCATATGCTGCATAACGAACAAACGTTCATTTTTATCTTCATTCTGTCGTGAAGACGATGCATAGTTTCCTTGCTGCAACTTACCACTGCGGATATCATCTCTCTTAGCATAACATTGGGCTGCAATATGACCTGTTTTTCCACAGTAGTGGTACACAATACCAGAGTTGTTAGAACCTCTGTTCTGCCATCCACCTCTTCCTCTAAAGCTCCCCCTACCTCTAAAGTTACCACGACCTCTTGAAACCTGCATATCGCCAAATTGCTGATTCAATCTGTTTTGCTGGTTGTCACTACCACGTCCTGTACCACGGCCTCTTGAAGAGAACCTGCCACGTCCCCTTCCTGAACTGGAGTAGAAAGCTTGGACCTGTTCACCACTTCTTTCAGGTGTCTCACTCTGCATGTTGATCTCTTCAGTGATCATAAGGGAGACCAACTCATCGAAATCTGGAAATGGCTTTCTGACATATACAGAAGTTACAAAAGACTTCCAAGCCTTTTCATTGTTAAGTCCACCCAAAGTAGACGACACCAAATCATCATCATCGGGCATTGCATCAATCGCTGCCAATGCATCTGCAATGCTTCTTACCTTTAGTGCATACTCATTGATAGACATCTTCCCTTTCTTCAATGTATTCAACTCTTGCTTGAGTTGAATCTTTCGTGCCTTTGTATTTACAGAAAACATACTTTCAAGTATGGTCCAAGCTGCATATGAATTCTCTGCATTTCTAATGTGTCCCAGCATATTATTGTCAATTACTGCAGACAACCAATACATGACCTTTTTATCCTTTGCATTCCATTCCTTCCGTGCCTTTGTCTCTTCTGCAGTTGGAGGATCACTCATCTTCGGTTCCTTTTCTTCACCTGAAACAAACTCGTAGAGGCCTTTTCCAATAAGGAAGTTCGTAACACGGAACTTCCATGAAGGGTAGTTGTTCTTGTCGAGCTTCTCAATGATAGGGCTTCCACTGTTCTCTGCCATTATCACAAAATTAATACCAACAGCAAGTAAATCTTCTGCAACCCTGGACCTGTAGTGCACAGCAATACACCAGACAGCCTTTTTAACTGTCTGCTCAACAATACATGCAATCTGCAACCTTTTTGCAGATAAACCTTGTGTTTACTCATTGGTAAACACCTTTGAACTTACAGATCTGAAATCTGTAACCTGCGCACACACATTCGGTCAATACAGTCGAAGTCACAGTGTACCCCGAAACTGCTGTCCGCAACCTTGCGGCTCTAAAACGGGCCCTGAAACGGCCTCAAATGCCCAAAGTCTCTGCGGGTAAGCCCTGAAGGGCTTATCTGCAGAATATATAGCGCTCTTTGTGCACACCAAATCTCACTGCAATCTGAGATTTTTGCTCTGCCCTGCTTCCGGTGCCTCCACAGGCACTATCCAAGAGAAGAAGTGGAAGAATGGGAGAGATTCTTACCCGTAGCTTGCTTGCTCGAACCTTGCTTCTTCTCCTTCACTTCAACCTTCGAAATCAGCCTCTCTCAATGGCGCGGCTCTGATACCATGTCAAGAATCGCGTGGTGGAGGGGGTTGCTCAAGATGCTGCGCCGAACACACACAGAATGCACAAGGAGAAGCTCACTCAAGAGACAAGAAGAGAGATGGAGGCCGAAACGTTTTCTTGCTGATTTCTTCTTCTTCTTCCACACTCTTTACAATGTACACAAAGTATAGATAAGATACAACATAAAAGGAAAGTGGCCTACTAAGTCAAACAATGCATAACCGACTACACTAGTCGACTCGCGCTATAACTATGCGAGCTGTAAATAGGTGTAACAACCTGAATATAATAAGTAATGAGTCAGTGGCCATGTGAGAGTCATAATGACCACCGACATGCTAAGTGTAGACGTGTGGACCCATCTAACCAGACGATCCATCATCAATGTCCGCATGTGTTGAGCTTGTCATCTCAATAACGGTCACCCTGGCATATCACGAGTGGAGCTCGATATCTCAACATGTACTTGGTTCACCTTTTAAAAAAATGCTATTGTACTTAGTACTTAGAGTATAGAGACTGAGAGAGGGAGAGGAAGAAGGCTTGCCGCCGCCGCCGCCGCCGTTCGTGAAGGAGAGGAGCCGCCGCCGTCGCGAAGAGGAGCCGCCAAACCCTCGCCAAATATTTACGGTGATTCGATTCTCTCTTTCTTTTACTTGTTTAGGGTTTAATTTGTATATATTGAGAGAGGGAGAGGAAATGAGAGAGAAAGAGAGGGAGAGGGAGAGGGAGCGAGAGAAAGAGAAAGAGAGGGGGAGAGAAAGAGAAAGAGAGGGAGAGGGAGGGGGAGGAAATGAGAGAGGGAGAGGGAGGGAGAGAAAGAGAAAGAGAGGGAGAGGGAGAGTGAGGGGGAGGAAATGAGAGAGGGAGAGGGAGGGAGAGTGCATTCTCTGTCTCTTTTACTTTTTTTATATAAATTGTGTATATATATTGAGAGAGGGAGAGGAAATGAGAGAGAAAGAGAGGGAGAGGGAGAGGGAGAGGGAGGAAATGGGAGAGGGAGGGGGAGGAAGGGAGAGAGAGAAAGAGAGGGAGAGGGAGAGGGAGGAAATGAGAGAGGGAGAGGGAGAGGGAGAGAGAGAGATAGAAAGAGAGGGAAATTAAAGAGAGGGAGAGGGAGGAAATGGGAGAGGGAGAGGGAGGAAGAGAGAGAAAGAGAGGGAGAGGGAGAGGGGGAGGAAATGGGAAAGGAAGAGGGAGGGAGAGAGAAAGAGAGGGGGAGGGAGAGGAAATGAGAGAGGGAGAGAGAGAGGGAGAGAGAGGGAGAGAGAGAAAAAGAGAGGGAGCAGGAGAGGGAGAGGGGGAGGAAATGGGAAAGGAAGAGGGAGGGAGAGGGAGAGGGAGGGAGAGAGAGAGGGAGGGAGACATTAAACATAATAGGAAAATAAGAGAGGGAGAGGGGGGGAGACGAAAACATAATAGGGAAATGAGAGAGGGAGAGGGAGGGAGAAGAAATGAGAGAAGGAGAGGAAGAGAGCAAAAGGAAACGAGAGAGGGAGGGGAGAGAGAGAAAAAAGAGAGAATGAGAGGAGAGAGAAAAAGAGATAAGATGTTAAACATAATAGGAAAAGAGAGAAAGAGAGGGTGTGGGTGAGGGTGAGGGCGAGGGAAGGAGAGGAAATGAGAGAGGGAGAGAAAGAGATAAAAGGAAATGAGAGAGAGAGAGGAGAGAGAAAAAGAAATGAGAGAGAGAGGAGAGAGAAAAAGAGAGAAAGATCATTAAACCTAATGGGGAAAGAGAGAAAGAGAGGGTCAGGGCGAGGGAGGGAGAGAGTCAGGGCGAGGGAGGGAGAGGAAATGAGAGAGGGAGAGAAAGAGAGAAAGGGAAATGAGAGAGGGAGAGGAGAGAGAAAAAATGAGAGAGGGAGAGGAGAGAGAAAAAGAGAAAAAAATCATTAAATCTAATAGAGAAAGAGAGGGTCAGGGTGAGGGAGGGAGTGGAAATGAGAGAGGGAGAGAAAGAGAGAAAGGTAAATGAGAGAGGGATAGGAGAGAGAAAAGAAATGAGAGAGAGAGAGGAGAGAGAAAAAGAGAAAAATCATTAAACCTAATAGGGAAAGAGAGAAAGAGAGGGTTAGGGTGAGGGAGGGAGAGGAAATGAGAGAGGGAGAGAAAGAGAGAAAGGGAAACGAGAGATGGAGAGGAGAGAGAAAAAGAAATATGAGAGAGATAGGAGAGAGAAAAAGAGAGAAAAATCATTAAATCTAATAGGGAAAGAGAGAAAGAGAGGGTGAGAGTGAGGGAGGGAGAGGAAATGAGAGAGGGAGAGAAAGAGAGAAAAGTAAATAGGACCTTACAATAAGCTCATCCTAGGCTCATAGGGGTTAGGCCGATCCTCAACAAACCTAAGGGATATATGGCTAGAGAGCCCTAGCATACTTGTGCCTCCTAGCATAATGTTCTTCTTGCAAAGAGACCTCTCATACATGGGGCTTGTCCTAGCCTCCACCATGCAAATATATAATGAAGGCAATCAATCTATCAGTATGAAAAACATTCATTTTTCATAACATAATCCCAAAAATAACTTTGGATATTCCATAAAAATCAATCTCTTCTTAAGACAAATACAAAAAACTAAAATAGCATCATTCATATATATGCTTCACAAAACTAAAACAACATCACCACAAGATCTCTTAGGAAACTCATATTCAACTATCAATTTTAATTAATAAATATAATATAAAATCACTTGCAAGGAAGGTCACTCTTTTATCATTAACCCTCTTTCTTCCTTAAAATAGTCTTAGGAACAAATTTATGCTCTAACCCTCATATATTTGAGCATAATAACTAATTTAAGATTTATTCCATGAGTAGTAGTAGCATATATGCAACCATTAAGCTAGAGGTCATGCTTTGGTATCTATGGAGATCCCAATCTCATGCCCTTATAGAGATTGTAGTGTACAATAGTGTGGAGAGAAGATGGGTGAGTTGTAAATGGTAAAGGAGAATTCTATTGATGATGGAGAGAAGATGAGGTGAATCACCAATCCTATTCTTAGTGAGTGCAACCTATCCATAGTCATGGTCATCATGGTCGTGGTCGTGGTCGTGGTCGTAGTTGTAGTCGTGGTCGTGGTCGTGGTTGTCGTAGTTGTAGTCGTGGTCGTGGTCGTGGTCGTAGTCATGGTCATGGTTGTAGTCATAGTCGTGGTCATGGTCGTGGTTGTCGTAGTTGTAGTCGTATTCATAGTCCTGGTTGTGGTGGTCGTGTTCGTGGTCATAGTCATGGTCGTAGTCGTGGTCGTGGTCGTGGTCGTGGTCGTGGTCGTGGTCGTGGGTCGTGGTTGTGGTCGTCATAGTTGTAGTCATGGTTGTGGTCATGGCCGTGGTCGTAGTCATAGTCATAGTCGTAGTCGTAGTTGTGGTCATAGTCGTAGTCGTAGTCGTGGTCCTATTCGTAGTCCTAGTCGTAGTCATAGTCATAGTCATGGTGGTGGTGGTGGTGGTGGTGGTAGTCGTAGCCGTGGTCATGGTCGTGGTCGTCATAGTTGTAGTTGTGGTCGTGATCATGGTCGTAGTCGTAGTCATATTCGTAGTCGTGGTCATGGTGGTCGTGGTCGTGGCCATGGTCATGGTCGTAATCGTGGTCGTGGTCGTCGTAGTCGTGGTCATCCTCGTGGGTCGTGGTTGTTGTCATCGTAGTTATAGTCGTGGTTATGGTTGTGGCCATGGTCGTAGTCGTGGTTGTAGTCGTAGTCGTAGTCGTAGTCATGGTGGTGGTGGTGGTAGTGGTGGTAGTCGTAGTCGTGGTCGTAGAAAAAGAGAGAGATGGAAGCAGAGGATAACAATTTAAAAAAAAAAGGAATGATAAAAAAAACAAATTGTTTGTTGTAACGTAGAGAAAATGGAAAACCATGAAGGTCCTGTTGTTCAAGATCGCGAGGCGTATCTTAATCAGCGTGTCCCATGTCCTTGCTCTCAATGCAAGTTGGAAATTAGACGAAAACGCCGATTGTCTATAGAACACATACAAGGATTTGGTGAGTTTCAATCTGAGATCATTGATCAAGCAATTGTGGATTTTTAGCAAATGGTAAGAAAAGTTAATATCAATCATGCATTGTACTCGCAAGCTAATTGAATACCATATACAATAAGATTGGGTCTCGTTGGCAAATTTTCTATCCAGGGAGGTGATGTCTCATCCCAAGAAGGAGTGCACCCTTTGCGGCCAATTAGAAGAGTTCATGGGCGTGCGATGGATGGAGTGCATGAGCGAATCCACCACTTGCAAGGCCAATCTATACCGTCAATGCGAGAGGAGACAGGCAACCTTCCAGACCTACCTACAATCTCGGAGCCTGAGATGGAGGCAATGATCAATGCATTGATTCCCATGGATGTCGAGACTTCTGATCCGCTTAGAGAGGAAGCATCCATACCATTATATGATGGGTGCCGAGTATCTTGCCTGAAGACACTGCTTGCACTCTTAAGTGTGCAAGCAAAATATGGGTGGAGCGATATGAGTGTGATCGAGTTGTTCAGGTACCTTGTACATACGCTTCGTTGATTTTTTTTTCGACACTCTTGTTAAAAATATTTGTGCTTTTACAAGGTGTTTATGATTTTTTTCAGATTATTGAAATATCATATATTACCACCTGTAAATACCATACCTGAGACTCGTGATGATGCACGACATGTTTTACGAAAGCTTTGCATGGACTACAACAACATCCATGCATGTATCAACGATTGCATACTATTTCGAGGAGAATACGAGACTATGGAGACATGTCCAAAGTGTGGTGCTCACAAGTATCGACAGGACTTGCAAGGGCTAACCATCTCTCAAAAAGTTCTTAGACACTTTTCGCTTATCCCCCGCATAAACCACATGTTTCATACGTCCGGCATGGCAAGCTTGACAATGTGGCATGCGCAGAATAGGTCCACGGATGGAGTTCAACGAATAACAACGGATTCACGCGCATGGAGCCACATTGAATCTACCTTCCTAGGCTTTGCCCGAGAGCCAAGGAATCTTTGACTCGGTCTTGCAATGGATGGCGTAAGCCCATTCGGTCTGCACTCAACTTCTTACAGTGTGTGGCCTATAGTCCTTGTCAACTACAATATCCCTCCATGGCTTTCTACGAAGAAAGGACATCTCATCCTTAGCTTACTCGTCCCCGGCCACTACAAAGCCAAAAATATGGACGTGTATCTTCGTCCATTAGTTGATGAGCTTAAGATTTTGTGGGAGGAGGGGATCACCGTGCAAGATATGAGCAGGCGCAATGGTTGGCGGTCTGCCAATATTCGAGCCATTCTCATGTGGACGATACATGACTTTTCGGGATTCGAAGAGTGCTCAGGTGAGTAGGCCTCTGTTCTTGTTGGTAATATCTATATTTTATCTCGTTCAAGCTTGTATTCACTGGGTTGTAGTGTTGGAATAGGTCTGGTTACCTCAGGTTATCATGCATGTCCATTGTGCGGGCCACAGTTAGACTCTCGAAGGTCACAAACCATGAAGAAGATGGTATATCAAGGACACGCCGCTTTCTTGCCAGAGGATCATGAACTAAGGCAAGGTTTTCTTGGATGACCTCCGACACGTATGAATGTTGCTAGCTGGTACGAGCTGAAAATGGTCTATGCAGAGTCACATCCAAACGGAATGCGGTGGTTCTCCGTTTTCTACGAGTTGCCATAAGATATGTCAGGTTTGTACTACGAATGGATTGTAACTGGCATGCACATTTTGCTATTTGGAGTTTAGCCATTATTCATAATGCTTTCTCATTTGTGGCAGTTTGTACTACCGATCGCGATCGTAGGATATCTTACTCCAGAAATACGCGGGGCCATTTACAGGTTGTCGACTTTGGTGTAATGGATCTCACAGAAGGAGATTAAGATATCCTCTATTGAATCCGCGAGGCGGGGAGCAGTGGAGACGGTCTGTCTCTTTGAGAAATACCTGCCCACCAGCATGCCCACGATACAAATCCACCTTCTTGCGCATCTTCTTGTAGATGAAGTGGAGATTGCTGGACCTGTCCATACGCGATGGATGCTCTTCTTGGAGCGCTTCATGAAAACCCTGAAAGGCTTTGTGCGACAATAAGCTTGGCCAAAAGGTAGCATGGCTGAAGGTTGGTTGGTGTCTGAGGCACTAGTGTATATTTCACAATGGCTACCAACGGTGGATCCAGACAACAAAATGCTATGCTCGTCACATTGAAGGATGGTGATAGACTGACTAGAGATGTGGTGGTTGGAAATGGGATAGAAAAAAGAATGGATGCCTCAATGGAGGAGAAGGTGAATCGCTTTTGTATGTTGCACCATGCCTCTATGGAGACGTGGCTCGCCAAGTACCAGATCGCTAGGCAAGATCGAGAGAAAGCGCGAGCTAAATTTCGATGTAGTATGTGTCATCAACCAATTCGATATCCCGAGGGCATGGAGGAGATGCTACGGTTCATGTCAACACAATGGTTGCATGGAGCTTTGACCACAGCGTCTCGTGAAGGGACAAAGGTCTCAATGGAGGAGTGGGAATTCTCGAGGGGATGTAGTCCAAAGGTGATGAGGGGTTTAGGATTTGTCGTATCTAAATTTTATATGTGACATCTAATTTGAGTATTTCAATGTACAGTACAAAATATATAGTGCAGCGTGGTCGCGCGGACGTCATTTTCGCGTGGAGCGTACTGACAAAATGTGCTCCACAATGGACTGTGGTATCATGGCAAGGTTCGAGCAAGAGAGCCGGCGACGAGCAACAGATCTAAACACGGTTGTGGATGAGATGGAGTATTTTGGAAACTTGCAAAGTATTGTTACGATGGATTACCGTAGCTTCTCCATGATACTATTCGATGTGGAGTGGTTCAAAGTGGTACTTGGAGGAGCTCGTGCAACAGTTCGCGGCAAGGTCTATCTGGATTTCTCAAAATAGATTAAAAAAAAAGAACAGATTTGCATGACACCTTTTTATTGCCGGCCCATTGTGAACAGGTGCATGGACTTATTTGTTTGCTAATTGTATTATGATGTGGTTTATATCACAATGGTTTAAACTCTCTTGTACATGTTTGTGAATAAGTAATCTTCTATCCAAACCCCCGACAACCTCGATGGTAGTATGTTATACCTTGAACTCCCCGAAGTGCGAGAGTATATAATCAAAGCAATGTTTCGAGCATAGATGAAGATAATATGCAAATAGAGGGGTCGATATTGCAAGGGGTGGATGCCACTGAAAGCTTGGAGCCAGCATTGGCTAACAATGATGGAAATACAGGAGTCCAAGAATTCTTTGAGAATGAGGTGGACTCATCATTTTGTGGTGACATGTCTATCACCCTTTCAGTATATGCGGAGTTGTGTCAGGAGATTGATATGGGACCATAGGATACTTCATACTTGGAGCATCCACTTACTCAATTCGTTGACCAATCGCTTATAAGGATACATAAGATATGCATTTTAAGTGAGATCCTTTTTTTTAGGATTTATATTACTGTGCTTTGTATGATTTAGATTGATTATTCTAACATCATTTTTTGTCTGTACAGGTGACATTTTCAGGATGAGTTAAGGGATGAGTGATGAGGAGTTACAGGATATCTTCACATGCATGTCTCCAGACCAGATCGCAAGATTCAGAGATATGGCAGACTAGGAGCTCTCTCGGTCTTCGTCAGGGCACTCTGCTAGATCTACTTTAGCGTGTTCGGATGCTTCAGTTTCGAGCAGATGAGCTTGATGCTCCAGACTTGGGCCAGAGGGAGGGAGCGCTTTGGGATCAGGGGGATGCTGCAGAGATACGGATGCAGTGAGCCCGCGGTCGACACGGGATACAGGTGCGACTCCTCGCTCTTGTGGCCCTTTCAAGGAGCATGGCTCAGGCTCAGGTGGATGCTTTGGAGGCACGGACGCGGTGTCTCTGTCTCGTTGTTCAGCTGGAGTTGCGTCACCTCCAGGATTTGTCACACTTGTGGGGACGTCTACTCCAGTTACTCCGGCTTTTGCTCAACTGTTTAGCAATGGCACCCCTATGGGTGTCACTCCGAGAGATATTATCCTAGTCAGTACACTGGATGCACAGGGGTCTCCTAGATATGCCCAGGAGCGTGGACGCAGATGGGAGAGGACCCATCTTAGGCAGACTCCAGGGGGATATGGATATCTAGTCAATGATAAGTCAGGAGCCATCATCATGAATGATGAGGGGAGGAGGGTGATGGCTCGCATGAGAGAGTTGTGCCAACAAGTTTTTTGGCACAACATCTTAGATCATTGGAAGAACATATTGGAGGGGAGCAAGGACTACATAGTAGCATCCTTGCATGAGGAGTTTCCGATTTCAGCCTCAGTAGATAGATTTTTTATGGGTTGGATGATGGATTGCATGTGTGCATATATATCACACAGACGATCCGACGCACGCAAGGCAATCAAGAGTGGGGCTGCAAAGCTCGAGTGATTAGATGCGGACGACTGGCGCCGACTGAGGGAGGAGGCTACAGATTCTCTAGGACGTTGGAGTCAGCAGCACGAGGCGGCGAGGGCATGACTCGAGGCCGGAGTGGTCCATCATCTTGGGAGTGGCGGCCACATGACATTTTTGGAGGACTTTGTAAGTTTTTCTTTTGTTTTGCTTGTTTATTTTTTTGCAATATCCTTTGTATTGACAATCATGTTTCTAACAATTAGCATTTTTTTTCTTTGCAGCACTTCATTACAAATCGCGATCCAACCAGCCTTGAGACTCGATATGTAGAGAGGCACGGTCTCACTTCATTGATCGACTGATTGTATAGACGCGGCGGCCCTGTAAGTCACTCATCTTTCTTGTCCGTAGTTACCATGTTTAATTAGAATGCATCATTGTATGGTGGACTGATGTGTTGTTTCTTTTTTTGTAGAGTCCGTTCGATGCTCCTTTGCGACACGGGACGAGCTTTCGAAGGGCGAGGATATGTATCTCGCCCTTGGATCCCTGGAGCTCACACACCTTTATTTTTTGGTCGCCTGATCTATGTAGACATTTTCTATATATTAGTGATATCTTGTAATGATTGTACCAATCGCTTATTATGCGATCATGTATTTATTTCATGTATTAGTGTTATGATTTCAATATACTTTGTTTTTGTTTGCAAGCGCATTGTACACAGTGCAGAAACTATTTTGTATGGCTCTAATAAAGCATATATGCAAGCTGCCCTGCCACAAATTTTTTTTCCATGTTATCATCGCTATTAGAGTCGCAAATTCTACTGCTTGCATCGTTATTGGCGTCGTTATTTTTGTCGCAAACTGTCGCTATCAGCGTTGGTATTGGCATCGGTATCATGCGACGCTGATACCGACGCCAATATCGACATTTTGTTATTTGCATTTTCGTCGCTTTTAACATCGGTATAAGACCTATATCTTGTAGTGATGTGGGATAGAACCCACTGACAAAACATGGTCAATAGTACCAGATACAACTAAGGGGTAGAGATTTCCAGACTTAGCACCTCTTGCAAGAGATCAATCATCACCAATGCCAACACTGTAGAGTGACATCACCAATGCCAACATTAGCAAGAGATCAATCATCACCTAAGCGCAAAAAACTAGATATACTGTGATAGATATGAAACCGCTCACGGTAGGGGATCACATGAAAAGATGCACTCGAATCCAAGAGACAACATTTTGCATGCATAGACTAAGTCTCGATCAGCTGAGAGGCATCACATGAAGAGGTTGCTAATATGTAGTCACCATTGGACTCCTCAGGCTACTACATGACATTTATCTTGTCAATTTTTACGTTGGAATTTGTATGTATAATACTACGATCATTGGATTTCTCCTGCACTTTCTCTTTTCCATTTTCTTTTTGCTTCTCATCGCACATCTTATGGCATTGTGACTATATGTGTCTTGCTTTTCCACAATAATGGCATGTAAGATTAGACTTATGTCCATGGGACTTACTACGTCCATGTGACTTAGACTCAGACTTTTGAGAGTCCTTCCCATGATGATCATAATCCTTCTTGCCACTTCTTCCACCTAATAGATAAAGCATGTGAACTACGGGAAGCATACTTGTTTTTCTTGTTAATTTCTTTAATCAAAAGAACACTCTCTATATCTTTCAATTTCAGCCCATCAAGTTTATTGGTACAGATCGTAGTGCAAAATACATCCCAAGACTCAGGTAAAGTGCCAAGCAGAAACAAAGGATGCAGATTATCTTGAAACTCAATACTCTATTGAAGTAGATTCTTCATGATAGAATGAAACTGGCTAAAGTGAGCAAACAATGGGGTCCCCTCCTTCATGCGGAGTTTCATCAACTATTTAAGCCAATACATCTGCAAAGTAGGGCTCTCCTTTGCATAAAGTTCTTGAATCTTTTCCCGTAGATTCCATGCACTCTGATCCTCATCTTCAACAACATTCTTGTGGATCTCTTTCGAGAGTGATAAAATAATAGTGGATTTGCATAGTATCCATGTTCTCAAGTTTAATACTCTTGTTTCTTAGTGGCTTAATTTGCAATTTCTGCACCAGAACCTGCCATATTTGAGACTTTTAGTAGCCATAGTTGCTACCATCCAACTTGGAAATGTTAAACAAAGTCGTACCTTTGAGATGACCTGTTGAGATGGCAACCTCAATATATGCAAACATTAATGATGGACCGGTTGGCTAGATGGGTGGACACATCTACACTTAGCACATCGATGGTCATTATGATCCTCAAATGGCCACTGATTCAAGGAAGCTCTCTTTCTCAACCCTTGAGATCTACAAACTGCTTATTGGTTAAGCATTTCAAGTTGAGCAGCTATGGCTGTTAGAATATCAAGCTCCCATTACTCTCCTATCAGTATATGTATGACCGACATTAGCTGTGTCCAGCTGTATCAACAAGTGTGGGACATTAAATAAGTCAGTGGTCTTAGACCTAGTGTGAATGGTCCTACGGACCTTAGTACTATTGTAGACACTTATGTTATGTTAGCAGTCTGAAATAATGGAAGATGATGAACGACCTGAAGGTCAGGTTGCTGCTCCATTACATTGTCTCTCTCCCTCTCTCTTCCAACATGGTATCAGAGCCATCATGGATGGGCTCTTGAAGGCATGAAGTTGTGAGAAAGACCTGCAACCTGAAGACTCAAGGTAGTGGTTGAAGAGAAGTAGGCTGACAGTGTGCAGGCTGTCATTGTATCTATGAAGATATGCATTTTGCCATTTTGGGTTCTATGGTTCATGGGAGTGCTTGAGGCTTGATTAGAGCCTTCAGGAGACTTGGTTGAGCATGTAGAAGGAGATGACCTACTGCTGTAAACTGTCATGCTGATGGCGTGTTTGCGCCTGCTGCAAATGAAGGCTGTCCTGCTGCTAATGAAGATATCAATCACTACCTAGTTGATCTCCAGCTTGAAAATGCTTCTTGGAAGGTCCTTTGATGCCTTGATAAGTCAATGCTTGGTCTAGAGTTGATAAATGAGCTGGAATAATGAAGTACAGATCTGAAATTAAAGACATGCTGCTATAAACTAAAACAGGGGAGCATATAGTGAACACTCTTTGAAGTATTGAAGCCATTTGATGAGCATTTTGAGCTCTACTGAAGTGAGGGTTCATTCAGGAAGCATATATACTGAGTTTGATGCATTTGGATTGCATTTTACTGATAAAATATTCAGATCTGAAATTTTATGACAGGCTAAAAACTGTCATAAAACTTTCATCATCATACACTCATTCACTTGAAGAAATACATCTTTTGTTACCTATAGGGAGTTGTATGGTACGGGATATGATTGTTGAATGCTATGAGCATTGAGATGAGCATTGAAGGCTCTTAAAAACTGAAATCTGAATTAGAGAACAAATGTTTTGACAGTGTATTGGCTAGGCATAAGCAGTCCATGTACTTTTTGACATTACTTCTTGAAGATAGAGAGTCTGCGAATGCCCCTATGGTTATGTATTGATCCCTACACACAATGGCATATGTATGAAGTGGCTTGAGGATCTCTTGGGCTGAAATACATCTTGGTTTGATAGTTTATTGGTTGTATACAATTTGTGAGCAGATTTATGTCACTTATACTTGCTGGATATGCACTGTTTTGTGCCCGTATGACTATGTCTAGTTGCGTACATATACTAGCAAATGTCTGGGAAAGTTTGGAGCATGTATGACATGTTTTAAAGTGGTTTTTGATAGTAAATTCACTGCTGGTTACTGAAAAATTATAGGTTTCAGACTGTGCATTCTCTTTACTGCAATAAGCTTGCATGACACAGAGTTACAATACCTGCAAAGTCTATGTACTGACTGATGTACCTACGGGTTATACCACATGTTTGTGGATGTTTTTGAGGTTGTAAAGGGCTGAAATACCCTGGTTTTTTGCAGAGAATAGTTGCAAAAAACTGTCATAAACAGTCAAGGAATGAGGTTGGTCAGAGTGACTTGTTGGCTTGCAGGAAGTCAAGCAGTGACTAAATAGTGTCTGGTACAGCATGGCAAATGCAGAAAGGACTGACAACATAACCCAGATAGTGGGGGAAAATCTTGACAGTAAAAATTATGCCATATGGACGTTCTGCATGGAGAACTTCTTAATAGGGAAAGGCTATTGGGAGTTGGTGACTAGAGCAGAAGCTGAACCTGAGCTCCCCGATCGACCTACAACTGATTAGAGATGCTTACACCGAGCTTGGACAGAAAGAGCTCGTAGAGTCTTGCACTGGCTCTCTTTATGTATCTCAGATGCCATGGCAATGCAGATAATGAACTGCAACTCTCCTAAGGATGCATGGGACATTTTGGTCAAGTATTATGGCATAACCACAAGTGCCAGGAAGATACAGTTGAAGCAGAAGTTCAACAATATGGAGAGGAAGAGCATATCTATACAGGATTATGTCACGGAGGTTAAAACCATTGCGGATCAGTTGGCATCTCTTGGTTCACAGGTTGAAGATGAAGACATGGTTGCTGTGACTTTGAATGGCTTGGGGCCTGAGTATAAGTCTTTTGACACTTTTGTGTCTGTGAGGGCTGAAATGCCTGATTTCAATGAGCTGGTTGCATTGCTTATCCATGAAGAGGTTAAGCTTGGTTTGGCTGCAGGATCTAGCAGTTCTAAAAACAAGGATGCAATTTTCTATTTTAATCAACGTGGCCATGGAAACCATGGTAGAGGCTATGGATTTGGCAAAGGAGGCCAACAAAATGCATCCTATGGCAATAACAATCAGTAGATATTGAATGCAAGAGGTGGTGGAAACTTTAGAGGTAGGGGGAGATCTAGCCCTAGAGGTAAAGGCTCCTGGCAATAGCAGCGTCCATCTGACAATCCGAACAAGGATAAGGATTGTCATTACTGCAGAAAGTATGGGCATATTGCCAAGGACTGCTGGAAGAAGCAGGGCAATCAGAAAGGCAAACAACATGGGCATTTTGCTACATCTAGTTAGGCAGATGATACTTTGAGAGACAGATTGTTTGCCATGCAGTATGTAAAAGACAGAGTTGTTGAAAAATGCACTGATGATGCAGTTTGGTACATTGATTCAGGGGCATCAAACCACATGACTCCTCATGGTGATTGATTCACTGATATGGTGGGTGAAAAAAATGGCTATGTTTGTATAGGTGATGACACACAGCATAGCATTGAGCATAAAGGCAAAGTGCCTCTTGTGGTTCATGATGGAAAAAAGAAAAATTTGCATAATGTATTGCATGTTCCTTCGATTACAAAGAACCAACTGTCTGTTGGTCAGATGACACGGAGTAGAACTTGCAGGTTAGATTCAGCAAGCATGGTTACTTTATTGAATGCAAGTTAATAGCTTGTGGTCACAGGAATGGCAGAATGTTTACTCTTGATGCTACCTTGCTAGAGCTGAATTCAGCTATGTTTGCCCATGGTTCTGGCACTATCAGAGACTTGGAAATTTGGCACAAGAGAGTGGGGCATGTAAATTTGCAAAGGCTACAAATTATGCAAAAAAATAGCTTGTTACAGGTTTACCAAGTTTCAATATTCAGATATTGGTCATGTATGTGATGCTTGCCAGTTTGGTAAGTAGTCAAGGTTGCCATTTGTCAGGCATGTAAGGAAGAGTACACGTCCGTTGCAATTAGTGCACTCTGATGTTTGGGGGCCAGTCCATAATGCATCCATGGGAGGCTCTAAGTATTATGTTACATCCATTGATGATTATAGTCGCTATACTTGGGTTTACATTCTGAAGATAAAGGATGAGGTGTTTGCTATTTTTCAGCAGTTTAAAAAGCAGGTTGAAAAGGAATTTGACTGCTATATCTCTTTCTTGAGATCAGCTAGCGGTGGGGAGTATCTGTCAAATGAGTTTTACAACTTTCTGGCTGAAAATGGCGTACGAAGGCAGCTTACCTGCAGCTACACTCCTCAACAGAATGGAGTAGTTGAACGAAAGAATAGGGTCTTGATGGAAGTTGCTCGTGCCATGATGAATGAGAAGAAGATGCCGCTCTATTATTGGGCTGAGGCTGTTATGATAGCCATGTATATCTTGAATCGGACTCCCACTGCAGGTATTCATGAGATAACACCGTTTGAGAAGCTGTATGGCTATAAGCCGGATGTAAGCCACATGAAAGTCTTTGGTTGCCTTGCTTATGTGCATATTCCAGATGAAAAAAGGAAGAAGCTAGATCCAAAAGCGCATAAGTGTGTCTTCATTGGATATTTGCAAGAGAAGAAGGCATACAAATGCTATGATCCCTCTATTAGGGAGACCTTCGTGAGGAGGGATGTTATTTTTGATGAGATGGATTCTTGATATGTATCACCGACTATAGTGCCATCAGATATGCCTTCTACTCATGTATCTATAGTTGATATGCATCAGAGCACTGCTATGATAGGACCTAGTAGTCAGACAGTATCCCCATGGACAGGGAGATTGAGGAGCTCACCGTCCACTGACACCAGTATGTCAGTGAGGGGGAGATATGATGTCGTGGACAGCAAAGGAAAAGAGAAAGTTACTGAGGATGTATCTCGGATGATGACACCTGGTAGGATGACTTTTGGATATGAGTCTACTGACACTTTAGACAGTGAACTTGGTATTCCGACTGTATATACACTTGGCGTAAGGCAGAGTAGATACATTCTGCCTCATGAGAGAGGGGAATCAAGCAATACACCACAGCTTAGATTCTCACAGAGGGTTAGATACCCTATTGACAGGTTGACATATAGTGGCTACATTGCAAAGCATTATGATTACATGACAAAAGTGATGGAGATCAAAGAACCAGGTACATGTGCTGAAGCAGTGGAAAATGAGAACTGGTGTGCAGCTATGGATGAAGAAATGAATGCCTTGGCTGAAAATAAGACATGGGATCTTGTGCCACTACCTGAAGAAAAAAAGACCGTTGGCTGCAAATGGGTCTACAAAATCAAATGCAAGTCAGATGGCAGTGTGGAAAGGTACAAAGACATGGGATCTTGTGCCACTACTTGAAGAAAAAAAAGACCATTGGTTGCAAATGGGTCTACAAAATCAAATGCAAGTCAGATGGCAGTGTGGAAAGGTACAAAGCCAAGGTATGCCCAACAGTATGGACTTGATTATGAGGAAACATTCAGCACTGTTGCCAAAATGGCAACCATACGCACTGTGATTGCTTTGGCTGCTACTAGAGGATGGAAATTACAGCAAATGGATGTTAAGAATGCATTTCTTAAGGGTGACTTAGCAGAGGATGTCTATATGGTTCAGCCAGAAGGATATGTTCACCCTGATTTTTAGCATTATGTATGCAAGCTGAAAAAGGCACTATATGGGCTGAAGCAGGCTCTGAGAGCTTGGCATGCTAGAATCAATAACTACTTGTAGAGTTTGGGATTTACTGTTGGTAGGGCTGATCACAACCTATTTACAAAGAAGACCGATAGTGGCTTGGTAGTGATGGTCATATATGTTGATGATTTGATAATCACTGGTGATGATGACTTGGGTATACATCATGTAATGAAGATGCTGAAATCTGAATTTGACATGAAAGATCTAGGTGAATTGAAATACTTTTTGGATATTGAGGTAATCAAGGCTGAAAATGGTTTATGGCTGATGCATAAACATTATGCCATGGAAATATTGAAGAAGTATGGCATGGCTGAATGCAAACCATTGGATACACCCCTTGATCAGAATGTCAAGCTGGACATTAGCACTAGAGCTGAAATTCAGGATGTGACTATGTACATGCAAATGGTTGGAAGTCTGATCTACTTGACCATCACTAGGCCGGATTTGAGTTATGCAGTTGAGCTCATAAGTCAGTTTATGCAGAAGCCCAAGAAGCCACATTTGGATGCTGTTAGGCGGATTATGAGATATGTTAAGTCCACTGTAGATTATGGGCTGTTCTATATGAGAGATAAGCTCTTGAATCTAGTTGGATACACAGATCCGGATTGGGCAGGATACTCATATGATCGCAGATCTACGAGTGATTATGATTTTGGCCTTGGAAGTGGCATGATCAGCTGGAGCAGCAAGAAGCAACCAACGGTTGCATTGTCTAGCACTGAGGCAGAGTACAGGGGTGCTGCATTGGCAGCATGTGAGATTTCATGGCTGCTCAAGCTTATGGCTGATTTGGATATTCAGGTGGATGCTCCAGTGACCTTATTATGTGACAATCTCAGTAGTGTACTCCTAGCAAAGAATTCAGTATACCATGCCAGGACAAAACACATAGAGGTACAGATATCTTTACCAAGTCTTTGGGTAAAGATAAGTTTAGTAGTTTTAGATAGCTACTTGGAGTTCATCAGATGATTTGAGCTTGAGGGGGAGTGTTAGAATATCAAGCTCCCATTACTCTCCTGTCAGTATGTATGACTGACATTAGCTGTATGTGGGACATTAAATAAGTCAGTGGTCTTAGACCTAGTGTGAATGGTCCTACGCACCTTACTACTATTGTATACACTTATGTTATGTTAGTAGTCTATGAAATAATGGAAGATGATGAACGACCTGAAGGTCAGGTTGCTGATCCATTACATTGTCTCTCTCCCTCTCTCTTCCAACAATGGCTACCTCTCATATAGCTGACATGCTCTCCCTACCTATGGGGTATAGTGAGCTTACCTTGATGCCCGATCGAGTACCCTTCTCTCCCATGCACATCGGTAGCTCCATGATCCTCGATGCAAGCTCGAGCAACCTCAATCCCTCTCCATCAAGCTCCATTCTCCATAGTCGCATGAGACAAGAGAAGAGAAGAGAAGAGAAGAAGATAAAGAAAGGAGATGGGGAGCTTCTCCTCCTCCATCCCTCACTCTCACACACTTACTCCCTCACTCTCTCACACTCCCTCACTCGCTCACTCAAGCACACATAAGAAGGCAAGAAGAAGAGAAGAAGAAGAAGAAGCTTTTTTTCACACAACAAGAATGAGAGTTCCCATTAAATTTTTAGCTTATATACACACCCTCTTTCCCTTGGGTGGTTATCCGCTTTTTACATGAACATGGCCTAGGCCCTTTTTCCCTTTGCCCTAACTTCCTAGCTTAGTCCTACTGCCCGTCCATGGTTACAAATTGTACAGGAGGGAGCCTCGCACTTTTACAAAGATATTGGATGCGCCTTGATATTTAAAGGTGCACTTTCTTGCTTTTGGTTGTTTTTCAGCTTCCATGGTTGTACCTTGGTGGCTGCTCCCATGCTTTTAGATTTTTTTCAAGCCCGTTCTCTTGTGGGACACCTTTTCTTTTTTTCCACCTTGCAGTTTTTCTCTTGATGCCTCTTTTTCTACTTTCTCTACTCTGCAATAAACATTACCCCCTCTTGGCCGAGTGCCATAGTCCCATGGCACTATTGGGTGGTGAGTTGGATGGTGGTGATGGGGTAGCTAGGTGGATTTTTGAGTTTGTATACAAGCCCAGGTTGAGGATGTGTTAGAGGGATTTATGCTTGGAATTAAAGATGGTGTTGGAGTGAGTCCCTCTGGGGAGTTGGTTGTGGTGGAGTTCTACCTTTTAAATTGACAATGGTGTTAAGGCAAACCTCCTTCTTAAGGTTGGCCATGGGTGGATCTACCCTTGATTAAAATTGGAGTTGGGTGGATCCTCATTGGAGAAGCCCAACATGGTGGACATGTCCGCGAGGTTGAAGATGCTATTGGATGGGTTTCCCTTGTTGTGCCCTCTCCTTGATGCAACATGATCTTAACCTACAAGACAAAGTTGTGCACTTCCCAAGGGCTGTGTCTGCCTTACCGTGTAATGTGTTGTGCATGTGCTTGTGGAACTCGGAGATGGGTCAAGCCCTCAGTGGTATCCCACACTTAAGGACCCAGTTTGTGCATGGTTGTAAGTGCGGCTCATCACTTAAGGAGACAGACCTTGGAAATGTCCTGCCCTTGATGTGCCCTAAGTATGTGTTGTGAGGGACAGGGCTAGTTATGGAAACCCTAGGTGTAGTGATTATGGCACTTAAGATGCTTTTGGGGGATCCAATATTTTCACTTTTTTTTTCTTTTCTTTGCTTTTTTTTTTTGGATTAGATGATTACAGTCACTATTCTAACACAAGGATGTGCTCAGGGTTTGTGCCTTGATCTTCCTCAGAGGATTCGCAAGGTGGTCTTAGGGACTTAGTAAAAAAAGGCACGGCTCTATAGGTATTCCTTGATACTAGCCTTTGCATTAAGAGGTGTGGTTGACAAGAAATGATGATTGCACCTCATGAAGCTGCTATCGCTCATGTCCTCAAGGATCTTCATACAAAAAGAGTAAAGTAGGGTTGCCCTCATCATGAGCCTAGCCATAGTGCAACTATCTATTCCTAGGTTAATGTAAAAAAAGAGTGGGGGAAGGTGGGCTTCCTTAGTTGCCAGCTTTTGCTTAAGTAAAAAACTAATGGTCCTAAGGTAATTACAAGTAGTTATGAAGGCTGGGTTCGGGAAAGAAGATAAATCCTCGAGGAAGCGATTGATGGATGGGCACAAGTCCCTTGCTTTAAAGGTCATGCATTCCTCGAGAGTTGCTGAATTGAAATTGTAAATCTTCAGGAAGTCATATTTGCCATGCACATTCCTATCATAATCTACTCTATATCTGTGCGGGTAGGGCATGTAGATAGGATCATTCCATTCCTGAGGTAGAGTGCCACAGATGGCCATCCACGCATCAAAATTGGTATCCAAAATCCTCTTTCGCTAGTTTGGCTATGCCTTGTAGCCTCGGATTGTCTTGGGAACCTGATAAACCTTGTCCTGCCAGTAATCTACAGGCTCCCGCCTCCATTGCATGATTACGATAGTCTGCTCCTTGACCCATTGGTTCGCTAGGGTGTTGCCTAGGTGAATGATCCTTGCCACCACATCCAAGGGTAGGACTCTTTCTAAGGCTCGTGGATAGAGGAAGGAGAACTCAAAGGGTCGAGATTGGAGTTCTTGCTATTGCCAGATGGATAGCTCCTGCAACCAGTTGATGGGATGGCGATCCTCGCGTAGTAGTGGCACGGGCTCGTCAAACAACTGTCATGGCCATGCTTGTGCTCTTTTTTGGGCTTGGTCCACAAGTTCCCGTCTTCTTATTCTGGTAGCAATGATGCATTCGGGGACTTGGGCACCCTCTGTCTCTTATGGGGGTAGGTCACGCAAGGGCAGGCTGGGCTCTTTGGTTTGTGGTTCTTCTTCGAATTCTTGCTCAAAATCCGCGATCCTTTCTCGGTGTCTTGTTCCATCATGGGTTGATGGGGATGTTAATGGGGCTACTCTTGTTCTTCGAATCCAAGTTTCCTAAGCTCATCAATGGAGAGGCCGACTTGTCGTAAGTAGCTACATTGCTGCTCCTTGGCTATGCTTGTGCCGGTTGGGAGTGCACGCTCTTGCAGGCCATATCTCAAGGCTCTAGTCATCAACTCCAGCTTCCTTTTCATTCTCTCCACTGAATCCTTACCTTCAACTTGGGTGACATGAAGCACTGTGCTCAAAAAGACTTGCCTTTGAGTGTATGAGCACACTTATGTGGCTTTTACCCTAGATTCAGCAAGGACCCTCTTGCACTCCACCACTGCGAGGCACTCTATCAATCCTCACACTATTTCAAAATTGTGTGTTTCCCATTTCTGTGCTTTTGCTTCCAGATCTTTCTTGCCTTTTTCATCTCTTGAGACAACATCATTACCACTTGCTACTACTCATTCCACACTTCCAGCATTTGGGTCTTCTCTTTGTCTCGGCGGTTCAGTTGCTCTTCTCCTATCCTTCTACCTTGCTCAGCCACGGAGAGTTGCTGGTGGGCTTCTGCAAGCCCTTTTGATAGATCTTCATCGGCTTGTGCTTGGCTTTGCAATTTTGCTTGTTGGTGCAACCTTATTTTGCTCATGGTCATGGCCATTAGTCCCTCCAATTCCTGCTAGACATTTTGCAGGTTGTCCTGCAGGCTCCTGGTGGCTTCTTTTATGGCCTCTTCCTTCTCCTTTGACATGACTTCTATCTCTCTCTCTATCCTTCCTTGCTCCTCCATTGCTAACCACAACCTGAATACCATGGCATCCTCCTGTTCTTGTTATTGTTTTTCTGATGCATGGTCCCTTTCCCCCTAGTTCTCCCGTAGTTCTGCATTCATCTCTTCCACTCATGCCATTCATTGCTGGAGCTCAACGTATTGTTGGATGAGCAACTTGTGGCCCCGTTGTTAGGCCACTAGGTCTTGGGCTTCATCCTCTAGCCTTTGCCTTAGGTGATCTTTATGTCAAAAGATGCGGGATCTAGAGGATGGCTATGGCGGATGGAACACAAAGAGAATGTTCATGATGACATAGACTGAAGAGACCAACTGTTACTCAAGTGAATTAGGTTCCAAGATGGAAGCTTGGACTCATAAACACAATCTTGAGTATGAGATTGAGAATGACCAAGACACTAATTAAAATGGTAAATCATCATGATATTGCATTTATCATATACAAAAAAGTGGTAGTCAAGTACAATGCTTTATAATTGGTAGATGGGTAGCAATTTTCCTCTATGTGCATATGGGATTCCTGCAGCCTGCATGTGCTAAGCCCAGAACTAACTCATACAAAAAGGCCATAGTATGTGTGATTGTAAATATCTCAACAGCCCTCCTCAATCACAACCAAGAAAGACATTGAGTATACAAAGGCTATCATGAGTAGAACCTTGCTAAGTGTAGACATGGAAAGAACCAACCATACAAAGATAGAGGCTATTACAAGGCCTCACTAAGTGTGTAGAGGCTATAGTGTGCAGAGGTTACATGAGGAGTTTACAAGCTTATGTCAGAAGCATTAGGACTTGGAATTACAAGGCTAAAAAAATCTAGTGAAAATTGGGTCAAGGACCAGCAGGCCCTTGTAGTTTTCAGCATTTCTTTTGACATAGTTCTTCAATTCATTGGAGGTCTTGTTGTCGATGTAGTCCAGCTTGCTCTTTTTGATATTGTACTTATTCTTCACTTTGCTTGCAGCTTCAGTGTCAACTGCTTTGATCTTTTGGTCCTCTTCTTCTAGGTTCTCTTGGTCTTCTTCTTTATTGACTTTGCTTGCATTAGTTGCATTAGTCTTCATGTCCATGTCCCCCTCAAGGAAAGGTATCATCTTTGAGGCAGTGGAAATGACTCTAAAATCTTGCACTTTCTCCAAGGTAAGAGGCATTTCTTCAAACAATGATAGCACTTGAATACTCACAACTCCATCATTCCATAGAGGTAAGACAAGCACATCTTCTATGTGCTTGAAACGAGCAATAAGAGTAATGTTACTCTTCGTTGGAGGTAGCCATATAAAATTTTTCTTATTTGACATTCCCATGATAGGATATCAGCTCCAAATGACTAGCAAATAGTTAATCTTGAATGTGCTAAGGAGCACAAGTGCCAAGAAGCTCTAACTTAGTATCAAGAGATACTATCTTGATGACCTTGGTGTTGATGCTGATCCTTTTGTTGAGTTGGCTCTTTGCTTGGATTGAGCAGCTTGATTTCTTTCTTCCCTTGTTGATTTGAATGGGTGCTTTGCTGTAAATCAGTTGAATATTTGTTGGGTACTTAGTTTAAAGAGAGAGAGGAAAAATCTCCAATGGAGTGGAAAGAGTGGGAAGAGTGATGATGCTTGAGGTCTTCAAATCCACTAAGGTCTTCACAAATTTACCTTCCTTGATGAATTGATGGGCAAGTGTTTTCTCAGATCAAAGTGGTATGGAGAGAGAAAATGAAGAAAATCGAAGCTTTTGATAAGTTAGCTATGACTGCCAACTCTAGAGTTTCTGGGTAGCTTGGTTTTTTAGCTTGTGCAACTCATGAACGTAACTATTTTGTGCAAGACTTGATGGGAAGGAAGCTTGGGTAATGAGCTTCAATTGGCCTATGGACACTGAGTAAATCTTAGCATGTAGAGGCATCACAATTTGTATCATTAGCGTATGGCATAGAATGGGCAGTGACCTCCAATTTTCGTAATGCTAGAGCTAGGATTCACCAATGTCAGGCTTTGATATGACAGAGAGTTGCACCATGAGTAGAGGAAAGTTTCTCCAGAGGAAGCATGGGGAAATATGGGATGTAGGAGTAGATCAAGAAGCTCCAAGTGAGCTGGGTACTATCTAGCTATGGCATAAAAGAGGAAAAAGTGAGGATGAGGTTGGAAATGGAGTCATACACCGATCCTAAGCTGTCCAAAGATGAAGAGGAGCTGAAGGAGCAGAGAGGAGACCTGAGACATGCTAAGCCATGCTCAGTTGCGCTCTGATACCATGTAAAAAGATGCGGGATCTAAAGCATGACTATGGCGGATGGAACACAAAGAGAATGTTCATGATGACATAGACTGAAGAGACCAACTATTACTCAAGTGAATTAGGTTCGAAGAAACACAATATTAGTGAGTTTGGGAATCTCCTAATTTCCATTTTTTGAATACTAAAAAGGTAGCACCTGGATAACATCCCCATAAGTTTCTCAAAACCATATGATGTGACCTATCATTGGAAAGCTCTTTAAAAATGTAATCTATTGAGCTATATAGAGCACTCGATTTGGAGTTATAGTGTTCAAGTTATGATAAATCCAAAGATTTGACCACATGTCCCAAACTTATGGGAAATTGCCATATTCCCAAATACGGTATTAAGATGGAAAGTTGACATAAACAAAATCTTGACTATGAGACTGAAAATGACCAAGACACTAATTGAAATGGTAAATCATCATGATATTGAATTTATCATATATGAAAAAGTGGTAGTCAAGTACAGTGCTTTATAGTTGCTGGATGGGTAACAGTTTCCCTCTCTATGCATACGGGATTCCCGTAGGCCTACATGTCTTGAGCCCAAACTGCCTCATACAGAGAGGCCAAAATAGGTGTGGGGGAGTTCTAAGTGGTAGGCCAAGTCACCAAATCTCTTCAAGATCTGGTATGGGCCATAGAAGCGGCAGGCCGGCTTGTTACTGCTGCCCTCTTTGAGAGTCGAGTAGTGAGATTTAGGCACTTTCAAAAGGAGACCAATTCCCTTCTAGAATTCCAAATGCCTTTGTTTCTCATGAGCATAGAGTTTCATGTGTGTTTGGGTCTTTTGAAGGTTCATTTTACATTGCTGAAGTAAAGCTTGCATGAGATCCAACTCAGCCTGATTGTGAGGATTGATCTTATCATTAAATAAGAATGTGGGGAGGGGAACCTTATACCCATATAAAACCTCAAAAGGGGAAACTCCAATTTTAGAGTGCGTGGAGTTATTATATGCAAACTCAGCCAAGTGAAGCCATGTATCCCAATTGTGGTATACATCATGGCAAAAGTCCCTCAAATATGTCTCAAGCCATTTGTTCACTCTTTCAATCTGGCCATCAGTTTGAGGGTGGTATGCAGTGGACAGAGCAAGCTTGGTCCCCATGGAGGTGAAAACTGTCTGCCAGAAGTTACTTATAAACTTTGCATCCCGATCATGTACTATGACCTGTGGCAAGCCATTCAACTTGAAGACATTTTCCATAAACTGAGTGGCTACCTGAGAGGCAGTGTATTGGATCTTAGTGGGGATAAAGTGGGTAGCTTTGGTGAGGTGATCAAGGACCACATAGATATTGTTCCACCCTTTCTTAGTCGTAGGAATTCTAGTGATAAAGTCCATTGTGATGTGAGTCCATTTTCCTTCAGGGATAGGGAGAGGCTGCAAGAGGCGAGCGGGCCTGAGTGTACTATCCTTGTTCTGTTGGCATGGAACACATTTGGTCACAAAGTCCTTGACATCCCTCCATAAGCCTTTCCAATGAAAGCTCTTGGAAATCTTGTCATATGTTTTAAAAACACCCAAGTGACCAGCAGTGGGGCAAGAATGCATCTCTTTCATGATCTTCTGTGTGAAGGGGGAGGTGTGGGGGATGACAATCTTGCCATGGGACCAAATAAAGCCATGCTTGAGCTAATATTGGGAGTTTTCAGCCATACTCCCATGTTGTAATTTCTGAAATGTGTGGCTGAAGTAATCATCTAACAAGTAAGCCTCTTGAAGCCCTTCAACCCAATCACTGTGCAATTCTAAGATAGAGGACACTTTGCATGTTCACTTTCGAGAGAGTGAATCAGCCACAATATTATCCCTGTCCCGAGTGTGTGAAATATCAAAGTCATAGTTCTGTAAGGTTGCCATCCATCGCCTTTGCTTAGGAGTCAAAGTAGACTGAGTCAAGAAGTACTAGAGGACTCGGTGGTCACTTTTTACTTGGAAGCAACTGCCAAATACTAGTGCCATTTCTTGATGGCATGGAGGATGGCCAACATCTCTTGGTCATATACATTCATTTGCATCTCCTTCTCATCAAGCTTGCGGCTCTCAAATTAATCATGCCATGCTCTTGCAACAATACTGCACCAATACCCTGGCCAATGGCACCATAATGAATGGTAAACATCTTAGAGAAGTCAGAGCAAACAAGGATGGGGGACTGAAGTAAGCGCGTCCTTTAACTGTTTGAAGCTATGATCCGCAATGGCATCCCAAAAGAATGACTCCTTTTTCAAGTGATCAGTCAAAGGTGCTGTAATGGTGGCGTAGTTCTTAATGAAGCATTTATAGAATGAAGAGAGACCAAGAAAGCCACACAAAGAAGTGGTGGTGGAGGGAGTGGGCCAGTCTCTAACACATTGCACCTTCTCACAATTGAGTAGTGGTGGAGGGAGTATACCATTTTTTCTCACAATGTGTCCCAAGTACTCCATAGATGTCTGCATGAATATGCATTTGCTCTCCTTAGCAAAGGTTTGATGCTCTCTCAATATGTCAAACATCCTTCGAACATGTGTCAAGTGCTCCATAGATGACTTGCTGTAAATGAGGACGTCATCAAAGAAAACAAGCACAAACTTGAACAAAAAGGGCTGTAGGATTTTGTTCATGAGGCTTTGAAGGGTGGCAGGGGCATTAGTGAACCCAAAAGGCATAACTAGAAATGATAAAGTCCATGATCAGTTGTGAAGGTCGTTTTGACCTCATCTCCTGCCCGCATATGTATTTGATGGTAGCCAGAGCTCTAGTCAATATTAGTGAAAAAGCATGCCCCTTTCAACTCATCCAAAAAATCATCAATCCGTGGGATGGGGTAGCAGTTCTTCATTATAATTTTGTTCAAGTCTCTGTAGAGCCGATGCACATGCGAAAGGAGCCATATTTCTTTTTGACTAAGGCAATAGGGGATGCATAGGGGGAAGAACTCGGTTCAATAAAATCCATCTCTAAGAACTCCTTGATTTTCTTTGCAACCTCTTCACGCTCACACTTGGAGAGTCTGTAAGGGGGTTTATTCACTAGCTTGGAATGGGGCTCTAGGTCAAGTGGGTAGTCCACTTGTCTCTTGGGGGGAAGGGGTATAGGCATATAAAATAGGTCATTGTATTTCTCTAGTAAGGCCTGCATGGCTGAATCATTAGATACTGTAGAGGGCTGATCAGAATTGTCCTTATTTAATTGCAAAACAAAGATTTGTGAGCATTTCTTAAACTCGTGTTTAAGTTGCTTTGCTGTAATGAGCTGAAAATCAACACGATCTTGAACTCCCTCTAGGTGGATAGGCTGTTCATGCATCATCAACTCCATGTAAAGCCGAGAGAAGTCCATAGAAATCTTACCCAATTGTTTCAGCCAATCATAGCCCAAGACAACATCAATGGGGTCCATATCTAGGGCAATCAGATAAACCAATGCCACATAATTTTCAGCCAAGCATAAGGGAACTATAGGACATACGTGTGTGCTGATTTCTTCTTCTTCATTTGCTACTTGGACCTTCAAGGGGTGGTGTAATGCATAGGGGTGCATTTCAACCGATCAATGACTAATTTATTGACAAAACTGTGAGTGCTTCCACTATCCACAAGGATAAAAACATGTTTTCCATTGATACTGCCTTGAATGTGAACAAGCATCCAAGGAGATCGAGCAAAGGGAAGTGGAAGGTGGGTGGGATGTTAAATTGAGTATTTGTGATGGAGCACCGCCCGGGTCAAAGGGAAACCCATCCTCGAGGTCATAGAACTGCTTGTGATCAACATCCTCTCTAGGCTCAGCCTGGTCAATGAGTAGGTCATCCTCCTTCGTGTGCCAATCTTGCATGACATACATGCTATGAACTTTGACCTTAGTTGTCTTCTACGGGAATTCGGAGGCATGATCAGCAGCGTACTTATCTCTACACTTAAAGCATAGGCCCTTTTCCTTTTGTTCCTTCACAACATTTGGGGAGATGAAGTATTGGCTACTGGATCCATGGGAAGGTGATGCAGTGGATTGTTTATTTTCATCATACTTAATCTCATAATTAGAGTCCAATGCTGTCCCAAAAGTGCTAATTTTTCTTTCAGCATGGAAGGCTGGGTAAGTGGATATCTTGGGGTTGTTATTGGGCATAGAAGTGCCTCAAAAACCACCTCTGTATGGGGCTGATCGTGAAGGAGTGCAAGGCTGTCCAACACCTTGCTGAAAATGCTCATTCTTACGATACTGTCTTGCATATCTCTTAGCTAGCTCAATTGCATCAAACAGTGGTAGGCTTTTGGGCCATGACATCTATTGATAGGCTCAATTCCAACCCATAGATATACTTGTGCAATTTAGCATCATTACTAATGCTCTCCACATACATGGTCAAGTTCATGAACTGATTTGTGTATTCATGTACAATGGGTAGATATTGAAGTAGAAATCCAACTTGGACGTCCATTCCTCCTCCAAGTTGGATGGTGAGGGGGATTGCCTATTGTACTTTGTTAGGATGATCTTGTCACACAAATCATTTAGGGCCATGCTGCCCATGAAATCCTTGCTGTCCATACATCCCATGGTGGCCATACATGTCTTGCTGTCTATACATCCCATGTGGTACATTAAGTGTCAAGATTGTGGGAGAGAAGGAAGGAGTCTCACTTGTAGCTTTCTTACTTGCACAATGGGGGAATACACACAAAGGTGGAGGCTGAAAACAGTTTTCCTCTTCTTAGTTTGTGTAAGCCAAAAGAACTCTAGTACATAGAAATAGAAGAACCCTATATATGGGTCTCAAACAAAACTCAACTAACTAAGGTGGCATACTAACTGAGCCACGAATTAGAGTAGATAAGGATAGCTATCATCTAGCTATTATTCATGGGCAGTGTACCAACCACATCTGCAACTGACAAGTCAGTGACATAAATGCACAACGGTCACCCTGGCATATGACGAGTGGAGCTCGATATCTCAACACTCCCCCTCCAGCTCAATCCCAATTCCTGCACACCAAGCAGGTCTCTGAACTTGTGCAGCTTCTCTACGCCCAATGCCTTCGTAAATATGTCAGCTACCTGATCCTCTGTGCTGACATAAACTAGATCAATAAGACCTAGTAAAACCCTCTCCCGCACATAGTGATAATGCACCTCAATGTGCTTTGTTCTAGCATGATAGACTGGGTTATTTGCCAAGTGTATACTACTCATGTTGTTACAATAAATGACAACTGGCCCATCTATAGGCTGATGCATATCATAAAGTAGCTTATGCAACCAAGTTACCTCACATGCAGCCATTCCTGCACCCCTGTACTCGGCCTTTGTGCTCGACAAGGCAACTGTAGGGTGTTTCTTGCTGCTCCAAGTGACTGCATCACTCCCAAAAGAGAACACATATCCACTGGTAGATCGTCTATCAGAAATACTACCAGCCCAATCAGTATCAGTGTATCCATGCAATTGTATCTGAACCCCAGTCTCATAAAATAGTCTATACTGCAATGTGGACTTCACATACCTAAGTATGCATCTAGCTGCATCCAAATGTAATTTCCTTGGAGCTTGCATAAACTGACTTACCAATCCAACATCATAGCTCAAATCTGGCCTGGTAATAGTCATATAAATCAAACTTCCTACTATGCATCTGTACATAGTAGGGTCTTCCAGAAGCTCACCTGCATCTGCGCTCAGCTTCACATTTTGCTCCGAAGGAACTGAAATAGGCTTACAGCTTGTCATCCCATATTTGGACAGCATGTCCAATCCATACTGCCTCTGCAAGAGCCATATCCCACTTGGTGATCTAATCACCTCAATGCCCAAGAAATAACGCAGCTCTCCCAAATCCTTCATCTCAAACTTCTGCTTCAATAGCATTTTCACATGAAGGATATCTTCATCACTATCACCTGTGATAATCAAATTATCAATATAAATGACAGGCAGCATAATACCTTTCTCTGTTTTTCTCACATAAAGTGAGAAATCTGCCTTGGAAATCTGAAAGCCAATAGTGACAAGAAAAAACTTGTCAGACTATGCTCTAGGTGCTTGCTTCAAGCCATACAAGGCTTTCTTCAACCTGCAAACAAACTCAGGATGAACAGCATGCACATAACCTGGTGGCTGCTCCATAAATACCTCTTCTTGCAAATCACAGTGCAAGAAGGCATTCTTTACATCCATCTGATGTAAAGACCATCCCTTTGATGCATCCATAGCAATGACTGCTCTTACGGTTGCCATCCTTGCAACCGGACTGAATGTTTCTTCATAATCAATGCCATATGTTTGTGCATACCCCTTGACTACTAATCTTGCCTTGTATCTGTTCATAGAACCATCTGTATTGTGCTTCACCTTATAAACCCACTTACAACCAATTGCATTCTTACCTTTAGGCAAAGGTACCGATTCCCATGTAGCATTTGCTTCCAAGGCATCCATTTCTTCATCCATGGCTTTCTCCTTTTTCTTTTCCCATGGCTTGCTCAAAAGAAGTGGGTTCTGGTTCCTGTATCACTTTGACCATATATGCATAGTGAATGGCTATAAATCCATCATATTTCAGCCTATCCACAGGATACCTAGCTCTGGTAGACCTGCGCAAAGTAGGTTCACTCCCAGGTGCTCTCAAAACATCCCTGGTCTTCCTTACTCCAGGTGTAACAATAGAAGGAATACCCAACTCATCATCAATGCTCTGTTCTGAGCCACTGGATTCACCATCCACATAAGAGTGACCTACATTCACATCAAACATGGGCTGATCTACCTTCTCTTTTCCTTTTCGTGATACCTGCATACCACTATCTGCATTGCTTTGAGAAGATTCTCCTGATCTCAATCTGCTTGTCCATGGCGAAGAATGTGAACCACTGCTAGAGGATGCTCCAGGTCCACTAATATCTTGTGACTGCTGCTGTGAATTCTCTGCAGCATTACCATTTTGTGCATCTACATTATCAATCACAATTACTGGTTTATACCAGCTACTCATCTCATCAAAAACAACATCTCTGCTCACTATAAACTTACGAGTAGAAGGGTTGTAGCATCTATACCCTTTTTGCTGCAGAGAGTAACCAATAAAGATGCACTTCTCAGCTTTTGGATCCAACTTGGATCTCAACTCATCTGGCACATGAACATAGGCAATGCAACAAAAAATTTTCAAATGAGAAATATCTGGTTTCCTACCAGTATACCTCTCCTCTGGAGTCATGCCATGTATTGCTGCAGTGGGAGTCCTGTTCATTATGTAGACTGCTGTCCTACCAGTATACCAACTTTTGTCTAGTGGGTCTTTTAAGCACTTTCGAGCATTGCAGTCTAAAATCATACTGATTGCAACCGCCGCCTTTGATGAAGTCTATTTTTTCCCCAAAATTCAGAATTTTTGGCTATTTTTAAGCACTTCTTGGCATAAAAAATCATCCATCATTGGCAACCACGGGATAGGGCAACTCAACCCATTGAATCCCACGAATAGATTTGCACATAAACACAACCACAAAGAGCATCAAGCTGATATAAAATAGATACATAACAAAACACATCACAACTCTCACCCTAGCCCCTGTCAAAACCAAGGCATGATTCCAGAGGAGTAGGCCTAGCATAATCTAACAGAAAGTCACTAACCAACTGCTCTAACACAGCAAAGCTAAAAAGAACTATCAAAGAAGGTATCCTAAGTGGTGGTTTGAACTACCTATCTAACTAAGAACAACTCAACTAGGAGCTTCTACTAGGCGAGAAATCCTATAGCCTGATCAAGAAATAGTTTCTTTTAGCACATTGCTCTTTAGCCTCTTATTTTCCATACTCGAGCATGTAAAAAGAAGGAAGCTGATCGTAGTGACCTAAGGAGAATAAGGCATTGACCTCAGGTCCTGTCTTGGTACCCAAGAACCTACCAAGCCCTCGCAAGGCGACATTGAATCCTTTTTTAACACTCACTTTTATTTTCACTCCAACCTTCTTGTATTCTTTGTTTTTCAACTAGATGCCAGCCCTCGGAAGACAAGGCATTAGGTCCATGTCTTGTCTCGTCGCCAGGAACCTACAAGGCCTTTGCAAGGCAATAAAAAATAGCTCAAGGATTTTTCTTTCTTTCCTTTTCTATTTTTATAGGGGTTAGAACCCATTTTTACACACCTCCATACATTCATATATTGTCTTTCAAATATTTAGGGTTTTGCCTCTTTCCATCATTATTTTAGTAGGCTTCTCTAACTGCCTCACAACTAAGAGGAACTCCTAGAACAGCCGCCTAACAGGTTAGTAGAATAGGGCCACTAGAATTGCCTTCTAAAATAGGTATTTCTATGCCTAACAATGACTTTGCAGGAGGCAATGACTACTCAGACCTCCCCCAGACATACAAAGCCTAAACCTGGGACTTCATGCCTCGAGTGCTGGCCCCCCACAAACAAAAGAAAGTAACCCTTACACTCACATATATCATTAATTGCTTAAGGAAAAAGACTTGGAAAGGGGACGAAGCCACCTGGAATGGCCACAAGAAGCTTCTCCGCAGCAAAGAATCCCTCCAATGACTTTGTTAACCTGTATGATGCAATCACTACAACAAAAAACCATTAATTGTACTTGCACCAAATAGATATGGGGCCCTCTTGGCCTAAAGAAATGGCACATTTCACTGTAAATTAACTGACCCTCCTAGCCTAAGGAAATGGATCATTAAAACCTTAAAACAACTGGCCATTTGGCCTAAGGAAATCAAGCAAACTAGCTCATATAGATCCCTCCTTTAGAAGAAGGCAGATATACAAAAATACGCTCCATTCCAAGGAGAAAAATAGGGCGCTCAGTCCTAAACTAAATGCATCAAGTTGTGACTCATACCACCTGCATATATAGCAAGAGGTGTATGCATAGCATGTCATCTGATCAACCTATGGGTCCAGGATAATAGTGGTAGATGGGTCTCGGTCACTCTTCGCATTACCCATATCAACCATCGCCTGCCATATAACGCATGGTCTGATAACATTCCCCACAAGCGACGAGGTCCTGTCTCATTGGAGCCCCAAGAGGAACACCAAGGCAAAGGGAATTCTCTTGCAAGAAAATCTATCTTGTAACATCAACAAGCTTTTATTTCATTATTTTGATCATCAAAACAAAGAAAACAACAATTCTTCATGCGGCATCATAGTAGATATCTCTCACGGATTTGATAGAATCAACCATATTCTCCAACATCTTCACAAAATCCATCAATAGAACAAAGAACACAAAGGAATACACCATCTTTGAATGGAAATATATAACATATTATTCATCTTCAATATCTTCATAGTTCTCTCTCTCAATCTCTCATATACAGTTACACCGTTTTGATAGAATTGACTATCTCTGACTCTCTCTCTCTGTCTCCATTAATAATACATCATATCCTCACTACAATACTCTCATAATAACCCTCAATAATCCTTCTTAGGTCGTGGATGCACCTCCCAAGGGGTATGTCTGATATGAAGAGGCACCAGAGCCACTACTGTGTCTTTTCATAGCTCACCACTGTCACTTCACTCCAGTCTTTACTTGAGTCTTCAACGGCTACTTCTTTGACTTCTTTTAGCTCTTTTGCACTTGTATTAACCTCTTTCCAAGGCTAGAAAACTTTCCCAAGCTACACTCTCATCCAATATAACACATACAGAGGCATACAGAAGGTCTACAGAGGCTCACAGAAGCTCAACAGAGAGTTACAGAAGGTCAACAGAAAGCATCAGAACCACATAACTCATACCAAAACCATTCCAAACCATAAAAAATCACTCATTAATCTTTTAAACAATCTCAAACCCTATCAATCAATACTCCATCCTTCCATACAGAGAGAAAACATAACAAAAGAGAAGCAGAACAGAAGCTATCAGGACCAAACAGAACATATTAGAACATCAACATAACTTCACATCTCTACTAATAAACATCATGAGCTTAATAAAACCATTCCAACCTATCCAAAACACTCTCAAACCACTTCCAAACCAATTAATCATCTCATAAAATCAACCATTCAGCTCTCAAAAACAACAAAAATTCTCCAAAAAATAGGTCATTTCAACACTCAACATATCCCCACACTTAATAAGGAAGCGTCCTCACGACCCAGGAAAAAGGGAATACAAGTTCATTCAAGAGCTCAACTTTGATATTCAATAAATCTTCAAAAACAATACATCCAACCACAACCCCAACTTTTAACCTGTATCTGATATAAAGAATACAACGAAAGGAAAACCCTTTATACATTAACACTTCTTATCAAGCTGGAAATCACAACAAACTTGTAAAGGATATAAGTGGTTTCTTCTTCTGCTGCATCAGCATCTTCAATTATTCAACCAGCAACACCGTCACCGCAATTCTCCAAAAATGTAGCTCGCATGAAAGCAAATCGAATAGGCAACCACCACGATCTTATCACATATATTAACCCACAACATAAACACTACACACAACACAACCATCTGGATGACTCCTCTAAAAAGAGAGATTTATCATTAAAAATCATCCACAATACATTGCAAAGGTATCAATGAAGATGATCCTTTTTGAAGGCTTGGTGATTTCGAAAACGATCCATGGATAAGGATTCATCTACAAATGTCTTGGGAGGATTCTGGAAGAATTGAAGGTAGCACATCCTTTCCAACAAGATGAGGTATCTGCTAGGCAAACAGAGGGCATGAAAGTACAAGACATCCAGTGTTGGGAATCAATACTCACATTGACATTCATGCACAACTTTGGAATAGATTTTGAATCATTATGAGAATGCCTATGCATATACGCCAAGTACCAAGTAAAATGAGCAGTTAAGCGCACAGAAGGATCTGCAGACTGAGAATATTGCTGAGCAAAATGTAGATAATTCTGATAAGCCTGACTAGCACTTATCCATTCACCTGGCATCAATGACCAATTGATTTGAGGTCCAGTAAGGGAATCATTTGAACTCCAGCCTCTTCTTCGAAGATTCTTCTGATCAAAACCTTGATACCCACTAACCAACTGAGGAGGATTAGGAATAGAAGTGTTAGGAGACGGAAGAGGGACTAATGAAAGAGGATGAAGCGATTGATAGGAAAAATCATAAAATGAAGAATGGATTAAAGATGGATTTGCTGAAAATTGAGGAGATTCGGTTAAGAAAGGCGTTAAAAGATAAGCAGGAAAAGTTGATAGAATGTTAGGGGATGGGGAAGGACAAGGATCAGGAGGTAGAAAAACTTGATCTTCAATAAAAGAACAACGAGTAAATATAGGAATTTGAGGAGATCCTTGAGGTTGGAAAAGAAGGGGTAAAATGACCTTTGGGTTAGATTGAAAAAGGGAAATATAAGCATCATACCTATGAGCCATTTGTTGATAATGAGTTAGGCATGGTAAGGACGGACCTAAAGCTGATCTACGATGATAGGCTTCAAAGAAAGAAGTATCAAATGGGGGTTGGTTGGAGAGATAGGCTAAAAGATCCACCCTCAGTTGGTTAATGTTCTGGGCATGAGCTGAAGCTTTCACTTGACGGTGATTCAAAATGACAGCATCAACCATAGTGTGCCATGAAAACTTAGGACACTCAGCCACCTTTGAAGAATATCCCTGGAACATCTCATCAATCCTCAACTCCAAATGTCGGACATACAAAGAAGCTTGCAATACCACATCTCCGACATACAAGCCAGATCTTCATCATCTGGAATCAGTAAATCACCCCTCAAATACATATAGGATAGAAGTATTGTATCTGGAGTGACAGAGTCTTCAAAAACCATCCTCACTACTTCTATCAGAAAATTAGATGACCAAGCCCCACTCCATCCATCCTCTGGAATAGGTAAATCCATCGTGGAAAGTTTTATATAGAAGGCCAACTTCTGTTGTTGATAATGGACAAAAAAGGAATGATCTGGTGGAACATATTCTTGATACTGCTCAAAAGAAGACCATAATAAATCCATGCGAGATTGCAATCTTTCCACCTTGGCTTGAAATAAGGGACATAATGTAGCGTGTCTTTGAAGAGCTGCCAAGTCTGCAGGGGATAAAAGAGAAACTGGTTGCACAGGACTCTGTATATTAGACCGAGACTGAGCCAATTGATTTTTGAGTTGCTGGATTTGAGAATTGCTCTCGTCTAAGATAGCTGTGGTGGATTTAAACTTCTCTGCTTAGCTATCACCTCCTTCATCTCTTGACTCTCCTTCTGTAACTTATCCCTCTCCTCTGTTACAGCAACCACTTGAGACCTAGCTTCTGCCAACTCAGCTTTCAACTTAGAGCTTTCAGCTTTCTGAGTATCCATGAGCTTACTTTGCTACTCCATTTGCATACAAAGGTCAGAGAATTTCTCCTGAGCAGAGGCTAACTCAGTATTGGTCTTATTCAGTTCCTCCTTAGACTACTGAACTTCATCATAAAATGAAGAATATAATTGCTGGATACAGGCAGTCATCGAAAGTTCAATAGAACTCTGGATATCCTTGCACAGGAACGGAATAGCATCTCCTGTTACCAGGCGGTGAACAAAAGGAATAGTAAGTTCTAGCATCCCGTCTCTATGGGCTCTGAAAAGATTTGGCGTCTGAAGGAATGCAGGCAAGGTGCTGCAAGATTGGGCAGGAACTATCACTGGAAGTAGAGGAGGAATAGGCATTGACTCAGCCACCCTCTTGAGGCGTTTTCTCTGAATGACAAGGGGAGGAGGAGAATCATTATCCTCAATTATCACATCATCATCTTCATTATGAGGCGGAGGAGGAACTTTTGGAGGATCAATTGGAGGTAAGGAACTTCCTTTGCAGGGGCAGCATGTAGCAAAAAGACATAAAGGAAGGACCCAAATGTAACATTAGTCACATTTCCTCGAGTAGCTCGGATAAAGTGGTGATCCATCTTGGAGAGGAGGTAGGTACTCCAATCAATAGTTATGCCTTTCAAAATCATTCGTGAAGCTGTAAACAACTCCTTGGAAAGATAATAAGATGGGGATTTTGCAGGCATGAACCTGTCTTGAAGGAATTGGCATAGCTGTTTCCATAGGCGACTGGAAATCATGGAGACACCGACTCCTGACGTGGTAATGACCTTCTTCGGATTAAGAACATCTTGAGTCTGCTTCTGCAACAGCTTCAAAATATCGTCATTGGCGAACAATTGTTTGGCAGCAGGGACAGACTCCCCATGATATGGCAGACCAAGAGCCTTGCCTAGACTCTTCGGTGTCAGAAGAACAGTAGTGCCACGGACTGGACCAAACCTCTTACTGTAAGAGGTTAAAAACTCGTCACAAATGGTAGGATCATCTGGAACCAGTGGGAAAGAAAGGCTCATGAACTTGGACAAGCCCGCTTTAGCGACAACGTCCGAATCCAGTAACAAAGAATAATCATGTAAAGCCAAAGGAACATATTGGATCGGGGGAGGAGTACGAGAGGGCACCATTCAGATGGTTACACACACACACACCACAAACACAGACAAACAAAGAGAATGCCTGCAAAGCAACACACGAAAACCAAGGATAAGATATCAACCAAGGTAGTAAAATGTGACTTGACCAACTATCCCCAAGCAAACCACAGCCTAGAAAAAATTCGACATCACCTCTACACATATGCGACCGAAAGCTTCATGCAATGCAACATGCAAACACCCAAATCCCCATATCAGGCAATAAAAAAAAAACTACACACCATACCCTTAACCGTAACACAGAAGCTGAACCAAATCATAACAACAATCCACACATATCATGACCACAACTTTGATAATCAGGTTTGACCATGGAGACAACTCCAAAGACTTCACATACCCATCCCACGAAGTGGGTTCATTAAAAATGGAAAATAAGTGCAGTGAGGGGGAATTAATTTAATGAACGGTTCACTTTATGACTTATTAAGAAAAGGGTGAATTTTTAATTAAGTGTCAAACCTTAATAAGAAAATGGCGGTTCCTTCTCAAAATTTTAATTACAAATTATTAGGTTGGAGCGGTGCATTAATCCGAATCCCGGACTTCGATACCAGACTGAGGTCTCTAAATGCAAATTCATTTATTAAAAATTAAGGTGATGTGGAGCACTTTTTTGCTAGCGCGTGCTTTTGTGACGGCTGGTTGATTTTTATTAAAAATATTAAGGTGCCTCTGAAGCGCACGTAGCGTGTGCTAAGTGAACGATTGGTTGATTTTAATTAGAAAAAGGTGTGTTTGGCATGAGCGCGCGTGCCATGGTGGTGTTTAGGATTTTTTTCGTGTTTTTATTGATCTTTGTGGTAAAATTTTGACAATGAAACACATATAAAATGTTGAAGATCTTCAGCATCAATCCACCACATGTGACCAAGGTATCTCAAATTTTCTAGATTTTTCAGCTTGTGTTTGGAATTAAAGAGGATTTTTCATGAATTTAGGCATTTAATGAAGCATTTTTACCATAAAATAATAATGGAATAAATTAGCACAGCATTTTTAACTTAGGAACTATTCCAAAAATAAGCAAAGAAGTTGATGAAATTTTTAGGAATTTTTTTGCAATTAAATTGGTATTTTTACCAATTTTATTGAATTTTTGCTCATTTTGTATGTATTTTTGAAAGAATTTTTACTTTTAAAAAATTTTGAAATTTTTTAATGAGATTTTCACTTTGGAAAAATATTTCAATTGACTCAAAAATATTGGAATTTTTAAAAGGAATTTTCTGTAATTTTTTTTGAATTTTAATTAATTTTTAATGAAGTTGTGAATTTTTAAAGGTTTTTCGGGTTTTGAAATTAAAAATTTGGGAATATGTACCCAGGAATGGATTGCGTGTCAGCTGCGTGTGAATAGCTGGCTGGTGCACACCATCGCACGGACAAGCTAACGTGCGTCCCCGCGCGTGAACGGCCGCTAAGCGCGCACGAACTCGCGATCATGAACACGCTCATACAACCACGCGTGCACACACACCTTGCGTGTGACAGGGGATCAGGGGCTTAAGAGGGGTTTATGTGGGTTTCTTCATGTTTTGTCTGTTTTTTGAGGTCGCTACGGGGGGTAGGGGAAAGAGGGTGAGAAGGGGGGCTTATGGGGAGGTGTGTGTAATTGGGGGGGGTTTGTGTAATTGAGGGGGGGTTGGGAGCGGGGGGGGGGGGGGGGGGGATGGGGGCTTAGAGGGGGGTAAGAGGTTGACTGGTGGGCTTGGGGGGGATTGGAATTGGTGGGGGGGGGGGAAATGGGGGCTTAGAGGGGGGTAAGAGGAAGGGTGGTTTGGGGGGCTGGTTGGGGGGGAACTAGGGAGAGGGAGCCTGGTTTGGGGGGGGGGGGGTTGGGAGGGGTTAGTTGGGGGTGGGGAGGGAGGCGCCCGTGGGGGGAGGGTGGTTGAGAAGGAGGGTGGAGATGGAGAAGGAGGAGGAATAGGAGGAGGAGGAGGGAGACTCTGGCGGGGCGGGCGGCGCTAACGGGCAACGGCGGCTGTAAAGGGGACTAGGTGCTGGTGTGACGGCGGGAGGCCAGGCGCAGGCTAGCGGTGGGAGACCTCACGACAGGTGGCGGCGACTGGCGAGGGCCCAGGCGACGCCCGGGCGGGGCGGGGCCAGCGAGGCGGCGACTCGCGTCTGCATCCGAGGGCGGGGGGCCCAGGCCGGAGGAGAGGAGCGACCAGGGGGGTGATGAGGCAGGCGGCGGCGTCTGCGTTCGGGGGCGGGGGGCCCAGGCGGGAGGAGAGGAGGGAGGGAGGAGAAGAGGAGGAGGAGGGAGGAGATGAGGAGGAGGAGGGAGGATGGAGAAGAGGAGGGAGAGAGTGGTGGTGGGAGGGAGAAGGTAGGGAGAAGAAGGGAGGATGGAGGGGAGGGAGAAGTAGGAGGATGGAGGGGAGGGATGGGGGGAATGGTGGTTGGGAAGGAGGGTGTCGGGGAGAGAGAAAGGGGGGGTGGTGGGGATAGGGGAGGATGCCCGTGGGGGGAGGGAGGGAGATAAAATTGAATTAAATAATTAAAAAAATGAATAAACAAATGAAAATAAAAGAAAGGCGTGCCCCTGTCCGGTGCGCGTGCGCGGGGCGGGGTTAAAAAAAGTTGCCGTGATGGGATCGGACTGGCGCCGGGATGTCGGTACGGGGCATGTGGACGCGACCGGGGCGTGTGGAGACGCGTGAAATCGAAAACGGGCACATTCACGTGCGGGACGAGTCGCGCGAAACACGTATAAACAAGGAAAAATTAATATCTCCCAATCTGGGCATTGAAACGAAATGTCGTAAAAACAAAAATTGTGTAGGATACAAGGGGGAAGATAGAGGAAATGTGCAACGGGGGTTCCGGGGGGGTAAAGGGCATTCATATGCAAAAAACACAAAAAACGGGTGCAAAAACACAAACAAAAATTAATATCAGAAGATCCGTGCATCGGAACGAGGTGCAGGAAGAAGGAAAAATGTGTAGAAGCATGTGCCTGACAATCCTATCACATCAAAACATGGTTTCGACTGAGATAAGATGCGTTCACATGGGAAAAACCCAAAAAACATACCCGAAAATGGAATTCGAAAATAATATTGGACGAACCGCTGGCCGGAATGACATGCAGTAAAAAGGAAAAATGTCCCAAAGGAAGGGGTGGCACAGGGTTGTCATGTTAGAACGCAGTTTCGCCGGAAGTAGGAGGGGTTCACATGCAAAAAACACCAAAAATACAAAAATTAATAATTAAAAATCCAGAAGGCGAAAGAGGGTGAAGGAAAAAGGTGGGGAAGGCGCGGAGGACACGGCTATCAAATCCAATTGGAATTCCGATGCCAACAAGGCAGGTTCACATGGAAAAATGTCAAAAAAACATACAAAAAGGTCGTGAGAAACCGCAAAAATTAATATTGGACAAACCGTGCATCAAAATGACACGGAGTAAAAAGAAAAAATGTCAGGGAAAAAGTGATTGGTAGGGCTATGATGTCAGATCACGGTTCCGAAATAAGAAAAGCACGTTCACATGGAAAACCGTCCAAAGTATGCAAAATACTTCACAAATTACTAACTTTAGAACCGGATGTCGAAACAGGGGTTGCTAAAAAGGAAAAATGGTCAGTTCAAAGGGATGAACAGGGCTATGAGGTTGGATATGGATTTTGGTGAACATAAGATGCGTGCACATGGCAGGACATCAAAATCAGGGAATGAAGGAAAACTGCAAGGGAACAGCCCCGAGGGTGGGTGAAAAATGAACGGGTGGGTTGGGAAGGGACCCCATCAGGGTAAAAGCAAGTCATGGCATAGAGGTATTAGCAGGTTGAGGCATATGTAGAGGGGTATGCAATGTAGACGCGCAGGGATGCGTCCCCACACTTAAGATCTTAACGGACAGGGTTAACCGAGCAACAGGGACCTAGGACCACTCAACAGACCAACCGCTAACGTCTCCATACTTAAAACATGACCTTCACTGACAACAGAAGGTGTAGGGTTAGAAAAACTTGGCCCGTATTGTCGAGAATCAAGGTTGATTGCCGATGGCACGTTTTGTGTTGTTGTCGGCTGCAGGAGGTACCAAGGTATCTTCACAACACATGTCCTTCGTGGCAGGGACCATGTGGCAGCACTGAGGGAGGTAGCTGATTGAAGGAATTGCAGAAAATTCGTCGATGATGAGGAGTGTTGCACTCAATGCACAATCACTCATATGGAATAAAGGAGCAGTCACTCTCCCCATGACTAATATCACTCGAGGAAAGCAAGATGAAAACCCATGTCTCACACCCCGGTTTAGGAATCAACAAGGGGGATGGTGCAGAGGGACTATGCCAGGGTGCACAATTGATGGTGCATCAGTGTGTCCAACCTGTCTGGCATTGGTGCAAGGAGGAAGGCAAGGGAGCCTTACAGTGCAGTGTACAGAACAGGGTGGCATGTCCTGTGCTGATGGCAGAGATCCATTTCGTGGGTGAATAAGAAAAAGAGAACATACCTTGCGCCAAAGGTCGTAACGTCCCTCAATCTCACCTCTCGGTAATTGATTGAAGAAACTCCAGTCACACTCAACCCACCCTCTGTCTCACGCTCTGTTGATAAATACAGAGGGCAACCACATCCTGAAACCCATTGATGTAATGCTCACGGTCACTTGTGCAGAGGTTGTATGCCTTGTGCGCATTTGATAGTGCAACTGTGCATCCCACCCTGTGCCGGCATACGGTGTGAGAAGGAAGGCCAGGGAGCCTTATGGTGCAGTGCACAAAAACAGATCGTGCTTTGTGCATTGAGAGGTCCATCCCGTGCATGCAACGCTTCATTCACACTTCTCACCTCTCATTTGATTTAAAGGGAAAAGAATGGTCTCTCGCCCCACCCTCTGTCTCACTCTCTGATAGATACAGAGGGCAACCATACTCACAACCCCATCCTGTTAGGATGAAAGCTCGCGTCACTCGATTGTTTGTCGATGAAGATCGCGTCGTCAGTTGTTGAAGAGGCATACCCAGGGAGGTAGCCATCAAATCGAACGTGGGGTTAGATAGGAACATGGCGTCTGCTAGAGGACTGTCAAACGCTCTGTAGAAAGCCACAGGACACAGCGTACCAAGGGAGGCAGCTTCGGAACTCGATCCTGGGGATGTCAATTGATGCATCCACTTTCTGGACTGCTGGGTGTTGCCACCTTTTCCACAGCCAGCTTCCCGCCCAAGGGTGTTAAACACCTTTTCTTGGAACGAGGCCTGCTATGACAGGGAAGTTCTTCCTTTTCTCCCATAACAGTTTTTTTTTCTTTTTTTTTTCTCTTTCTTTTTCTCCTACTCCCGAGGTTGTTTCCACCTTTTCTCGAAGAATAGGTCAGCATGACAGGGACCGAAGTCCTTTTCTCCCATGACCGATATATCTTTTTTCCTTTCTTTCTTTTTTTCAAATTAAGCAAGAGAATGGTGGAAATACCATTTTTCAGAACCCACCTGACCACCTCACCTTCCTTGAACTCCTTGTGCTTGATGAAGCTGTCATGGTAAGCCTTACGTCGAGCTTGCATGGCTTCCAGGCACTGTAGAGCCATCCTGTGAGTTTTGTCCAAACATTCCAGGTGCAGGAGATGGCGTTGCAGTGAATCATCGTCCCCTAAACGCTCTTTAATAGCCACTCGCAAAGAGGGCAATTCCAGTTCAACAGGGAAAACAACTTCTGTACCATACACCAGCTGGAAGGGTATCTGTCCTGTTGCTGCTTTATGGGAGGTTCTGTACGCCCAGAGGGCCTCTGTAAGTCGATCATCCCAATCATGACGATGTGCGGCAATTGTTCTTGTCAGAATCGAGCAAAGGATACGATTGGTGACTCCGACTTGGCCATTGGCTCTAGGGTAGTAAGGAGTGGACTTGCGATGGGCGGATCTTATACAGCTCTGTCAACTCTTCCATGACTTTATTAATGAAATGAGTGCCTCTGTCACTTACTAGCTCCAGGGGACTACCAAAACGGGTGATGATATTCTCGTACATGAACAGGGCCACGTTGTTACCATCATCCCACTTTAGGGCTTTAGCTTCACACCACTTTGTGACATAATCCGTACATAACAAGATGTATCTGTTCTATTTCCTTCTTGTGGGAGGATCGATTGGGCCAACGAAGTCGATGCCCCACTTCTTGAATGGACTCAAGGGAAGGATAGGTTTCAGTGGCATGGCACTGATCTTGGTAGGTTTCCCCATTCTCTGACAGGCATCGCATTGCTTACAGTAACCATAAGCATCCTTGTGGAGGGTCGGCCACCAGTATCCTACTAGCAGAGCCTTCCTGGCTGTGGCTTCTTCTGCGAAGTGGCCTCCACATGGCTCGTCATGGCAAGCCTTCAAAACAATCCCAATCTCATCTCCTGCAACACATCTTCTGAGCACGTCATCTTTGCCTTTCTTGTATAGTGCACCACCTAACAGAGTGTAGGGGGCTGATTCTAACATGAGCTTCTTCCTTTTCCGACTAGAAATGCCAGGAGGGTACTGTTGGGTTGCCAGCAGATTGGCAATGTCTGCATACCAGGGGGTTACAGTTTCTACTAGGAATAGGGAAGCATGAGGGAGGTCTGGATCATCCTGCTCCTCGTTTGCAGTCTGTGGGATACGCGACAGATGATCAGCCAGAACATAGAAACGACCAGGTTTGGTAATTATCTTAAAGTCAAACTCCTGAAATAGAAGGAGCCATCTCATCATTCATCCTTTCACGTATGCTTTGTTCATCAGGAAGGACAGGGCCTCATGATCCACATAAAATTAAAGTGGGTAGACAGTAGGTAGTGGCGAAACTTCTCTAGGGCAAACACCATTGCCAAGCACTCAAGCTTTGTCACCGTATAGTTCCGTTCCCTATCAGTGACTTTTCGGCTTGTGTAATAGATCGGTTGATCTAATTTCGAGGGGCCCTTTTGACATAGGACATCACCTAGCCCTTCAACTGATGCATCAGTGTGTACATGAAACTCCTTCGTCCAATCAGGAGGCTGCAGAATGGGTGCCTCAATCAGACACTGCTTCAGAGTGTTGAAGGCTTTGTCACATTCTTCCGTCCAAATAAACTCTGCATCTTTCCTCAGAAGCTTGTGCAAGGAGGTTGTCTTTGTTGCAAAATGGGCTATGAACCTTCTGTAATAACCCACATGGCCTAGGAATCCCCTCAACTGTTTGAGGTTGGTGGGTGCTGTCAGAGCTGCAATCTTTTCAATCTTTGTAGGGTCTGTTGATATCCCTTGTGCAGAGACAATGTGGCCCGACGGAACTCCAGAAGAGACCCCAAAGATGCATTTGTCGGGGTTGAGGGAAATCCCATACTCTCGGCATCGGTCAAAGCATTGTTCCAAATGTCCCTAGTGTTCACGGATCAAACTATAGACATAGAAGTCATCCAAATATACCTCAATAAAGTCGTGCAGATGATTTTGAAATGCGGCCATCATGACTCGCTGGAAGGTAGCAGGGGCATTGCAGAGCCCAAACGGCATCACTTGGTAAGCGTAGGTCTCCCATTCTGTGGTGAAGGCTGTTTTGGATTGGTCTTCTTCTGCTATCTGCACTTGGTTATATCCACTGAATCCATCCAGAAGGGAATAAAGCTCATGTCGTGCCACTGTGTCCAACAGTTGGTCTGTGAAAGGGATAGGAAAGTGATCCTTCTTGGTCTTGGAATTCAACTTGCGAAAATCCACACATATACAAAGCTTGCTATTCTTCTTGGGTACAACCACGATGGGTGAGACCCATTCACTATTTGCAACTGGATAGATGAACTCGACTTCCAGAAGCTTCAGCAGCTCTGCTTTCACCAATGTGGAATAATTCAGGTTCATTCGCCTCTGTCATTGCTGTACTGGCTTGGCATCAGGCTCCAAATCAATACGATGCTGACATATTGTGGGATCAATCCCCTTTAGGTCTTTGTAGGACCATGCAAACACGTCTAGATTCTCTTTCAATAAGTTGTACAAGGTTGACAACTCCTCTTCTGGTAGGCTGTTACCCAGCTTCAAGTGGCGTTCAGTGCCATCTGCATCCACAAAAGTTAACTGCCTTTCACCTTCTACTTCGCAGATGAAGGTCCCACGGACTGCTTCTGGATACAGATTCGACTCCTTAAAAGGGGTGGTGTCCTCTTCTGATGTCCCACTAGACCCAACTTCTTCTTTTGGTGGAGACTTAGGTTGCCCCTTGAGATGTTGAAATGGGATTAGAGCCGTTTCGGGTTTGGTTTCAAGATTAGTTACCTCTTGGCTTGAAGACTCATCTTCTGATGATGCGTCCAAGAATGTCACATAACAGGGACCCTCTGATGCCTGTTGGAATCGTGAGACTGGTGCTTGTTGGCATGGTGCATCATCATCATCTTTTCTTGGCAAAGGTAGGTGAGGGCGGCATGAGCCACTGCTGAAAGACGGCTTATTCTTCTTAATCCATTTCTTATAAAGATTTTGCATATGAGAAGATCCATTTACCAGACCAAATGGTACCATCGCCATTCTGTCCCACAGCATGAGCTCGTCTGCTTCTTCCGATGCTTCTGGAACTTCTTCTTCATATATATCCTCTTCAGGTGGGATAGACTCCTCCGTCTCGCTTTCATAACCTTCTTCTTCCGTATCATCTCCGTCCTCTTTAGACTCTATCTCTGTATTTGTCTCTGTCTCTGCCTTTGTCTTTGTAGGAGCTCTCTAAGATAAGAACAGGTTCTCTGTTTCATCTTTTGCCTCTGTCTCTGGCTCTGTTATGGCCATGTAACAGGGAGAGCAGTACATCCATGCTTCTATCTCATTGTCAGAAGTGATTTTGGAAATCGTTCTCGGTTCAGGCAGGAAGTATTCACCCATTGATAATGGCTTTGCATATTTTGGGAGTCGGCTTACCGTACCCACTGTTAAGGAACGTGCCTCTATTTTCTTGGGAAGGATCTGTTTGACAGTATCTTCTTCTGCTGATGTTCCATTCTGTAGCCTCATTGGGGGAGTCAGAAGATAATTCCAAGGAGGTGGATCCATGTCCTTTTTGAGCACCATATAACTTCAGCACCACTTTATTGGGTCCTCTACCCAAGGTCAAGGTTCCTTTGAACCAATCCGTCCTTGCTCTGGCTTCAAAAAGCCATGGTTTGTCCAGTAATAGTGGGTAGGATGCACCATAAGAGTTTGGCTTCACCACCAAATAGGTTAGCCAATAATCTTTTCTAGCCACTGTAGTCTTCACATATGGGAGAATGCCCAAAGGCTTGATTCTGCTCTGATCCGCTAGTCTGATGAGCCATTGGGTTGGTTGCACACCTTGTAGGCCTAGATCCTTCATTGTCACATCCATCATAATGTTCACTGATGAGCCACCATCAATCAGTGCATTTGCAATAAAGCAGCCTTCTATCCACACGCCAGTCTCTGGGGTACCCGGATCTAGGAAGGCGTTAGCCACATCCACTTCTTTTACAGGCTCTGGAGCTTTGTTGGACTTTGTTGCTATTGAGGGAGCAATCCTTAAGCCACGTCTTCTTGTCAGTATACTTTTGAACCTTTTTCGGCAACTCGGAGACAACATCAATAATTGTCTGAATGTGAGGTTTGGTTTAAAGGTACCTAGATCTTTGACCAAATCATATTCCTTAATAGGATCCACTGGCTTCTCTAACCGGTTAGGGAATGGGGCAACACCCATTTTCATTTTCCTTTTTTCTTCCAACAGGGGCATCATGGGGTCTTCTTCTGCCACTTGTGGCACCTCCTCCTCTTCTATCTCCTAGACCTCTGGTCCTGTCTCTGGAATTGTCTCTGTGACTCTCTGTGGCACTGTGGTGCTCTGTACGGCACTGTCAGGCTCTGTTCTGTTCTGTTCTTCTGGTGGAAGATTGAACTTCACTATTCTGGTAGGAGGATTATTTTCTTTCTGGATAGTTGGTTCCTTCTTCTTTGCACGCGTGATGGCAGCAACTTCCAATTCCACTAAATTGGAGGTAGGCTCTTGGGCCTTGGACGGATTATCAGTAGCACTGTTTTTCACTGGGGTTGGGCTTGGACAGTCTTTTGCAGTGTGGCCTTCTCCTTTGCATCGACTGCATAAGGGCTTATAATCCATTGACCTTTTGGGATTTGGACAATTTGGTGAAATGTGTCCCTTTTCTCCGCATCTATAACACTCCACTTCTGATCTCTAAGCATCGCCAGACTGTCTTCCTTTGTAACTTTGGGATGGAAACCTCATTGGACCGAAATTAGGACCAAACTCTCTATGCTTGGGTCCAATATCCTGTGTTGTCATTTTGGATTCTAGCAAGTTGAATCTCGCGTCTTTTTCCTTCCTTCTCCCATCACGCATCTCCTTCAAAGAGCAAATATCCTCTGTATGGTTCTTTCGCAGACAGTAGGAACAGAAGGCTCCAGGAATGGTTGGTTTTCGTGTACATTCAGTGGCTAAATGGCCTGCTTGATGACACTTACCACACCAAGTATTTGACCGTATCACATCTCTTCCTGCTCCTGCAACATTGGATATGCTAGCGGTATTCACTTTCAGCGTCTGCAACTGCTCTGTAATCACATCCATCAACTCCTTTTTGATATTTGCAACTGAGTTGGATAAATAATCCTTCAAGCTTTCTCCTCCTGAGACACTGGTAGTAGGGTTTTGAGGAGTCTCTATAATCACTGCATAAACAGGTTGGGCTGGTGCAGAGGGGTCTCTGTTCTGCTTCTGATTCAGAGCTCCTGTTTGAACTATTGGCTGTTGGCTCTAGTTGGTAGGGTTCCACTGTTGCTAATTTGGCATTGGGAAAATTGGTTGGGACCATTGTTGTTGTGGTTGAACCATCATTTGAGGCATTGATTGTGGCCACTGTGGATTTGGTGCAGTGTACTATGATACTGGGGGCATCTGTTGGTAGGGGTAGGGAATAATCCCTGGGATTGCATTTGGTGGATACATCATTCCTGGCATCAGAGGAGGTAGGACTCCTCTTCCTAGATTCATCACCAATCTAGCTTCCACTTCATCGTACAATCTTACACCTTCTGTTGCAGCTTACAGTGTGGCTGGTCTTTGCAGCTCCACAAACTTATAGACTTCTGATTGTAATCCTCTGAGAAACACCCCCTTCTAAATGCCATCATCTAGATTATGGTTAGTCCATCTCTTTAGGATGGATTCCATTCGTGAGACATAAGCTTCTACTCTTTCTCCAGAGGACTGACTTAGGTTCATAAATTCCTCTCGCATCCGGTCTTCAAAACCTTCACGCTTGAATTTAGTGAGGAAGGCCAACTTCAGGTCGTCCCATGTGCCAAAAGTTCCTGCTGCTTGTCTCTCATACCACTGAAACGCCACGCCCTTGAAAGTGGCGGGGAATATTGCCAACCAATGCTCAGGGGTTCTGGCATTGTTAGCCACACATGCTACCATAAACTCTGCTACATGGATCAGGGTCTTCATTGTACTCTCCCTTAAAAATTGGCAATGGAACTACATTCGCTGACTGTCATCAATATTTCCAGGATGGATCTGGCTTGGAAGTGGACCTCCAGCAGGAGGAGGAAGGGCTTGATGTGCCATTGGGACTTCTGTAAAGAGTTCTGCAAGGGCATCAAAGGCAGCTTCTCCTGCGAACTCGTTCTCGGCTTTGATTCTTGCCTTCTCTCTTCTCACGTACCTCTGGACTCGTTCTAATGCTTGCCTCTTTATTGCGTCATTCATCAGGGGGTTGGCTCCACTATGTTGTTAGTGCTCCACAGAGGGATAGCAGAAGGCTTCAGTCTCTGGAGGACTCTCTTGCCAACATTTCTTTTACTTCTTCCTTTTCAACGTCTCTGTATTCTACTTTCATGCCACTGCACAGAGGAAGGTATTCGGTTTGAAGGTGCCAAAATGCATACGTCTAAGCATTGTGGTGGTGCCATCATCATAGTAATGCCAGCTTCTGATGGTTTCAACAGTGTATGTTGTAAAGAACACTCTGTCCACCAACTTCTAGTGGGTTGCTAATTGAACAAACAGAAGATTATCAGTGCACCAAGCATCCCATGTATCTTGCTGTTGAGATGTATCTTGCTGTTGAGCATCCACGAACAAATTCCAACTCTTTTTCTTCTTATTTTTGTGAACCTCCACAGACCAAGACTCCTGAAGCTTCTTGACTATTTCCCACTTGATGATGTCCGGAAACTTCTCAATGAATGCCAAATCTTCCATGGATGGTCATTCTCTCCATTTCTGCTCTTCAGTTTGTTCCCAAACAGTTTGCCACTAAGATGCAAGTTTCTGGTGCTTCAACAGGAAGAGGAAACTGTCCACCACATAGAGCATGCATCATGATGGTGATATGTTTCCGCCATTGTGGGATGAACTTCTTGTGGAAAGTGGCTTTGATTATGAGAAATTCCAACTCTTCAGTGGAAGAAGGAACTTTACAAACATCCATTGAATTCTTCTCTTCTTGGCAATGCCATTTCCTTCATTTTCAGCCTCTTCTGGTTCTTGTTGATGGAAAGTTTCCCAGGCTGTGCACCAAAAACATGGAGCCCCAAGAGGAACACCAAGGTAAAGATAATTATCTTGCAAGAAAATCTATCTTGTAACATCAACAAGCTTTTATTTCATTCTTTTGATCATCAAAACAAAGAAAACAACAATTCTTCACGCAGCATCATAGTAGATATCTCCCACGAATTTGATAGAATCAACCATATTCTCCAACATCTTCACAAAATCCATCAATAGAACAAAGAACACAAAGGAATACACCATCTTTGAATGGAAATATATCACATATTATTCATCTTCAATATCTTCATAGTTCTTTCTCTCAATCTCTTATATACAGTTACACCGTTTTGATAGAATTGACTATCTCTGACTCTCTCTCTCTGTCTCCATCAATAATACATCATATCCTCACTAAAATACTCTCATAATAACCCTCAATAATCCTTCTTAGGTCGTGGATGCACCTCCCAAGGGGTATGTCTGATATGAAGAGGCACCAGAGCCACTACAGTGTCTTTTCATAGCTCACCACTGTCACTTCACTCCAGTCTTTACTTGAGTCTTCAGCAGCTACTTCTTTGACTTCTTTTAGCTCTTTTGCACTTGTATTAACCTCTTTCCAAGGCTAGAAAACTTTCCCAAGCTACACTCTCATCCAACAGAACACATACAGAGGCATACAGAAGGTCTACAGAGACTCACAGAAGCTCAACAGAGAGTTACAGAAGGCTAACAGAAAGCATCAGAACCACATAACTCATATCAAAACCATTCCAAACCATAAAAAATCACTCAATAATATTTTAAACAATCTCAAACCCTATCAATCAATACTCCAGAACCAAACAGAACATATTAGAACATCAACAGAACTTCACATCTCTACTAATAAACATCATGAGCTTAATAAAACCATTCCAACCTATCCAAAACACTCTCAAACCACTTCCAAACCAATCAATTATCTCATAAAATCAACCATTCAGCTCTCAAAAACAACAAAAATCAGCCAAAAAATAGGTCATTTCAACACTCAACACTCATTATCAATAACAACATCCGGACTAGGACCACCGTTGAAGAAGAGGTCCTCTTCATAAGGAAATTTAGCTAAGGAATCCGCAAACTGATTCCAATAACTTGGAATGAGCTAAAGAGATATGCTCTCAAATTCATCAAGTAGGGTCATAGTAGTGCGATGATACATACGAAGGATGGGATTCCGGATTGTATATGTCCCATTGAGTTGATTTAAGATCAATTGGGAATCCCCCTTTACCAACAACCGCCGCCGAATACCACCTGTCTTGGCAATATTTAGTCTCATAATCAAGGCTTTATACTCTGCCATGATGTTAGTGAATCCTAACCCGAGATAAACATCTAATTTCATTGCAACCTTACGTTAGGGATCTCGGATAACTACTCCAACACTCGCTTTTTTATTAGGCCTCCGGGATGCTCCATCAAAGTATAACGTGTATGTCCATAATGGGTTTACACAGCCAACCATCAAGAACTCCCCTATTCGTAATTATGATAGTTAAAATTCAACATATTGAGAGGATGAAGTGATGGCTCCATCCCACCTTCTTCATTAAACTCAACAGGGATGCTTGTCAAGATTTGCAAACAGTGATGGTAGAAAACTTTGATCTCTCACAGAAAGGTACCGTCTTCTTGCTCAATCACGTTGTATCCTTTTCTCCACTAGATAAGCTTCCCCTAATGATATATTTGCTCGAGATATGGGTGCTCCAGATAAGGGATTAACTGCCCCATCAACTAGTTTAAGCTCTCCTACAGGTCTCAAAGCAACCCCAGCATAGACCTGCAATATATTTAGTGCGTTAGCATATTCAAAAATAATAAGGTTTAATCTTATTAAGATTAACCTTATTCTTAAATTCCACTCCATGTAGATCAACTAATAAAGCCGTGGACTTATTTTTCCCCCCATCTAGGTTTCAGCTTTCCTAGAAATAGCTCCCTACGCACATCGTAGTATAGAACTAACTGCCCTTTCTTAAAGGTATATTTCTTTGCAATTAGATCATGCTACCACTTCATCCGACGTTTAGCCATCTCCTGGTGCAATAGACTCTGCAATTTAAGTTCATCCAAGTGGGCTATAGTCGTAAACCGCTCAAATAGGGCATCTTCATCACCCAAAGAATGATTGATTGCAAATCTTATGGTCGAAAACTCAATTTCTAAGGGCAAGACATACTCCTCCCCATAAACTAATTTGAATGGGGTGTGGCTAGTGGCTTGCTTAAACGTCGTGTTATATGTCCAAACCGCCACATATAATTTTGTATCCCAGTCCCACTTCTTTTCAGAGACTATTTTGGATAGGATACCCACAAGCTGCTTATTGGTACTTTCAACTTGTTCATTGGCTTGTGGATTATAGGGGGTCATCTTATTATGCTTAATTTTCCATGCTTCAGTTAGGCTTTTAATTACCTTGTTCAAAAAATGGGTCCACGGTCTGATATTATTTCCTTTGGTGGACCAAAACGTCAGATGATCTTCTCAAGTAGGAAACTGACAGTCTCTTTTGCATTATTCTGCCTCGTCACCTGTGCTTCTGATCACTTTGTAAAGTAATCAATTGCTACTATAATGTATCTTTTCTGAGTAGTAGACAATAAGGTAATAGGTCCCACAAAGTAGATGCCCCACCTCTCAAATGGAAGGGTAGCCATAATCGGCATAAGTGGACACTTCCTATTCTCTCTACTGTCATGTCTTTGACATGTATCACATCTCTTGACATAGTCAAATGAATCCTTGAAGATGGAACGCCACCAATACCTAGCTCTTAAAGCCTTCTATGCCATTAACCACCCAACAAAGTGTCCTTCACAAGTAGAGTCATGGATGTCGCGGAACTCCTGAATCAGGGATACATAATCCTCTCTCTCTTTCGAACTGAGCATGGAACCCAATTTGATTGGCCACGAATCATTAGGCATGCCAAGGTCCAACTCAATAACTTCTGCATCTCTTATTCGATCTTGAGGCTCTATTGGCTCATTCAAGGTTATCTGATAAATATCCTCTATAGTGGACCCCTCTTTAGATCCATCACTCGATGACATCTCACTACCAGATAGATCATCTACTGTTTCTAGTTCAGTGGAGGATAATGGAGCTCTCTCACTCTGAGGAGACTCAAGGTAAGCATCCACTATTACACGATGGGCACCTCGACCTAGAATCACTTAACCAATGGGTATATCGACTTGACAATCTGTCCGTAGAATCCATGGCCTACCTAGCAAAACTCGATAGCTAGGACGCCCTGCAAACCTAATCACCCTAAAGTCCAGATAGCATTCCATGCTAACAACTGTAACGTGGACTTTAATGATGCAACCTTTCGATTGTCTTAGACTATCATCAGCCATTCTAAGAAGTGTGGAGCTGTCTTTTTGGATCTCTAGACCTAACCTCTCCATCAAATCTGAACTCATGATATTGACGGAGGATCCAGTGTCCACAATAGCATGCTCCACTAATATTCCATCCATATATGCTGGAACCCTAGGGCAATGCTTTTCAGCATGATCGAACCAATCTTCTCCCACTCTAGCTATGCCCAAAGGTTCTACAATATACCCTATCACATGATTTTCTTGAATTCCTTGCGTACTCCTGGAGAAAATTTAATCAATTGTAGGAGATTTACGTCTGGTTTGACTTTGCAAAGAGAACTTGCTAGGTCAAAGTCCTGGTAGTTAGCCAAAGTTCTCTTCTCGTGCCAAACCATTCTCTCCTTTAGTCTTTCAATCGGCTTTGGTGCCTCTTTTGTAGCCTTTACCTTCTTTCTTGGCAATCCTTTATCCTTCTCGGGATCAACTTTACTACCAACAGGTCTTAAAGGTCCACCTTCCATATCAGGATTTAGGACTCCCTTTTCCCTAGCATCTTGCTTAGGGCTTCCCTCGACACATTTTACAATTTCTTTTTCACCCTCTTTGATCTTTTGACCTCTTATTACAGCTCGTAGATTAGAAGTTTTAGCAACATTGATACATACGACCTCAATAAGGCTGACTCCACTGCCATGAGGCAACTCCTCTACAGTAGCCTTTCCTCGTTATAGTATTTGTCTTGGTCCCTCATCTTGCTGGAAATTATTCCCTTGTGCATGATGGTTAACTGGACCTGGTTGTTTACTCCCTTGTTGGAGAGAACTGATCTTACTCCAATAGGTAGCAGCTAAGTGGCCAGACTTCCCACAAATATCGCATTTGATATTCGGACAATTCCTAGGGAAATGTTAGCCACCACACCACTTACAGTTGAATCTTGAGTGGGCACCCTCCTTAGGGCGTCAACTCCCTATTAAATTTTGTTGCTTCTTAAGAAAATTGACGTCCATAGCTATTTGTCTGTATTGTTCAAAAATCATATCGGTATAGTGCTTCATCATGTCCTTAACTTCACCAAGGACATTTGGGGCACTCGACTCATAGCCGTGATCATCCATCTGTCGTCCCATCGACCTAACTACTTGATTGGGAATTGGTCGCTGACCTACTCAGACAACATTAGGATTCATTTTTTGGCTTCCACCGCTATTTAATGAGGCTACTTGACTAGCCATAGGCATAGTCACGCTAGGAGGGGCTGGTAACATAGGAAAATTTGGCATGATACTCCCTCTCTTATTCGCGTTTGACATGGGGTCCCCTTGACTCCCATTGGTCAAGGCCAAATCATTACCATTCCAATTTATCATTGCTACATAAGCCGCTTGCAAGTGTGACTCTACTCCTTCTGCTTGGGTAATAGCAGTGTCAATGTTGGCCAAAGTGACACTACTAAGCTGCACTTGGATATTAAAATCCAATCCATGTAGGAAATATTGCAACTGTGCAGCTGCTAGAATGGGAATATAAGTATTAAGTTTGTGAAGAACTTGCTTTAGTTTCTTGGCATAGGCCTGAACATTCTCATTTGGCTCTTGGTGTGTTACATTCAAGACATGCAACCAATACTATCCACCCTTCTAAGAAGCAAACTCATTACGGAAAGCCCTAAAGAATTGGGCACTGTTAGTTATGGTTTCGGCTTCTAGACCGTGATACCACATTGCCGCTCTTCCTTTTAACGTCATGTTGAAGAACATCATTAGGTATCCTTCGTCCTAGATTTGACAGTTGAACGTGAGCGTTTGAAACTCCTTAATATGGAGTTCTCCATCTTCTTTTGCTAACCCACGGAAAATGGGCAAAGGGGCTCCTAATGCTAGTAAATCCGGTATACCTCTGCTGCTGAAATTGCGATGGGTTGTGCCATGGCTACAACTAAATTCACAAGAAGAGTTTGTGTAGGTGCAACTACACCCCCACTTGTTGTGGGTTGATTAACTAGAAGAAGGGAAGTACCAAGACTTCCACTTGCACTCAAAGGGCTGCTTATGACACTTATGTTACTAGAACCACTACCACTTATTCGTAGTGGGTTGCTTCTTTCAGGAGAATAGCATCTTACAATCTCCAATCACCATCTAGCCCTCTCAGCACGTTTTGCTTTTTGTATTTTGGCTTGACAGTCCTTGTCAGAGGACATAAACCAAATATTTGGTCCCTAAAAACCCTAGATTCGAGAACCACCACTTGTTGGTGGCTCGCGGCAGACGCACCATTGATGGCACCTAAAATGGGCCAACATTGGCTATAGCACTAGCTAGACCTCTAACATGCATAAGTCAACCCCACGGCCTTGTAGTCAGGAACGTCTACAAGACACATTGACCTACCATCGTACGTACATTTTGCATTTGTATCATGTTTATAGTCCAATCCTTAACCTTCTTAGACTCCTCAGAGGGAGACCCTACACGTTTTGGTGTAATTCACCACGTAGAACAACATAGGAGGCACCCCTCGGCTGATTACCGAGGCCCCACTGTGACCCTCCTACACCTTGGAGATTGACCCCTCGATGCGTCGCTAACACATAACACATATGAAATAGACTCCGCTCTTGATATCAATATTATATCATTCCAGGAATGTACCAGTCCTCACTTGTCCCCTTGGACCCACTGTTTAGACCTATAGCTTGGGTGCCTTACTCTCTCCAGCGTGGGTCATTTATACTTCAACTAAGTGCTATGCATGCCAAGAATAGATACCATGTGTATGATTCATGCAATGGTGGATGCCTTATTTTGTGCACAAACAATTATAGTTTGAAATTAGCCTATGTGTCATGCAAAAGCAGTCCTTTTAATGAATTTACGCTACTATACAATGCTTTGTTGTAGGAACCTAGCACCAAGGCAAACCTCGTGCTGCTAGATCCATTATTTCTAAATAAACCGCATCCTAAATTTTATGCATAAAGAGAACAATCAGACTTTGTATTATTTTAGTGCTTAAATAGTTGTATAACATCATCCTCCCCCCTCACCGTTTAAATTTTGCTACGGTGCATAGGTGTAGAGGGTTTTTATGTAATTTTTTGTATGTAAAAGCAATAAATACACACTTTAACACAAAGGACAAGGGCCAAACTGAGGCTTAACCTCATGCTTTAGCCCCATCAAACATCCACATACATAGATCTTATTTTTTCATTTTTTTTCGAATGCAAGAAACTCATTTTTTTCATTTTTCTTTATTTTTTCTATTTATTTTTAATAAAAAATATGTATTTTTTATTTTTTTTCTGATGACTGATCATTGGAACTGAAAATCAATATTTTTTCTTATTTTATCCTATGTCTACTCAGTTTTCCCTACTCAATATCAAAGAAACTATTAATTTCCATCAAAATTAGTGTTTTTTCGGGTTTTGAAAATTTATAATTGCTACAAAATCAATACGGGTTCTGCATAACAGTGATTACAACCCTCAAACATAATGCAAGGAATATTTAAATAACATTTCAGTCCATATGCACACTATTTAGACCATGAACGATAAAAAACAAGCAATTCTTTCATAAAATAGACCATACCGCCTTTTTGCGTGTTTTGAGTTTTTTGAATATTTAATTGGGACTGTGTATCGACCAACCAACCATGGATTTCAGCATGGGTCTTTAGACTTCAGCCTCCTCAGCCTCTTGGAACAATCTGGTGCCTCCCGGCAAGCATTCATCTCCCGATTCTCTTTCTTGATTCTTGCCATATGAAGTGTCTCTATGAATTGAGAGAGAAAAAGGAGAGAGAAAGATTGAAATTTGATCTCCACAACTGGATAGCCATTGCACACGCGGTCTGGAGCGATGAGGAGCAAAGATAGAGGGTAGACTAGGCATCAACTCAGTTGGGGGGTTGTTTACGAGCCCCATAGCCCCCTCCATCAAGCATGAAGAAAATGGCACCCTCTTTCTGATCACGTCGAAAAACCAAACCCCCTCCCCCCCCACCCCCCCCCCCCCCCCCCCCCCCCCCCCCCGCCCCCCCCCACAAATTTGGTTTTTTTAGGGCCCCCCAAAGGGAGCCCCCAAAAGTCATGACTTTTGGACTCTCTTAAGTCCTTTCCCACTTGCCATTTTGGGCTTGGCCTCTCGGGCACTCCCTCTCCATTGTCTGGTACTCAAATTGAAGTCTGAAAAATCTTGGGCATCCGTCTTAAAGTCCTCCACTGTCGGGCATCTCTCTAGGTCTCGTCTAACACACTAAAAATTATGAAAATTCACCAACTGCCATCTAGTGGGTCTTTTAAGCACTTTCAGGCATTGCCGCTTAAAATCGTACTGATTGCAACTGCCGCCTTTGACAAAGTCTATTTTTTCCTTGAAATTTAGAATTTTTGGCTATTTTTAAACACTTCTGGCATAAAAAATCATCCATCAGTAAATCTATAAAGATGGTAGGGTGATGTTAGGTTATACTCTTGCTAGTTGTGCAAGTGTATTTTTTGGAGATAAAAGGTGCAAAATCTATAGAGGTGCAAGGATTGTGCCAGGGTATACTCTTGCTAGTTTTATGCTGTTAGGTGTGAAAGTGAAAGTCAAGTTGTAAAGCTATAAAGGTGCAATAAGGATGTTAGAGTATATAAGAAATCTCATAGACCTTTATCTTTATCTTTATATCTCGAAAAATATACACCAAGTTCTTTCACTATCCCTTTTCTACTTTACTTCTATGGTGTCAAGGTATGTCTTGCTAGGCATGAAAGTGTATGCTTTTAGGAATAGGTGGTATAAAGGGGTAGCAAGGATGGTGTCAGGGTATACTCTTGCTAGGTGTGTAGGTGTATGCTTTAAGGGAAAGAAGATGTAAAGCTTTAAGGGTGCAAGGCTAGTGTTAGGATGTACTCTTGCTAGTGTATGCTCTTAGAAACATAATATCTAAAGTTTTAAAGGTGCAAGGATGGTGTCATGGTATACTCTTGCTAAGTGTGCAGGTGTATGATTTTAGGTGTAAGAATAAGAGTGAAGGTGTAAAATTTTGAGAATCCCTTACAATCCTTTAATTCTCTCACAACTTCTATTTAGCTATTTTCTATCATTGATGCCAGGAGGCATATTTCATGGTGGATTCCGTGCCACGGTGGATTCCGTAAACTTTGATGACCGGGGCTCATACACAAAGTGGATTCTTTGTGCGAGAAGTTGATGGGGATGCCTGTATTTTTCGGGCGTTTCATTAATTTAGTGTGTACATGGGTGATTCCATAGCGGGTGATTCCGCAAAATGCATATTAAATTAATAAACATTTATGAGTTTAGAGTGCGCACTCGTAATAAATTAAGGTTAGGATTTATTTCCAACCAGTTGATTTATTTATGTAGCTGAATACTGCTAGGTATTCACTTTTGTCGGTTTAATTGTATTATTTTACTAACGATTGTGAATGCTTCAGTTGATGTGTAGAGATAGCAGCAGTGGCGGAGGAAAGCATTGGAGGATAGCGAGTATTCGATTTATGGATTATATTTTGATGGGCGCATACCTTAGGCATGGTGCCTATATTTTGTCACGCCTATTTATTGAGGCGTCGGATATTTATTATTATTTTGTATGCGCATGGGCGCACGATTATGTTATTTCTATTTGGACATTGTATTGGGCGTGCCAGACTCTTTGGGCACCGTCCATTAGCTTTATTCTTATTTTGTGTTAAAGCAAACTCAAAAGCTAAAAGCTTGCTATTTTGTAATTTGGGCTATTATTTGAGCTTGAAGATGAATAATACATAAAATACATGCTTTGTGGAGCGCTCACATAAGGCATGGGGGGAGATTGTACCCAATTGGTCTCTTGCTCTTGTCGTTCATGCTTTTTACCCTGTAATTTGTGCAAAAAGTAGAGTTCTATTGTTCTTGGGGACCTTCTGGCATTCACTACGTGAGCGTACAACACCCGATCTGCGCACCAGTGGTATCAGAGCGAAGCTGAGATCAAGAGCTTCCAATCGCTACCCATCTCGTGCGAAGGTGGAGCTCCTGGAATGATCGGGCTCTACGGTCAATCTCATCGCGAATCGTCGATACAGGCAGATTTCTGGCGATCAAGAATCCCTGTTTCCATCATCGGATCGCGAGGGACCGGTCTGCAGAGGCGGAGGACCACTCCTACATCCTCACATACAAGTCGTCAAAAACTAGTGAGATAAAACTCCATAGCTCACAAGCTTAAAAGCTTTTATTTTTAATAAGCTTAGTATTAAAGCTCAATAAGCTTTAAGAAGATTTAAGCTTCTAAAAATCTCATCGAGGTATCAGAAGACGTCGCGGAATTTTCGGCGCTGTCAGAAAACGGCCCCCCCCACGAATTGGGCCGTTTGTTGATTATTAAGCCCCCCCAAGCTTAATTACTTAAGCTTCTTAATCAGTCAGGCCATCCCAAACTCCAGGTCACACCCAACCAGTCAAGTTCAGCAAGTCTCTAAAGTCTAAATCTTGCAAGTCAGATAAATCGACTAAGTTCTGCAAGTCTGCAACTCTGCAAGTCACATTAATCTACTACTCTGCAAGTCAGACAAGTCAATTGGAGTCAGAACTGACTTGTGCTCAAAACTCCTAGAAGGGCTGTTCCTGCGCAAAAACTCCGACCTGCAAAGTTGTTCATTGGAAGGTACTCTACCCATACGTAGGTTTGCTGAAGCATTTTCAACATACGAAGAAGGATACAAAGAGGCCAAAATGCAAACAACAATGTTGAATGCTACTACTGTGGTAAAATGGGTCATATGGCTAAAGACTGCTATAAAAAGTAGAATGACATCATGAATGAAAAATTGCAACAAGGAAATTATGCATCTTCTAGTAGACAGGGTGATAACAGAAATGAGCATTTGTTTATGGTGCAGCACATGACCAATTCTGTGACAAGTGCAGAAGAAAGCAACGATGTGTGGTATGTTGACTCAGGTGCATCAAACCACATGATAGGTAATGCAGAATGGATGCAAGATGCAAGGAAAATGGAAAAACCAGGATTTGTGGAGACTGGTGATGATACTGCACATCCTATTGTGCAGATTGGAAAAATTTCTTTATCTATGTAGGATGGGAAAAAGAAATACCTGTGGGATGTAATTTCATATCCCGAATATCACCAAGAACCTGGTTTCTGTTGGTCAAATGGTTGAGCAGGGCTTGCAGGTCAGATTTAATTCTCATGGAAGCTTTGTTGAGGATATGAAAAATAAAGGTTGCTTGATAGCAAAAGGAAAGAAGAAAGGCAGAATGTTTACGTTGGAAGCAGACATGCCTAAATTGAGTGCAGCAATGTTTGCACATGGGATCGGTATAGTTGCAGATATTGATATCTGGCATAAACGCATTGGTCATGTTAATGTACAACGACTTAAGTCAATGCAAGCCCAAAATATTGTTGCAGGATTGCCTAAATTCAAGGTTGCAGAAATGCATAAGGTATGTGAAGCCTGTCAATTTGGAAAACAGGCAAGGAAACCATTTCCTAGACATGTTCAAGAGAGTAAGATGCCATTGGAATTAATCCACTCTGATGTGTGGACTACTAAAGCTGCATCTATTGGAGGCTGTCATTATTTTGTCACTTTTATTGATGACTATAGCAGAAAAGTTTGGGTATAGCTAGATGACAGATATCCTTATCTACTCTAGTTCGTGGCTCAATTAGTATGCCACCTTAGTTAGTTGAGTTTGGTTTGAGACCCATATATAGGGTTCTTCTATTTCTATGTACGAGAGTTCTTTTGGCTTACATAACTAAGAAGAGGAAAACTGTTTTCAGCCTCCACCTTTGTGTGTATTCCCCCATTGTGCAAGTGAGAGAGCTACAAGTGAGACTCCTTCCTTCTCTCCCACAATCTTAACACTTCCACCTTCTTTTTACTTTCCTCTTCTTTATTTTGTTGCATGATTCTCTAGATGGAATCCAAAAGGTTGGCACGCCTTCTAATTGCCTTTCCAATCCAAAAACTTTCTCTTCATGAGATTCTCTCCATTTGTTAACGGTATTTTGAGAAGAAAAATTGAAAGTGCAAGTGCCAAATCCTATTTTTTGGCGGACATTTACTTTGTGGAGCTTTAGTGTATTATTTTGGGCACTTGTGTATCATGGACATCATCATATTATCATGGATGTATTCCTTTGTGAGAGCCAGTCATTCCCGTGCAGATTGTATTTATCACCTGCAGTTGTATTTGTCGTACCTACAAGTGTTGTGTGGGGTGCGCACATGTATTTGTGGTTAGATTAGCATAGGCTTGCTCTATTTAGACTAAGGTACAAGCATGCTTCAAGGATTGACTGGCCTAGAGCCTAGAGCCCACTAAGTGGATAGGACGCCCAAGAGAGGGTGCAAACCCTAATTCACAGTTGTGGAAACCCTAAACGCAAAACACAAAAGGGACGCAAACCCTAAATGCAAACAACACACCCTAATCCTATCCCTAATTCTTGGTCTATATAAGGGTGGGAGGTCTCAGTTGTATTCACCCTTTTGACACATCCATGTTGCGGAAGCTCTATCAGTACGACTACTCAAGCTTTCTATTCTATCTTTCCATTCTATCATCTTGCTTCCATTGTGTTGAGAGTGACTGAGAGGGAGAGAGTGAGAGGTGTGTTGAGTGAGGGATTGAGGGAAGGTGAAGCTCTTCACCATCGTCTTGCTTTTCTCATCTTCTCTATTAGCTCTTTGACTTGTTGGTGTGCTTGGTGTGATGGATGCAAAGGAGTGATGGCATTGGACTATGCTCATCATGGTCATGGAACCATCTTCAAGCCTTCGATTCATCAAACGCAAGAAGGTAAGTTAGGTGAGTTTGCTACAACTCGAAGCTAGTCTTGTGTTCTTTCTTTCTTGGGTTGGAGAGGAAGATGATTGGTTAGTGAGAGTGGAGTGTTGAGAGACAAGGTGAGAGATTGTCACTGAAGTGAGTTGTAGCTTCTGAAACAATAGAAGTCCTGTCCAAAGTCCCGACTATTGCTGTGTTTGGCTCAAAATTTTGGTTCCATTGCCGCTTGGGATCTAGGACAGTGCAACTACCAAGGTTCTCACACTCCTACCATGTGGTGGAATAGGAGGTTTGTGCATGGGCCTGGATGGGATCGTTGGGGTTTTGATAATCTGCGTTTGTGGCTAGCATTCCGAAACCCATGTGGCTAGGTTAGGAAGGCCGAATCGGAAGGAACCGGTTCGTTGGATTGAGATTGTGAAGATAGACATTGTTAGGGTAGGAAAAAACGTAAAACATAAACTAAAAAAAAAAACAGATAAAAAACTCAAAACTCAAATCTCAAACACAAACTCAAAACCCTCTCATCATTGACACTCTCATAGACGAAGGTTCAGATTACAACATCTTGACTTATGAGGTATGGACTGAGATCCAGGACTGAGATCGAACAACTTGAACTCATCACAACCAATGCAACTATCAAGCCATATGGAGGATCAACCTATTCTCTCTTAGGACGATGCAAAATTCTCTTGACTGTTGAGACTAAAAGCATGCCCATAGTGTTTTATGTGCTTCCAAATCGAGAAGATATGGGAAAGGAAGTCTTTCTTGGAAGACCTTTCAAGTGTGCAACCACATGCATTGTGGACTACGAAGCACACTATATACACCTAAGCTTATGAGACGTGGAGATTGTCAGTGCTTTCAGCAAAGGGGACCTTGTCTCTTCTCTAGAGAAGGGCAATAAGCTTGTCTTAGAGTCAAATCAAATGCCTAGAGAGGATAGCCAGAGAGTTTTTAGTGAACTACTCAAGGCACACGAGAACAATAGAGAATCGTTCAGTAGGAAGCCTCCTGGAACCAAAGGAAATACCACAACCTACTAGAAACACTACTATAGCTTCTCAAGCTATTGGGAATATAATTGCATCTAGAAGGGGAAAGAGATTTAGTGCAAGTAATCAGAAGCATCAATGGAGAGTTAGCACAAGGCCGTGATGGGTGCCCAAAGCATTGCTCCGTGCTCAAGGGTTTAATGTAGGAAATTGTTGGATTTGGTTACCAAAACCACTCGCAAAGCCACCTCCTGTGACCACAGAGCGAGTCCCATCCAAATATCAGAGAAAGCGGAAGAGACCCACATAGAGATTTAGGTCATGGACCAAGATACTTGAGGAGAACACACTTGATAAGTTAGTGACTGGTGAGCTAGTTCCTATGACACTTGAGTCCACAATTCCAAAAGAGAAACCACTTGAAGTTGCTACTACTCCACAAGAGGAACTGGTAGTGTCCAAAAAGTCCTCTAGTAAGGGGGAAAAGCTAGAGCCAAAGCAATCACTTCCATGTGAGGCTGCTCAAGTTGAAACAGAAAGTCCAAGGATAGATGAGATAAATCCCTCAAGTGTTGATAAGCAACAACTTTAGGTTGTTGCTGGTTCTTCAAAACAACCAAAATCTCCTCAAAACCAAGAACCTTTGTCACCCAAACCAAAACAAAAAATCTGGCAATAATAGCCTGGTGTAGTTGCTCAATCTAAGGACAAGGATCCATAAGGGATGGCTCTGAAAATATCAAAAGAGCAACGAAATTCCTCTATGAGTGTTGTCACAAACAAATTTGGAAATACCAAGACCATGAATACTTCCATTTAGTCCAAGAATCCAAGTGCACAGTCATTTATGACTGTCATGATTGACCACTCCACTGAATTGAAAGTTACTACTTCCAATTCTGAGATGAAACCCATATAATCACAGCCCTTGGCTGTGACTAAGACTATCACTTCAGCTGAAGAACAAGTCCCTATTACTTCAGCCTCACACAAGGATATATAATCTAGTGCATAGAGCATAATGAGTTCATTGATTCACAAGTCACGTTCTTCTCGACCAAAGGCTCCAATACACTTGAAACCAGCTAAATGATCGATCTGGAGACGTTAGAAAAGAGTGGACAACACAAACATCAATCAAAAGCTACAAGTTCTCAAGAACTAGATGAAACACTCTTGACTTCACTTGCTCGTGCATAGTTATAAAGAAAATGACCAAGGTAGAGCAGCAGAAGCATCTCTTAATTCCTGTGTTCTACACTGGGAAGCACACACCAAGTTGGGAAGATGTTGCAACATTGGCCAAGAAAGAAAAAGAACAAAGCGAGTTCGAACAAAAATGGCATTCTAGTCGAGGGTTAGTTGCATGATATGGTAGCTGCCTAATGACAAGTACTGAGCAAAGAAAGACACTTTGGACTTCAGTGCATGATCCTACATATGTTGCTCCTACATGTCTCCGAGTGCTTGCACTTGTTTGTGGTGTCAACATTTCTGAATTGGTTAAATTTAATCCCTTGTGTGACAAACTTCTTTCACAGGAAGAGCTACACATTGCAAGTCAATTAGGACAATGAGACATGATAAGTGATGTCACTAGATATATATTTTGTCTCACCCATGACCCACAACTTCTTGATGAGCATGCTTCATTAGAATACAATCCTAATTTCTATGAATGGTTTATTCCAAGGCTCCATGACACACCACCAAATCTTACCTCTACTTCTAGTACTACAATGATCGAATCTTCATCCAATGATGTGAAGCAAAGTGATGTACAGAAACCTTCTCCTAACCCCCCAAACACAGTGGTTGGAAGAGGTATGCTTGTGACTCCAGATCCTAGGCCCAAGGCCACTAATGTTCCTACTAGATCACCCCACCAGTTAGTCCCAATTTAGCTAATTGAACCCCGAGATGCTCCAAAGGAGGTTGCTGAGACACATCTTTAGATCAGCCCTACTAAACCTGACCCTCCTTCTTCTGGCATCAAGCCTTTGCTAGTATGTCAACCATTGAGTACCATGGCTGCTCATTTGGCAAAGAAATTCAATTGCTCTAAAACAAAATGCCTAGTCCAATTTGAGGCCATATACACTACTTATGCCAAGTTGTTTGCAATGATTGATCTAGGCCTTCCTGATGATGAGGTAGTTCAGGTTGCTTCTCAATGGCATTCCACTTGGGAGGACAATGAACATCTTTGTGACAAAAGCCTCTTGATTCAAGAGGAATATGTTATGACTCTCCCTCAAGAGCACTTGCTATCATGCTGATTTATTCATTCTTATGATTCTGTGACCAAAATCCAAGACCAATCAGTACTTGATGAGCTTGACCAGAATTGTCATTCCTCAAGTTCATTCTTGCAGAAGTGGTTTTCTCATTGACTTGAGAGTGCTTGCAATGGCAGTCGTCTTATGACCAAAGCTGAGCAATGCCGTACAGTCAGTACACTTCAAGTTGACCCAACTTATTGTGAGACCACTTCACTGCGCTCTATCATCCTAGCTCAAAATCTTGCCTTGCCACATGAAAGTTGATATATCACCCATTGCTTGACAAGATTTTGATCAAAGAGGAACTACATAGAGGAACTACACAGAGGAACTACACATTGCTACTCGCTTTGCATGACCCTCTTTGCTTGGTAATATGATTACCTACATTTGTGGACAGGTTGCCAAACCACTTGACTTGGATGCTTTTGCCGAATTGGAGTACAATTTGAATTTCTATGACTGGTGGATCCCAAAAACTATAGAATACTAACTCTTTTTCCTTTTTATTCTTAGTTTCTTTGTATATATTTTTCTTTAGCTCAATTTGTTACACTAACAAGAGAAAAATCCCTCCGACTTTAGGAACAACACTACATCTTATACGAGGGCAACAAATAAAAACAAGGGATACAAGCTCAAGCCCTTTCACTCCTCGTGCGATGGTGAAATTCAAAGAAGAAAAAAAATTGTTCATAATTCTTTCTATCTTTTTCCCTTGAATCCACTGCTATGCATGGTACTCTCATAATTTCACCAAGTGAATGCAGGAAAATAATAGGTGACAAAGCAATGCAATGAGTCTCAACTTGAAGCTAACACTAGCATCAGAACCTTCCTAAACATCTCAAGCTCGAGAGGCATCACGTCAAGACATCAAAGTCCGATCAAGACAATGAGTTTATCTTGGAGCCTCACTGAAGAAACACAGAGCTTAAAGAACTTAACAATGAGGTTTCCATTTCTTCAATGACAACATACCTTGACTACAACATCCAATGGTCATCTACATCCTTAGGAGCCATTGCAAATTGCTTCATCAATGAGCATACCAATCTTCATTGCCAAGTTTAGGTTCTTCTTCCCCAAAAACTTCATCAACAATGTGGCAATGTGCTTCAGTGTCCAAGCTCAATATTCAAATCTTCATTGTATGCACCTCATTGCACTAATCATCTTATGCACCAAGTTTTATTCTTTGCAGTTAGCCTTTTGATCTCATACTTCCATTTCTCCTTGTAAGGAAGCATGCCTTATTGTATATCACTATTGCTACTTGACTTGCCAAAAGAAAAAAAGAAGAATAACAAAGAGAGAAAATAAAAAAAAGAGGGAAAAAACACAAGAGGCAAAAAAAGAAAAAAAAAAGCACTCACATGCACTGCACCACACCTAGGGGTCCTCAACAAGTTGGATACATCCAATGGCTTTGGTTGGCTGGCTTCGTCTCTAAGCCCCTAGCCCTTTTACCATTTTTTCACACATTTTCTTAGGGCACATCAATGTCAAGACATAGCTCAAGAGTCTCAGCTTGCCTAGGTAGACATGTCTCCTTGAGTAACCTGCACATTTCATCCCTTCATTTGATTTATCTAGTGCCATTAATCCTCACTTCCCAAGCAATGTGGAAAAGGTTCTTCAACATAAAGCCAACCATTGCATTGGCTACCATGTGTGGTTGATCCTGCAGAGACCCATGTTCTTCAAGAGTTTATTGGATTGGACACCTGCTAACTCCTTTTCCCTCAGTCGCCACAACAAATTTTCCCATCATCATCTATTCAAGTTCCTTTGCTTCATCAAGTATCATCATCGACAGAAGAACCCATGGAGAAGTCTTCTAACTATGTATTAGGCTATGTAAGCATGTGCACTCACTTAGTATTTGCACCATAACCTATTGACGGTTTTGGGTCCTCAAGTGTGGGACACCACTTCAGGCTTCGACCCATCTCCCAAACCAACATCATTATTCGTCTTGTGCACAAACAACAGACTAGCACTTTCCCCTAGGGAACGAGAGGTTTTACTTTGCAGGTTCAAAGTATTTTGAGAAGGAAAATTGAAAGTGCAAGTGTCAAATCCTATTTTTCGGTGGATATTTATTTTGTGGAGCTTTAGTGTATTATTTTGGGCACTCGTGTATCATGGACATCATCATATTATCATGGATGTATTCCTTTGTGAGAGCCCGTGCAGATTGTAATTATCACCCACAATTGTATTTGTTGCACCCAAAAGTATTGTGTGGGTTGCATACATGTATTTGTGGTTAGAGTAGCATAGGCTTGGTCTATTTAGGCTAAGGTACAAGCATGCTTCAAGGATTGACCGGCCTAGAGCTCACTAAGTGGGTAGGATGCCCAAGAGAGGTGGAAAACCCTAATTCACAATTGTGGAAACCCTAAACAAAAAACCCAAAAGGGGCGCAAAACCTAAACGCAAAAAGAAAACCCTAACCCTAACCCTAATTATTGGTCTATATAACGGTGGGAGGTTCTCAGTTGTGTTCACCCTTTTGGCACATCCATGCTGCGATAAGAAGGGAGACTTGTCAGTCATTGTTGGAAAAAATATCCCAACAAAATAAAGTGCAACAAATGTAAGAAGACATGGCATATTACTAGAAAATGTCCTACTACCTCTGACATACCCAAAGAATTGGATGCCAACTTTGTCTTCAAAACATCTGAAGATCGACTTTCTAAACACTATAAATCCTCTACTTATAAGCACTCTTGTAGCCTGATTCATAAAGGCATCCCATTTTGTTTGTGGGGGGCATTAACATGCCTTGTAGTCCAATGCTACTCTGGCATTGAGAGATAGGCATGTGAACACTATGTATGCAGGGGTGTATATTAAGGGTAGTTGAGTGTTGTGAATGAATTGGAGGGCAGGGGGAAACCCTAACCCTAGCCATCCAAAGGCTATATAAACAGCCTAAAGGTTACTCTCATAGTTGAGGAGAGTGTATTATTTGTACTTATAAACAACTCACTAAGCAAGATCTTCTTCTTGTACTTGCGCTCTCTCTCTCCCTCTTGTGCACACTCTCATGCTTCCACTCTGATATTTCAACAATTGCATGGTGTTATAAACTACCCACAAATACCATTGTTTTGGTTAGTTGGTTTGTAGTGGAAATACAACTACATTAATAAGTTTTCACCACTTATAGAGTTAGTTATAGAGTTAGCTAGCTTGCGTTAAGTTAGGGGTTTGGTCTACCTTAGACCTAAGGTTGTACTTTCACTCTATTACTTCTAGTTCAACAAGCACAATCTATCATTTTTAGCTCTCTTTCACACACACACACACACACACACACACACACACACTCTCTCTCTCTCTCTCTCTCTCTCTCTCTCTCTCTCTCTCTCTCTCTCTCTCTCTCTCTCTCTCTCTCTCTCTGTCTCTCTGTGTGTGTGTGTGTGTGTGCGTGTTTGTGTGTGTGTGTGTGTGTGTTTCCAATGATATTTTGGATTTTTTTTTGTAATGCCGAAAACAAAGTAGTACTCTGGCATGCCTACCATTTGAGCCATTGTAATAAGTCCCATTTTTTTTTTGAGGGCAAAAACCTTTTGAGTGGGATGGAATGTAAAGGATGAAAAATACTTGAAAAAATAAGAAACATAACAAAAAAATACTTGCCACACTGGTTGGTCATATAAGGATGTAAGAGACCCATAAAATATCCTAAAAGCATGGTCAGAGATCTTTCCAAATCCACCTACCTTAAAATCACCCCCTGTGATGCGTAATCGATAAGATACATCGATTTTCCTTTACCAAGGATTCTCATGTTGATTCTCCATCTATTTTGCATCTCCTTCTTCACAGTGATGTTTGTGGTCCTATGCGAACCAATTCTCAGTGGATTCATATATATTGTCACCTTCATTGATGACAAAACCTGATTCACTTGGGTATTTGGAGTGAAGCCTTCTTTTCTTCTAGAATTTTATGGCCATGGTTGAGAATCAAAGCAGCTTTTTTATTCGAACCATTCATGCCAATAAGGGGGGTTAATATATTTTTGAACAATTTTTAGACTATCTTGCATCTCGAGGTATTCATCATTAGTGCATAGTTCCTTTGTCCCCACAATAAATTGAACTAGTGGAACATAAGAATAGATCACTAATGGAGATGACAAGATGCACGATGAAGAGTAAGAATTTACCAAATTATTTTTGGTTCTATGATAATCCTTCTTCCGCTTATGTGTTGAACATGTCTCTCAAAGAGCTTGTGCACCATCATCCTTATGAGGCATGGAATAGCACCAAGCTTTCTATATCTTAGATAGGGCTTTTGATTCATTATTAGGGTATTCTCATGTAGCTTCTTAGAAGAAGCATAAGTTGGATAATAGGTAGTTTATTGCAAATCTATTGGGTATAGTAATGAAAGAAAAGGGTAGTTGCTTTATCAACCTTCGATGGGGCAAGATTATTATCAATTGAGATGTTATCTTCATTGAAAATACTTGTCAATGAACTATTGAAGATAGCATATTATTGATGCTGTAGACTCATCCAAGAGGGAATGTCAGCATAAGTGACTAACGATGTGGAGTTCTTCTTCAAATAGTAGCTTATCAAGGAGTGGATGGTGAAGAAACTCCTTGGGTGGAGATAGTGCATAAGACTCAATTATGTGGTGAAGAGATGTGGTCTTATAATATGTAGTGTCAGGGGCACACCATGATTAAGTGTACAGATTAGTTCTTGTTGATGCCATATGAATACACACCCCATGAAAATGAACCGTTAATAGGACATCCTTGAGCCAACCATGCGAACCCACCCTTGCCATATGATCATAGAACCTTCTAGAAGATATGCCATGTCATTGCTTGCATTTTTGATGAAGTCATCATAGAACCTTCTAGAAGATATACCGTGTCATTGCTTGCATCATCGATGATATCATCATGGAACATTCTTGAAGATCTTTAGCCACTCTCCAACATCTATAAAAGGAAAGGCTCACTGTAGAGCTCCTTAGTCTTGCCAATGCTAGTCTTGGGAGCTCAAGGAGTAGGGACCTCCAAGTAAGTAACTTTGAGTTCCAGTTATAGTTCTTGTCTATTCATGGTATCTAGTCTTGTCTTGTCTTCTATTATGCTCCTGTTGTCTTGTCACCTTGTAATCTCGTAGTATGAGTTCTTGCCTAGTATTATCTTCTATATTGTTCATCCCCATCATTCAAGGGAGATCTTGTAATTCTAATATCTTGTATCCATACATATGGTCTCCGGTTGTGGGATCCTTCATATCCTATCAAGTGTTGTTGTCTATACCTATGATCCCAAGTTGTGGGATTTTTCGTAACTTGTAAAGTTATCATTGTACCTTGTGCCTCTACGTGGGATTACCTTGTAATCAAAATTCTTGTAACAAATCTTGCATCTAGTCTAGTCTCTTGAGTATAGTTTAGTGCTCTTATAACAATTTGTCAAGTCTACTTTCTAGCCCTATTGAGCACCATGGAGGCGACCCTTGAAAGAATTGTGGCCTCCCTTCAAAACATATAATAAAAAATTCAAGACTTGAATGAATGACAAGTGCAACTTCAAATAGAACACCCTATGCATTTAGGCCATGCGCTTCAAGAGATGCAAGACAAGATCCAAGACTTACAAAACAAGAGGAAGTGAACATATGATTCCGTGTGTTTATCAACCCCCAAAAGAGAACTCAAGATTAGCATGCCAAAGAAGTTCAATGGTGACCGTTGGAAGTTCAAGGGAGTTCTACAACAAGTAAAGCTCTATATCTAGGCAATTAATCTATGACCTCACTTGACATGAGGAGTATTTTATCATCCAATTCAGATGGGGTTTTTGAGATGACATCAAGGACCTCATGCTCACTATGCGTGAGGCAAAAACACTCAATGATTATATCGTGCAAGCCATCCAGTGTGATGATAGATTATTTGAGAGGAAGCAAGAAAAAAAAGAAGAATTAAGGCCTTGCCAATGGAATCTAGCCCCAATCAGAGACCCAATCAAAGAAGAAACCAAGCCTAAGATGATGCAAATAGATAATACCAAATTTGATCCCTTTATCCCACAAGAAAAGCAAAGACAAAGAGAGAATCATCTATGCCTATATTGTGGAAACCCTAGACACATAGCTGTTGTAAATTGCCCAAATAAGTAGGCAAGAACCCCAAGAGTTGCTGTAACCACCCTTGAGTAGGAATAGGAGGATGTCTGGTCATGAATGAGACCATACAACCAGACCTTGATATAAAAAAGGGTCTCTTGATTCCAGCCACACCCATGGAAACTTGTGACAGTCTAGATGATCTTACCAAGAAAGACCCTTTTCCTCAAAGCCTTGGTGGACTCTGTGCCTTTGCATGTTTCATTGATGATGGCATTGTGAATAGATACTAGATTCCAATACTCCAAAAGACGAGGCGAAGTCATGGATGGAAGACCTCTAGCATTTGGAGATATTACCAAGGAAACCTGACGACTCATGGTGACTCTTGGCGATCACAAATCTCATGTATACTTTAATGTCATATCCAATCCCACGAATCTAATCATCCTTGGATTGCCTTGGCTAAAGAAACACAACCCAGAAATTGATTGGGTTAAGTAAAACATTACACATCATGAAAATCAAGGAAAGTCGATATATCTAGGAGCCAAAGCCTTTATGCACATAGCAAGGCATAAACTAACCTACATGATATATCATATACTAGCTTAAGTATCCAATAAGGATGAATTAGTCAAGCTACCAAGCCAATCTCAAGAATTCAAAGATGTCTTTAGAAAAAAGAATGAAGATCTCTTGCCTAAGCATAGACCATATGATTGTGCTATAGAACTCCATGAGGGGGCTCAACCAACATTTGGACCCATCTACATCCTCTCCCCTGATGAATTAGCTGAATTACACATGAACATTGATGAGAAATTAGCCAAGGGGTTCATTAGGCACTTGAAGTCTCCTGCTGGAGCCACAAATCTATTCATGAAGAAGAAAGAAGGGTCACTTTGAATGTGTGTGGATTATTGAGGATTCAAAAAGATAATTGTCAAGAATCGATACCCTTTGCCGTTGATACCAAAGCTCTTTGAATGCCTTGGAAAAGCCAAGATCTTCTCATAAAGATTGATTTACGCGGGGCTTACAATCTTGTATAGATTAGAGAAGGAGATGAATGGAAGACATCCTTCCACACAAGATATGGTCACTTCGAGTATGTTAGTATGCCATTTGGTCTCACCAATCTTCTGCACTGTTTCAACATATGATGAATGATATCTTCCTAGAGCATCTAGATGATTTTGTAGTTATATACTTGGATGATATCTTGATATTCTCAAAAGATCCAAAGGAGCATAAGCACCATGTAAAATTAGTTTTGGAAAATCTTAGAGAAAGAGGACTATATGCAAAACTTGAGAAGTGTTTTTTCCATAAGAAAGAAGTGGAATTCTTGGGGTACAATGTCTCCCAAAGAGGAATCTTCATGGACCCCAAGAAGATCAAGACTATTCTTGACTAGCAGACACCCACATGCGTCCACGATGTCTAATGTTTCCTTGGCTTCACCAACTTCTACATGATATTCATCAAGGATTACTTAGAGGTTGTCACACCACTTACCAAACTCATAGGAAACTCAAAGTTCTCATGGACCCTAGAAGCTGAGAAGGCCTTCTAGACCTTGAAGATCACTTTCACCCATTGCCCCAATCCTAGTCCACCTAGATTCTACCAAGCCATTTTTCTTGGAGAACGATGCATCAAACTATGCATTAGGAGACATCTTGTCCCAGCATGGAGATGATGGTCATATGCATCCACCAGTCGTATTCCACTCAAGGAAGTTCTCCCCTCTAGAGATAAACTATGAGATCCATGACAAAGAACTCCTTGCCCCACTATAGATGCCTTTGATACTTGGTGTCATCATCTAGAGGGTGCAACCCATAAATTTATCATCTATACATATCACAAAAATCTAGAATACTTTATGACAACCCGCATCCTCAATCAAAGACAATCCCGTTGGACTAACTTCTTATCTAGGTTTGGCTTTGTCATTACCTATTGCCCAGGACTCCAACAATGCCAATCAAATGCTTTATCAAGAAGATCCTACCTGGAACATAAGAAGGGAGAAGAAGCTTTTGATCAACAATGAGCAATACTACTCAAGCTAGAGCATCTCTAGCTATAATAGCCATCTCTAGTTGTCACCACGTTGATCCTACCTTGATCCAATTAATCCATGAAGCCTGGCTCCATGATGATTTGGCCAGCAATGTCAAGAGAAAAAATCAAGAGGAAAAAGGAAATGGATTTTGCGAGTTTTGTGAAACTAATGGATTATTATACTATAAGGATCTACTTTCGCCTGAAACTCTTAATCTTAACGTTGCACATCCCTCTAGGAAAGCCAAGACTCTAGGTACTCCAACAACACCATGACACCCTAAGCAACATGACACTTTGGAGTTAATAAGACCTTAGAGATTATTTCAAGAGATTTTTGGTGGCCCCAAATGTGGAAAGAAATTGAAGAATATATAAAATCATGTGATACTTGCAATAGGGCCAAGGTACCTTGTCACAAACCACATGGCCTCCTACAACCCTTGCCCATTCCAATGTAACCTTGGTCTTCTCTATCCATGGATTTCATAATAACATATCTTCCCAAATCAAACAAATACGACTCTATTCTTGTTGTGGTATATAGTCTCACAAAAATGGCACATTTAATCCCTACCACCAAGACCAAGTGTTATGGATCCCCCTATCACACGCATCGTGCCACGGACCATCTCACCATGTCATCCCAACACAGCACGGCACAACATAACAGGGTCCCCCTCAACACAACACAACACCTCAACATAGCATAACACCTCCACCCAACATGGTTCCTCAACACAACATGGCACCCCAACACGACATGGCACCTTGGCACATCACGGCACCTCGACACGGCACGATTTCTCAACTCAACACGGCAGACCTGAGGATCTCCCGAGGTCGATTGGAATACCTTGTTCACTAAAAGAGTTATGACATCAATAGTTGCACTTGGGAATCTGTAGAATATCTCCAAAGAGCACCTCTCAAAGTCAAAGAATTTCACAAGAGAAATCCAATGAAACTTGGACCAAACCACCAAGCTGCTCCTCGTGAAACTTGTTGCCAGAGGAGGGGGTGATGTCACAGACATGCCATGATCAAGTGTATGGATTAATTCTTTCTCATGCCATACGAATCCACAACACATGCGAATGCATCCTTAATAGGACATCCTCAAGCCAACCATGTGAACCCACCCTTGCTATGTCATCATAGAATCTTCTGGAAGATATGCCATGTCGTTGCCTATATAATTGATAATGTCATCATAGAACATTCTTGAAGATATGCCATGTCATTGCTTGTATCATTAATGATGTCACCATGGAAAATTCTAAAAGATTTTAGCCACCCTCCAACACATAAAAGGAGGGGCTCGCCATAGAGCTCCTTAGTCTTGCTAATGCTAGTCTTGGGAGCTGAAGGAGTCGAGACCTTCAAGTATGAGTAACTTCAAGTTCTAGTTCTAGTTCTTGTCTAGTCATGGTATCTAGTCTTGTCTTGTCTTCCATTATACTCTTGTTGTCTTATCACCTTTGTAATCTCATTGTATGAGATTTTTCCTAGTACTATATTGTATCTTGTTCATCCCTATCGAGGGAGATATTGTAATTTTGATATCGTATATCCATACCTACGGTCCTGGGTTGTGGGATCTTTCACATCCTATATCAAGTCCTATTGTCTATACCTACGGTCTCGGGTTGTGGGATTTTTCGTATCTTGTTAAGTTATCATTGTACCTTGTACCTCTACGTGGGATTATCTTGTAATCAGAATTCTTGTAATGAATCTTGAATCTAGTCTATCTCTCGAGCACAGTCTAGTACTCCCAAAAAAATGCATTTCACACTTTTAGGATCCAACTTATTGCGGTTTTCCTTAGGCACATGGCAGAAGGCTTCACATCCAAAGACACACAAATGAGTATATGAGGGAGGATTTCCTGTCCATATCTCCTCTACAACTTGGAAGTCAATGCTACTATAGGGTGACCTATTAATGATATGTACTAGAGTAGTAACTATCTTAGCCCAAAAATGCTATGGTAAGCTAGCGTGAATAAGCATGCTACAGACCCTTGCCTAGATAGTTCTATTCATATGCTCAATGGCGCCATACCATTTTGGGGAGGAGTGTAAGGGGGGGTCAACACCTGACACTTAATACCCTGCTCATTACAAAACTGCTCAAAAGCACACGAGACATACTCAACCCATTATCTGTCTGTAGGCATTTTATCCTATGCCTAGATTGGTTCTCTGCTAGAGCAAGCCAACACTGAAAGACTGCCAAGACATTAGATTTTTGCTTTATGGGATAAGCCTAAACCTTACGTGAATAATCATCAATAAATGCAACAAAGTACTTCACATTCCATAAGGATTGACATGGCATGGGTTCACATACATCTAAATGCACAAGAGCCAAAGGCTCACCCATGCGTGAAATACTAGACTTTTTATGCGAATTCCTAGTCTGTGTGTCGTATAAATATATTGAAAAATAGACAAATGATGTATGCTCCAAGAAGAGCTATCTTGAATCCCATATGCACAGTGAGGACAGTGGAGAAGTTGGAAAGCTATAAAAGCATGTACTGTCAAAATTGTGGGAGAGAAGGAAGGAGTCTCACTTGTAGCTTTCTTGCTTGCACAATGGGGGAATACACACAAAGGTGGAGGCTGAAAACCGTTTTCCTCTTCTTAGTTGTGTAAGCCAAAAAGAACTCAAGTACATAGAAATAGAAGAACCCTATATATGGGTCTCAAACCAAACTCAACTAACTAAGGTGGCATACTAACTGAGCCACGAACTAGAGTAGATAAGGATAGCTGTCATCTAGCTATTATTCATAGGTGGTGTACCAACCGCATCTGCAAACTGACAAGTCGGTGACATAAATACACAACGGTCACCCTGGCATATCACGAGTGGAGCTCGATATCTCAACATGTACTTGGTTCACCTTTAAAAAAAATGCTATTGTACTTAGTACTTAGAGTATAGAGGCTGAGAGAGGGAGAGGAAGAAGGCTTGCCGCCGCCGCCGCCGCCATTCGTGAAGGAGAGGAGGAGCCGCCGTCGCGAAGAGGAGCCGCCAAACCCTCGCCAAATATTTACGGTGATTCGATTCTCTCTTTCTTTTACTTGTTTAGGGTTTAATTTGTGTATATTGAGAGAGGGAGAGGAAATGAGAGAGAAACAGAGGGAGAGGGAGAGGGAGGGAGAGAAAGAGAAAGAGAGGGAGAGGGAGGGGGAGGAAATGAGAGAGGGAGAGGGAGGGAGAGAAAGAGAAAGAGAGGGAGAGGGAGAGGGAGGGGGAGGAAATGAGAGAGGGAGAGGGAGGGAGAGTGCATTCTCTGTCTCTTTTACTTTTTTTTATATAAATTGTGTATATATATTGAGAGAGGGAGAGGAAATGAGAGAGAAAGAGAGGGAGAGGGAGAGGGAGAGGGAGGAAATGGGAGAGGGAGGGGGAGGAAGGGAGAGAGAGAAAGAGAGGGAGAGGGAGAGGGAGAGAGAGAGATAGAAAGAGAGAGAAATTAAAGAGAGGGAGAGGGAGGAAATGGGAGAGGGAGAGGGAGGAAGAGAGAGAAAGAGAGGGAGAGGGAGAGGGGGAGGAAATGGGAAAGGAAGAGGGAGGGAGAGAGAAAGAGAGGGGGAGGGAGAGGAAACGAGAGAGAGAGAGAGAGGGAGAGGGAGGGAGAGAGAGAAAAAGAGAGGGAGCAGGAGAGGGAGAGGGGGAGGAAATGGGAAAGGAAGAGGGAGGGAGAGGGAGAGGGAGGGAGAGAGAAAGAGGGGGAGAGAGAGAGGGAGGGAGACATTAAACATAATAGGAAAATAAGAGAGGGAGAGGGGGGGAGACGAAAACATAATAGGGAAATGAGAGAGGGAGAGGGAGGGAGAAGAAATGAGAGAAGGAGAGCAAGAGAGCAAAAGGAAACGAGAGAGGGAGGGGAGAGAGAGAAAAAAGAGAGAATGAGAGGAGAGAGAAAAAGAGATAAGATGTTAAACATAATAGGAAAAGAGAGAAAGAGAGGGTGTGGGTGAGGGTGAGGGCGAGGAAAGGAGAGGAAATGAGAGAGGGAGAGAAAGAGATAAAAGGAAATGACAGAGGGAGAGAAAGAGATAAAAGGAAATGACAGAGGGAGAGGAGAGAGAAAAAGAAATGAGAGAGAGAGGAGAGAGAAAAAGAGAGAAAGATCATTAAACCTAATGGGGAAAGAGAGAAAGAGAGGGTCAGGGCGAGGGAGGGAGAGGGTCAGGGCGAGGGAGGGAGAGGAAATGAGAGAGGGAGAGAAAGAGAGAAAGGGAAATGAGAGAGGGAGAGGAGAGAGAAAAAGAGAAAAAAATCATTAAATCTAATAGAGAAAGAGAGGGTCAGGGTGAGGGAGGGAGTGGAAATGAGAGAGGGAGAGAAAGAGAGAAAGGTAAATGAGAGAGGGATAGGAGAGAGAAAAGAAATGAGAGAGAGAGAGGAGAGAGAAAAAGAGAAAAATCATTAAACCTAATAGGGAAAGAGAGAAAGAGAGGGTCAGGGTGAGGGAGGGAGAGGAAATGAGAGAGGGAGAGAAAGAGAGAAAGGGAAACGAGAGATGGAGAGGAGAGAGAAAAAGAAATATGAGAGAGATAGGAGAGAGAAAAAGAGAGAAAAATCATTAAATCTAATAGGGAAAGAGAGAAAGAGAGGGTGAGGGTGAGGGAGGGAGAGGAAATGAGAGAGGAAGAGAAAGAGAGAAAAGTAAATAGGACCTTACAATAAGCTCATCCTAGGCTCATAGGGGTTAGGCCGATCCTCAACAAACCTAAGGGATATATGGCTAGAGAGCCCTAGCATACTTGTGCCTCCTAGCATAATGTTCTTCTTGCAAAGAGACCTCTCATACATGGGGCTTGTCCTAGCCTCCACCACGCAAATATACAATGAAGGCAATCAATCTATCAGTATGAAAAACATTCATTTTTCTTAACGTAATCCCAAAAATAACTTTGGATATTCCATAAAAATCAATCTCTTCTTAAGACAAATACAAAAAACTAAAATAGCATCATTCATATATATGCTTCACAAAACTAAAACAACATCACCACAAGATCTCTTAGGAAACTCATATTCAACTATCAATTTTAATTAATAAATATAATATAAAATCACTTGCAAGGAAGGTCACTCTTTTATCATTAACCCTCTTTCTTCCTTAAAATAGTCTTAGGAACAAATTTATGCTCTAACCCTCATATATTTGAGCATAATAACTAATTTAAGATTTATTCCATGAGTAGTAGTAGTATATATGCAACCATTAAGCTAGAGATCATGCTTTGGTATCTATGGAGATCCCAATCTCATGCCCTTATAGAGATTGTAGTGTACAATAGTGTGGAGAGAAGATGGGTGAGTTGTAAATGGTAAAGGAGAATTCTATTGATGATGGAGAGAAGATGAGGTGAATCACCAATCCTATTCTTAGTGAGTGCAACCTACCCATAGTCATGGTCATCGTGGTCGTGGTCGTGGTCGTGGTCGTAGTTGTAGTCGTGGTCGTGGTCGTGGTTGTCGTAGTTGTAGCCGTGGTCGTGGTCGTAGTCATGGTCGTGGTCGTAGTCATAGTCATGGTCGTGGTCGTGGTTGTCGTAGTTGTAGTCGTATTCGTAGTCCTGGTTGTGGTGGTCGTGTTCGTGGTCATAGTCATGGTCGTAGTCGTGGTTGTGGTCGTGGTCGTGGTCGTGGGTCGTGGTTGTGGCCATCATAGTTGTAGTCGTGGTTGTGGTCATGGCCGTGGTCGTAGTCATAGTCATAGTCGTAGTCATAGTCGTGGTCATAGTCGTAGTTGTAGTCGTGGTCCTATTTGTAGTCGTAGTCGTAGTCATAGTCATAGTCGTGGTGGTGGTGGTGGTGGTGGTAGTCGTAGCTGTGGTCATGGTCGTGGTCGTGGTCGTCATAGTCGTAGTTGTGGTCGTGATCATGGTCGTAGTCGTAGTCATATTCGTAGTCGTGGTCATGCTGGTCGTGGTCGTGGCCATGGTCATGGTCGTAGTCGTGGTCATGGTCGTCGTAGTCATGGTCATCCTCGTGGGTCGTGGTTGTTGTCATCGTAGTTATAGTCGTGGTTATGGTCGTGGCCATGGTTGTAGTTGTGGTTGTAGTCGTAGTCGTAGTCGTAGTCATGGTGGTGGTGGTGGTGGTGGTGGTGGTGGTAGTCGTAGTCGTGGTCGTAGAAAAAGAGAGAGATGGAAGCAAAGGATAACAATTTAAGAAAAAAAAGGAATGATAAAAAAAACAAATTGTTTGTTGTAACGTAGAGAAAATGGAAAACCATGAAGGTCCTGTTGTTCAAGATCGCGAGGCGTATCTTAATGAGCGTGTCCCATGTCCTTGCTCTCAATGCAAGCTGGAAATTAGACGAAAACACCGATTGTCTATAGAACACATACAAGGATTTGGCGAGTTTCAATCTGAGATCATTGATCAAGCGATTGTGGATTTTTAGCAAATGGTAAGAAAAGTTAATATCAATCATGCATTGTACTCGCAAGCTAATTGAATACCATATACAATAAGATTGGGTCTCGTTGGCAAATTTTCTATCGAGGGAGGTGATGTCTCATCCCAAGAAGGAGTGCACCCTTTGCGGCCAATTAGAAGAGTTCGTGGGCGTGCGATGGATGGAGTGCATGAGCGAATCCACCACTTGCAAGGCCAATCTATACCGTCAATGCGAGAGGAGACAGGCAACCTTCCAGACCTACCTACAATCTCGGAGCCTGAGATGGAGGCAATGATCAATGCATTGATTCCCATGGATGTCGAGACTTCTGATCCGCTTAGAGAGGAAGCATCCATACCATTATATGATGGGTGCCGAGTATCTTGCCTGAAGACACTACTTGCACTCTTAAGTGTGCAAGCAAAATATGGGTGGAGCGATATGAGTGTGATCGAGTTGTTCAGGTACCTTGTACATACGCTTCGTTGATTTTTTTTTGGCACTATTATTAAAAATATTTGTGCTTTTACAAGGTGTTTATGATTTTTTTCAGATTATTGAAATATCATATATTACCACCTGTAAATACCATACCTGAGTCTCGTGATGATGCACGACATGTTTTACGAAAGCTTTGCATGGACTACAACAACATCCATGCATGTATCAACGATTGCATACTATTTCGAGGAGAATACGAGACTATGGAGACATGTCCAAAGTGTGGTGCTCACAAGTATCGACAGGACTTGCAAGGGCTAACCATCTCTCAAAAAGTTCTTAGACACTTTTCGCTTATCCCCCGCATAAACCACATGTTTCATACGTCCGGCATGGCAAGCTTGACAATGTGGCATGCGCAGAATAGGTCCACGGATGGAGTTCAACGAATAACAACGGATTCACGCGCATGGAGCCACATTGAATCTACCTTCCTAGGCTTTGCCCGAGAGCTAAGGAATCTTCGACTCGGTCTTGCAATGGATGGCGTGAGCCCATTCGGTCTGCACTCAACTTCTTACAGTGTCCCCGGCCACTACAAAGCCAAAAATATGGACATGTATCTTCGTCCATTAGTCGATGAGCTTAAGATTTTGTGGGAGGAGGGGATCACCGTGCAAGATATGAGCAGGCGCAATGGTCGGTGGTCTGCCAATATTCGAGCCATTCTCATGTGGACGATACATGACTTTTCGGGATTCGGAGAGTGCTCAGGTGAGTAGGCCTCTGTTCTTGTTGGTAATATCTATATTTTATCTCGTTCAAGCTTGTATTCACTGGGTTGTAGTGTTGGAATAGGTCTGGTTACCTCAGGTTATCATGCATGTCTATTGTGCGAGCCACAGTTAGACTCTCGAAGGTCACAAACCATGAAGATGGTATATCAATGACACGCCGCTTTCTTGCCAGAGGATCATGAACTAAGGCAAGGTTTTCTTGGACGACCTCCGACACGTATGAATGTTGCTAGCTGGTACGAGCTGAAAATGGTCCACGCAGAGTCACATCCAAATGGAATGCGGTGGTTCTCCGTTTTCTACGAGTTGCCATAAGATATGTCAGGTTTGTACTACGAATGGATTGTAACTGGCATGTGCATTTTGCTATTTGGAGTTTAGCCCTTATTCATAATGCTTTCTCATTTGTGGCAGTTTGTACTACCGATTGCGATCGTAGGATATCTTACTCCAGAATTACGCGGGGCCATTTATAGGTTGTCGACTTTGGTGTAATGGATCTCACAGAAGGAGATTAAGATATCCTCTATTGAATCCGCGAGGCGGGGAGCAGTGGAGACGGTCTGTCTCTTTGAGAAATACTTGCCCACCAGCATGCCCACGATACAAATCCACCTTCTTGCGCATCTTCTTGTAGATGAAGTGGAGATTGCTGGACCTGTCCATACGCGATGGATGCTCTTCTTGGAGCGCTTCATGAAAACCCTGAAAGGCTTTGTGCGACAATAAGCTTGGCCAAAAGGTAGCATGGCTGAAGGTTGGTTGGTGTCTGAGGCACTAGTGTATATTTCACAATGGCTACCAACGGTGGATCCAGACAACCAAATGCTATGCTCGTCACACTGAAGGACGGTGATAGACTGACTAGAGATGTGGTGGTTGGAAATGGGATAGAAAAAAGAATGGATGCCTCAATGGAGGAGAAGGGGAATCGCTTTTGTATGTTGCACCATGCCTCTATGGAGACGTGGCTCGCCAAGTACCAGATCGCTAGGCAAGATCGAGAGGAAGCGCGAGCTGAATTTCGATGTAGTATGTGTCATCGACCGATTCGATATCCCGAGGGCATGGAGGAGATGCTACGGTTTATGTCAACACAATGGTTGCATGGAGCTTTGACCACAGCGTCTCGTGAAGGGACAAAGGTCTCAATGGAGGAGTGGGAATTCGCGAGGGGATGTAGTCCAAAGGTGATGAGGGGTTTAGGATTTGTCGTATCTAAATTTTATATGTGACATCTAATTTGAGTATTTCAATGTACAGTACAAAATATATAGTGCAGCGTGGTCGCGCGGACGTCATTTTCGCGTGGAGCGTACTGACAAAATGCGCTCCACAATGGACTGTGGTATCATAGCAAGGTTCGAGCAAGAGAGCCGGCGACGAGCAACGGATCCAAACACCGTTGTGGATGAGATGGAGTATTTTGGAAACTTGCAAAGTATTGTTACGATGGATTACCGTAGCTTCTCCATGATACTATTCGATGTGGAGTGGTTCAAAGTGGTACTTGGAGGAGCTCGAGCAACAGTTCGCGGCAAGGTCTATCTGGATTTCTCAAAATAGATTAAAAAAAAGGACAGATTTGCATGACACCTTTTTATTGCCGGTCCATTGTGAACAGGTGCATGGACTCATTTGTTTGCTAATTGTATTATGATGTGGTTTATATCACAATGGTTTAAACTCTCTTGTATGTGTTTGTGAATAAGTAATCTTCTATCCAAACCCCCGACAACCTCGATGGTAGTATGTTATACCTTGAACTCCCCGAAGTGCGAGAGTATATAATCAAAGCGATGTTTCGAGCATAGATGAAGATAATATGCAAATAGAGGGGTCGATATTGCAAGGGGTGGAGGCCACTGAAAGCTTGGAGCCAGCATTGGCTAACAATGATGGAAATACAGGAGTCCAAGAATTCTTTGAGAATGAGGTGGACTCATCCTTTTGTGGTGACATGTCTATCACCCTTTCAGTATATGCAGAGTTGTGTCAGGAGATTGATATGGGACCATAGGATACTTCATACTTGGAGCATCCACTTACTCAATTCGTTGACCAATCGCTTATAAGGATACATAAGATATGCATTTTAAGTGAGATCTTTTTTTTAGGATTTATATTACTGTGCTTTGTATGATTTAGATTGATTATTCTAACATCATTTTTTGTCTGTACAGGTGACATTTTCAGGATGAGTTAAGGGATGAGCGATGAGGAGTTACAGGATATCTTCACACGCATGTCTCCAGACCAGATCGCAAGATTAAGAGATATGGCAGACCAGGAGCTCTCTCGGTCTTCGTCAGGGCGCTCTGCTAGATCTACTTTAGCGTGTTCGGATGCTTCAGCTTTGAGCAGACGAGCTTGACGCTCCAGACTTGGGCCAGAGAGAGGGAGTGCTTTGGGATCAGGGGGATGCTGCAGAGATACGGATGCAGTGAGCCCGCGGTCGACATGGGATACAGGTGCGACTCCTCGCTCTTGTGGCCCTTTCAAGGAGCATGGCTCAGGCTCAGGTGGATACTTTGGAGGCACGGACGCGGTGTCTCTGTCTCGTTGTTCAGCTGGAGTTGCGTCACCTCCAGGATTTGTCACACTTGTGGGGACGTCTACTCCAGTTACTCCGGCTTTTGCTCAACTGTTTAGCAATGGCACCCCTATGGGTGCCACTCCGAGAGATATTACCCCAGTCAGTACACTGGATGCACAGGGGTCTCCTAGATATGCCCAGGAGCCTGGACGTAGATGGGAGAGGACCCATCTTAGGCAGACTCCAGGGGGATATGGATATCTAGTCAATGATAAGTCAGGAGCCATCATCATGAATGATGAGGGGAGGAGGGTGATGGCTCGCATGAGAGAGTTGTGCCAACAAGTTTTTTGGCACAACATCTTAGATCATTGGAAGAACATATTGGAGGGGAGCAAGGACTACATAGTAGCATCCTTGCATGAGGAGTTTCCGATTTTAGCCTCAGTAGATAGATTTTCTATGGGTTGGATGATGGATTGCATGTGTGCATATATATCACACAGACGATCCGACGCACGCAAGGCAATCAAGAGTGGGGCTGCAAAGCTCGAGTGATTAGATGCGGACGACTGAGAGAGGAGGCTACAGATTCTCTAGGACGTTGGAGTTAGCAGCACGAGGCAGCGAGGGCACGACTCGAGGCCAGAGTGGTCCATCATCTTGGGAGTGGCGGCCACATGATATTTTTGGAGGACTTTGTAAGTTTTTCTTTTGTTTTGCTTGTTTATTTATTTTTATATCCTTTGTACTGACAATCATGTTTCTAACAGTTAGCATTTTTTTTCTTTGCAGCACTCCATTACAAATCGCGATCCGACCAGCCTTGAGACTCGATATGCAGAGAGGCACGGTCTCACTTCATTGATCGACTGATTGTATAGACGCGGCGGCCCTGTAAGTCACTCATCTTTCTTGTCCGTAGTTACCATGTTTAATTAGAATGCATCATTGTATGGTGGACTGATGTGTTGTTTCTTTTTTTGTAGAGTCCGTTCGATGCTCCTTTGCGACGGGATGAGCTTTCAAAGGGCGAGGATATGTAGCTCGCCCTTGGATCCCTGGAGCTCACACACCTTTATTTTTTGGTCGCTTGATCTATGTAGACATTTTCTATATATTAGTGATATCTTGTAATGATTGTACCAATCGCTTATTATGCGATCATGTATTTATTTCATGTATTAGTGTTATGATTTCAATATACTTTGTTTTTGTTTGCAAGCGCATTGTACACAGTGCAGAAAGTATTTTGTATGGCTCTAATAAAGCACATATGCAAGCTGCCCTGCCACAAATTTTTTTTCCATGTTATCATCGCTATTAGAGTCGCAAATTCTACTGCTTGCATCGTTATTGGCGTCGTTATTTTTGTCGCAAACCGTCGCTATCAGCGTTGGTATTGGCATCAGTATCATGCGACGCTGATACCAACGCCAATATCGACATTTTGTTATTTGCATTTTCGTCGCTTTTAACATCGGTATAAGGCCTATATCTTGTAGTGATGTGGGATAGAATCCACTGACAAAACATGGTCAATAGTAACCGATACAACTAAGGGGTAGAGATTTCGAGACTTAGCACCTCTTGCAAGAGATCAATCATCACCAATGCCAACACTATAGAGTGACATCACCAATGCCAACATTAGCAAGAGATCAATCATCACCTAAGCGCAAAAAACTAGATATACTGTGATAGATATGAAACCGCTCATGGTAGGGGATCACATGAAAAGATGCACTCGAATCCAAGAGACAACATTGTGCATGCATAGACTAAGTCTCGATCAGCTGAGAGGCATCACATGAAGAGGTTGCTAATATGTAGTCACCATTGGACTCCTCAGGCTACTACATGACATTTATCTTGTCAATTTTTACGTTGGAATTTGTAGGTATAATACTACGATCATTGGATTTCTCCTGCACTTTCTCTTTTCCATTTTCTTTTTGCTTCTCATCGCACATCTTATGGCATTGTGACTATATGTGTCTTGCTTTTCCACAATAATGGCATGTAAGATTAGACTTATGTCCATGGGACTTACTACGTCCATGTGACTTAGACCCAGACTTCTGAGAGTCCTTCCCATGATGATCATAATCCTTCTTGCCACTTCTTCCACCTAATAGATAAAGGATGTGAACTAGGGGAAGCATACTTGTTTTTCTTGTTAATTTCTTTAATCAAAAGAACACTCTCTATATCTTTCAATTTCAGCCCATCAAGTTTATTGGTACAGATCATAGTGCAAAATACATCCCAAGACTCAGGTAAAGTGCCAAGCAGAAACAAAGGATGCAGATTATCTTGAAACTCAATACTCTATTGAAGTAGATTCTTCATGATAGAATGAAACTGGCTAAATTGAGCAAACAATGGGGTCCCCTCCTTCATGCGGAGTTTCATCAACTATTTAAGCCAATACATCTGCAAAGTAGGGCTCTGCTTTGCATAAAGTTCTTGAATCTTTTCCCATAGATTCCATGCACTCTGATCCTCATCTTCAACAACATTCTTGTGGATCTCTTTCGAGAGTGATAAAATAACAGTGGACTTGCATAGTACCCATGTTCTCAAGTTTAATACTCTTGTTTCTTAGTGGCTTAATTTGCAATTTCTGCACCAGAACCTGCCATATTTGAGACTTTTAGTAGCCATAGTTGCTACCATCCAACTTGGAAATGTTAAACAAAGTCGTACCTTTGAGATGACCTGTTGAGATGGCAACCTCAACATATGCAAACATTAATGATGGACCGGTTGGCTAGATGGGTGGACACATCTACACTTAGCACATGGATGGTCATTATGATCCTCAAATGGCCACTGATTCAAGGAAGCTCTCTTTCTCAACCCTTGAGATCTACAAACTGCTTATTGGTTAAGCATTTCAAGTTGAGCAGCTATGGCTGTTAGAATATCAAGCTCCCATTACTCTCCTATCAGTATGTATGACCGACATTAGCTGTGTCCAGCTGTATCAACAAGTGTGGGACATTAAATAAGCCAATGGTCTTAGACCTAGTGTGAATGGTCCTACGGACCTTAGTACTATTGTAGACACTTATGTTATGTTAGCAGTCTGAAATAATGGAAGATGATGAACGACCTGAAGGTCAGGTTGCTACTCCATTACATTGTCTCTCTCCCTCTCTCTTCCAACATGGTATCAGAGCCATCATGGATGGGCTCTTGAAGGCATGAAGTTGTGAGAAAGACCTGCAACCTGAAGACTCAGGGTAGTGGTTGAAGAGAAGCAGGCTGACAGTGTGCAGGCTGTCATTGTATCTATGAAGGTATGCATTTTGCCATTTTGGGTTCTATGGTTCATGGCAGTGCTTGAGGCTTGATTAGAGCCTTCAGGAGACTTGGTTGAGCATGTAGAAGGAGATGAACTGCTGCTGTAAACTGTCATGCTGATGGCGTGTTTGCGCCTGCTGTAAATGAAGGCTGTCCTGCTGCTAATGAAGATATCAATCACTACCTAGTTGATCTCCAGCTTGAAAATGCTTCTTGGAAGGTCCTTTGATGCCTTGATAAGTCAATGCTTGGTCTAGAGTTGATAAATGAGCTGGAATAATGAAGTACAGATCTGAAATTAAAGACATGCTGCTATAAACTAAAACAGGGCAGCATATACTGATCACTCTTTGAAGTATTGAAGCCATTTGATGAGCATTTTGAGCTCTACTGAAGTGAGGGTTCATTCAGGAAGCATATGTACTGAGTTTGATGCATTTGGATTGCATTTTACTGATAAAATATTCAGATTTGAAATTTTATGACAGGCTGAAAACTGTCATAAAACTTTCATCATCATACACTCATTCACTTGAAGAAATACATCTTTTGTTACCTATAGGGAGTTGTATGGTACGGGATATGATTGTTGAATGCTATGAGCATTGAGATGAGCATTGAAGGCTCTTAAAAACTGAAATCTGAATTAGAGAACAAATGTTTTGACAGTGTATTGGCTAGCCATAAGCAGTCCATGTACTTTTTGACATTACTTCTTGAAGATAGAGAGTCTGCGAATGCCCCTATGCTTATGTATTGATCCCTACACACAATGGCATATGTATGAAGTGGCTTGAGGATCTCTTGGGCTGAAATACATCTTGGTTTGATAGTTTATTGGTTGTATACAATTTGTGAGCAGATTTATGTCACTTATACTTGCTGGATATGCACTGTTTTGTGCCCGTATGACTATGTCTAGTTGCGTACATATACTAGCAAATGTCTGGGAAAGTTTGGAGCATGTATGACATGTTTTAAAGTGGTTTTTGATAGTAAATTCACTGCTGGTTACTGAAAAATTACAGGTTTCAGACTGTGCATTCTCTTTACTGCAATAAGCTTGCATGACACAGAGTTACAATACCTGCAAAGTCTATGTACTGACTGATGTACCTATGGGTTATACCACATGTTTGTGGATGTTTTTGAGGTTGTAAAGGGCTGAAATACCTTGGTTTTTTGCAGAGAATAGTTGCAAAAAACTGTCATAAACAGTCAAGGAATGAGGTTGGTCAGAGTGACTTGTTGGCTTGCAGGAAGTCAAGCAGTGACTAAATAGTGTCTGGTACAACATGGCAAATGCAGAAAGGACTGACAACATAACCCAGATAGTGGGGGAAAAGCTTGACAGTAAAAATTATGCCATATGGACGTTCTGCATGGAGAACTTCTTAATAGGGAAAGGCTATTGGGAGTTGGTGACTAGAGCAGAAGCTGAACCTGAGCTCCCCGATCGACCTACAGCTGATTAGAGATGCTTACACCGAGCTTGGACAGAAAGAGCTCGTAGAGTCTTGCACTGGCTCTCTTTATGTATCTCAGATGCCATGGTAATGCAGATAATGAACTGTAGCTCTCCTAAGGATGCATGGGACATTTTGGTCAAGTATTATGGCACAACCACAAGTGCCAGGAAGATACAGTTGAAGTAGAAGTTCAACAATATGGAGAGGAAGAGCAGATCTATACAGGATTATGTCACGGAGGTTAAAACCATTGCGGATCAGTTGGCATCTCTTGGTTCACAGGTTGAAGATGAAGACATGGTTGCTGTGACTTTGAATGGCTTGGGGCCTGAGTATAAGTCTTTTGACACTTTTGTGTCTGTGAGGGCTGAAATGCCTGATTTCAATGAGCTGGTTGCATTGCTTATCCATGAAGAGGTTAAGCTTGGTTTGGCTGCAGGATCTAGCAGTTCTAAAAACAAGGATGCAATTTTCTATTTTAATCAACGTGGCCGTGGAAACCATGGTAGAGGCTATGGATTTGGCAAAGAAGGCCAACAAAATGCATCCTATGGCAATAACAATCAGTAGATATTGAATGCAAGAGGTGGTGGAAACTTTAGAGGTAGGGGGAGATCTAGCCCTAGAGGTAAAGGCTCCTGGCAATAGCAGCATCCATCTGACAATCGGAACAAGGATAAGGATTGTCATTACTGCAGAAAGTATGGGCATATTGCCAAGGACTGCTGGAAGAAGCAGGGCAATCAGAAAGGCAAACAACATGGGCATTTTGCTACATCTAGTTAGGCAGATGATACTTTGAGAGACAGATCGTTTGCCATGCAGTATGTAAAAGACAGAGTTGTTGAAAAATGCACTGATGATGCAGTTTGGTACATTGATTCAGGGGCATCAAACCACATGACTCCTCATGGTGATTGATTCACTGATATGGTGGCTGAAAAAAATGTCTATGTTTGTATAGGTGATGACACACAACATAGCATTGAGCATAAAGGCAAAGTGCCTCTTGTGGTTCATGATGGAAAAAAGAAAAATTTGCATAATGTATTGCATGTTCCTTCGATTACAAAGAACCTACTGTCTGTTGGTCAGATGACACGGAGCAGAACTTGCAGGTTAGATTCAGCAAGCATGGTTACTTTATTGAAGAGTTTGGTAATGGATGCAAGTTAATAGCTTGTGGTCACAGGAATGGCAGAATGTTTACTCTTGATGCTACCTTGCCAGAGCTGAATTCAGCTATGTTTGCCCATGGTTCTGGCACTATCAGAGACTTGGAAATTTGGCACAAGAGAGTGGGTCATGTAAATTTGCAAAGGCTACAAATTATGCAAAAAAATAGCTTGTTACAGGTTTACCAAGTTCCAATATTCAAATATTGGTCATGTATGTGATGCTTGCCAGTTTGGTAAGTAGTCAAGGTTGCCATTTGTCAGGCATGTAAGGAAGAGTACACATCCGTTGCAATTAGTGCACTTTGATGTTTGGGGGCCAGTACACATTCTGAAGATAAAGGATGAGGTGTTTGCTATTTTTCAGCAGTTTAAAAAGCAGGTTGAAAAGGAATTTGACTGCTATATCTCTTTCTTGAGATCAGCTAGCGGTGGGGAGTATGTGTCAAATGAGTTTTACAACTTTCTGGCTGAAAATGGCATACGAAGGCAGCTTACCTGCAGCTACACTCCTCAACAGAATGGGGTAGCTGAACGAAAGAATAGGGTCTTGATGGAAGCTGCTCGTGCCATGATGAATGAGAAGAAGATGCCGCTCTATTATTGGGCTGAGGCTGTTATGATAGCCATGTATATCTTGAATCGGACTCCCACTGCAGGTATTCATGAGATGACACCGTTTGAGAAGCTGTATGGCTATAAGCCGGATGTAAGCCACATGAAAGTCTTTGGTTGTCTTGCTTATGTGCATATTCCAGATGAAAAAAGAAAGAAGCTAGATCCAAAAGCGCATAAGTGTGTCTTCATTGGATATTCGCAAGAGAAGAAGGCATACAAATGCTATGATCCCTCTATTAGGGAGACCTTCGTGAGGAGGGATGTTATTTTTGATGAGATGGGTTCTTGATATCACCGGCTATAGTGCCATCAGATATGCCTTCTACTCATGCATCTACAGTTGATATGCATCAGAGCACTGCTATGATAGGACCTAGTAGTCAGACAGTATCCCCATGGACAGGGAGATTGAGGAGCTCACCGTCCACTGACACCAGTATGTCAGTGAGGGGGAAAAATGATGTCGTGGACAACAAAGGAAAAGAGAAAGTTACTGAGGATGTATCTCGGATGATGATACCTGGTAGGATGACTTTTGGATATGAGTCTATTGACACTTTAGACAGTGAACTTGGTATTCCGACTGTATATACACCTGGCGTAAGGCAGAGTAGATACATTCTGCCTCATGAGAGAGGGGAATCAAGCAATACACCACAGCTTAGATTCTCACAGAGGGTTAGATACCCTATTGACAGGTTGACATATAGTGGCTACATTGCAAAGCATTATGATTACATGACAAAAGTGATGGAGATCAAAGAACCATGTACATGTGCTGAAGCAGTGGAAAATGAGAACTGGTGTGCAGCTATGGATGAAGAAATGAATGCCTTGGCTGAAAATAAGACATGGGATCTTGTGCCACTACCTGAAGAAAAAAAGACCGTTGGCTGCAAATGGGTCTACAAAATCAAATGCAAGTCAGATGGCAGTGTGGAAAGGTACAAAGACATGGGATCTTGTGCTACTACTTGAAGAAAAAAAAGACCATTGGTTGCAAATGGGTCTACAAAATCAAATGCAAGTCAGATGGCAGTGTGGAAAGGTACAAAGCCAAGGTATGCCCAATAGTATGGACTTGATTATGAGGAAACATTCAGCACTGTTGCCAAAATGGCAACCATACGCACTGTGATTGCTTTGGCTGCTACTAGAGGATGGAAATTACAACAAATGGATGTTAAGAATGCATTTCTTAACTGTGACTTAGCAGAGGATGTCTATATGGTTCAGCCAGAAGGATATGTTCACCCTGATTTTTAGCATTATGTATGCAAGCTGAAAAAGGCACTATATGGGCTGAAGCAGGCTCTGAGAGCTTGGCATGCTAGAATTAATAACTACTTGTAGAGTTTGGGATTTACTGTTGGTAGGGCTGATCACAACCTATTTACAAAGAAGACCGAGAGTGGCTTGGTAGTGATGGTCATATATGTTGATGATTTGATAATCACTGGTGATGATGACTTGGGTATACATCATGTAATGAAGATGCTGAAATCTGAATTTGACATGAAAGATCTAGGTGAATTGAAATACTTTTTGGATATTGAGGTAATCAAGGCTGAAAATGGTTTATGGCTGATGCATAAACATTATGCCATGGAAATATTGAAGAAGTATGGCATGGCTGAATGCAAACCATTGGATACACCCCTTGATCAGAATGTCAAGCTGGACATTAGCACTAGAGCTGAAATTCAGGATGTGACTATGTACAGGCAAATGGTTGGAAGTCTGATCTACTTGACCATCACTAGGCCGGATTTGAGTTATGCAGTTGGGCTCATAAGTCAGTTTATGCAGAAGCCCAAGAAGCCACATTTGGATGCTGTTAGGCGGATTATGAGATATGTTAAGTCCACTGTAGATTATGGGCTGTTCTATATGAGAGATAAGCTCTTGAATCTAGTTGGATACACAGATCCGGATTGGGCAGGATACTCATATGATCGCAGATCTATGAGTGATTATGCTTTTGGCCTTGGAAGTGGCATGATCAGCTGGAGCAGCAAGAAGCAACCAACGGTTGCATTGTCTAGCACTGAGGCAGAGTACAGGGGTGCTGCATTGGCAGCATGTGAGATTTCATGGCTGCTCAAGCTTATGGCTGATTTGGATATTCAGGTGGATGCTCCAGTGACCTTATTATGTGACAATCTCAGTAGTGTACTCCTAGCAAAGAATTCAGTATACCATGCCAGGACAAAACACATAGAGGTACAGATATCTTTACCAAGTCTTTGGGTAAAGATAAGTTTAGTAGTTTTAGATAGCTACTTGGAGTTCATCAGATGATTTGAGCTTGAGGGGGAGTGTTAGAATATCAAGCTCCCATTACTCTCCTGTCAGTATGTATGACTGACATTAGCTGTATGTGGGACATTAAATAAGTCAGTGGTCTTAGACCTAGTGTGAATGGTCCTACGCACCTTAGTACTATTGTATACACTTATGTTATGTTAGTAGTCTATGAAATAATGGAAGAGGATGAACGACCTAAAGGTCAGGTTGCTGATCCATTACATTGTCTCTCTCCCTCTCTCTTCCAACAATGGCTACCTCTCATATAGCTGACATGCTCTCCCTACCTATGGGGTATAGTGAGCTTACCTTGATGCCCAATCGAGTACCCTTCTCTCCCATGCACATCGGTAGCTCCATGATCCTCGATGCAAGCTCGAGCAACCTCAATCCCTCTCCATCAAGCTCCATTCTCCATAGTCGCATGAGACAAGAGAAGAGAAGAAGATAAAGAAAGGAGATGGGGAGCTTCTCCTCCTCCATCCCTCACTCTCACTCCCTCACTCCCTCACTCTCTCACACTCCCTCACTCGCTCACTCAAGCACACATAAGAAGGCAAGAAGAAGAGAAGAAGAAGAAGAAGCTTTTTTTCACACAACAAGAATGAGAGTTCCCATTAAATTTTTAGCTTATATACACACCCTCTTTCCCTTGGGTGGTTATCCGCTTTTTACATGAACATGGCCTAGGCCCTTTTTCCCTTTGCCCTAACTTCCTAGCTTAGTCCTACTGCCCGTCCATGGTTACAAATTGCACAGGAGGGAGCCTCGCACTTTTACAAAGATATTGGATGCGCCTTGATATTTAAAGGTGCACTTTCTTGCTTTTGGTTGTTTTTCAGCTTCCATGGTTGTACCTTGGTGGCTGCTCCCATGCTTTTAGATTTTTTTCAAGCCCGTTCTCTTGTGGGACACCTTTTCTTTTTTTCCACCTTGCAGTTTTTCTCTTGACGCCTCTTTTTCTACTTTCTCTACTCTGCAATAAACATTACCCCCTCTTGGCCGAGTGCCATAGTCCCATGGCACTATTGGGTGGTGAGTTGGATGGTGGTGATGGCGTAGCTAGGTGGATTTTTGAGTTTGTATACAAGCCCAGGTTGAGGATGTGTTAGAGGGATTTATGCTTGGAATTAAAGATGGTGTTGGAGTGAGTCCCTCTGGGGAGTTGGTTGTGGTGGAGTTCTACCTTTTAAATTGACAATGGTGTTAAGGCAAACCTCCTTCTTAAGGTTGGCCATGGGTGGATCTACCCTTGATTAAAAATGGAGTTGGGTGGATCCTCATTGGAGAAGCCCAACATGGTGGACCTGTCCGCGAGGTTGAAGATGCTATTGGATGGGTTTCCCTCGTTGTGCCCTCTCCTTGATGCAACATGATCTTAACCTACAAGACAAAGTTGTGCACTTCCCAAGGGCTGTGTCTGCCTTACCGTGTAATGTGTTGTGCATGTGCTTGTGGAACTCGGAGATGGGTCAAGCCCTCAGTGGTATCCCACACTTAAGGACCCAGTTTGTGCATGGTTGTAAGTGCGGCTCATCACTTAAGGAGACAGACCTTGAAAATGTCCTGCCCTTGATGTGCCCTAAGTATGTGTTGTGAGGGACAGGGCTAGTTATGGAAACCCTAGGTGTAGTGATTATGGCACTTAAGATGCTTTTGGGGGATCCAATATTTTCACTTTTTTTTCTTTTCTTTGCTTTTTTTTTTTTGGATTAGATGATTACAGTCACTATTCTAACACAAGGATGTGCTCAGGGTTTGTGCCTTGATCTTCCTCGGAGGATTCGCAAGGTGGTCTTAGGGACTTAGTAAAAAAAGGCATGGCTCTATAGGTATTCCTTGATACTAGCCTTTGCATTAAGAGGTGTGGTTGACAAGAAATGATGATTGCACCTCATGAAGCTGCTATCGCTCATGTCCTCAAGGATCTTCATACAAAAAGAGGAAAGTAGGGTTGCCCTCATCATGAGCCTAGCCATAGTGCAACTATCGATTCCTAGGTTAATGTAAAAAAAGAGTGGGGGAAGGTGGGCTTCCTTAGTTGCCAGCTTTTGCTTAAGTAAAAAACTAATGGTCCTAAGGTAATTACAAGTAGTTATGAAGGCTGGGTCCGGGAAAGAAGATAAATCCTCGAGGAAGCAATTGATGGATGGGCACAAGTCCCTTGCTTTAAAGGTCATGCATTCCTCGAGAGTTGCTGAATTGAAATTGTAAATCTTCAGGAAGTCATATTTGCCATGCACATTCCTATCATAATCTACTCTATATCTGTGCGGGTAGGGCATGTAGATAGGATCATTCCATTCCTGAGGTAGAGTGCCACAGATGGCCATCCACGCATCAAAATTGGTATCCAAAATCCTCTTCTGCTAGTTTGGCTATGCCTTGTAGCCTCTGATTGTCTTGGGAACCTGATAAACCTTGTCCTGCCAGTAATCTACAGGCTCCCACCTCCATTGCATGATTATGATAGTCTGCTCCTCGACCCATTGGTTCGCTAGGGTGTTGCCTAGGTGAATGATCCTTTCCACCACATCCAAGGGTAGGACTCTTTCTAAGGCTCGTGGATAGAGGAAGGAGAACTCAAAGGGTTGAGATTGGAGTTCTTGCTGTTGCCAGATGGATAGCTCCTGCAACCAGTTGATGGGATGGTGATCCTCGCGTAGTAGTGGCACGGGCTCGTCAAACAACTGTCATGGCCATGCTTGTGCTCTTTTCTGGGCTTGGTCCACAAGTTCCCGTCTTCTTATTATGGTAGCAATGATGCATTCGGGGACTTGGGCACCCTCTGTCTCTTATGGGGGTAGGTCACGCAAGGGCAGGCTGGGCTCTTTGGTTTGTGGTTCTTCTTCGAATTCTTGCTCAAAATCCGCGACCCTTTCTCGGTGTCTTGTTCCATCATGGGTTGATGGGGATGTTAATGGGGCTACTCTTGTTCTTCGAATCCAAGTTTCCTAAGCTCCTCAATGGAGAGGCCGACTTGTCGTAAGTAGCTACATTGCTGCTCCTTGGCTATGCTTGTGCCGGTTGGGAGTGCACGCTCTTGCAGGCCATATCTCAAGGCTCTAGTCATCAACTCCAGCTTCCTTTTCATTCTCTCCACTGAATCCTTACCTTCAACTTGGGTGACATGAAGCATTGTGCTCAAAAAGACTTGCCTTTGAGTGTATGAGCACACTTATGTGGCTTTTACCCTAGATTCAGCGAGGACCCTCTTGCACTCCACCACTGCGAGGCACTCTGTCAATCCTCACACTATTTCAAAATTGTGCGTTTCCCATTTCTGTGCTTTTGCTTCCAGATCTTTCTTGCCTTTTTCATCTCTTGAGACAACATCATTACCACTTGCTACTACTCATTCCACACTTCCAGCATTTGGGTCTTCTCTTTGTCTCGGCGGTTCAGTTGCTCTTCTCCTATCCTTCTACCTTGCTCAACCATGGAGAGTTGCTGGTGGGCTTCTGCAAGCCCTTTTGATAGATCTTCATCGAGTTGTGCTTGGCTTTGCAATTTTGCTTGTTGGTGCAACCTTATTTTGCTCATGGTCATGGCCATTAGTCCCTCCAATTCCTGCTAGACATTTTGCAGGTTGTCCTGCAGGCTCCTGGTGGCTTCTTTTATGGCCTCTTCCTTCTCCTTTGACATGACTTCTATCTCTCTCTCTATCCTTCCTTGCTCCTCCATTGCTAACCACAATGACATGACTTCTATGGCCTCTTCCTTCTCCTTTGACATGACTTCTATCTCTCTCTCTATCCTTCCTTGCTCCTCCATTGCTAACCACAACCTGAATACCATGGCATCCTCCTGTTCTTGTTATTGTTCTTCTGATGCATGGTCCCTTTCCCCCTAGTTCTCCCGTAGTTTTGCATTCATCTCTTCCACTCATGCCATTCATTGCTGGAGCTCAACGTATTGTTGGATGAGCAACTTGTGGCCCCGTTGTTAGGCCACTAGGTCTTGGGCTTCATCCTCTAGCCTTTGCCTTAGGTGATCTTTATGTCAAAAGATGCGGGATCTAGAGGATGGCTATGGCGGATGGAACACAAAGAGAATGTTCATGATGACATAGACTGAAGAGACCAACTGTTTCTCAAGTGAATTAGGTTCCAAGATGGAAGCTTGGACTCATAAACACAATCTTGAGTATGAGATTGAGAATGACCAAGACACTAATTAAAATGGTAAATCATCATGATATTGCATTTATCATATACAAAAAAGTGGTAGTCAAGTACAATGCTTTATAATTGGTAGATGGGTAGCAGTTTTCCTCTATGTGCATATGGGATTCCTGCAGCCTGCATGTGCTAAGCCCAGAACTAACTCATACAAAAAGGCCATAGTATGTGTGATTGTAAATATCTCAACAGCCCTCCTCAATCACAACCAAGAAAGACATTGAGTATACAAAGGCTATCATGAGTAGAACCTTGCTAAGTGTAGACATGGAAAGAACCAACCATACAAAGATAGAGGCTATTACAAGGCCTCACTAAGTGTGTAGAGGCTATAGTGTGCAGAGGTTACATGAGGAGTTTACAAGCTTATGTCAGAATCATTAGGACTAGGAATTACAAGGCTAAAAAAATCTAGTGAAAATTGGGTCAAGGACCAGCAGGCCCTTGTAGTTTTTAGCATTTCTTTTGACATAGTTCTTCAATTCATTGGAGGTCTTGTTGTCGATGTAGTCCAGCTTGCTCTTTTTGATCTTGTACTTATTCTTCACTTTGCTTGCAGCTTCAGTGTCAACTGCTTTGATCTTTTGGTCCTCTTCTTCTAGGTTCTCTTGGTCTTCTTCTTTATTGACTTTTCTTGCATTAGTTGCATTAGTCTTCATGTCCATGTCCCCCTCAAGCAAAGGTATCATCTTTGAGGCAGTGGAAATGACTCTAAACTCTTGCACTTTCTCCAAGGTAAGAGGCATTTCTTCAAACAATGATAGCACTTGAATACTCACAACTCCATCATTCCATGGAGGTAAGACAAGCACATCTTCTATGTGCTTGAAACGAGCAATAAGAGTAATGTTACTCTTCGTTGGAGGTAGCCATATAAAATTTTTCTTATTTGACATTCCCATGATAGGATATCAGCTCCAAATGACTAGCAAATAGTTAATCTTGAATGTGCTAAGGAGCACAAGTGCCAAGAAGCTCTAACTTAGTATCAAGAGATACTATCTTGATGACCTTGGTGTTGATGCTGATCCTTTTGTTGAGTTGGCTCTTTGCTTGGATTGAGCAGCTTGATTTCTTTCTTCCCTTGTTGATTTGAATGGGTGCTTTGCTGTAAATCAGTTGAATATTTGTTGGGTACTTAGTTCAAAGAGAGAGAGGAAAAATCTCCAATGGAGTGGAAAGAGTGGGAAGAGTGATGATGCTTGAGGTCTTCAAATCTACTAAGGTCTTCACAAATTTACCTTCCTTGATGACTTGATGGGCAAGTGTTTTCTCAGATCAAAGTGGTATGGAGAGAGAAAATGAAGAAAATTGAAGCTTTTGATAAGTTAGCTATGACTGCCAACTCTAGGGTTTCTGGGTAGCTTGGTTTTTTAGCTTGTGCAACTCATGAACGTAACTATTTTGTGCAAGACTTGATGGGAAGGAAGCTTGGGTAATGAGCTTCAATTGGCCTATGGACACTGAGTAAATCTTAGCATGTAGAGGCATCACAATTTGTATCATTAGCGTATGGCATAGAATGGGCAGTGACCTCCAATTTTCGCAATGCTAGAGCTAGGATTCACCAAGAGGTAGCCATCAAATCGAACGTGGGGTTAGATAGGAACATGGCGTCTGCTAGAGGACTGTCAAACGCTCTGTAGAAAGCCACAGGACACAGCGTACCAAGGGAGGCAGCTTCGGAACTCGATCCTAGGGATGTCAATTGATGCATCCACTTTTTGGACTGCTGGGTGTTGCCACCTTTTCCATAGCTAGCTTCCCGCCCAAGGGTGTTAAACACCTTTTCTTGGAACGAGGCCTGCTATGACAGGGAAGTTCTTCCTTTTCTCCCATAATAGTTTTTTTTCTTTTTTTTCTCTTTCTTTTTCTCCTACTCCCGAGGTTGTTTCCACATTTTCTCGAAGAATAGGTCGGCATGACAGGGACCGAAGTCCTTTTCTCCCATGACCGATATATCTTTTTTCCTTTCTTTTTTTTTTCAAATTAAGCAAGAGAATGGTGGAAATACCATTTTTCAAAACCCACCTCACCACCTCACCTTCCTTGAACTCCTTGTGCTTGATGAAGCTGTCATGGTAAGCCTTACGTCGAGCTTGCATGGCTTCCAAGCACTGTAGAGCCATCCTGTGAGTTTTATCCAAACATTCCAGGTGCAGGAGATGGCGTTGCAGTGAATCATCGTCCCCCAAACGCTCTTTAATAGCCACTCGCAAAGAGGGCAATTCCAGTTCAACAGGGAAAACAACTTCTGTACCATACACCAGCTGGAAGGGTATTTGTCCTGTTGCTGCTTTATGGGAGGTTCTGTACGCCCAGAGGGCCTCTGTAAGTCGATCATCCCAATCATGACGATGTGCGGCAATTGTTCTTGTCAGAATCGAGCAGAGGATGCGATTGGTGACTCCGACTTGGCCATTGGCTCTGGGGTAGTAAGGAGTGGACTTGCGATGGGCGGATCTTATACAGCTCTGTCAACTCTTCCATGACTTTATTAATGAAATGAGTGCCTCTGTCACTTACTAGCTCCAGGGGACTACCAAAACGGGTGATGATATTCTCGTACATGAACAGGGCCACACTGTTACCATCATCCCACTTTAGGGCTTTAGCTTCACACCACTTTGTGACATAATCTGTACATAACAAGATGTATCTGTTCTATTTCCTTCTTGTGGGAGGATTGATTGGGCCGACGAAGTCGATGCCCCACTTCTTGAACGGATTCAAGGGAAGGATAGGTTGCAGTGGCATGGCACTGATCTTGGTAGGTTTCCCCATTCTCTGACAGGCATCACATCGCTTACAGTAATCATAAGCATCCTTGTGGAGGGTCGGCCACCAGTATCCTACTAGCAGAGCCTTCCTGGCTGTGGCTTCTTCTGCGAAGTGGCCTCCACATGGCTCGTCATGGCAAGACTTCAAAACAATCCCAATCTCATCTCATGCAACACATCTTCTGAGCACGTCATCTTTGCCTTTCTTGTATAGTGCACCACCTAACAGAGTGTAGGGGGCTGATTCTAACATGAGCTTCTTCCTTTTCCGACTAGAAATGGCAGGAGGGTACTGTTGGGTTGCCAGCAGATTGGCAATGTCTGCATACCAGGGGGTTACAGTTTCTACTAGGAATAGGGAAGCATGAGGGAGGTCTGGATCATCCTGCTCCTCGTTTGTAGTCTGTGGGATACGCGACAGATGATCAGCCAGAACATGGAAACGACCAGGTTTGGTAATTATCTCAAAGTCAAACTCCTAAAATAGAAGGAGCCATCTCATCATTCATCCTTTCACATATGCTTTGTTCATCAGGAAGGACAGGGCCTCATGATCCACATAAAATTTAAAGTGGGTAGACAGTAGGTAGTGGCGAAACTTCTCTAGGGCAAACACCATTGCCAAGCACTCAAGCTTTGTCACCGTATAGTTCCGTTCCCTATCAGTGACTTTTCGGCTTGCGTAATAGATCGGTTGATCTAATTTCGAGGGGCCCTTTTGACATAGGACAGCACCTAGCCCTTCAACTGATGCATCAGTGTGTACATGAAACTCCTTCGTCCAATCAGGAGGCTGCTGAATGGGTGCCTCAATCAGACACTGCTTCAGAGTGTTGAAGGCTTTGTCACATTCTTCCGTCCAAATAAACTCTGCATCTTTCCTCAAAACGCTTGTGCAAGGAGGTTGTCTTTGTTACAAAATGGGCTATGAACCTTCTGTAATAACCCACATGGCCTAGGAATCCCCTTAACTGTTTGAGGTTGGTGGGTGCTGTCAGAGCTGCAATCTTTTCAATCTTTGTAGGGTCTGTTGATATCCCTTGTGCAGAGACAATGTGGCCCGACAGAACTCTAGAAGAGACCCCAAAGATGCATTTGTCGGGGTTGAGGGAAATCCCATACTCTCGGCATCGGTCAAAGCGTTGTTCCAAATGTCCCTAGTGTTCACGGATCAAACTATAGACACAGAAGTCATCCAAATATACCTCAATAAAGTCGTGCAGATGATTTTGAAATGCGGCCATCACGACTCGCTGGAAGGTAGCAGGGGCATTGCAGAGCCCAAACGGCATCACTTGGTAAGCGTAGGTCTCCCATTCTGTGGTGAAGGTTGTTTTGGATTGGTCTTCTTCTGCTATCTGCACTTGGTTATATCCACTGAATCCATCCAGAAGGGAATAAAGCTCATGTCCTGCCACTGTGTCCAACAGTTGGTCTGTGAAAGGGATAGGAAAGTGATCCTTCTTGGTCTTGGAATTCAACTTGCGAAAATCCACACATATACAAAGCTTGCTATTCTTCTTGGATACAACCATGATGGGTGAGACCCATTCACTATTTGCAACTGGATAGATGAACTCGACTTCCAGAAGCTTCAGCAGCTCTGCTTTCACCAATGTGGAATAATTCAGGTTCATTCGCCTCTGTCATTGCCGTACTGGCTTGGCATCAGGCTCCAAATCAATATGATGCTGACATATTGTGGGATCAATCCCCTTTAGGTCTTTGTAGGACCATGCAAACACGTCTAGATTCTCTTTCAAGAAGTTGTACAAGGTTGACAACTCCTCTTCTGGTAGGCTGTTACCCAGCTTCAAGTGGCGTTTAGTGCCATCTGCATCCACAAAAGTTAACTGCCTTTCACCTTCTACTTCACAGATGAAGGTCCCACGGACTGCTTCTTGATATAGATTCGACTCCTTAAAGGGGTGGTGTCCTCTTCTGATGTCCCACTAGACCCAACTTCTTCTTTTGGTGGAGACTTAGGTTGCCCCTTGAGATGTTGAAATGGGATTAGAGCCGTTTCGGGTTTGGTTTCAAGATTAGTTACCTCTTGGCTTGAAGAGTCATCTTCTGATGATGCGTCCAGGAATGTCACATAACAGGGACCCTCTGATGCCTGTTGGAATCGTGAGACTGGTGCTTGTTGGCATGGTGCATCATCATTATCTTTTATTGGCAAAGGTAGGTGAGGGCGGCATGAGCCACTGCTGAAAGACGGATTGTTCTTCTTAATCCATTTCTTATAAAGATTTTGCATATGAGAAGATCCATTTACCAGACCAAATGGTACCATCGCCATTCTGTCCCACAGCATGAGCTCGTCTGCTTCTTCCGATGCTTCTGGAACTTCTTCTTCATATATATCCTCTTCAGGTGGGATAGACTCTTCCGTCTCGCTTTCATAACCTTCTTCTTCCGTATCATCTCCGTCCTCTTTAGACTCTATCTATGTATTTGTCTCTGTCTCTGTAGGAGCTCTGTAAGATAAGAACAGGTTCTCTGTTTCATCTTTTGCCTCTGTCTCTGGCTTTGTTATGGCCATGTAACAGGGAGAGCAGTACATCCACGCTTCTATCTCATTGTCAGAAGTGATTTTGGAAATCGTTCTCGGTTCAGGCAGGAAGTATTCACCCATAGATAATGGCTTTGCATCTTTTGGGAGTCGGCTTATTGTACCCACTGTTAAGGAACGTGCCTCTATTTTCTTGGGAAGGATCTGTTTGACAGTATCTTCTTCTGCTGATGTTCCATCTGTAGCCTCATTGGGGGAGTCAGAAGATAATTCCAAGGAGGTGGATCCATGTCCTTTTTGAGCACCATATAACTTCAGCACCACTTTATTGGGTCCTCTACCCAAGGTCAAGGTTCCTTTGAACCAATCCGTCCTTGCTCTGGCTTCAAAAAGCCATGGTTTGTCCAGTAATAATGGGTAGGATGCACCATAAGAGTTTGGCTTCACCACCAAATAGGTTAGCCAATAATCTTTTCTAGCCACTGTAGTCTTCACATATGGGAGAATGCCCAAAGGCTTGATTCTGCTCTGATCCGCTAGTCTGATGAGCCATTGGGTTGGTTGCACACCTTGTAGGCCTAGATCCTTCATTGTCACATCCGTCATAATGTTCACTGATGAGCCACCATCGGAAGGCGTTAGCCACATCCACTTCTTTTACAGGCTCTGGAGCTTTGTTGGACTTTGTTGCTATTGAGGGAGCAATCCTTAAGCCACGTCTTCTTGTCAGTATACTTTTGAACCTTTTTCAGCAACTGGGAGACAACATCAATAATTGTCTGAATGTGAGGTTTGGTTTAAAGGTATCTAGATCTTTGACCAAATCATATTCCTTAATAGGATCCACTGGCTTCTCTAACCGGTTAGGGAATGGGGCAACACCCATTTTCATTTTCCTTTTTTCTTCCAACAGGGGCATCATGGGGTCTTCTTCTGCCACTTGTGGCACCTCCTCCTCTTCTATCTCCTAGACCTCTGGTCCTGTCTCTGGAATTGTCTCTGTGACTCTCTGTGGCACTGTGGTGCTCTGTACGGCACTGTCAGGCTCTGTTCTGTTCTGTTCTTCTGGTGGAAGATTGAACTTCACTATTCTGGCAGGAGGATTATTTTCTTTCTGGATAGGTGGTTCCTTCTTCTTTGCACGCGTGATGGCAGCAACTTCCAATTCCACTAAATTGGAGGTAGGCTCTTGGGCCTTGGACGGATTATCAATAGCACTATTTTTCACTGGGGCTGGGCTTGGATAGTCTTTTGGAGTGTGGCCTTCTTCTTTGCATCGACTGCATAAGGGCTTATAATCCATTAACCTTTTGGGATTTGGACAATTTGGTGAAATGTGTCCCTTTTCTCCGCATCTGTAACACTCCACTTCTGATCTTTAACCATCGCCAGACTGTCTTCCTTTGTAACTTTGGGATGGAAACCTCATTGGACCAAAATTAGGACCAAACTCTCTATGCTTGGGTCCAATATCCTGTGTTGTCATTTTGGATTCTAGCAAGTTGAATCTCGCATCTTTTTCCTTCCTTCTCCTATCACGCATCTCCTTCAGAGAGCAAATATCCTCTATATGGTTCTTCCGCAGACAGTAGGAACAGAAGGCTCCAGGAATGGTTGGTTTTCGTGTACATTCAGTGGCTAAATGGCCTGCTTGATGACACTTACCACACCAAGTATTTGACCGCATCACATCTCTTCCTGCTCCTGCAACGTTGGATATGCTAGCGGTATTCACTTTCAGCGTCTACAACTGCTCTGTAATCACATCCATCAACTCCTTTTTGATATTTGCAACTGAGTTGGATAAATAATCCTTCAAGCTTTCTCCTCCTGAGGCACTGGTAGTAGGGTTTTGAGGAGTCTCTATAATCACTGCATAAACAGGTTGGGCTGGTGCAGAGGGGTCTCTGTCCTGCTTCTGATTCAAAGCTCATGTTTGAACTATTGGCTGTTAGCTCTAGTTGGTAGGGTTCCACTGTTGCTAATTTGGCATTGGGAAAATTGGTTGGGACCATTGTTGTTGTGGTTGAACCATCATTTGAGGCATTGATTGTGGCCACTGTGGATTTGGTGCACTGTACTATGATACTGGGGGCATCTGTTGGTAGGGGTAGGGAATAATCTCTGGGATTGCATTTGGTGGATACATCATTCCTGGCATCAGAGGAGGTAGGACTCCTCTTCCTAGATTCATCGCCAATCTAGCTTCCACTTCATCGTACAATCTTGCACCTTCTGTTGCAGCTTGCAGTGTGGCTGGTCTTTGCAGCTCCACAAACTTATAGACTTCTGGTTGTAATCCTCTGAGAAACACCCCCTTCTAAATGCCATCATCTAGATTATGATTAGTCCATCTCTTCAGGATGGATTCCATTCGTGAGACATAAGCTTCTACTCTTTCTCCAGAGGACTGACTTAGGTTCATAAATTCCTCTCGCATCCGCTCTTCAAAACCTTCACGCCTGAATTTAGTGAGAAAGGCCAACTTCAGGTCGTCTCATGTGCCAAAAGTCCCTGCTGCTTGTCTCTCATACCACTGAAACGCCATGCCCTTGAAAGTGGCGGGGAATATTGCCAACCAATGCTCAGGGGTTCTGGCATTGTTAGCCACACATGCTACCATAAACTCTGCTACATGAAGATCAGGGTCTTCATTGTACTCTCCCTTAAAAATTGGCAATGGAACTACATTCGCTGGCCTGTCATCAATATTTCCAGGATGGATCTGGCTTGGAAGTGGACCTCAAGCAGGAGGAGGAAGGGCTTGATGTGCCATTGGGACTTCTGTAAAGAGTTCTGCAAGGGCATCAAAGGCAGCTTCTCCTGCAAGCTTGTTCTCGGCTTTGATTCTTGCCTTCTCTCTTCTCACGTACCTCTGGACTCGTTCTAATTCTTGCCTCTTTATTGCGTCATTCATCAGGGGGTTGGCTCCACTATGTTGTTAGTGCTCCACAGAGGGATAGCAGAAGGCTTCAGTCTCTGGAGGACTCTCTTGCCAACATTTCTTCTACTTCTTCCTTTTCAACGTCTCTGTATTCTGCTTTCATGCCACTACACAGAGGAAGGTATTCGGTTTGAAGGTGCCAAAATGCATACGCCTAAGCATTGTGGTGGTGCCATCATCATAGTAATGCCAGCTTCTGATGGTTTCAACAGTGTATATTGTAAAGAACACTCTGTCCACCAACTTCTAGTGGGTTGCTAATTGAACAAACAGAAGATTATCAGTGCACCAAGCATCCCATGTATCTTGCTGTTGAGCATCCATGAACAAATTCCAACTCTTTTTCTTCTTATTTTTGTGAACCTCCACAGACCAAGACTCCTGAAGCTTCTTGACTATTTCCCACTTGATGATGTCCGGAAACTTCTCAATGAATGCCAAATCTTCCATGGATGGTCATTCTCTCCATTTCTGCTCTTCAGTTTGTTCCCAAACAGTTTGCCACTAAGATGCAAGTTTCTGGTGCTTCAACAGGAAGAGGAAACTGTCCACCACATAGAGCATGCATCATGATGGTGATATGTTTCCGCCATTGTGGGATGAGCTTCTTGTGGAAAGTGGCTTTGATTATGAGAAATTCCAACTCTTCAATGGAAGAAGGAACTTTACAAACATCCATTGAATTCTTCTCTTCTTGGCAATGCCATTTCCTTCATTTTCAGCCTCTTCTGGTTCTTGTTGATGGAAAGTTTCCCAGGCTGCGCACCAAAAACATGGAGCCCCAAGAGGAACACCAATGTAAAGGGAATTCTCTTGCAAGAAAATCTATCTTGTAACATCAACAAGCTTTTATTTCATTCTTTTGATCATCAAAACAAAGAAAACAACAATTCTTCACGCAGCATCATAGTAGATATCTCCCACGGATTTGATAGAATCAACCATATTCTCCAACATCTTCACAAAATCCATCAATAGAACAAAGAACACAAAGGAATACACCATCTTTGAATGGAAATATATCACATATTATTCATCTTCAATATCTTCATAGTTCTTTCTCTCAATCTCTTATATACAGTTACACCGTTTTGATAGAATTGACTATCTCTGACTCTCTCTCTCTGTCTCCATCAATAATACATCATATCCTCACTAAAATACTCTCATAATAACCCTCAATAATCCTTCTTAGGTCGTGGATGCACCTCCCAAGGGGTATGTCTGATATGAAGAGGCACCAGAGCCACTACATTGTCTTTTCATAGCTCACCACTGTCACTTCACTCCAGTCTTTACTTGAGTCTTCAGTAGCTACTTCTTTGACTTCTTTTAGCTCTTTTGCACTTGTATTCACCTCTTTCCAAGGCTAGAAAACTTTCCCAAGCTACACTCTCATCCAACAGAACACATACAAAGGCATATAGAAGGTCTACAGAGACTCATAGAAGCTCAACAGAGAGTTACAGAAGGCTAACAGAAAGCATCAGAACCACATAACTCATACCAAAACCATTCCAAACCATAAAAAATCACTCAATAATATTTTAAACAATCTCAAACCCTATCAATCAATACTCCAGAACCAAACAGAACATATTAGAACATCAACAGAACTTCACATCTCTACTAATAAACATCATGAGCTTAATAAAACCATTCCAACCTATCCAAAACACTCTTAAACCACTTCCAAACCAATCAATCATCTCATAAAATCAACCATTCAGCTCTCAAAAACAACAAAAATTAGCCAAAAAATAGGTCATTTCAACACTCAACACTCATTATCAATAACAACATCCGGACTAGGACCACCGTTGAAGAAGAGGTCATCTTCATAAGAAAATTTAGCTAAGGAATCCGCAAACTGATTCCAATAACTTGGAATGAGCTAAAGAGATATGCTCTCAAATTCATCAAGTAGGGTCATAGTAGTGCGATGATACATACGAAGGATGGGATTCCGGATTGTATATGTCCCATTGAGTTGATTTAAGATCAGTTGGGAATCCCCCTTTACCAACAACCGCCGCCGAATACCACCTGTCTTGGCAATATTTAGTCTCATAATCAAGGCTTTATACTCTGCCATGATGTTAGTGAATCCTACCCCGAGATAAACATCTAATTTCATTGCAACCTTACGTTAGGGATCTCGAATAACTACTCCAACACTCGCTTTTTTATTAGGCCTCCGGGATGCTCCATCAAAGTATAACGTGTATGTCCATAATGGGTTTACACAGCCAGCCATCAAGAACTCCCCTATTCGTAATTATGATAGTTAAAATTCAACATATTGAGAGGTTGAACTGATGGCTCCATCCCACCTTCTTCATTAAACTCAACAGGGATGCTTGTCAAGATTTGCAAACAGTGATGGTAGAAAACTTTGATCTCTCACACAAAGGTACCGTCTTCTTGCTCAATCACGTTGTATCCTTTTCTCCACTAGATAAGCTTCCCCTAATGATATCTTTGCTCGAGATATGGGTGCTCCAGATAAGGGATTAACTGCCCCATCAACTAGTTTAAACTCTCCTACAGGTCTCAAAGCAACCCCAGCATAGACCTGCAATATATTTAGTGCGTTAGAATATTAAAAAATAATAAGGTTTAATCTTATTAAGATTAACCTTATTCTTAAATTCCACTCCATGTAGATCAACTAATAAAGCCGTGGACTTATTTTTCCCCCCATCTAGGTTCCAGCTTTCCTAGAAATAGCTCCCTACGCACATCGTAGTATAGAACTAACTGCCCTTTCTTAAAGGTATATTTCTTTGCAATTAGATCATGCTACCGCTTCATCCGACGTTTAGCCATCTCTTGGTGCAATAGACTCTGCAATTTAAGTTCATCCAAGTGGGCTATAGTCGTAAACCGCTCAAATAGGGCATCTTCATCACCCAAAGAATGATTGATTGCAAATCTTATGGTCGAAAACTCAATTTCTAAGGGCAAGACATACTCCTCCCCATAAACTAATTTGAATGGGGTGTGGCCAGTGGGTTGCTTAAACGTCGTGTTATATGTCCAAACCGCCACATATAATTTTGTATCCTAGTCCCACTTCTTTTCAGAGACTATTTTGGATAGGATACCCACAAGCTGCTTATTGGTACTTTCAACTTGTTCATTGGCTTGTGGATTATAGGGGGTCGTCTTATTATGCTTAATTTTCCATGCTTCAGTTAGGCTTTTAATTACCTTGTTCAAAAAATGGGTCCACGGTCTGATATTATTTCCTTTGGTTGACCAAAACGTCAGATGATCTTCTCAAGTAGGAAACTGGCAGTCTCTTTTGCATTATTTTGCCTCGTCACCTGTGCTTCTGACCACTTTGTAAAGTAATCAATTGCTACTATAATGTATCTTTTCTGAGTAGTAGACAATAAGGTAATAGGTCCCACAAAGTAGATGCCCCACCTCTCAAATGGAAGGGTAGCCATAATCGGCATAAGTTGACACTTCCTATTCTCTCTACTGTCATGTCTTTGACATGTATCACATCTCTTGACATAGTCAAATGAATCCTTGAAGATGGAAGGCCACCAATACCTAGCTCTTAAAGCCTTCTATGCCATTAACCACCCAACAAAGTTTCCTTCACAAGTAGAGTCATGGATGTCATGGAACTCCTGAATCAGGGATACATAATCCTCTCTCTCTTTCGAACTGAGCATGGAACCCAATTTGATTGGCCACGAATCATTAGGCGTTCCAAGGTCCAACTCAATAACTTCTCCATCTCTTATTCGATCTTGAGGCTCTATTGGCTCATTCAAGGTTATCTGATAAATATCCTCTATAGTGGACCCCTCTTTAGATCCATCACTCGATGACATCTCACTACCAGATAGATCATCTACTGTTTCTAGTTCAGTGGAGGATAATGGAGCTCTCTCACTCTGAGGAGACTCAAGGTAAGCATCCACTATTACACGATGGGCACCTCGACCTAGAATCACTTAACCAATGGGTATATCGACTTGACAATCTGTCCATAGAATCCATGGCCTACCTAGCAAAACTCGATAGCTAGGACGCCCTGCAAACCTTATCACCCTAAAGTCCAGATAGCATTCCATGCTAACAACTGTAACGTGGACTTTAGTGATGCAACCTTTCGATTGTCTTAGACTATCATCAGCCATTCTAAGAAGTGTGGAGCCGTCTTTTTGGATCTCTAGACCTAACCTCTCCATCAAATCTGAACTCATGATATTGACAGAGGATCCAGTGTCCACAATAGCATGCTCCACTAATATTCCATCCATATATGCTGGAACCCTAGGGCAATGCTTTTCAGCATGATCGAACCAATCTTCTCCCACTCTAGCTATGCCCAAAGGTTCTACAATATACCCTATACACATGATTTTCTTGAATTCCTTGCGTACTCCTGGAGAAAGTTTAATCAATTGTAGGAGATTTACGTTTGGTTTGACTTTGCAAAGAGAACTTGCTAGGTCAAAGTCCTGGTAGTTAGCCAAAGTTCTCTTCTCGTGCCAAACCATTCTCTCCTTTGGTCTTTCAATCGGCTTTGGTGCCTCTTTTGTAGCCTTTACCTTCTTTCTTGGCAATCCTTTATCCTTCTCGGGATCAACTTTACTACCAACAGGTCTTAAAGGTCCACCTTCCATATCGGGATTCAGGACTCCCTTTTCCCTAGCATCTTGCTTAGGGCTTCCCTCGACACATTTTACAATTCCTTTTTCACCCTCTTTGATCTTTTGACCTCTTATTACAGCTCGTAGATTAGAAGTTTCAGCAACATTGATACATACGACCTCAATAATGCTGACTCCACTGCCATGAGGCAACTCCTCTACAGTAGCCTTTCCTCGTTATAGTATTTGTCTTGGTCCCTCATCTTGCTGGAAATTATTCCCTTGTGCATGATGGTTAACTGGACCTGGTTGTTTACTCCCTTGTTGGAGAGAACTGATCTTACTCCAATAGGTAGCAGCTAAGTGGCCAGACTTCCCACAAATATCGCATTTGATATTCGGACAATTCCTAGGGAAATGTTGGCCACCACACCACTTACAGTTGAATCTTGAGTGGGCACCCTCCTTACGGCGTCAACTCCCTATCAAATTTTGTTGCTTCTTAAGAAAATTGACGTCCATAGCTATTTGTCTGTATTGTTCAAAAATCATATCGGTATAGTGCTTCATCATGTCCTTAACTTCACCAAGGACATTTGAGGCACTCGACTCATAGCCGTGATCATCCATCTGTCGTCCCATCGACCTAACTACTTGATTGGGAATTGGTCGCTGACCTACTCGGACAACATTAGGATTCATTTTTTGGCTTCCACCACTATTTAATGAGGCTACTTGACTAGCCATAGGCATAGTCACGCTAGGAGGGGCTGGTAACATAGGAAAATTTGGCATGATACTCCCTCTCTCATTCGCGTTTGACATGGGGTCCCCTTGACTCCCATTGGTCAAGGCCAAATCATTACCATTCCAATTTATCATTGCTACATAAGCCGCTTGCAAGTGTGACTCTACTCCTTCTGCTTGGGTAATAGCAGTGTCAATGTTGGCCAAAGTGACACTACTAAGCTGCACTTGGATATTAAAATCCAATCCATGTAGGAAATATTGCAACTGTGCAGCTGCTAGAATGGGAATATAAGTATTAAGTTTGTGAAGAACTTGCTTTAGTTTCTTGGCATAGGCCTGAACATTCTCATTTGGCTCTTAGTGTGTTACATTCAAGACATGCAACCAATACTATCCACCCTTCTAAGAAGCAAACTCATTACGGAAAGCCCTAAAGAATTGGGCACTGTTAGTTATGGTTTCGGCTTCTAGACCGTGATACCACACTGCCGCTCTTCCTTTTAATGTCATGTTGAAGAACATCATTAGGTGTCCTTCGTCCTAGATTTGACAGTTGAACGTGAGCGTTTGAAACTCCTTAATATGGAGTTCTCCATCTTCTTCTGCTAACCCACGGAAAATGGGCAAAGGGGCTCCTAATGCTAGTAAATCCAGTATACCTCTGCTGCTGAAATTGCGATGGGTTGTGCCATGGCTACAACTAAATTCACAAGAAGAGTTTGTGTAGGTGCAACTACACCCCCACTTGTTGTGGGTTGATTAACTAGAAGAAGGGAAGTACCAAGACTTCCACTTGCACTCAAAGGGCTGCTTATGACACTTAGGTTACTAGAACCACTACCACTTATTCGTAGTGGGTTGCTTCTTTCAGGAGAATAGCATCTTACAATCTCCAATCACTATCTAGCCCTCTCAGCACATTTTGCTTTTTGTATTTTGGCTTGACAGTCCTTGTCAGAGGACATAAACCAAATATTTGGTCCCTAAAAACCCTAGATTCGAGAACCACCACTTGTTGGTGGCTCGCGGCAGACGCACCACTGATGGCACCTAAAATGGGCTAGCATTGGCTATAGCACTAGCTGGACCTCTAACATGCATAAGTGAACCCCACGGCCTTGTAGTCAGGAACGTCTACAAGACACATTAACCTACCATCGTACGTACATTTTGCATTTGTATCATGTTTATAGTCCAATCCTTAACCTTCTTAGACTCCTCAGAGGGAGACCCTACACGTTTTGGTGTAATTCACCACGTAGAACAACATAGGAGGCACCCCTCGGCTGATTACCGAGGCCCCACTGTGACCCTCCTACACCTTGGAGATTGACCCCTCCATGCGTCGCTAACACATAACACATATGAAATAGACTCCGCTCTTGATACCAATATTATATCATTCCAGGAATGTACCAGTCCTCACTTGTCCCCTTGGACCCATTGTTTAGACCTATAGCTTGGGTGCCTTACTCTCTCCAGCGTGGGTCATTTATACTTCAACTAAGTGCTATGCATGCCAAGAATAGATACCATGTGTATGATTCATGCAATGGTGGATGCCTTATTTTGTGCACAAACAATTATAGTTTGAAATTAGCCTATGTGTCATGCAAAAGCAGTCCTTTTAATGAATTTACGCTACTATACAATGCTTTGTTGTAGGAACCTAGCACCAAGGCAAACCTCGTGCTGCTAGATCCATTATTTCTAAATAAACCGCATCCTAAATTTTATGCATAAAGAGAACAATCAGACTTTGTATTATTTTAGTGCTTAAATAGTTGTATAACATCATCCTCCCCCCTCACCGTTTAAATTTTGCTACGATGCATAGGTGTAGAGGGGTTTTATGTAATTTTTTGTATGTAAAAGCAATAAATACACACTTTAACACAAAGGACAAGGGCCAAACTGAGGCTTAACCTCATGCTTTAGCCCCATCAAACATCCACATACATAGATCTTATTTTTTCATTTTTTTTCGAATGCAAGAAACTCATTTTTTTCATTTTTCTTTATTTTTTCTATTTATTTTTAATAAAAAATATGTATTTTTTATTTTTTTTCTGATGACTAATCATTGGAACTGAAAATCAATATTTTTTCTTATTTTATCCCATGTCTACTCAGTTTTCCCTACTCAATATCAAAGAAACTATTAATTTCCATCAAAATTAGTGTTTTTTCGGGTTTTGAAAATTTATAATTGCTACAAAATCAATACGGGTTCTGCATAACAGTGATTACAACCCTCAAACATAATGCAAGGAATATTTAAATAACATTTCAGTCCATATGCACACTATTTAGACCATGAACGATAAAAAACAAGCAATTCTTTCATAAAATAGACCATACCGCCTTTTTGCGTGTTTTGAGTTTTTTGAATATTTAATTGGGATTGTGTATCGACCAACCAACCATGGATTTCAGCATGGGTCTTTAGACTTCAGCCTCCTCAGTCTCTTGGAACAATCTGGTGCCTCCCGGCAAGCATTCATCTCCCGATTCTCTTTCTTGATTCTTGCCATATGAAGTGTCTCTATGAATTGAGAGAGAAAAAGGAGAGAGAAAGATTGAAATTTGATCTCCACAACTGGATAGCCATTGCACACGCGGTCTGGAGCGATGAGGAGCAAAGATAGAGGGTAGACTGGGCATCAACTCAGTTGGGGGGTTGTTTACGAGCCCCATAGCCCCCTCCATCAAGCATGAAGAAAATGGCACCCTCTTTCTGATCACGTCGAAAAACCAAAACCCCCCCCTCCCCCCCCCCCCCCACAAATTTGGTTTTTTTAGGGCCCCCCAAAGGGAGCCCCCAAAAGTCATGACTTTTGGACTCTTTTAAGTCCTTTCCCACTTGCCATTTTGGGCTTGGCCTCTCGAGCACTCCCTCTCCATTGTCTGGTACTCAAATTGAAGCCTGAAAAATCTTGGGCATCCGTCTTAAAGTCCTCCACTGTCGGGCATCTCTCTAGGTCTCGTCTAACACACTAAAAATTATGAAAATTCACCAACTGCCATCTAGTGGGTCTTTTAAGCACTTTCAGGCATTGCCGCTTAAAATCGTACTGATTGCAACTGCCGCCTTTGACAAAGTCTATTTTTTCCTTGAAATTTAGAATTTTTGGCTATTTTTAAACACTTCTGGCATAAAAAATCATCCATCAGTAAATCTATAAAGATGGTAGGGTGATGTTAGGTTATACTCTTGCTAGTTGTGCAAGTGTATTTTTTGGAGATAAAAGGTGCAAAATCTATAGAGGTGCAAGGATTGTGCCAGGGTATACTCTTGCTAGTTTTATGCTGTTAGGTGTGAAAGTGAAAGTCAAGTTGTAAAGCTATAAAGGTGCAATAAGGATGTTAGAGTATATAAGAAATCTCATAGACCTTTATCTTTATCTTTATATCTCGAAAAATATACACCAAGTTCTTTCACTATCCCTTTTCTACTTTACTTCTATGGTGTCAAGGTATGTCTTGCTAGGCATGAAAGTGTATGCTTTTAGGAATAGGTGGTATAAAGGGGTAGCAAGGATGGTGTCAGGGTATACTCTTGCTAGGTGTGTAGGTGTATGCTTTAAGGGAAAGAAGATGTAAAGCTTTAAGGGTGCAAGGCTAGTGTTAGGATGTACTCTTGCTAGTGTATGCTCTTAGAAACATAATATCTAAAGTTTTAAAGGTGCAAGGATGGTGTCATGGTATACTCTTGCTAAGTGTGCAGGTGTATGATTTTAGGTGTAAGAATAAGAGTGAAGGTGTAAAATTGTGAGAATCCCTTACAATCCTTTAATTCTCTCACAACTTCTATTTAGCTATTTTCTATCATTGATGCCAGGAGGCATATTTCATGGTGGATTCCGTGCCACGGTGGATTCCGTGAGGTTTTACGGTGGATTCCGTAAACTTTGATGACCGGGGCTCATACACAAAGTGGATTCTTTGTGCGAGAAGTTGATGGGGATGCCTGTATTTTTCGGGCGTTTCATTAATTTAGTGTGTACATGGGTGATTCCATAGCGGGTGATTCCGCAAAATGCATATTAAATTAATAAACGTTTATGAGTTTAGAGTGCGCACTCGTAATAAATTAAGGTTAGGATTCATTTCCAACCAGTTGATTTATTTATGTAGCTGAAGACTGCTAGGTATTCACTTTTGTCGGTTTAATTGTATTATTTTACTAACGATTGTGAATGCTTCAGTTGATGTGTAGAGATAGCAGCAGTGGCGGAGGAAAGCATTGGAGGATAGCGAGTATTCGATTTATGGATTATATTTTGATGGGCGCATACCTTAGGCATGGCGCCTATATTTTGTCACGCCTATTTATTGAGGCGTCGGATATTTATTATTATTTTGTATGCGCATGGGCGCACGATTATGTTATTTCTATTTGGACATTGTATTGGGCGTGCCAAACTCTTTGGGCACCGTCCATTAGCTTTATTCTTATTTTGTGTTAAAGCAAACTCAAAAGCTAAAAGCTTGCTATTTTGTAATTTGGGCTATTATTTGAGCTTGAAGATGAATAATACATAAAATACATGCTTTGTGGAGCGCTCACATAAGGCATGGGGGGAGATTGCACCCAATTGGTCTCTTGCTCTTGTCGTTCATGCTTTTTACCTTGTAATTTGTGCAAAAAGTAGAGTTCTATTGTTCTTGGGGACCTTCCGGCATTCACTACGCGAGCGTACAGCACCCGATCTGTGCACCAGTGGTATCAGAGCGAAGCTGAGATCAAGAGCTTCCAATCGCTACCCATCTCGTGCGAAGGTGGAGCTCCTGGAACGATCGGGCTCTACGGTCAATCTCGTCGCGAATCGTCGATACAGGCAGATTTCTGGCGATCGAGAATCCCTGTTTCCATCATCGGATCGCGAGGGACCGGTCTGCAGAGGCGGAGGACCACTCCTACATCCTCACATACAAGTCGTCAAAAACTAGTGAGATAAAACTCCATAGCTCACAAGCTTAAAAGCTTTTATTTTTAATAAGCTTAGTATTAAAGCTTAATAAGCTTTAAGAAGATTTAAGCTTCTAAAAATCTCATCGAGGTATCAGAAGACGTCGCGGAATTTTCGGCGCTGTCAGAAAACGGCCCCCCCCACGAATTGGGCCGTTTGTTGATTATTAAGCCCCCCCAAGCTTAATTACTTAAGCTCCTTAATCAGTCAGGCCATCCCAAACTCCAGGTCACACCCAACCAATGAAGTTCAGCAAGTCTCTCAAGTCTAAATCCTGCAAGTCAGATAAATTGACTAAGTTCTGCAAGTCTGCAACTCTGCAAGTCACATTAATCTACTACTCTGCAAGTCAGACAAGTCAATTGGAGTCAGAACTGACTTGTGCTCAAAACTCCTAGAAGGGCTGTTCCTGCGCAGAAACTCTGAACTGCAAAGTTGTTCATTGGAAGGTACTCTACCCATACGTAGGTTTGCTGAAGCATTTTCAGCATACGAAGAAGGATACAAAGAGGCCAAAATGCAAACAGCAATGTTGAATGCTACTACTGTGGTAAAATGGGTCATATGGCTAAAGACTGCTATAAAAAGCAGAATGACATCATGAATGAAAAATTGCAACAAGGAAATTATGCATCTTCTAGTAGACAGGGTGATGACAGAAATGAGCATTTGTTTATGGTGCAGCACATGACCAATTCTGTGACAAGTGCAAAAGAAAGCAACGATGTGTGGTATGTTGACTCAGGTGCATCAAACCACATGATAGGTCATGCAGAATGGATGCAAGATGCAAGGAAAATGGAAAAACCAGGATTTGTGGAGACTGGTGATGATACTGCACATCCTATTGTGCAGATTGGAAAATTTTCTTTGTCTATGTAGGATGGGAAAAAAAAATACATGTGGGATGTATTTCATATCCCGAATATCACCAAGAACCTGGTTTCTGTTGGTCAAATGGTTGAGCAGGGCTTGTAGGTCAGATTTAATTCTCATGGAAGCTTTGTTGAGGATATGAAAAATGAAGGTTGCTTGATAGCAAAAGGAAAGAAGAAAGGCAGAATGTTTACGTTGGAAGCAGACATGCCTGAATTGAGTGCATCAATGTTTGCACATGGGATCGGTGTAGTTGCAGATATTGATATCTGGCATAAACGCATTGGTCATGTTAATGTACAACGACTTAAGTCAATGCAAGCCCAAAATATTGTTGCAGGATTGCCTAAATTCAAGGTTGCAGAAATGCATAAGGTATGTGAAGCCTGTCAATTTGGAAAACAGGCAAGGAAACCATTTCCTAGACATGTTCAAGAGAGTAAGATGCCATTGGAATTAATCCACTCTGATGTGTGGACTACTAAAGCTGCATCTATTGGAGGCTGTCATTATTTTGTCACTTTTATTGATGACTATAGCAGAAAAGTTTGGGTATAGCTAGATGACAGATATCCTTATCTACTCTAGTTCGTGGCTCAGTTAGTATGCCACCTTAGTTAGTTGAGTTTGGTTTTAGACCCATATATAGGGTTCTTCTATTTCTATGTACGAGAGTTCTTTTGGCTTACATAACTAAGAAGAGGAAAACTGTTTTCAGCCTCCACCTTTGTGTGTATTCCCCCATTGTGCAAGTGAGAGAGCTACAAGTGAGACTCCTTCCTTCTCTCCCACAATCTTAACACTTCCACCTTCTTTTTACTTTCCTCTTCTTTATTTTGTTGCATGATTCTCTAGATGGAATCCAAAAGGTTGGCACGCCTTCTAATTGCCTTTCCAATCCAAAAACTTTCTCTTCATGAGATTCTCTCCATTTGTTAACGGTATTTTGAGAAGAAAAATTGAAAGTGCAAGTGCCAAATCCTATTTTTTGGCGGACATTTATTTTGTGGAGCTTTAGTGTATTATTTTGGGCACTTGTGTATCATGGACATCATCATATTATCATGGATGTATTCCTTTGTGAGAGCCAGTCATTCCCGTGCAGATTGTATTTATCACCTGCAGTTGTATCTGTCGTACCTACAAGTGTTGTGTGGGGTGCGCACATGTATTTGTGGTTAGATTAGCATAGGCTTGCTCTATTTAGACTAAGGTACAAGCATGCTTCAAGGATTGACTGGCCTAGAGCCTAGAGCCCACTAAGTGGATAGGACGCCCAAGAGAGGGTGCAAACCCTAATTCACAGTTGTGGAAACCCTAAACGCAAAACACAAAAGGGACACAAACCCTAAATGCAAACAACACAACCTAATCCTATCCCTAATTCTTGGTCTATATAAGGGTGGGAGGTCTCAGTTGTATTCACCCTTTTGACACATCCATGTTGCGGAAGCTCTATCAGTACGACTACTCAAGCTTTCTATTCTATCTTTCCATTCTATCATCTTGCTTCCATTGTGTTGAGAGTGACTGAGAGGGAGAGAGTGAGAGGTGTGTTGAGTGAGGGATTGAGGGAAGGTGAAGCTCTTCACCATCGTCTTGCTTTTCTCGTCTTCTCTATTAGCTCTTTGACTTGTTGGTGTGCTTGGTGTGATGGATGCAAAGGAGTGATGGCATTGGACTATGCTCATCATGGTCATGGAACCATCTTCAAGCCTTCGATTCATCAAACGTAAGAAGGTAAGTTAGGTGAGTTTGCTACAACTCGAAGCTAGTCTTGTGTTCTTTCTTTCTTGGGTTGGAGAGGAAGATGATTGGTTAGTGAGAGTGGAGTGTTGAGAGACAAGGTGAGAGATTGTCACTGAAGTGAGTTGTAGCTTCTGAAACAATAGAAGTCCTGTCCAAAGTCCCGACTATTGCTGTGTTTGGCTCAAAATTTTGGTTCCATTGCCGCTTGGGATCTAGGACAGTGCAACTACCAAGGTTCTCACACTCCTACCATGTGGTGGAATAGGAGGCTTGTGCATGGGCCTGGATGGGATCGTTGGGGTTTTGATAATCTGCGTTTGTGGCTAGCATTCTGAAACCCATGTGGCTAGGTTAGGAAGGCCGAATCAGAAGGAACCGGTTCGTTGGATTGAGATTGTGAAGATAGATATTGTTAGGATAGGAAAAAACGTAAAACATAAACTTTAAAAAAAAAACAAATAAAAAACTCAAAACTCAAATCTCAAACACAAACTCAAAACCCTCTCATCATTGACACTCTCATAGACGAAGGTTCAGATTACAACATCTTGACTTATGAGGTATGGACTGAGATCTAGGACTGAGATCGAACAACTTGAACTCATCACAACCAATGCAACTATCAAGCCATATGGAGGATCAACCTATTCTCTCTTAGGACGATGCAAAATTCTCTTGACTGTTGAGACTAAAAGCATGCCCATAGTGTTTTATGTGCTTCCAAATCGAGAAGATATGGGAAAGGAAGTCTTTCTTGGAAGACCTTTCAAGTGTGCAACCACATGCATTGTGGACTACGAAGCACACTATATACACCTAAGCTTATGAGACGTGGAGATTGTCAGTGCTTTCAACAAAGGGGACATTGTCTCTTCTCTAGAGAAGGGCAATAAGCTTGTCTTAGAGTCAAATCAAATGCCTAGAGAGGATAGCCAGAGAGTTCTTAGTGAACTACTCAAGGCACAAGAGAACAATAGAGAATCGTTCAGTAGGAAGCCTCCTGGAACCAAAGGAAATACCACAACCTACTAGAAACACTACTATAGCTTCTCAAGCTATTGGGAATATAATTGCATCTAGAAGGGGAAAGAGATTTAGTGCAAGTAATCAGAAGCATCAATGGAGAGTTAGCACAAGGCCGTGATGGGTGCCCAAAGCATTGCTCCGTGCTCAAGGGTTTAATGTAGGAAATTGTTGGATTTGGTTACCAAAACCACTCGCAAAGCCACCTCCTGTGACCACAGAGCGAGTCCCATCCAAATATTAGAGAAAGCGGAAGAGACCCACATAGAGATTTAGGTCATGGACCAAGATACTTGAGGAGAACACACTTGATAAGTTAGTGACTGGCGAGCTAGTTCCTATGACACTTGAGTCCACAATTCCAAAAGAGAAACCACTTGAAGTTGCTACTACTCCACAAGAGGAACTGGTAGTGTCCAAAAAGTCCTCTAGTAAGGGGGGAAAAGCTAGAGCCAAAGCAATCACTTCCATGTGAGGCTGCTCAAGTTGAAATAGAAAGTCCAAGGATAGATGAGATAAATCCCTTAAGTGTTGATAAGCAACAACTTTAGGTTGTTGCTGGTTCTTCAAAACAACCAAAATCTCCTCAAAACCAAGAACCTTTGTCACCCAAACCAAAACAAAAAATCTGGCAATAATAGCCTGGTGTAGTTGCTCAATCTAAGGACAAGGATCCATAAGGGATGGCTCTGAAAATATCAAAAGAGCAACGAAATTCCTCTATGAGTGTTGTCACAAACAAATTTGGAAATACCAAGACCATGAATACTTCCATTTAGTCCAAGAATCCAAGTGCACAGTCATTTATGACTGTCATGATTGACCACTCCACTGAATTGAAAGTTACTACTTCCAATTCTGAGATGAAACCCATATAATCACAGCCCTTGGCTATGACTAAGACTATCACTTCAGCTGAAGAACAAGTCTGTATTACTTCAGCCTCACACAAGGATATATAATCTAGTGCATAGAGCATAATGAGTCCATTGATTCACAAGTCACATTCTTCTCGACCAAAGGCTCCAATACACTTGAAACCAGCTAAATGATCGATCTGGAGACGTTAGAAAAGAGTGGACAACACAAACATCAATCAAAAACTACAAGTTCTCAAGAACTAGATGAAACACTCTTGACTTCACTTGCTCGTGCATAGTTATAAAGAAAATGACCAAGGTAGAGTAGCAGAAGCATCTCTTAATTCCTGTGTTCTACACTGGGAAGCACACAACAAGTTGGGAAGATGTTGCAACATTGGCCAAGAAAGAAAAAGAACAAAGCGAGTTCGAACAAAAATGGCATTCTAGTCGAGGGTTAGTTGCATGATATGGTAGCTGCCTAATGACAAGTACTGAGCAAAGAAAGACACTTTGGACTTCAGTGCATGATCCTACATATGTTGCTCCTACATGTCTCCGAGTGCTTGCACTTGTTCGTGGTGTCAACATTTTTGAATTGGTTAAATTTAATCCCTTGTGTGACAAACTTCTTTCACAGGAAGAGCTACACATTGCAAGTCAATTAGGACAATGAGACATGATAAGTGATGTCACTAGATATATATTTTGTCTCACCCATGACCCACAACTTCTTGATGAGCATGCTTCATTAGAATACAATCCTAATTTCTATGAATGGTTTATTCCAAGGCTCCATGACACACCACCAAATCTTACCTCTACTTCTAGTACTACAATGATCGAATCTTCATCCAATGATGTGAAGCAAAGTGATGTACAGAAACCTTCTCCTAACCCCCCAAACACAGTGGTTGGAAGAGGTATGCTTGTGACTCCAGATCCTAGGCCCAAGGCCACTAATGTTCCTACTAGATCATCCCACCAGTTAGTCCCAATTTAGCTAGTTGAACCCCGAGATGCTCCAAACGAGGTTGCTGAGACACATCTCTAGATCAGCCCTATTAAACCTGACCCTCCTTCTTATGGCATCAAGCCTTTGCTAGTATGTCAACCATTGAGTACCATGGCTGCTCATTTGGCAAAGAAATTCAATTGCTCTAAAACAAAATGCCTAGTCCAATTTGAGGCCATATACACTACTTATGCCAAGTTGTTTGCAATGATTGATCTAGGCCTTCCTGATGATGAGGTAGTTCAGGTTGCTTCTCAATGGCATTCCACTTGGGAGGACAATGAACATCTTTTTGACAAAAGCCTCTTGATTCAAGAGGAATATGTTATGACTCTCCCTCAAGAGCACTTGCTATCATGCTGATTTATTCATTCTTATGATTCTGTGACCAAAATCCAAGACCAATCAGTACTTGATGAGCTTGACCAGAATTGTCATTCCTCAAGTCCATTCTTGCAGAAGTGGTTTTCTCATTGACTTGAGATTGCTTGCAATGGCAGTCGTCTTATGACCAAAGCTGAGCAATGCCGTACAGTCAGTACACTTCAAGTTGACCCAACTTATTGTGAGACCACTTCACTGCGCTCTATCATCCTAGCTCAAAATCTTGCCTTGCCACATGAAAGTTGATATATCACCCATTGCTTGACAAGATTTTGATCAAAGAGGAACTACACAGAGGAACTACACATTGCTACTCGCTTTGCATGACCCTCTTTGCTTGGTGATATGATTACCTACATTTGTGGACAGGTTGCCAAACCACTTGACTTGGATGCTTTTGCCGAATTGGAGTACAATTTGAATTTCTATGACTGGTGGATCCCAAAAACTACAGAATACTAACTCTTTTTCCTTTTTATTCTTAGTTTCTTTGTATATATTTTTCTTTAGCTCAATTTGTTACACTAACAAGAGAAAAATCCCTCCGACTTTAGGAACAACACTACATCTTATACGAGGGCAACAAATAAAAACAAGGGGTACAAGCTCAAGCCCTTTCACTCCTCGTGCGATGGTGAAATTCAAAGAAGAAAAAAATTTGTTCATAATTCTTTCTATCTTTTTCCCTTGAATCCACTGCTATGCATGGTACTCTCATAATTTCACCAAGTGAATGCAGGAAAATAATAGGTGACAAAGCAATGCAATGATTCTCAACTTGAAGCTAACACTAGCATCAGAACCTTCCTAAACATCTCAAGCTCGAGAGGCATCACGTCAAGACATCAAAGTCCAATCAAGACAATGAGTTTATCTTGGAGCCTCACTGAAGAAACACAGAGCTTAAAGAACTTAACAATGAGGTTTCCATTTCTTCAATGACAACATACCTTGACTACAACATCCAATGGTCATCTACATCCTTAGGAGCCATTGCAAATTGCTTCATCAATGAGCATACCAATCTTCATTGCCAAGTTTAGGTTCTTCTTCCCCAAAAACTTCATCAACAATGTGGCAATGTGCTTCAATGTCCAAGCTCAATATTCAAATCTTCATTGTATGCACCTCAGTGCACTAATCATCTTATGCACCAAGTTTTATTCTTTGCAGTTAGCCTTTTGATCTCATACTTCCATTTCTCCTTGTAAGGAAGCATGCCTTATTGTATATCACTATTGCTACTTGACTTGCCAAAAGAAAAAAAGAAGAATAACAAAGAGAGAAAATAAAAAAAAGAGGGAAAAAACACAAGAGGCAAAAAAAGGAAAAAAAAAGCACTCACATGCACTGCACCACACCTAGGGGTCCTCAACAAGTTGGATACATCCAATGGCTTTGGTTGGCTGGCTTCGTCTCTAAGCCCCTAGCCCTTTTACCATTTTTGCACACATTTTCTTAGGGCACATCAATGTCAAGACATAGCTCAAGAGTCTCAGCTTGCCTAGGTAGACATGTCTCCTTGAGTAACCTGCACATTTCATCCCTTCATTTGATTTATCTAGTGCCATTAATCCTCACTTCCCAAGCAATGTGGAAAAGGTTCTTCAACATAAAGCCAACCATTGCATTGGCTACCATGTGTGGTTGATCCTACAGAGACCCATGTTCTTCAAGAGTTTATTGGATTGGACACCTGCTAACTCCTTTTCCCTCAGTCGCCACAACAAATTTTCCCATCATCATCTATTCAAGTTCCTTTGCTTCATCAAGTATCATCATCGACAGAAGCACCCATGGAGAAGTCTTCTAACTATGTATTAGGCTATGTAAGCATGTGCACTCACTTAGTATTTGCACCATAACCTATTGACGGTTTTGGGTCCTCAAGTGTGGGACACCACTTCAGGCTTCGACCCATCTCCCAAACCAACATCATTATTCGTCTTGTGCACAAACAACAGACTAGCACTTTCCCCTAGGGAACGAGAGGTTTTACTTTGCAGGTTCAAAGTATTTTGAGAAGGAAAATTGAAAGTGCAAGTGTCAAATCCTATTTTTCGGTGGATATTTATTTTGTGGAGCTTTAGTGTATTATTTTGGGCACTCGTGTATCATGGACATCATCATATTATCATGGATGTATTCCTTTGTGAGAGCCCGTGCAGATTGTAATTATCGCCCACAATTGTATTTGTTGCACCCATAAGTATTGTGTGGGTTGCACACATGTATTTGTGGTTAGATTAGCATAGGCTTGGTCTATTTAGGCTAACGTACAAGCATGCTTCAAGGATTGACCGGCCTAGAGCTCACTAAGTGGGTAGGATGCCCAAGAGAGGTGGAAAACCCTAATTCACAATTGTGGAAACCCTAAACAAAAAACCCAAAAGGGGCGCAAAACCTAAACGCAAAAAGAAAACCCTAAGCCTAACCCTAATTATTGGTCTATATAACGGTGGGAGGTTCTCAGTTGTGTTCACCCTTTTGGCACATCCATGCTGCGATAAGAAGGGAGACTTGTCAGTCATTGTTGGAAAAAATATCCCAACAAAATAAAGTGCAACAAATGTAAGAAGACATGGCATATTACTAGAAAATGTCCTACTACCTCTGACATACCCAAAGAATTGGATGCCAACTTTGTCTCCAAAACATCTGAAGATCGACTTTCTAAACACTATAAATCCTCTACTTATAAGCACTCTTGTAGCCTGATTCATAAAGGCATCCCATTTTGTTTGTGGGGGGCATTAACATGCCTTGTAGTCCAATGCTACTCTGGCATTGAGAGATAGGCATGTGAACACTATGAATGCAGGGGTGTATAAGGGTAGTTGAGTGTTGTGAATGAATTGGAGGGCAGGGGGAAACCCTAACCCTAGCCATCCAAAGGCTATATAAACAGCCTAAAGGTTACTCTCATAGTTGAGGAGAGTGTATTATTTGTCCTTATAAACAACTCACTAAGCAAGATCTTCTTCTTGTACTTGCGCTCTCTCTCTCCCTCTTGTGCACACTCTCATGCTTCCACTCTGATATTTCAACAATTTCATGGTGTTATAAACTACCCACAAATACCATTGTTTTGGTTAGTTGGTTTGTAGTGGAAATACAACTACATTAATAAGTTTTCACCACTTATAGAGTTAGTTATAGAGTTAGCTAGCTTGCATTAAGTTAGGGGTTTGGTCTACCTTAGACCTAAGGTTGTACTTTCACTCTATTACTTCTAGTTCAACAAGCACAATCTATCATTTTTAGCTCTCTTTCACACACACACACACACACACACACACACACACACACACACACACACACACACATACACACACACACACACACACACACACACACACACACACACACACACACACACACACACACACACACACACACACACACACACACACACACACACACACACACACACACACACACACACACACACACACACACACACACTCACTCACTCACTCACTCTGTGTGTGTGTGTGTGTGTGTGTTTCCAATGATATTTTGGATTTTTTTTTGTAATGCCGAAAACAAAGTAGTACTCTGGCATGCCTACCATTTGAGCCATTGTAATAAGTCCCTTTTTTTTTTTTTAGGGCAAAAACCTTTTGAGTGGGATGGAATGTAAAGGATGAAAAATACTTGAAAAAATAAGAAACATAACTAAAAAATACTTGCCACACTGGTTGGTCATATAAGGATGTAAGAGACCCATAAAATATCCTAAAAGCATGGTCAGAGATCTTTCCAAATCCACCTACCTTAAAATCACCCCCTGTGATGCGTAATCGATAAGATACATCGATTTTCCTTTACCAAGGATTCTCATGTTGATTCTCCATCTATTTTGCATCTCCTTCTTCACAGTGATGTTTGTGGTCCTATGCGAACCAATTCTCAGTGGATTCATATATATTGTCACCTTCATTGATGACAAAACCTGATTCACTTGGGTATTTGGAGTGAAGCCTTCTTTTCTTCTAGAATTTTATGGCCATGGTTGAGAATCAAAGCAGCTTTTTTATTCGAACCATTCATGCCAATAAGGGGGGTTAATATATTTTTGAACAATTTTTAGACTATCTTGCATCTCGAGGTATTCATCATTAGTGCACAGTTCCTTTGTCCCCACAATAAATTGAACTAGTGGAACATAAGAATAGATCACTAATGGAGATGACAAGATGCACGATGAAGAGTAAGAATTTACCAAATTATTTTTGGTTCTATGATAATCCTTGTTCCGCTTATGTGTTGAACATGTCTCTCAAAGAGCTTGTGCACCATCATCCTTATGAGGCATGGAATAGCACCAAGCTTTCTATATCTTAGATAGGGCTTTTGATTCATTATTAGGGTATTCTCATGTAGCTTCTTAGAAGAAGCATAAGTTGGATAATAGGTAGTTTATTGCAAATCTATTGGGTATAGTAATGAAAGAAAAGGGTAGTTGCTTTATCAACCTTCGATGGGGCAAGATTATTATCAATTGAGATATTATCTTCATTGAAAATACTTGTCAATGAACTATTGAAGATAGCATATTATTGATGCTGTAGACTCATCCAAGAGGGAATGTCAGCATAAGTGACTAACGATGTGGAGTTATTCTTCAAATAGTAGCTTATCAAGGAGTGGATGGTGAAGAAACTCCTTGGGTGGAGATAGTGCATAAGACTCAATTATGTGGTGAAGAGATATGGTCTTATAATATGTAGTGTCAGGGGCACACCATGATTAAGTGTACAGATTAGTTCTTGCTAATGCCATATGAATCCACACCCCATGAAAATGAACCGTTAATAGGACATCCTTGAGCCAACCATGCGAACCCACCCTTGCCATATGATCATAGAACCTTCTAGAAGATATGCCATGTCATTGCTTGCATTTTTTATGAAGTCATCATAGAACCTTCTAGAAGATATACCGTGTCATTGCTTGCATCATCGATGATATCATCATGGAACATTCTTGAAGATCTTTAGCCACTCTCCAACATCTATAAAAGGAAAGGCTCACTGTAGAGCTCCTTAGTCTTGCCAATGCTAGTCTTGGGAGCTCAAGGAGTAGGGACCTCCAAGTAAGTAACTTTGAGTTCCAGTTATAGTTCTTGTCTATTCATGGTATCTAGTCTTGTCTTGTCTTCCATTATGCTCCTGCTGTCTTGTCACCTTGTAATCTCGTAGTATGAGTTCTTGCCTAGTACTATCTTCTATATTGTTCATCCCCATCATTCAAGGGAGATCTTGTAATTCTAATATCTTGTATCCATACATATGGTCTCGGGTTGTGGGATCCTTCATATCCTATCAAGTGTTGTTGTCTATACCTATGATCCCAAGTTGTGGGATTTTTCGTAACTTGTTAAGTTATCATTGTACCTTGTGCCTCTACGTGGGATTACCTTGTAATCAAAATTCTTGTAACAAATCTTGCATCTAGTCTAGTCTCTTGAGTATAGTTTAGTGCTCTTATAACAATTTGGCAAGACTACTTTCTAGCCCTATTGAGCACCATGGAGGCGACCCTTGAAAGAATTGTGGCCTCCCTTCAAAACATCTAATAAAAAATTCAAGACTTGAATGAATGACAAGTGCAACTTCAAATAGAACACCCTATGCATTTAGGCCATGCGCTTCAAGAGATGCAAGACAAGATCCAAGACTTACAAAACAAGAGGAAGTGAACATATGATTCCGTGTGTTTATCAACCCCCAAAAGAGAACCCAAGATTAGCATGCCAAAGAAGTTCAATGGTGACCATTGGAAGTTCAAGGGAGTTCTACAACAAGTAAAGCTCTATATCTAGGCAATTAATCTATGACCTTACTTGACATGAGGAGTATTTTATCATCCAATTTAGATGGGGTCTTTGAGATGACATCAAGGACCTCATGCTCACTATGCGTGAGGCAAAAACACTCAATGATTATATCGTGCAAGCCATCCAGTGTGATGATAGATTATTTGAGAGGAAGCAAGAAAAAAAAGAAGAATTAAGGCCTTGCCAATGGAATCTAGCCCCAATCAGAGACCCAATCAAAGAAGAAACCAAGCCTAAGATGATGCAAATAGATAATACCAAATTTGATCCCTTTATCCCACAAGAAAAGCAAAGACAAAGAGAGAATCATCTATGCCTATATTGTGGAAACCCTAGACAGATAGCTGTTGTAAATTGCCCAAATAAGTAGGCAAGAACCCCAAGAGTTGCTGTAACCACCCTTGAGTAGGAATAGGAGGATGTCTGGTCATGAATGAGACCATACAACCAGACCTTAATATAAAAAAGGGTCTCTTGATTCCAGCCACACCCATGGAAACTTGTGACAGTCTAGATGATCTTACCAAGAAAGACCCTTTTCCTCAAAGCCTTGGTCGACTCTGCGCCTCTGCATGTTTCATTGATGATGGCATTGTGAATAGATACTAGATTCCAATACTCCAAAAGACGAGGTGAAGTCATGGATGGAAGACCTCTAGCATTTGGAGATATTACCAAGGAAACCTGATGACTCATGGTGACTCTTGGCGATCACAAATCTCATGTATACTTTAATGTCATATCCAATCCCACGAATCTAATCATCCTTGGATTGCCTTGGCTAAAGAAACACAACCCAGAAATTGATTGGGTTAAGTAAAACATTACACGTCATGAAAATCAAGGAAAGTCGATATATCTAGGAGCCAAAGCCTTTATGCACATAGCAAGGCATAAACTAACCTACATGATATATCATATACTAGCTTAAGTATCCAATAAGGATGAATTAGTCAAGCTACCAAGCCAATCTCAAGAATTCAAAGATGTCTTTAGAAAAAAGAATGAAGATCTCTTGCCTAAGCATAGACCATATGATTGTGCTATAGAACTCCATGAGGGGGCTCAACCAACATTTGGACCCATCTACATCCTCTCCCCTGATGAACTAGCTGAATTACACATGAACATTGATGAGAAATTAGCCAAGGGGTTCATTAGGCACTTGAAGTCTCCTGCTGGAGCCACAAATCTATTCATGAAGAAGAAAGAAGGGTCACTTTGAATGTGTGTGGATTATTGAGGACTCAAAAAGATAATTGTCAAGAATCGATACCCTTTGCCGTTGATATCAAAGCTCTTGGAATGTCTTGGAAAAGCCAAGATCTTCTCATAAAGATTGATTTACGCGGGGCTTACAATCTTGTATAGGTTAGAGAAGGAGATGAATGGAAGACATCCTTCCACACAAGATATGGTCACTTCGAGTATGTTAGTATGCCATTTGGTCTCACCAATCTTCTACACTGTTTCAACAAATGATGAATGATATCTTCCTAGAGCATCTAGATGATTTTGTAGTTATATACTTGGATGATATCTTAATATTCTCAAAAGATCCAAAGGAGCATAAGCACCATGTAAAATTAGTTTTGGAAAAGCTTAGAGAAAGAGGACTATATGCAAAACTTGAGAAGTGTTTTTTCCATAAGAAAGAAGTGGAATTCTTGGGGTACAATGTCTCCCAAAGAGGAATCTTCATGGACCCCAAGAAGATCAAGACTATTCTTGACTAGCAGACACCCACATGCGTCCACATTGTCTAATGTTTCCTTGGCTTCACCAACTTCTACATGATATTCATCAAGGATTACTTAGAGGTTGTCACACCACTTACCAAACTCATAGGAAACTCAAAGTTCTCATGGACCCTAGAAGCTGAGAAGGCCTTCTAGACCTTGAAGATCACTTTCACCCATTGCCCCAATCCTAGTCCACCTAGATTCTACCAAGCCATTTTTCTTGGAGAATGATGCATCAAACTATGCGTTAGGAGACATCTTGTCCCAGCATGGAGATGATGGTCATATGCATCCATCAGTCGTATTCCACTCAAGGAAGTTCTCCCCTCTAGAGATAAACTATGAGATCCATGACAAAGAACTCCTTGCCCCACTATAGATGCCTTTGATACTTGTTGTCATCATCTAGAGGGTGCAACCCATAAATTTATCATCTATACATATCACAAAAATCTAAAATACTTTATGACAACCCGCATCCTCAATCAAAGACAATCCCGTTGGACTAACTTCTTATCTAGGTTTGGCTTTGTTATTACCTATTGCCCAGGACTCCAACAATGCCAATCAAATGCTTTATCAAGAAGATCCTACCTGGAACATAAGAAGGGAGAAGAAGCTTTTGATCAACAATGAGCAATACTACTCAAGCTAGAGCATCTCTAGCTATAATAGCCATCTCTAGTTGTCACCACGTTGATCCTACCTTGATCCAATTAATCCATGAAGCCTGGCTCCATGATGATTTGGCCAGAAATGTCAAGAGAAAAAATCAAGAGGAAAAAGGAAATGGATTTTGCGAGTTTTGCGAAACTAATGGATTATTATACTATAAGGATCTACTTTCGCCTGAAACTCTTAATCTTAGCGTTGCACATCCCTCTAGGAAAGCCAAGACTCTAGGTACTCCAACAACACCATGACACCCTAAGCAACATGACACTTTGGAGTTAATAAGATCTTAGAGATTATTTCAAGAGATTTTTGGTGGCCCCAAATGTGGAAAGAAGTTGAAGAATATATAAAATCATGTGATACTTGCAATAGGGCCAAGGTACCTTGTCACAAACCATATGGCCTCCTACAACCATTGCCCATTCCAGTGTAACCTTGGTCTTCTCTATCCATGGATTTCATAATAACATATCTTCCCAAATCAAACAAATACGACTCTATTCTTGTTGTGGTAGATAGTCTCACAGAAATGGCACATTTAATCCCTACCACCAAGACCAAGTGTTATGGATCCCCCTATCACACGCATCGTGCCATAGACCATCTCACCATGTCATCCCAACACAGCACGGCACAACATAATACGGTCCCCCTCAACATGACACAACACCTCAACATAGCATAACACCTCCACCCAACATGGTTCCTCAACACAACATGGCACCCCAACACGACATGGCACCTTGGCACATCACGGCACCTCGACACGGCACAATTTCTCAACTCAACACGGCAGACCTGAGGATCTCCCGAGGTCGATTGGAATACCTTGTTCACTAAAAGGGTTATGACATCAATAGTTGCACTTGGGAATCTGTAGAATATCTCCAAAGAGCACCTCTCAAAGTCAAAGAATTTCACAAGAGAAATCCAATGAAACTTGGACCAAACCACCAAGCTGCTCCTCGTGAAACTTGTTGTCAGAGGAGGGGGTGATGTCACAGACATGCCATGATCAAGTGTATGGATTAATTCTTGCTCATGCCATACGAATCCACAACACATGCGAATGCATCCTTAATAGGACATCCTCAAGCCAACCATGTGAACCCACCCTTGCTATGTCATCATAGAATCTTCTGGAAGATATGCCATGTCATTGCCTATATAATTGATAATGTCATCATAGAACATTCTTGAAGATATGCCATGTCATTGCTTGTATCATTAATGATGTCACCATGGAAAATTCTAGAAGATTTTAGCCACCCTCCAACACTTATAAAAGGAGGGGCTCACCATAGAGCTCCTTAGTCTTGCTAATGCTAGTCTTGGGAGCTGAAGGAGTCGAGACCTTCAAGTATGAGTAACTTCAAGTTCTAGTTCTAGTTCTTGTCTAGTCATGGTATCTAGTCTTGTCTTGTCTTCCATTATACTCTTGTTGTCTTATCACCTTTGTAATCTCATAGTACGAGATTTTTCCTAGTACTATATTGTATCTTGTTCATCCCTATCGAGGGAGATATTGTAATTCTGATATCGTATATCCATACCTACGGTCCTGGGTTGTGGGATCTTTCACATCCTATATCAAGTCCTATTGTCTATACCTACGGTCTCGGGTTGTGGGATTTTTCGTATCTTGTTAAGTTATCATTGTACCTTGTACCTCTACGTGGGATTATCTTGTAATCAGAATTCTTGTAATGAATCTTGAATCTAGTCTATCTCTCGAGCACAGTCTAGTACTCCCAAAAAAATTCATTTCACACTTTTAGGATCCAACTTATTGCAGTTTTCCTTAGGCACATGGCAGAAGGCTTCACATCCAAAGACACACAAATGAGTATATGAGGGAGGATTTCCTGTCCATATCTCCTCTACAACTTGGAAGTCAATGCTACTATAGGGTGACCTATTAATGATATGTACTAGAGTAGTAACTGTCTTAGCCCAAAAATGCTATGGTAAGTTAGCGTGAATAAGCATGCTACAGACCCTTGCCTAGATAGTTCTATTCATACGCTCAGTGGCGCCATACCATTTTGGGGAGGAGTGTAAGGGGGGGTCAACACCTGACACTTAATACCCTGCTCATTACAAAACTGCTCAAAAGCACACGAGACATACTCAACCCATTATCTGTCTGTAGGCATTTTATCCTATGCCCAGACTGGTTCTCTGCTAGAGCAAGCCAACACTGAAAGACTGCCAAGACATTAGATTTCTGCTTTATGGGATAAGCCTAAACCTTACGTGAATAATCATCAATAAATGCAACAAAGTACTTCACATTCCATAAGGATTGACAGGGCATGGGTTCATATACATCTAAATGCACAAGAGCCAAAGGCTCACCCATGCGTGAAATACTAGACTTTTTATGCGAATTCCTAGTCTGTGTGCCGTATAAATATGTTGAAAAATAGACAAATGATGTATGCTCCAAGAAGAGCTATCTTGAATCCCATATGCACAGTGAGGACAGTGGAGAAGTTGGAAAGCTATAAAAGCATGTACTGTCAAAATTGTGGGAGAGAAGGAAGGAGTCTCACTTGTAGCTTTCTTGCTTGCACAATGGGGGAATACACACAAAGGTGGAGGCTGAAAACCATTTTCCTTTTCTTAGTTGTGTAAGCCAAAAAGAACTCAAGTACATAGAAATAGAAGAACCCTATATATGGGTCTCAAACCAAACTCAACTAACTAAGGTGGCATACTAACTGAGCCACGAACTAGAGTAGATAAGGATAGCTGTCATCTAGCTATTATTCATAGGCGGTGTACCAACCGCATCTGCAAACTGACAAGTCGGTGACATAAATACACAACGGTCACCCTGGCATATCACGAGTGGAGCTCGATATCTCAACATGTAGTTGGTTCACCTTTAAAAAAAATGCTATTGTACTTAGTACTTAGAGTATAGAGGCTGAGAGAGGGAGAGGAAGAAGGCTTGCCGCCGCCGCCGCCGCCGTTCGTGAAGGAGAGGAGGAGCCGCCGTCGCGAAGAGGAGCCGCCAAACCCTCGCCAAATATTTACGGTGATTCGATTCTCTCTTTCTTTTACTTGTTTAGGGTTTAATTTGTGTATATTGAGAGAGGGAGAGGAAATGAGAGAGAAAGAGAGGGAGAGGGAGAGGGAGAGGGAGGGAGAGAAAGAGAAAGAGAGGGGGAGAGAAAGAGAAAGAGAGGGAGAGGGAGAGGGAGGAAATGAGAGAGAGAGAGGGAGGGAGAGAAAGAGAAAGAGAGGGAGAGGGAGAGGGAGGGGGAGGAAATGAGAGAGGGAGAGGGAGGGAGAGTGCATTCTCTGTCTCTTTTACTTTTTTTTATATAAATTGTGTATATATATTGAGAGAGGGAGAGGAAATGAGAGAGAAAGAGAGGGAGAGGGAGAGGGAGAGGGAGAGGGAGGAAATGGGAGAGGGAGGGGGAGGAAGGGAGAGAGAGAAAGAGAGGGAGAGGGAGAGGGAGGAAATGAGAGAGGGAGAGGGAGAGAGAGAGATAGAAAGAGAGGGAAATTAAAGAGAGGGAGAGGGAGGAAATGGGAGAGGGAGAGGGAGGAAGAGAGAGAAAGAGAGGGAGAGGGAGAGGGGAGGAAATGGGAAAGGAAGAGGGAGGGAGAGAGAAAGAGAGGGGGAGGGAGAGGAAATGAGAGAGGGAGAGAGAGAGGGAGAGGGAGGGAGAGAGAGAAAAAGAGAGGGAGCAGGAGAGGGAGAGGGGGAGGAAATGGGAAAGGAAGAGGGAGGGAGAGGGAGAGGGAGGGAGAGAGAGAGGGAGGGAGACATTAAACATAATAGGAAAATAAGAGAGGGAGAGGGGGGGAGACGAAAACATAATAGGGAAATGAGAGAGGGAGAGGGAGGGAGAAGAAACGAGAGAAGGAGAGGAAGAGAGCAAAAGGAAACGAGAGAGGGAGGGGAGAGAGAGAAAAAAGAGAGAATGAGAGGAGAGAGAAAAAGAGATAAGATGTTAAACATAATAGGAAAAGAGAGAAAGAGAGGGTGTGGGTGAGGGTGAGGGCGAGGAAAGGAGAGGAAATGAGAGAGGGAGAGAAAGAGATGAAAGGAAATGAGAGAGGGAGAGGAGAGAGAAAAAGAAATGAGAGAGAGAGGAGAGAGAAAAAGAGAGAAAGATCATTAAACCTAATGGGGAAAGAGAGAAAGAGAGGGTCACGGTAAGGGAGGAAGAGGGTCAGGGCGAGGGAGGGAGAGGAAATGAGAGAGGAAGAGAAAGAGAGAAAGGGAAATGAGAGAGGGAGAGGAGAGAGAAAAAATGAGAGAGGGAGAGGAGAGAGAAAAAGAGAAAAAAATCATTAAATCTAATAGAGAAAGAGAGGGTCAGGGTGAGGGAGGGAGTGGAAATGAGAGAGGGAGAGAAAGAGAGAAAGGTAAATGAGAGAGGGATAGGAGAGAGAAAAGAAATGAGAGAGAGAGAGGAGAGAGAAAAAGAGAAAAATCATTAAACCTAATAGGGAAAGAGAGAAAGAGAGGGTCAAGGTGAGGGAGGGAGAGGAAATGAGAGAGGGAGAGAAAGAGAGAAAGGGAAACGAGAGATGGAGAGGAGAGAGAAAGAAATATGAGAGAGATAGGAGAGAGAAAAAGAGAGAAAAATCATTAAATCTAATAGGGAAAGAGAGAAAGAGAGGGTGAGGGTGAGGGAGGGAGAGGAAATGAGAGAGGGAGAGAAAGAGAGAAAAGTAAATAGGACCTTACAATAAGCTCATCCTAGGCTCATAGGGGTTAGGCCGATCCTCAACAAACCTAAGGGATATATGGCTAGAGAGCCCTAGCATACTTGTGCCTCCTAGCATAATGTTCTTCTTGCAAAGAGACCTCTCATACATGGGGCTTGTCCTAGCCTCCACCACGCAAATATACAATGAAGGCAATCAATCTATCAGTATGAAAAACATTCATTTTTCATAACGTAATCCCAAAAATAACTTTGGATATTCCATAAAAATCAATCTCTTCTTAAGACAAATACAAAAAACTAAAATAGCATCATTCATATATATGCTTCACAAAACTAAAACAACATCACCACAAGATCTCTTAGGAAACTCATATTCAACTATCAATTTTAATTAATAAATATAATATAAAATCACTTGCAAGGAAGGTCACTCTTTTATCATTAACCCTCTTTCTTCCTTAAAATAGTCTTAGGAACAAATTAATGCTCTAACCCTCATATATTTGAGCATAATAACTAATTTAAGATTTATTCCATGAGTAGTAGTAGTATATATGCAACCATTAAGCTAGAGATCATGCTTTGGTATCTATGGAGATCCCAATCTCATGCCCTTATAGAGATTGTAGTGTACAATAGTGTGGAGAGAAGATGGGTGAGTTGTAAATGGTAAAGGAGAATTCTATTGATGATGGAGAGAAGATGAGGTGAATCACCAATCCTATTCTTGGTGAGTGCAACCTACCCATAGTCATGGTCATCGTGGTCGTGGTCGTGGTCGTGGTCGTAGTTGTAGTCGTGGTCGTGGTCGTAGTCATGGTCGTGGTCGTAGTCATAGTCGTGGTCGTGGTCGTGGTTGTCGTAGTTGTAGTCGTATTCGTAGTCCTGGTTGTAGTGGTCGTGTTCGTGGTCATAGTCATGGTCGTAGTCATGGTTGTGGTCGTGGTCGTGGTCGTGGGTCGTGGTTGTGGTCGTCATAGTTGTAGTCGTGGTTGTGGTCATGGCCGTGGTCGTAGTCATAGTCATAGTCGTAGTCGTAGTCGTGGTCATAGTCGTAGTCGTAGTCGTAGTCCTATTCGTAGTCGTAGTCGTAGTCGTAGTCGTAGTCGTAGTCGTAGTCGTGGTGGTGGTGGTGGTGGTGGTGGTGGTAGTCGTAGCTGTGGTCATGGTCGTGGTCGTGGTCGTCATAGTCGTAGTTGTGGTCGTGATCATGGTCGTAGTCGTAGTCATATTCGTAGTCGTGGTCATGGTGGTCGTGGTCGTGGCCATGGTCATGGTCGTAGTCATGGTCGTGGTCGTCGTAGTCGTGGTCATCCTCGTGGGTCGTGGTTGTTGTCATCGTAGTTATAGTCGTGGTTATGGTCGTGGCCATGGTCGTAGTCGTGGTTATAGTCGTAGTCGTAGTCGTAGTCATGGTGGTGGTGGTGGTGGTGGTGGTGGTAGTCGTAGTCGTGGTCGTAGAAAAAGAGAGAGATGGAAGCAGAGGATAACAATTTAGGAAAAAAAAGGAATGATAAAAAAAACAAATTGTTTGTTGTAACGTAGAGAAAATGGAAAACCATGAAGGTCCTGTTGTTCAAGATCGCGAGGCGTATCTTAATCAGCGTGTCCCATGTCCTTGCTCTCAATGCAAGCTGGAAATTAGACGAAAACGCCGATTGTCTATAGAACACGTACAAGGATTTGGCGAGTTTCAATCTGAGATCATTGATCAAGCGATTGTGGATTTTTAGCAAATGGTAAGAAAAGTTAATATCAATCATGCATTGTACTCGCAAGCTAATTGAATACCATATACAATAAGATTGGGTCTCGTTGGCAAATTTTCTATCCAGGGAGGTGATGTCTCATCCCAAGAAGGAGTGCACCCTTTGCGGCCAATTAGAAGAGAGTCTCGTGATGATGCATGACATGTTTTACAAAAGCTTTGCATGGACTACAACAACATCCATGTATGTATCAACGATTGCATACTATTTCGAGGAGAATATGAGACTATGGAGACATGTCCAAAGTGTGGTGCTCACAAGTATCGACAGGACTTGCAAGGGCTAACCATCTCTCAAAAAGTTCTTAGACACTTTTCGCTTATCCCCCGCATAAACCACATGTTTCATACGTCCGGCATGGCAAGCTTGACAATGTGGCATGCGCAGAATAGGTCCACGGATGGAGTTCAACGAATAACAACGGATTCACGCGCATGGAGCCACATTGAATCTACCTTCCTAGGCTTTGCCCGAGAGCCAAGGAATCTTCGACTCGGTCTTGCAATGGATGGCGTGAGCCCATTCGGTCTGCACTCAACTTCTTACAATGTGTGGCCTATAGTCCTTGTCAACTACAATATCCCTCCATGGCTTTCTACGAAGAAAGGACATCTCATCCTTAGCTTACTCGTCCTCGGCCACTACAAAGCCAAAAATATGGACGTGTATCTTCGTCCATTAGTCGATGAGCTTAAGATTTTGTGGGAGGAGGGGATCACCGTGCAAGATATGAGCAGGGGCAATGGTCGGCGGTCTGCCAATATTCGAGCCATTCTCATGTGGACGATACATGACTTTTTGGGATTCGGAGAGTGCTCAGGTGAGTAGGCCTCTGTTCTCGTTGGTAATATCTATATTTTATCTCGTTCAAGCTTGTATTCACTGGGTTGTAGTGTTGGAATAGGTCTGGTTACCTCATGTTATCATGCATGTCCATTGTGCAGGCCACAGTTAGACTCTCGAAGGTCACAAACCATGAAGAAGATGGTATATCAAGGACACGCCGCTTTCTTGCCAGAGGATCATGAACTAAGGCAAGGTTTTCTTGGACGACCTCCGATACGTATGAATGTTGCTAGCTGGTACGAGCTGAAAATGGTCCATGCAGAGTCACATCCAAACGGAATGCGGTGGTTCTTTGTTTTCTACGAGTTGCCATAAGATATGTCAGGTTTGTACTACAAATGGATTGTAACTGGCATGCGCATTTTGCTATTTGGAGTTTAGCCATTATTCATAATGCTTTCTCATTTGTGACAGTTTGTACTACCGATCGCGATCGTAGGATATCTTACTCCAGAAATACGCGGGGCCATTTACAGGTTGTCGACTTTGGTGTAATGGATCTCACAGAAGGAGATTAAGATATCCTCTATTGAATCCGCGAGGCGGGGAGCAGTGGAGACGGTCTGTCTCTTTGAGAAATACCTGCCCACCAGCATGCCCACGATACAAATCCACCTTCTTGCGCATCTTCTTGTAGATGAAGTGGAGATTGCTGGACCTATCCATACGCGATGGATACTCTTCTTGGAGCGCTTCATGAAAACCCTGAAAGGCTTTGTGCGACAATAAGCTTGGCCAAAAGGTAGCATGGCTGAAGGTTGGTTGGTGTCTGAGGCACTAGTGTATATTTCACAATGGCTACCAACGGTGGATCCAGACAACCAAATGCTATGCTCGTCACACTGAAGGACGGTGATAGACTGACTAGAGATGTGGTGGTTGGAAATGGGATAGAAAAAAGAATGGATGCCTCAATGGAGGAGAAGGTGATTCTCTTTTGTATGTTGCACCATGCCTCTATGGAGACGTGGCTCGCCAAGTACCAGATCGCTAGGCAAGATCGAGAGGAAGCGCGAGCTGAATTTCGATGTAGTATGTGTCATCGATCGATTCGATATCCCGAGGGCATGGAGGAGATGCTACGGTTTATGTCAACACAATGGTTGCATGGAGCTTTGACCACAGCGTCTCGTGAAGGGACAAAGGTCTCAATGGAGGAGTGGGAATTCTCGAGGGGATGTAGTCCAAAGGTGATGAGGGGTTTAGGATTTGTCGTATCTAAATTTTATATGTGACATCTAATTTGAGTATTTCAATGTACAGTACAAAATATATAGTGCAGCGTGGTCGCGCGGACGTCATTTTCGCGTGGAGCGTACTGACAAAATGCGCTCCACAATGGACTGTGGTATCATGGCAAGGTTCGAGCAAGAGAGCCGGCGACGAGCAACGGATCCAAACACCGTTGTGGATGAGATGGAGTATTTTGGAAACTTGCAAAGTATTGTTATGATGGATTACCGTAGCTTCTCCATGATACTATTCGATGTGGAGTGGTTCAAAGTGGTACTTGGAGGAGCTCGAGCAACAGTTCGCGGCAAGGTCTATCTGGATTTCTCAAAATAGATTAAAAAAAAGAACAGATTTGCATGACACCTTTTTATTGCCGGCCCATTGTGAACAGGTGCATGGACTCATTTGTTTGCTAATTGTATTATGATGTGGTTTATATCACAATGGTTTAAACTCTCTTGTACGTGTTTGTGAATAAGTAATCTTCTATCCAAACCCCCGACAACCTCGATGGTAGTATGTTATACCTTGAACTCCCCGAAGTGCGAGAGTATATAATCAAAGCGATGTTTCGAGCATAGATGAAGATAATATGCAAATAGAGGGGTCGATATTGCAAGGGGTGGAGGCCACTGAAAGCTTGGAGCCAGCATTGGCTAACAATGATGGAAATACAGGAGTCCAAGAATTCTTTGAGAATGAGGTGGACTCATCCTTTTGTGGTGACATGTCTATCACCCTTTCAGTATATGCGGAGTTGTGTCAGGAGATTGATATGGGACCATAGGATACTTCATACTTGGAGCATCCACTTACTCAATTCGTTGACCAACCACTTATAAGGATACATAAGATATGCATTTTAAGTGAGATCTTTTTTTTTAGGATTTATATTACTGTGCTTTGTATGATTTAGATTGATTATTCTAACATCATTTTTTGTCTGTACAGGTGACATTTTCAGGATGAGTTAAGGGATGAGCGATGAGGAGTTACAGGATATCTTCACACGCATGTCTCCATACCAGATCGCAAGATTCAGAGATATGGCAGACCAGGAGCTCTCTCGGTCTTCGTCAGGGTGCTCTACTAGATCTACTTTAGCATGTTCGGATGCTTCAGCTTTGAGCAGACGAGCTTGACGCTCCAGACTTGGGCCAGAGGGAGGGAGCGCTTTGGGATCAGGGGGATGCTGCAGAGATACGGATGCAGTGAGCCCACGGTCGACACGGGATACAGGTGCGACTCCTCACTCTTGTGGCCCTTTCAAGGAGCATGGCTCAGGCTCAGGTGGATACTTTGGAGGCACGGACGCGGTGTCTCTGTCTCGTTGTTCAGCTGGAGTTGCGTCACCTCCAGGATTTGTCACACTTGTGGGGACGTCTACTCCAGTTACTCCGGCTTTTGCTCAACTGTTTAGCAATGGCACCCCTATGGGTGCCACTCCGAGAGATATTACCCCAGTCAGTACACTGGATGCACAGGGGTCTCCTAGATATGCCCAGGAGCGTGGACACAGATGGGAGAGGACCCATCTTAGGCAGACTCCAGGGGGATATGGATATCTAGTCAATGATAAGTCAGGAGCCATCATCATGAATGATGAGGGGAGGAGGGTGATGGCTCGCATGAGAGAGTTGTGCCAACAAGTTTTTTGGCACAACATCTTAGATCATTGGAAGAACATATTGGAGGGGAGCAAGGACTACATAGTAGCATCCTTGCATGAGGAGTTTCCGATTTTAGCCTCAGCAGATAGATTTTCTATGGGTTGGATGATGGATTGCATGTGTGCATATATATCACACAGACGATCCGACGCACGCAAGGCAATCAAGAGTGGGGCTGCAAAGCTCGAGTGATTAGATGCGGACGACTGGCGCCGACTGAGGGAGGAGGCTACAGATTCTCTAGGACGTTGGAGTCAGCAGCACGAGGCGGCGAGGGCATGACTCGAGGCCGGAGTGGTCCATCATCTTGGGAGTGGCGGCCACATGACATTTTTGGAGGACTTTGTAAGTTTTTCTTTTGTTTTGCTTGTTTATTTTTTTGCAATATCCTTTGTACTGACAATCATGTTTCTAACAGTTAGCATTTTTTTTCTTTGCAGCACTCCATTACAAATTGCGATCCGACCAGCCTTGAGACTCGATATGCAGAGAGGTACGGTCTCACTTCATTGATCGACTGATTGTATAGACGCGGCGGCCCTGTAAGTCACTCATCTTTCTTGTCCGTAGTTACCATGTTTAATTAGAATGCATCATTGTATGGTGGATTGATGTGTTGTTTCTTTTTTTGTAGAGTCCGTTCGATGCTCCTTTGCGACGGGACGAGCTTTCGAAGGGCGAGGATATGTAGCTCGCCCTTGGATCCCTGGAGCTCACACACCTTTATTTTTTGGTCGCCTGATCTATGTAGATATTTTCTATATATTAGTGATATCTTGTAATGATTGTACCAATCGCTTATTATGCGATCATGTATTTATTTCATGTATTAGTGTTATGATTTCAATATACTTTGTTTTTGTTTGCAAGCGCATTGTACACAGTGCAGAAAGTATTTTGTATGGCTCTAATAAAGCACATATGCAAGCTGCCCTGCCACAAATTTTTTTTCCATGTTATCATCGCTATTAGAGTCGCAAATTCTACTGCTTGCATCGTTATTGGCGTCGTTATTTTTGTCGTAAACCGTCGCTATCAGCGTTGGTATTGGCATCAGTATCATGCGACGCTAATACCGATGCCAATATCGACATTTTGTTATTTGCATTTTCGTCGCTTTTAACATCGGTATAAGGCCTATATCTTGTAGTGATGTGGGATAGAACCCACTGACAAAACATGGTCAATAGTACCAGATACAACTAAGGGGTAGAGATTTCCAGACTTAGCACCTCTTGCAAGAGATCAATCATCACCAATGCCAACACTGTAGAGTGACATCACCAATGCCAACATTAGCAAGAGATCAATCATCACCTAAGCGCAAAAAACTAGATATACTGTGATAGATATGAAATCGCTCACGGTAGGGGATCACATGAAAAGATGCACTCGAATCCAAGAGACAACATTGTGCATGCATAGACTAAGTCTCAATCAGTTGAGAGGCATCACATGAAGAGGTTGCTAATATGTAGTCACCATTGGACTCCTCAGGCTACTACATGACATTTATCTTGTCAATTTTTACGTTGGAATTTGTAGGTATAATACTACGATCATTGGATTTCTCCTGCACTTTCTCTTTTCCATTTTCTTTTTGCTTCTCATCGCACATCTTATGGCATTGTGACTATATGTGTCTTGCTTTTCCACAATAATGGCATGTAAGATTAGACTTATGTCCATGGGACTTACTACGTCCATGTGACTTAGACCCAGACTTCTGAGAGTCCTTCCCATGATGATCATAATCCTTCTTGCCACTTCTTCCACCTAATAGATAAAGCATGTGAACTACGGGAAGCATACTTGTTTTTCTTGTTAATTTCTTTAATCAAAAGAACACTCTCTATATCTTTCAATTTCAGCCCATCAAGTTTATTGATACAGATCGTAGTGCAAAATGCATCCCAAGACTCAGGTAAAGTGCCAAGCAGAAACAAAGGATGCAGATTATCTTGAAACTCAATACTCTATTGAAGTAGATTCTTCATGATAGAATGAAACTGGCTAAAGTGAGCAAACAATGGGGTCCCCTCCTTCATGCGGAGTTTCATCAACTATTTAAGCCAATACATCTGCAAAGTAGGGCTCTGTTTTGCATAAAGTTCTTGAATCTTTTCCCATAGATTCCATGCACTCTGATCCTCATCTTCAACAACATTCTTGTGGATCTCTTTCGAGAGTGATAAAATAACAGTGGACTTGCATAGTACCCATGTTCTCAAGTTTAATACTCTTGTTTCTTAGTGGCTTAATTTGCAATTTCTGCACCAGAACCTGCCATATTTGAGACTTTTAGTAGCCATAGTTGCTACCATCCAACTTGGAAATGTTAAACAAAGTCGTACCTTTGAGATGACCTGTTGAGATGGCAACCTCAACATATGCAAACATTAATGATGGACCGGTTGGCTAGATGGGTGGACACATCTACACTTAGCACATCGATGGTCATTATGATCCTCAAATGGCCACTGATTCAAGGAAGCTCTCTTTCTCAACCCTTGAGATCTACAAACTGCTTATTGGTTAAGCATTTCAAGTTGAGCAGCTATGGCTGTTAGAATATCAAGCTCCCATTACTCTCCTATCAGTATGTATGACCGACATTAGCTGTGTCCAGCTGTATCAACAAGTGTGGGACATTAAATAAGTCAGTGGTCTTAGACCTAGTGTGAATGGTCCTACGGACCTTGGTACTATTGTAGACACTTATGTTATGTTAGCAGTCTGAAATAATGGAAGATGATGAACAACCTGAAGGTCAAGTTGCTGCTCCATTACATTGTCTCTCTCCCTCTCTCTTCCAACATGGTATCAGAGCCATCATGGATGGGCTCTTGAAGGCATGAAGTTGTGAGAAAGACATGCAACCTAAAGACTCAGGGTAGTGGTTGAAGAGAAGCAGGCTGACAGTGTGTAGGCTGTCATTGTATCTATGAAGGTATGCATTTTGCCATTTTGGGTTCTATGGTTCATGGCAGTGCTTGAGGCTTGATTAGAGCCTTCAGGAGACTTGGTTGAGCATGTAGAAGGAGATGACCTGCTGCTCTAAACTGTCATGCTGATGGCGTGTTTGCGCCTGCTGTAAATGAAGGCTGTCTTGCTGCTAATGAAGATATCAATCACTACCTAGTTGATCTCCAGCTTGAAAATGCTTCTTGGAAGGTCCTTTGATGCCTTGATAAGTCAATGCTTGGTCTAGAGTTGATAAATGAGCTGGAATAATGAAGTACAGATCTGAAATTAAAGACATGCTGCTATAAACTAAAACAGGGCAGCATATACTGATCACTCTTTGAAGTATTGAAGCCATTTGATGAGCATTTTGAGCTCTACTGAAGTGAGGGTTCATTTAGGAAGCATATGTACTGAGTTTGATGCATTTGGATTGCATTTTACTGATAAAATATTCAGATCTGAAATTTTATGACAGGCTGAAAACTGTCATAAAACTTTCGTCATCATACACTCATTCACTTGAAGAAATACATCTTTTGTTACCTATAGGGAGTTGTATGGTACGGGATATGATTGTTGAATGCTATGAGCATTGAGATGAGCATTGAAGGCTCTTAAAAACTGAAATCTGAATTAGAGAACAAATGTTTTGACAGTGTATTGGCTAGCCATAAGCAGTCCATGTACTTTTTGACATTACTTCTTGAAGATAGAGAGTCTGCGAATGCCCCTATGGTTATGTATTGATCCCTACACACAATGGCATATGTATGAAGTGGCTTGAGGATCTCTTGGGCTGAAATACATCTTGGTTTGATAGTTTATTGGTTGTATACAATTTGTGAGCAGATTTATGTCACTTATACTTGCTGGATATGCACTGTTTTGTGCCCGTATGACTATGTCTAGTTGCGTATATATACTAGCAAATGTCTGGGAAAGTTTGGAGCATGTATGACATGTTTTAAAGTGGTTTTTGATAGTAAATTCACTGCTGGTTACTGAAAAATTACAGGTTTCAGACTGTGCATTCTCTTTACTGCAATAAGCTTGCATGACACAGAGATACAATACCTGCAAAGTCTATGTACTGACTGATGTACCTACGGGTTATACCACATGTTTGTGGATGTTTTTGAGGTTGTAAAGGGCTGAAATACCCTGGTTTTTTGCAGAGAATAGTTGCAAAAAACTGTCATAAACAGTCAAGGAATGAGGTTGGTCAGAGTGACTTGTTGGCTTGCAGGAAGTCAAGCAGTGACTAAATAGTGTCTGGTACAACATGGCAAATGCAGAAAGGACTGACAACATAACCCAGATAGTGGGGGAAAAGCTTGACAGTAAAAATTATGCCATATGGACGTTCTGCATGGAGAACTTCTTAATAGGGAAAGGCTATTGGGAGTTGCTGACTAGAGCAGAAGCTGAACCTGAGCTCCCCGATCGACCTACAGCTGATTAGAGATGCTTACATCGAGCTTGGACAGAAAGAGCTCATAGAGTCTTGCACTGGCTCTCTTTATGTATCTCAGATGCCATGGTAATGCAGATAATGAACTGCAGCTCTCCTAAGGATGCATGGGACATTTTGGTCAAGTATTATGGCACAACCATAAGTGCCAGGAAGATACAGTTGAAGCAGAAGTTCAACAATATGGAGAGGAAGAGCAGATCTATACAGGATTATGTCACGGAGGTTAAAACCATAGCGGATCAGTTGGCATCTCTTGGTTCACAGGTTGAAGATGAAGACATGGTTGCTGTGACTTTGAATGGCTTGGGGCCTGAGTATAAGTCTTTTGACACTTTTGTGTCTGTGAGGGCTGAAATGCCTGATTTCAATGAGCTGGTTGCATTGCTTATCCATGAAGAGGTTAAGCTTGGTTTGGCTGCAGGATCTAGCAGTTCTAAAAACAAGGATGCAATTTTCTATTTTAATCAACGTGGCCGTGGAAACCATGGTAGAGGCTATGGATTTGGCAAAGGAGGCCAACAAAATGCATCCTATGGCAATAACAATCAGTAGATATTGAATGCAAGAGGTGGTGGAAACTTTAGAGGTAGGGGGAGATCTAGCCCTAGAGGTAAAGGCTCCTGGGAATAGCAGTGTCCATCTGACAATCCGAACAAGGATAAGGATTGTCATTACTGCAGAAAGTATGGGCATATTGCCAAGGACTGCTAGAAGAAGTAGGGCAATCAGAAAGGCAAACAACATGGGCATTTTGCTACATCTAGTTAGGCAAAGGATACTTTGAGAGACAGATTGTTTGCCATGCAGTATGTAAAAGACAGAGCTGTTGAAAAATGCACTGATGATGCAGTTTGGTACATTGATTCAGGGGCATCAAACCACATGACTCCTCATGGTGATTGATTCACTGATATGGTGGCTGAAAAAAATGTCTATGTTTGTATAGGTGATGACACACAGCATAGCATTGAGCATAAAGGCAAAGTGCCTCTTGTGGTTCATGATGGAAAAAAGAAAAATTTGCATAATGTATTGCATGTTCCTTCGATTACAAAGAACCTACTGTCTGTTGGTCAGATGACACGGAGCAGAACTTGCAGGTTAGATTCAGGAAGCATGGTTACTTTATTGAAGAGTTTGGTAATGGATGCAAGTTAATAGCTTGTGGTCACAGGAATGGCAGAATGTTTACTCTTGGTGCTACCTTGCCAGAGCTGAATTCAGCTATGTTTGCCCATGGTTCCGGCACTATCAGAGACTTGGAAATTTGGCACAAGAGAGTGGGGCATGTAAATTTGCAAAGGCTACAAATTATGCAAAAAAATAGCTTGTTACAGGTTTACCAAGTTTCAATATTCAGATATTGGTCATGTATGTGATGCTTGCCAGTTTGGTAAGTAGTCAAGGTTGCCATTTGTCAGGCATGTAAGGAAGAGTACACGTCCGTTGCAATTAGTGCACTCTGATGTTTGGGGGCCAGTCCATAATGCATCCATGGGAGGCTCTAAGTATTATGTTACATCCATTGATGATTACAGTCGCTATACTTGGGTTTACATTCTGAAGATAAAGGATGAGGTGTTTGCTATTTTTCAGTAGTTTAAAAAGCAGGTTGAAAAGGAATTTGACTGCTATATCTCTTTCTTGAGATCAGCTAGCGGTCGGGAGTATGTGTCAAATGAGTTTTACAACTTTCTGGCTGAAAATGGCATACGAATGCAGCTTACCTGCAGCTACACTCCTCAACAGAATGGGGTAGCTGAACGAAAGAATAGGGTCTTGATGGAAGCTGCTCGTGCCATGATGAATGAGAAGAAGATGCCACTCTATTATTGGGCTGAGGTTGTTATGATAGCCATGTATATCTTGAATCGGACTCCCACTGCAGGTATTCATGAGATGACACCATTTGAGAAGCTGTATGGCTATAAGCCGGATGTAAGCCACATGAAAGTCTTTGGTTGTCTTGCTTATGTGCATATTCCAGATGAAAAAAGGAAGAAGCTAGATCCAAAAGCGCATAAGTGTGTCTTCATTGGATATTCGCAAGAGAAGAAGGCATACAAATGCTATGATCCCTCTATTAGGGATACCTTCGTGAGGAGGGATGTTATTTTTGATGAGATGGGTTCTTGATATGTATCACCGGCTATAGTGCCATCAGATATGCCTTCTACTCATGTATCTACAGTTGATATGCATCAGAGCAGTGCTATGATAGGACCTAGTAGTCAGACAGTATCCCCATGGACAGGGAGATTGAGGAGCTCACCGTCCACTGACACCCGTATGTCAGTGAGGGGGAGATATGATGTCGTGGACAACAAAGGAAAAGAGAAAGTTACTGAGGATGTATCTCGGATGATGACACCTGGTAGGATGACTTTTGGATATGAGTCTACTGACACTTTTGACAGTGAACTTGGTATTCCGACTGTATATACACCTGGCGTAAGGCAGAGTAGATACATTCTGCCTCATGAGAGAGGGGAATCAAGCAATACACCACAGCTTAGATTCTCACAGAGGGTTAGATACCCTATTGACAGGTTGACATATAGTGGCTACACTGCAAAGCATTATGATTACATGACAAAAGTGATGGAGATCAAAGAACCAGGTACATGTGCTGAAGCAGTGGAAAATGAGAACTAGTGTGCAGCTATGGATGAAGAAATGAATGCCTTGGCTGAAAATAAGACATGGGATCTTGTGCCACTACCTGAAGAAAAAAAGACCGTTGGCTGCAAATGGGTCTACAAAATCAAATGCAAGTCAGATGGCAGTGTGGAAAGGTACAAAGACATGGGATCTTGTGCCATTACTTGAAGAAAAAAAAGACCATTGGTTGTGAATGGGTCTACAAAATCAAATGCAAGTCAGATGGCAGTGTGGAAAGGTACAAAGCCAAGGTATGCCCAACAGTATGGACTTGATTATGAGGAAACATTCAGCACTGTTGCCAAAATGGCAACCATACGCACTGTGATTGCTTTGGCTGCTACTAGAGGATGGAAATTACAGCAAATGGATGTTAAGAATGCATTTCTTAACGGTGACTTAGCAGAGGATGTCTATATGGTTCAGCTAGAAGGATATGTTCACCCTGATTTTTAGCATTATGTATGCAAGCTGAAAAAGGCACTATATGGGCTGAAGCAGGCTCTGAGAGCTTGGCGTGCTAGAATCAATAACTACTTGTAGAGTTTTGGATTTACTGTTGGTAGGGCTGATCACAACCTATTTACAAAGAAGACCAATAGTGGCTTGGTAGTGATGGTCATATATGTTGATGATTTGATAATCACTGGTGATGATGACTTGGGTATACATCATGTAATGAAGATGCTGATATCTGAATTTGACATGAAAGATCTAGGTGAATTGAAATACTTTTTGGATATTGAGGTAATCAAGGCTGAAAATGGTTTATGGCTGATGCATAAACATTATGCCATGGAAATATTGAAGAAGTATGGCATGGCTGAATGCAAACCATTGGATACACCCCTTGATCAGAATGTCAAGCTGGACATTAGCACTAGAGCTGAAATTCAGGATGTGACTATGTACAGGCAAATGGTTGGAAGTCTGATCTACTTGACCATCACTAGGCCGGATTTGAGATATGCAGTTGGGCTCATAAGTCAGTTTATGCAGAAGCCCAAGAAGCCACATTTGGATGCTGTTAGGCGGATTATGAGATATGTTAAGTCCACTGTAGATTATGGGTTGTTCTATATGAGAGATAAGCTCTTGAATCTAGTTGGATACACAGATCCGGATTGGGCAGGATACTCATATGATCGCAGATCTATGAGTGATTATGCTTTTGGCCTTGGAAGTGGCATGATCAGCTGGAGCAGCAAGAAGCAACCAACGGTTGCATTGTCTAGCACTGAGGCAGAGTACAGGGGTGCTGCATTGGCAGCATGTGAGATTTCATGGCTGCTCAAGCTTATGGCTGATTTGGATATTCAGGTGGATGCTCCAGTGACCTTATTATGTGACAATCTCAGTAGTGTACTCCTAGCAAAGAATTCAGTATACCATGCCAGGACAAAACACATAGAGGTACATATATCTTTACCAAGTCTTTGGGTAAAGATAAGTTTAGTAGTTTTAGATAGCTACTTGGAGTTCATCAGATGATTTGAGCTTGAGGGGGAGTGTTAGAATATCAAGCTCCCATTACTCTCCTATCAGTATGTATGACTGACATTAGCTGTATGTGGGACATTAAATAAGTCAGTGGTCTTAGACCTAGTGTGAATGGTCCTACGCACCTTAGTACTATTGTATACACTTATGTTATGTTAGTAGTCTATGAAATAATGGAAGACGATGAACGACCTGAAGGTCAGGTTGCTGATCCATTACATTGTCTCTCTCCCTCTCTCTTCCAACAATGGCTACCTCTCATATAGCTGACATGCTCTCCCTACCTATGGGGTATAGTGAGCTTACCTTGATGCCCGATCGAGTACCCTTCTCTCCCATGCACATCGGTAGCTCCATGATCCTCGATGCAAGCTCGAGCAACCTCAATCCCTCTCCATCAAGCTCCATTCTCCATAGTCGCATGAGACAAGAGAAGAGAAGAGAAGAGAAGAAGATAAAGAAAGGAGATGGGGAGCTTCTCCTCCTCCATCCCTCACTCTCACACACTCACTCCCTCACTCTCTCACACTCCCTCACTCGCTCGCTCAAGCACACATAAGAAGGCAAGAAGAAGAGAAGAAGAAGAAGAAGCTTTTTTTCACACAACAAGAATGAGAGTTCCCATTAAATTTTTAGCTTATATACACACCCTCTTTCCCTTGGGTGGTTATCCGCTTTTTACATGAACATGGCCTAGGCCCTTTTTCCCTTTGCCCTAACTTCCTAGCTTAGTCCTACTGCCCGTCCATGGTTACAAATTGCACAGGAGGGAGCCTCGCACTTTTACAAAGATATTGGATGCGCCTTGATATTTAAAGGTGCACTTTCTTGCTTTTGGTTGTTTTTCAGCTTCCATGGTTGTACCTTGGTGGCTTCTCCCATGCTTTTAGATTTTTTTCAAGCCCGTTCTCTTGTGGGACACCTTTTCTTTTTTTCCACCTTGCAGTTTTTCTCTTCATTCCTCTTTTTCTACTTTCTCTACTCTGCAATAAACATTACCCCCTCTTGGCTGAGTGCCATAGTCCCATGGCACTATTGGGTGGTGAGTTGGATGGTGGTGATGGGGTTGCTAGGTGGATTTTTGAGTTTGTATACAAGCCCAGGTTGAGGATGTGTTAGAGGGATTTATGCTTGGAATTAAAGATGGTGTTGGAGTGAGTCCCTCTGGGGAGTTGGTTGTGGTGGAGTTCTACCTTTTAAATTGACAATGGTTTTAAGGCAAACCTCCTTCTTAAGGTTGGCCATGGGTGGATCTACCCTTGATTAAAAATGGAGTTGGGTGGATCCTCATTGGAGAAGCCCAACATGGTGGACCTGTCCGCGAGGTTGAAGATGCTATTGGATGGGTTTCCCTCGTTGTGCCCTCTCCTTGATGCAACATGATCTTAACCTACAAGACAAAGTTGTGCACTTCCCAAGGGCTGTGTCTGCCTTACCGTGTAATGTGTTGTGCATGTGCTTGTGGAACTCGGAGATGGGTCAAGCCCTCAGTGGTATCCCACACTTAAGGACCCAGTTTGTGCATGGTTGTAAGTGCGGCTCATCACTTAAGGAGACAGATCTTGGAAATGTCCTGCCCTTGATGTGCCCTAAGTATGTGTTGTGAGGGACATGGCTAGTTATGGAAACCCTAGGTGTAGTGATTATGGCACTTAAGATGCTTTTGGGGGATCCAATATTTTCACTTTTTTTTTCTTTTCTTTGCTTTTTTTTTTTGGATTAGATGATTACAGTCACTATTCTAACACAAGGATGTGCTCAGGGTTTGTGCCTTGATCTTGCTCAGAGGATTCGCAAGGTGGTCTTAGGGACTTAGTAAAAAAAGGCACGGCTCTATAGGTATTCCTTGATACTAGCCTTTGCATTAAGAGGTGTGGTTGACAAGAAATGATGATTGCACCTCATGAAGCTGCTATCGCTCATGTCCTCAAGGATCTTCATACAAAAAGAGGAAAGTAGGGTTGCCCTCATCATGAGCCTAGCCATAGTGCAACTATCTATTCCTAGGTTAATGTAAAAAAAGAGTGGGGAAAGGTGGGCTTCCTTAGTTGCCAGCTTTTGCTTAAGTAAAAAACTAATGGTCCTAAGGTAATTACAAGTAGTTATGAAGGCTGGGTCCGGGAAAGAAGATAAATCCTCGAGGAAGCGATTGATGGATGGGCACAAGTCCCTTGCTTTAAAGGTCATGCATTCCTCGAGAGTTGCTGAATTGAAATTGTAAATCTTCAGGAAGTCATATTTGCCATGCACATTCCTATCATAATCTACTCTATATCTGTGCGGGTAGGGCATGTAGATAGGATCATTCCATTCCTGAGGTAGAGTGCCACTGATGGCCATCCACGCATCAAAATTGGTATCCAAAATCCTCTTCCGCTAGTTTGGCTATGCCTTGTAGCCTCTGATTGTCTTGGGAACCTGATAAACCTTGTCCTGCTAGTAATCTACAGGCTCCCGCCTCCATTGCATGATTACGATAGTTTGCTCCTCGACCCATTGGTTCGCTAGGGTGTTGCCTAGGTGAATGATCCTTTCCACCACATCCAAGGGTAGGACTCTTTCTAAGGCTCGTGGATAGAGGAAGGAGAACTCAAAGGGTCGAGATTGGAGTTCTTGCTGTTGCCAGATGGATAGCTCCTGCAAGCAGTTGATGGGATGGTGATCCTTGCGTAGTAGTGGCACGGGCTCGTCAAACAACTGTCATGGCCATGCTTGTGCTCTTTTCTGGGCTTGGTCCACAAGTTCCCGTCTTCTTATTCTGGTAGCAATGATGCATTCGGGGACTTGGGCACCCTCTATCTCTTATGGGGGCAGGTCACGCAAGGGCAGGCTGGGCTCTTTGGTTTGTGGTTCTTCTTCGAATTCTTGCTCAAAATCCGCGACCCTTTCTTGGTGTCTTGTTCCATCATGGGTTGATGGGGATGTTAATGGGGCTACTCTTGTTCTTTGAATCCAAGCTTCCTAAGCTCATCAATGGAGAGGAGGCCGACTTGTCGTAAGTAGCTACATTGCTGCTCCTTCATTCTCTCCACTGAATCCTTACCTTCAACTTGGGTGACATGAAGCACTGCTACTACTCATTCCACACTTCCAGCATTTGGGTCTTCTCTTTGTCTCGGCGGTTCAGTTGCTCTTCTCCTATCCTTCTACCTTCCTCAGCCACGGAGAGTTGCTGGTGGGCTTCTGCAAGCCCTTTTGATAGATCTTCATCGACTTGTGCTTGGCTTTGCAATTTTGCTTGTTGGTGCAACCTTATTTTGCTCATGGTCATGGCCATTAGTCCCTCCAATTCCTGCTAGACATTTTGCAAGTTGTCCTGCAGGCTCCTGGTGGCTTCTTTTATGGCCTCTTCCTTCTCCTTTGACATGACTTCTATCTCTCTCTCTATCCTTCCTTGCTCCTCCATTGCTAACCACAATGACATGACTTCTATGGCCTCTTCCTTCTCCTTTGACATGACTTCTATCTCTCTCTCTATCCTTCCTTGCTCCTCCATTGCTAACCACAACCTGAATACCATGGCATCCTCCTGTTCTTGTTATTGTTCTTCTGATGCATGGTCCCTTTCCCCCTAGTTCTCCCATAGTTCTGCATTCATCTCTTCCACTCATGCCATTCGTTGCTGGAGCTCAACGTATTGTTGGATGAGCAACTTGTGGCCCCGTTGTTAGGCCACTAGGTCTTGGGCTTCATCCTCTAGCCTTTGCCTTAGGTGATCTTTATGTCAAAAGATGCGGGATCTAGAGGATGGCTATGGTGGATGGAACACAAAGAGAATGTTCATGATGGCATAGACTGAAGAGACCAATTGTTACTCAAGTGAATTAGGTTCCAAGATGGAAGCTTGGACTCATAAACACAATCTTGAGTATGAGATTGAGAATGACCAAGACACTAATTAAAATGGTAAATCATCATGATATTGCATTTATCATATACAAAAAAGTGGTAGTCAAGTACAATGCTTTATAATTGGTAGATGGGTAGCAGTTTTCCTCTATGTGCATATGGGATTCCTGCAGCTTGCATGTGCTAAGCCCAGAACTAACTCATACAAAAAGGCCATAGTATGTGTGATTGTAAATATCTCAACAGCCCTCCTCAATCACAACCAAGAAAGACATTGAGTATACAAAGGCTATCATGAGTAGAACCTTGCTAAGTGTAGACATGGAAAGAACCAACCTTACAAAGATAGAGGCTATTACAAGGCCTCACTAAGTGTGTAGAGGCTATAGTGTGCAGAGGTTACATGAGGAGTTTACAAGCTTATGTCAGAAGCATTAGGACTAGGAATTACAAGGCTAAAAAAATCTAGTGAAAATTGGGTCAAGGACCAGCAGGCCCTTGTAGTTTTCAGCATTTCTTTTGACATAGTTCTTCAATTCATTGGAGGTCTTGTTGTCGATGTAGTCCAGCTTGCTCTTTTTGATCTTGTACTTATTCTTCACTTTGCTTGCAGCTTCAGTGTCAACTGCTTTGATCTTTTGGTCCTCTTCTTCTAGGTTCTCTTGGTCTTCTTCTTTATTGACTTTTCTTGCATTAGTTGCATTAGTCTTCATGTCCATGTCCCCCTCAAGCAAAGGTATCATCTTTGAGGTAGTGGAAATGACTCTAAACTCTTGCACTTTCTCCAAGGTAAGAGGCATTTCTTCAAACAATGATAGCACTTGAATACTCACAACTCCATCATTCCATGGAGGTAAGACAAGCACATCTTCTATGTGCTTGAAACGAGCAATAAGAGTAATGTTACTCTTCGTTGGAGGTAGCCATATAAAATTTTTCTTATTTGACATTCCCATGATAGGATATCAGCTCCAAATGACTAGCAAATAGTTAATCTTGAATGTGCTAAGGAGCACAAGTGCCAAGAAGCTCTAACTTAGTATCAAGAGATACTATCTTGATGACCTTGGTGTTGATGCTGATCCTTTTGTTGAGTTGGCTCTTTGCTTGGATTGAGCAGCTTGATTTCTTTCTTCCCTTGTTGATTTGAATGGGTGCTTTGCTGTAAATCAGTTGAATATTTGTTGGGTACTTAGTTCAAAGAGAGAGAGGAAAAATCTCCAATGGAGTGGAAAGAGTGGGAAGAGTGATGATGCTTGAGGTCTTCAAATCCACTAAGGTCTTCACAAATTTACCTTCCTTGATGACTTGATGGGCAAGTTTTTTCTCAGATCAAAGTGGTACGGAGAGAGAAAATGAAGAAAATTGAAGCTTTTGATAAGTTAGCTATGATTGCCAACTCTAGGGTTTCTGGGTAGCTTGGTTTTTTAGCTTGTGCAACTCATGAACATAACTATTTTGTGCAAGATTTGATGGGAAGGAAGCTTGGGTAATGAGCTTCAATTGGCCTATGGACACTGAGTAAATCTTAGCATGTAGAGGCATCACAATTTGTATCATTAGCGTATGGCATAGAATGGGCAGTGACCTCCAATTTTCGCAATGCTAGAGCTAGGATTCACCAATGTCAGGCTTTGATATGACAGAGAGTTGCACCATGAGTAGAGGAAAGTTTCTCCAGAGGAAGCATGGGGAAATATGGGATGTAGGAGTAGATCAAGAAGCTCCAAGTGAGCTGGGTACTATCTGGCTATGGCATAAAAGAGGAAAAAGTGAGGATGAGGTTGGAAATGGAGTCATACACCGATCCTAAGCTGTCCAAAGATGAAGAGGAGCTGAAGGAGCAGAGAGGAGACCTGAGACATGCTAAGCCATGCTCAGTTGCACTCTGATACCATGTAAAAAGATGCGGGATCTAAAGCATGACTATGGCGGATGGAACACAAAGAGAATGTTCGTGATGACATAGACTGAAGAGACCAACTATTACTCAAGTGAATTAGGTTCGAAGAAACACAATATTAGTGAGTTTGGGAATCTCCTAATTTCCATTTTTTGAATACTAAAAAGGTAGCACCTGGATAACATCCCCATAAGTTTCTCAAAACCATATGATGTGACCTATCATTGGAAAGCTCTTTAAAAATGTAATCTATTGAGCTATATAGAGCACTCGATTTGGAGTTATAGTGTTCAAGTTATGATAAATCCAAAGATTTGACCACATGTCCCAAACTTATGGGAAATTGCCATATTCCCAAATACGGTATTAAGATGGAAAGTTGACATAAACACAATCTTGAGTATGAGACTGAAAATGACCAAGACACTAATTGAAATGGTAAATCATCATGATATTGAATTTATCATATATGAAAAAGTGGTAGTCAAGTACAGTGCTTTACAGTTGCTGGATGGGTAACAGTTTCCCTCTCTATGCATACGGGATTCCCATAGGCCTGCATGTCTTGAGCCCAAACTGCCTCATACAGAGAGGCCAAAATAGGTGTGGGGGAGTTCTAAGTGGTAGGCCAAGTCACCAAATCTCTTCAAGATCTGGTATGGGCCATAGAAGCGGCGGGCCGGCTTGTTACTGATGCCCTCTTTGAGAGTCGAGTAGTGAGATTTAGGCACTTTCAAAAGGAGACCAATTCCCTTCTAGAATTCCAAATGCCTTTGTTTCTCATGAGCATAGAGTTTCATGTGTGTTTGGGTCTTTTGAAGGTTCATTTTACATTGCTGAAGTAAAGCTTGCATGAGATCCAACTCAGCCTGACTGTGAGGATTGATCTTATCATTAAATAAGAATGTGGGGAGAGGAACCTTATACCCATATAAAACCTCAAAAGGGGAAACTCCAATTTTAGAGTGCGTGGAGTTATTATATGCAAACTCAGCCAAGTGAAGCCATGTATCCCAATTGTGCTATACATCATGGCAAAAGTCCCTCAAATATGTCTCAAGCCATTTGTTCACTCTTTCAATCTGGCCATCAGTTTGAGGGTGGTATGCAGTGGGCAGAGCAAGCTTGGTCCCCATGGAGGTGAAAACTGTCTGCCAGAAGTTACTTATAAACTTTGCATCCCGATCATGTACTATGACCTGTGGCAAGCCATTCAACTTGAAGACATTTTCCATAAACTGAGTGGCCACCTGAGAGGCAGTGTATTGGATCTTAGTGGGGATAAAGTGGGTAGCTTTGGTGAGGTGATCAAGGACCACATAGATATTGTTCCACCCTTTCTTAGTCGTAGGAAGGCTAGTGATAAAGTCCATTGTGATGTGAGTCCATTTCCCTTCAGGGATAGGGAGAGGCTGCAAGAGGCGAGCGGGCCTGAGTGTACTATCCTTGTTCTGTTGGCATGGAACACATTTGGTCACAAAGTCCTTGACATCCCTCCATAAGCCTTTCCAATGAAAGCTCTTGGAAATCTTGTCATATGTTTTGAAAACACCCAAGTGACCAGCAGTGGGGCAAGAATGCATCTCTTTCATGATCTTCTGTGTGAAGGGGGAGGTGTGGGAGATGACAATCTTGCCATGGGACCAAATAAAGCCATGCTTGAGCTAATATTGGGAGTTTTCAGCCATGATCCCATGTTGTAATTTCTGAAATGTGTGGCTGAAGTAATCATCTAACAAGTAAGCCTCTTGAAGCCCTTCAACCCAATCACTGTGCAATTCTAAGATAGAGGACACTTTGCATGTTCACTTTCGAGAGAGTGAATCAGCCACAATATTATCCCTGTCCCGAGTGTGTGAAATATCAAAGTCATAGTTCTGTAAGGTTGCCATCCATCGCCTTTGCTTAGGAGTCAAAGTAGATTGAGTCAAGAAGTACTAGAGGACTCGGTGGTCACTTTTTACTTGGAAGCAACTACCATACAAATACTAGTGCCATTTCTTGATGGCATGGAGGATGGCCAACATCTCTTGGTCATATACATTCATTTGCATCTCCTTCTCATCAAGCTTGCGGCTCTCAAATTAATCATGCCATGCTCTTGCAACAATACTGCACCAATACCCTAGCCAATGGCACCATAATGAATGGTAAACAGCAGATGGGGGACTGAAGTAAGTGCGTCCTTTAACTGTTTGAAGCTATGATCCGCAATGGCATCCCAAAAGAATGAATCCTTTTTCAAGTGATCAGTCAAAGGTGGAGAGAGACCAAGAAATCCACACAAAGAAGTGGTGGTGGAGGGAGTGGGCCAGTCTCTAACACATTGCACCTTCTCACAATTGAGTAGTGGTGGAGGGAGTATACCATTTTTTCTCACAATATGTCCCAAGTACTCCACAGATGTCTGCATGAATATGCATTTGCTCTCCTCAGCAAAGGTTTGATGCTCTCTCAATATGTCAAACATCCTTCGAACATGTGTCAAGTGCTCCATAGATGACTTGCTGTAAATGAGGACGTCATCAAAGAAAACAAGCACAAACTTGAACAAAAAGGGCTGTAGGATTTTGTTCATGAGGCTTTGAAGGGTGGCAGGGGCATTAGTCAACCCAAAAGGCATAACTAGAAATGATAAAGTCCATGATCAGTTGTGAAGGTCGTTTTGACCTCATCTCCTGCCCGCATATGTATTTGATGGTAGCCAGAGCTCTAGTCAATATTAGTGAAAAAGCATGCCCCTTTCAACTCATCCAACAAATCATCAATCCGTGGGATGGGGTAGCAGTTCTTCATTATAATTTTGTTCAAGTCTCTGTAGAGCCAATGCACATGCGAAAGGAGCCATATTTCTTTTTGACTAAGGCAATAGGGGATGCATAGGGGGAAGAACTCGGTTCAATAAAATCCATCTCTAAGAACTCCTTGATTTTCTTTGCAACCTCTTCACGCTCACACTTGGAGAGTCTGTAAGGGGGTTTATTCACTAGCTTGGAATGGGGCTCTAGGTCAAGTGGGTAGTCCACTTGTCTCTTGGGGGGAAGGGGTATAGGCATATAAAATAGGTCATTGTATTTCTCTAGTAAGGCCTGCATGGCTGAATCATTAGATACTGTAGAGGGCTGATCAGAATTGTCCTTATTTAATTGCAAAACAAATATTTGTGAGCATTTCTTAAACTCGTGTTTAAGTTGCTTTGCTGTAATGAGCTGAAAATCAACACGATCTTGAACTCCTTCTAGGTGGATAGGCTGTTCATGCATCATCAACTCCATGTAAAGCCGAGAGAAGTCCATAGCAATCTTACCCAATTGTTTCAGCCAATCATAGCCCAAGACAACATCAATGGGGTCCATATCTAGGGCAATCAGATAAACCAATGCCACATAATTTTCAGCCAAGCATAAGGGAACTATAGGACATACGTGTGTGCTGATTTCTTCTTCTTCATTTGCTACTTGGACCTTCAAGGGGTGGTGTAATGCATAGGGGTGCATTTCAACCGATCAATGACTAATTTATTGACAAAACTATGAGTGCTTCCACTATCCACAAGGATAAAAACATGTTTTCCATTGATACTGCCTTGAATGTGAACAAGCATCCAAGGAGATCGAGCAAAGGGAAGTGGGAGGTGGGTGGGATGTTAAATTGAGTATTTGTGATGGAGCACCGCCCGGGTCAAAGGGAAACCCATCCTCGGAGTCATAGAACTGCTTGTGATCAACATCCTCTGTAGGCTCAGCCTGGTCAATGAGTAGGTCATCCTCCTTCGTGTGCCAATCTTGCATGACATACATGCTATGAACTTTGACCTTAGTTGTCTTCTACGGGAATTCGGAGGCATGATCAGCAGCGTACTTATCTCTACACTTAAAGCATAGGCCCTTTTCCTTTTGTTCCTTCACAACATTTGGGGAGATGAAGTATTGGCTACTGGATCCATGGGAAGGTGATGCAATGGATTGTTTATTTTCATCATACTTAATCTCATCATTAGAGTCCAATGCTGTCCCAAAAGTGCTAATTTTTCTTTTAGCATGGAAGGCTGGGTAAGTGGGTATCTTGGGGTTGTTATTGGGCATAGAAGTGCCTCAAAAACCACCTCCGCATGGGGCTGATCGTGAAGGAGTGCAAGGCTGTCCAACACCTTGCTGAAAATGCTCGTTCTTACGATACTGTCTTGCATATCTCTTAGCTAGTTCAATTGCATCAAACAGTGGTAGGCTTTTGGGCCATGACATCTATTGATAGGCTCAATTCCAACCCATAGATATACTTGTGCAATTTAGCATCATCACTAATGCTCTCCACATACATGGTCAAGTTCATGAACTGATTTGTGTATTCATGTACAATGGGTAGATATTGAAGTAGGAATCCAACTTGGACGTCCATTCCTCCTCCAAGTTGGATGGTGAGGGGGATTGCCTATTGTACTTTGTTAGGATGATCTTGTCACGCAAATCATTTAGGGCCATGCTGCCCATGAAATCCTTGCTGTCCATACATCCCATGGTGGCCATACATGTCTTGCTGTCTATACATCCCATGTGGTACATTAAGTGTCAAGATTGTGGGAGAGAAGGAAGGAGTCTCACTTGTAGCTTTCTTGCTTGCACAATGGGGAATACACACAAAGGTGGAGGCTGAAAACAGTTTTCCTCTTCTTAGTTTGTGTAAGCCAAAAGAACTCTAGTACATAGAAATAGAAGAACCCTATATACAGGTCTCAAACAAAACTCAACTAACTAAGGTGGCATACTAACTGAGCCACGAACTAGAGTAGATAAGGATAGCTGTCATCTAGCTATTATTCATGGGCAGTGTACCAACCGCATCTGCAACTGACAAGTCGGTGACATAAATGCACAACGGTCACCCTGGCATATGACGAGTGGAGCTCGATATCTCAACACTCCCCCTCTAGCTCAATCCCAATTCCTGCACAACAAGCAGGTCTCTGAACTTGTGCAGCTTCTCTACGCCCAATGCCTTCGTAAATATGTCAGCTACCTGATCCTTTGTGCTGACATAAACTAGATCAATAAGACCTAGTAAAACCCTCTCCCGCACATAGTGATAATGCACCTCAATGTGCTTTGTTCTAGCATGATAGACTGGGTTATTTGCCAAGTGTATACTACTCATGTTGTCACAATAAATGACAACTGGCCCATCTGTAGGCTGATGCATATCATAAAGTAGCTTATGCAACCAAGTTACCTCACATGCAGCCATTCTTGCACCCCTGTACTCAGCGTTTGTGCTCGACAAGGCAACTGTAGGGTGTTTCTTACTGCTCCAAGTGACTGCAGCACTCCCAAAAGAGAACACATATCCACTGGTAGATCGTCTATCAGAAATACTACCAGCCCAATCAGTATCAGTGTATCCATGCAATTGTATCTGAACCCCAGTCTCATAAAATAGTCTATACTGCAATGTGGACTTCACATACCTAAGTATGCATCTAGCTGCATCCAAATGTAATTTCCTTGGAGCCTGCATAAACTGACTTACCAATCCAACATCATAGCTCAAATCTGGCCTGGTAATAGTCATATAAATCAAACTTCCTACTATGCATCTGTACATAGTAGGGTCTTCCAGAAGCTCACCTGCATCTGCGCTCAGCTTCACATTTTGCTCCAAAGGAACTGAAATAGGCTTACAGCCTGTCATCCCATATTTGGACAGCATGTCCAATCCATACTGCCTCTGCAACAGCCATATCCCACTTGGTGATCTAATCACCTCAATGCCCAAGAAATAACGCAGCTCTCCCAAATCCTTCATCTCAAACTTCTGCTTCAATAGCATTTTCACATGAAGGATATCTTCATCACTATCACCTGTGATAATCAAATCATCAATATAAATGACAGGCAGCATAATACCTTTCTCTGATTTTCTCACATAAAGTGAGAAATCTGCCTTGGAAATCTGAAAGCCAATAGTAACAAGAAAAAACTTGTCAGGCCATGCTCTAGGTGTCAAGATTGTGGGAGAGAAGGAAGGAGTCTCGCTTGAAGCTTTCTTGCTTGCACAATGGGGGAAGACACACAAGGGTGGAGGCTGAAAACAGTTTTCCTCTTCTTAGTTGTATAAGCCAAAAGAACTCTATTACAAGGAAATAGAAGAACCCTATATATGGGTCTCAAACCAAACTCAAATAACTAAGGTGGCATACTAACTGAGCCACGAACTAGAGTAGATAAGGATAGCTATCATGTAGCTATTATTCATGGGCGGTGTACCAACCGCGTCTGCAACTGACAAGTCGGTGACATAAATACACAACGGTCACCCTGGCGTATCACGAGTGGAGCTCGATATCTCAACACTCCCCCTCGAGCTCAATCCCAATTCTTGCACACCAAGCAGGTCTCTGAACTTGCGCAGCTTCTCTGTGCCCAATGCCTTCGTGAATATGTCAGCTACCTGATCCTCTGTGCTGACATAAACTAGATCAATAAGACCTAGTAAAACCCTCTCTCGCACATAGTGATAATGCACCTCAATGTGCTTTGTTCTAGCATGATAGACTGGGTTATTTGCCAAGTGTATACTACTCATGTTGTCACAATAAATGACAACTGGTCCATCTGTAGACTGATGCATATCATAAAGTAGCTTATGCAACCAAGCTACCTCACATGCAGCCATTGCTGCACCCCTGTACTCAGCCTCTGTGCTCGACAAGGCAACTGTAGGCTATTTCTTGCTGCTCCAAGTGACTGCAGCACTCCCAAAAGAGAACACATATCCACTGGTAGATCGTCTATCAGAAATACTACCAGCCCAATCAGCATCAGTATATCCATGCAACTGTATCTGAACCCCAGTCTCATAAAATAGTCCATACTGCAATGTGGACTTCACATACCTGAGTATGCGTCTAGCCGCATCCAAATGTGGTTTCCTTGGAGCCTGCATAAACTGACTTACCAATCCAACAGCATAGCTCAAATCTGGCCTGGTAATAGTCATATAAATCAAACTTCCTACTATGCGTCTGTACATAGTAGGGTCTTCTAGAAGCTCACCTGCATCTGTGCTCAGCTTCACATTCTGCTCCAAAGGAACTGAAATAGGCTTACAGCCTGTCATCCCATATTTGGACAGCATGTCCAATCCATACTGCCTCTGCAAGAGCTGTATCCCACTTGGTGATCTAATCACCTCAATGCCCAAGAAATAACGCAGCTCTCCCAAATCCTTCATCTCAAACTTCTGCTTCAATAGCATCTTCACATGAAGGATATCTTCATCACTGTCACCTGTCATAATCAAATCATCAACATAAATGACAAGTAGCATAATACCTTTCTCTGTTTTTCTCACATAAAGTGAGAAATCTGCCTTGGAAATCTGAAAGCCAATAGTGACAAGATACTGTCCTATCTTGTCAGACCATGCTCTAGGTGCTTGCTTCAAGCCATACAAGGCTTTCTTCAACCTGCAAACAAACTCAGGATGAACAGCATGCACATAACCTGGTGGCTGCTCCATATAGACCTCTTCTTGCAAATCACCATGCAAGAAGGCATTCTTTACATCCATCTGATGTAAAGACCATCCCTTTGATGCAGCCATAGCAATGACTGCTCTTACAGTTGCCATCCTTGCAACCGGACTGAATGTTTCTTCATAGTCAATGCCATATGTTTGTGCATACCCCTTGACTACTAATCTTGCCTTGTATCTATTCACAGAACCATCTGCATTGTGCTTCACCTTATAAACCCACTTACAGCCAATTGCATTTTTACCTTTAGGCAAAGGTACCAATTCCCATGTAGCATTTGCTTCCAAGGCATCCATTTCTTCATCCATGGCTTTCTCCCATTTTTCTTTTCCCATGGCTTGCTCAAAAGAAGTAGGTTCTGGTTCCTGTATCACTTTGACCATATATGCATAGTGAATGGCTGTAAATCCATCATATTTCAGCCTATCCACAGGATACCTAGCTCTCGTAGACCTACGCAAAGTAGGTTCACTCCCAGGTATCAGAATATGCAGCAAACTCAAGAAAACCAGTCCTATGGAGGAGGACGTGGTAACTCTAGAGGCAGGGGGAGCCAAAGAGGTCGTGGTGGATGGTAAAGAGGTCAAAATGCAAACAGTAATGTTGAATGCTACTACTGTGGTAAAATGGGTCATATGGCTAAAGACTGCTATAAAAAGCAGAATGACATCATGAATGGAAAACTGCAACAAGGGAATTATGCATCTTCTAGTAGACAGGGTGATGACAGAAATGAGCATTTGTTCATGGTGCAGCACATGAACAATTCTGTGACAAGTGCAGAAGAAAGCAATGATGTATGGTATGTTGACTCAGGTGCATCAAACCACATGACACGTCATGCAGAATGGGTGGAGGATGCAAGGAAAATGGAAAAACCAGGATTTGTGGAGACTGGTGATGATACTGCACATCCTATTGTGCAGATTGGAAAAATTCATTTGTCTATGCAGTATGGGAAAAAGAAATACCTGTCAGATGTATTTCATGTCCCGAATATCACCAAGAATCTGGTTTCTGTTGGTCAAATGGTTGAGCAGGGCTTGCAGGTCAGATTTAATCCTCATGGATGCTTTGTTGAGGATATGAAAAATAAAGGTCGCTTGATAGAAAAAGGAAAGAAGAAGGGCAGAATGTTTACATTGGATGCAGACATGTCTGAATTGAGTGCAGCAATGTTTGCACATGGGACCGGTGTAGTTGCAGATATTGATATCTGGCATAAACACATTGGCCATGTTAATGTACAGCGACTTAAATCAATGCAGGCCCAAAATATTGTTGCAGGATTGCCCAAATTCAAGGTTGCAGAAATGCATAAGGTATGTGAAGCCTGTCAGTTTGGAAAACAGGCAAGGAAACCATTTCCTAGACATGTTCAAGAGAGTAAGAAGCCATTGGAATTAATCCACTCTGATGTGTGGACTACTAAAGCTGCATCTCTTAGAGGCTGTCATTATTTTGTTACTTTTATTGATGACTATAGCAGAAAAGTTTGGGTGTATTTTATGAAAAAGAAAAGTGAAGTTTTTGGGCATTTCAAAACTCTTAAAGCTATGGTTGAAAAAGAAACAGGCCTGCAAATAAAATGCCTAAGGTCAGATGGAGGGGGAGAGTACCTCTCAAATGAGTTTGCAAGGTTCTTGCAGGAGCATGGCATAAAGCAGCAATATTCATGCAGTCATACCCCACAGCAAAATGGAATTGCAGAAAGAAAAAACAGACATATTGGAGAGGTATCTCGTGCCATGCTCAATGAAAAAGACCTGCCAGATTTTTATTGGGCTGAAGCAGTTGCTACAGCAGTCTACATAATGAATAGGACTCCCACTGCAGCAATACATGGAATGACTCCAAAGGAGAGGTATACTGGTAGGAAACCAGATATTTCTCATTTGAAATTTTTTGGTTGCATTGCCTATGTACATGTGCCAGATGAGTTGAGATCCAAGTTGGATCCAAAAGCTGAGAAGTGCATCTTTATTGGTTACTCTCTGCAGCAAAAAGGGTATAGATGCTATAACCCTTCTACTCGTAAGTTTACAGTGAGCAGAGATGTTGTTTTTGATGAGATGAGTAGCTGGTATAAACCAGTAAATGTGATTGATGATGTAGATGCACAAAATGGTAATGCTGCACAGAATTCACAGCAGCAGTCACAAAATATTAGTGGACCTGCAGCGTCCTCTAGCAGTGGTTCACATTCTTCGCCATGGACAGGCAGATTGAGATCAGGAGAATCTTCTCAAAGTAATGCAGATAGTGGTATGCAGGTATCACAAAAAGGAAAAGAGAAGGTTGATCAGCCCATGTTTGATGTGAATGCAAGTCACTCTTATGTGGATGGTGAATCCAGTGGCTCAGAACAGAGCATTGATGATGAGTTGGGTATTCCTTCTATTGTTACACCTGGAGTAAGGAAGACCAGGGATGTTTTGAGAGCACCTGGGAGTGAACCCACTTTGAGCAGGTCTACCAGAGTTAGGTATCCTGTGGATAGGCTAAAATATGATGGATTTACAGCCATTCACTATGCATATATGGTCAAGGTGATACAGGAACCAGAACCCACTTCTTTTGAGCAAGCCATGGGAAAAGAAAAATGGGAGAAAGCCATGGATGAAGAAATGGATGCCTTGGAAGTAAATGCTACATGGGAATTGGTACCTTTGCCTAAAGGTAAGAATGCAATTGGCTGTAAGTGGGTTTATAAGGTGAAGCACAATGCAGATGGTTCTGTGAACAGATACAAGGCAAGATTAGTAGTCAAGGGGTATGCACAAACATATGGCATTGACTATGAAGAAACATTCAGTCCGGTTGCAAGGATGGTAACCGTAAGAGCAGTCATTGCTATGGCTACATCAAAGGGATGGTCTTTACATCAGATGGATGTAAAGAATGCCTTCTTGCATGGTGATTTGCAAGAAGAGATCTATATGGAGCAGCCACCAGGTTATGTGCATGCTGTTCATCCTGAGTTTGTTTGCAGGTTGAAGAAAGCCTTGTATGGCTTGAAGCAAGCACCTAGAGCATGGTCTGACAAGATAGGATAGTATCTTGTCACTATTGGCTTTCAGATTTCCAAGGCAGATTTCTCACTTTATGTGAGAAAAACTGAGAAATGTATTATGCTACTTGTCATTTATGTTGATGATTTGATTATGACAGGTGACAGTGATGAAGATATCCTTCATGTAAAAATGCTATTGAAGCAGAAGTTTGAGATGAAGGATTTGGGAGAGCTGTGTTATTTCTTGGGCATTGAGGTGATTAGATCACCAAGTGGGATACAGCTCTTGCAGAGGCAGTATGGATTGGACATGCTGTCCAAATATGGGATGACAGGCTGTAAGCCTATTTCAGTTCCTTTGGAGCAGAATGTGAAGCTGAGCACAGATACAGGTGAGCTTCTAGAAGATCCTACTATGTACAGACGCATAGTAGGAAGTTTGATTTATATGACTATTACCAGGCCAGATTTGAGCTATGCTGTTGGATTGGTAAGTCAGTTTATGCAGGCTCCAAGGAAACCACATTTGGATGCGGCTAGATGCATACTCAGGTATGTGAAGTCCACATTGCAGTATGGACTATTTTATGAGACTGGGGTTCAGATACAGTTGCATGGATACATTGATGCTGATTGGGCTGGTAGTATCTATGATAGACGATCTACCAGTGGATATGTGTTCTCTTTTGGGAGTGCTGCAGTCACTTGGAGCAGCAAGAAACAGCCTACAGTTGCCTTGTCGAGCACAGAGGCTAAGTACAGGGGTGCAGCAATGGCTGCATGTGAGGTAGCTTGGTTTCATAAGCTACTTTATGATATGCATCAGTCTACAGATGGACCAGTTGTCATTTATTATGACAACATGAGTAGTATACACTTGGCAAATAACCCAGTCTATCATGCTAGAACAAAGCACATTGAGGTGCATTATCACTATGTGCGAGAGAGGGTTTTACTAGGTCTTATTGATCTAGTTTATGTCAGCACAGAGGATCAGGTAGCTGACATATTCACGAAGGCATTGGGCGCAGAGAATCTGCGCAAGTTCAGAGACCTGCTTGGTGTGCAGGAATTGGGATTGAGCTCGAGGGGGAGTGTTGAGATATCGAGCTCCACTCGTGATATGCCAGGGTGATCGTTGTGTATTTATGTCACCGACTTGTCAGTTGCAGACGCGGTTGGTACACCGCCCATGAATAATAGCTACATGATAGCTATCCTTATCTACTCTAGTTCGTGGCTCAGTTAGTATGCCACCTTAGTTAGTTGAGTTTGGTTTGAGACCCATATAGAGGGTTCTTCTATTTCTTTGTACTTGAGTCCTTTTGGCTTACACAACTAAGGAGAGGAAAACTGTTTTCAGCCTCCACCCTTGTGTGTCTTCCCCCATTGTGCAAGCAAGAAAGCTTCAAGCGAGACTCCTTCCTTCTCTCCCACAATCTTGACATGCTCCATATATACCTCTTCTTGCAAATCACAGTGCAAGAAGGCATTCTTTACATCCATCTGATGTAAAGACCATCCCTTTGATGCAGCCATAACAATGACTGCTCTTACGGTTGCCATCCTTGCAACCGGACTGAATTTTTCTTCATAATCAATGCCATATGTTTGTGCATACCCCTTGACTACTAATCTTGCCTTGTATCTGTTCATAGAACCATCTGCATTGTGCTTCACCTTATAAACCCACTTACAACCAATTGCATTCTTACCTTTAGGCAAAGGTACCCATTCCCATGTAGCATTTGCTTCCAAGGCATCCATTTCTTCATCCATGGCTTTCTCCCATTTTTCTTTTCCCATGGCTTGCTCAAAAGAAGTGGGTTCTGGTTCTTGTATCACTTTCACCATATATGCATAGTGAATGGCTGTAAATCCATCATATTTCAGCCTATCCACAGGATACCTAGCTCTAGTAGACCTGCGCAAAGTAGGTTCACTCCCAGGTGCTCTCAAAACATCCCTGGTCTTCCTTACTCCAGGTGTAACAATAGAAGGAATACCCAACTCATCATCAATGCTCTGTTCTGAGCCACTGGATTCACCATCCACATAAGAGTGACCTACATTCACATCAAACATGGGCTGATCTACCTTCTCTTTTCCTTTTCGTGATACCTGCATACCACTATCTGCATTGCTTTGAGAAGATTCTCCTGATCTCAATCTGCCTGTCCATGGCGAAGAATGTGAACCAATGCTAGAGGATGCTCCAAGTCCACTAATATCTTGTGACTGCTGCTGTGAATTCTCTGCAGCATTACCATTTTGTGCATCTACATTATCAATCACAATTACTGGTTTATACCAGCTACTCATCTCATCAAAAACAACATCTCTGCTCACTGTAAACTTACGAGTAGAAGGGTTGTAGCATCTATATCCTTTTTGCTGCAGAGAGTAATCAATAAAGATGCACTTCTCAGCTTTTGGATCCAACTTGGATCTCAACTCATCTGGCACATGAACATAGGCAATGCAACAAAAAATTTTCAAATGAGAAATATCTGGTTTCCTACCAGTATACCTCTTCTTTGGAGTCATGCCATGTATTGCTGCAGTGGGAGTCCTGTTCATTATGTAGACTGTTGTCCTACCAGTATACCAACTTTCGTCTAGTGGGTCTTTTAAGCACTTTCGAGCATTGCAGTCTAAAATCATACTGATTGCAACCGCTGCCTTTGATGAAGTCAATTTTTTCCCCGAAATTCAGAATTTTTGGCTATTTTTAAGCACTTCTTGGCATAAAAAATCATCCATCATTGGCAACCACAGGATAGGGCAACTCAACCCATTGAATCCCACGAACAGATTTGCACATTAACACAACCACAAAGAGCATCAAGCTGATATAAAATAGATACATAACAAAACACATCACAACTCTCACCCTAGCCCCTGTCAAAACCAAGGCATGATTCTAGAGGAGTAGGCCTAGCATAATCTAACAGAAAGTCACTAACCAACTGCTCTAACACAGCCAAGCTAAAAAGAACTATCAAAGAATGTATCCTAAGTGGTGGTTTGAACTACCTATCTAACTAAGAACAACTCAACTAGGAGCTTCTACTAGGCGAGAAATCCTATAGCCTGATCAAGAAATAGTTTCTTTTAGCACATTGCTCTTTAGCCTCTTATTTTCCATACTCGGGCATGTAAAAAGGATGAAGCTGATCGTAGTGACCTAAGGAGAATAAGGCATTGACCTCAGGTCCTGTCTTGGTACCCAAGAACCTACCAAGCCCTCGCAAGGCGACACTGAATCCTTTTCTAACACTCACTTTTATTTTCACTCCAACCTTCTTGTATTCTTTGTTTTTCAACTAGATGCCAACCCTCGGAAGACAAGGCATCAGGTCCATGTCTTGTCTCGTCGCCAAGAACATACAAGGCCTTTGCAAGGCAATAAAAAATAGCTCAAGGATTTTTCTTTCTTTCCTTTTCTATTTTTATAGGGGTTAGAACCCATTTTTACACACCTCCATACATTCATATATTGTCTTTCAAATATTTAGGGTTTTGCCTCTTTCCATCATTATTTTAGTAGGCTTCTCTAACTGCCTCACAACTAAGAGGAACTCCTAGAACAGCCGCCTAACAGGTCAGCAGAATAGGGCCACTAGAATTGCCTTCTAAAACAGGTATTTCTATGCCTAACAATGACTTTGCAGGAGGCAATGACTACTCAGACCTCCCCCAGACATACAAAGCCTAAACCTGGGACTTCATGCCTCGAGTGCCGGTCCCCCACAAACAAAAGAAAGTAACCCTTACACTCACATATATCATTAATTGCTTAAGGAAAAAGACTTGGAAAGGGGACGAAGCCACCTGGAATGGCCACAAGAAGCTTCTCCGTAGCAAAGAATCCCTCCAACAACTTTGTTAACCTATATGATGCAATCACTACAACAAAAAACCATTAATTGTACTTGCACCAAATAGATATGGGGCCCTCTTGGCCTAAAGAAATGGCACATTTCACTGTAAATTAACTGACCCTCCTAGCCTAAGGAAATGGATCATTAAAACCTTAAAACAACTGGCCATCTGGCCTAAGGAAATCAAGCAAACTAGCTCGTATAGATCCCTCCTTTAGAAGAAGGCAGATATACAAAAATACGCTCCATTCCAAGGAGAAAAATAGGGCGCTCAGTCCTAAACTAAATGCATCAAGTTGTGACTCATACCACCTGCATATATAGCAAGAGGTGTATGCATAGCATGTCATCTGATCAACCTATGGGTCCAAGATAATAGTGGTAGATGGGTCTCGATCACTCTTCGCATTACCCATATCAACCATCGCCTGCCATATAACGCATGGTCTGATAACATTCCCCACAAGCGACCAGGTCCTGTCTCATTGGAGCCCCAAGAGGAACACCAAGGCAAAGGGAATTCTCTTGCAAGAAAATCTATCTTGTAACATCAACAAGCTTTTATTTCATTCTTTTGATCATCAAAACAAAGAAAACAACAATTCTTCACGCGGTATCATAGTAGATATCTCTCACGGATTTGATAGAATCAACCATATTCTCCAACATCTTCACAAAATCCATCAATAGAACAAAGAACACAAAGGAATACACCATCTTTGAATGGAAATATATAACATGTTATTCATCTTCAATATCTTCATAGTTCTCTCTCTCAATCTCTCATATACAGTTACACCGTTTTGATAGAATTGACTATCTCCGACTCTCTCTCTCTCTCTCCATCAATAATACACCATATCCTCACTACAATACTCTCATAATAGCCCTCAATAATCCTTCTTAGGTCGTGGATGCACCTCCCAAGGGGTATGTCTGATATGAAGAGGCACCAGAGCCACTACTGTGTCTTTTCATAGCTCACCACTGTCACTTCACTCCAGTCTTTACTTGAGTCTTCAACAGCTACTTCTTTGACTTCTTTTAGCTCTTTTGCACTTGTATTAACCTCTTTCCAAGGCTAGAAAACTTTCCCAAGCTACACTCTCATCCAACAGAACACATACAGAGGCATACAGAAGGTCTACAGAGGCTCACAGAAGCTCAATAGAGAGTTACAGAAGGTCAACAGAAAGCATCAGAACCACATAACTCATACCAAAACCATTCCAAACCATAAAAAATCACTCATTAATCTTTTAAACAATCTCAAACCCTATCAATCAATACTCCATCCTTCCATACAGAGAGAAAACATAACAAAAGAGAAGCAGAACAGAAGCTATCACGACCAAACAGAACATATTAGAACATCAACAGAACTTCACATCTCTACTAATAAACATCATGAGCTTAATAAAACCATTCCAACCTATCCAAAACACTCTCAAACCACTTCCAAACCAATTAATCATCTCATAAAATCAACCATTCAGCTCTCAAAAACAACAAAAATCAGCCAAAAAATAGGTCATTTCAACACTCAACATATCCCCACACTTAATAAGGAAGCGTCCTCGCGACCCAGGAAAAAGGGAATACAAGTTCATTCAAGAGCTCAACTTTGATCTTCAATAAATCTTCAAAAATAGTACATCCAACCACAACCCCAACTTTTAACCTATATCTGATACAAAGAATACAACGAAAGGAAAACCCTTTATACATTAACACTTCTTATCAATCTGGAAATCACAACAAACTTGTAAAGGATATAAGTGGTTTCTTCTTCTGCTGCATCAGCATCTTCAACTATTCAACCAGCAACACCGTCACCGCAATTCTCCAAAAATGTAGCTCGCATGAAAGCAAATCGAATAGGCAACCACCACGATCTTATCACATATATTAACCCACAACATAAACACTACACACAACACAACCATCTGGATGACTCCTCTAAAAAGAGAGATTTATTATTAAAAATCATCCACAATACATTGCAAAGGTATCAATGAAGATGATCCTTTTTGAAGGCTTGGTGATTTCGAAAACGATTCATGGACAAGGATTCATCTACAAATGTCTTGGGAGGATTCTGGAAGAATTGAAGGTAGCACATCCTTTCCAACAAGATGAGGTATCTGCTAGGCAAACAGAGGGCATGAAAGTACAAGACATCTAGTGCTGGGAATCAATACTCACATTGACATTCATGCACAACTTTGGAATAGATTTTGAATCATTATGAGAATGCCTATGCATATACGCCAGGTACCAAGTAAAATGAGCAGTTAAGCGCACAGAAGGATCTGCAGACTGAGAATATTGCTGAGCAAAATGCAGATAATTCTGATAAGCCTGACTAGCACTTATCCATTCACCTGGCATCAATGGCCAATTGATTTGAGGTCCAGTAAGGGAATCATTTGAACTCCAGCCTCCTCTTCGAAGATTCTTCTGATCAAAACCTTGATACCCACTAACCAACTGAGGAGGATTAGAAATAGAAGTGTTAGGAGACGGAAGAGGGACTAATGAAAGAGGATGAAGCGATTGATAGGAAAAATCATAAAATGAAGAATGGATTAAAGATGGATTTGCTAAAAATTGAGGAGATTCGGTTAAGAAAGGCGTTAAAAGATAAGCAGGAAAAGTTGATAGAATGTTAGGGGATGGGGAAGGACAAGATCAGGAGGTAGAAAAACTTGATCTTCAATAAAAGAACAACAGGTAAATATAGGAATTTGAGGAGATCCTTGAGGTTGGAAAAGAAGGGGTAAAATGACCTTTGGGTTAGATTGAAAAAGGGAAATATAAGCATCATACCTATGAGCCATTTGTTGATAATGAGTTAGGCATGGTAAGGACGGACCTAAAGCTGAACTATGATGATAGGCTTCAAAGAAAGAAGTATCAAATGGGGGTTGGTTGGAGAGATAGGCTAAAAGATCCACCCTCAGTTGGTTAATGTTCTGGGCATGAGCTGAAGCTTTCACTTGACGGTGATTCAAAATGACAGCATCAACCATAGTGTGCCATGAAAACTTAGGACACTCAGCCACCTTTGAAGAATATCCCTGGAACATCTCATCAATCCTCAACTCCAAATGTCGGACATACAAAGAAGCTTGCAATACCACATCTCCGACATACAAGCCAGATCTTCATCATCTGGAATCAGTAAATCACCCCTCAAATACATATAGGATAGAAGTATTGTATCTGGAGTGACAGAGTCTTCAAAAACCATCCTCACTACTTCTATCAGCAAATTAGATGACCAAGCCCCACTCCATCCATCCTCTGGAATAGGTAAATCCATCGTGGAAAGTTTTATATAGAAGGTCAACTTCTATTGTTGATAATGGACAAAAAAGGAATGATCTGGTGGAACATATTCTTGATACTGCTCAAAAGAAGACCATAATAAATCCATGCGAGATTGCAATCTTTCCACCTTGGCTTGAAATAAGGGACATAATGTAGCGTGTCTTTGAAGAGCTGCCAAGTCTGCAGGGGATAAAAGAGAAACTGGTTGCACAGGACTCTGTATATTAGACCGAGACTGAGCCAACTGATTTTTGAGTTGCTGGATTTGAGAATTGCTCTCATCTAAGATAGCTGTGGTGGATTTAAACTTCTCTGCTTAGCTATCACCTCCTTCATCTCTTGACTCTCCTTCTGTAACTTATCCCTCTCCTCTGTTACAGCAACCACTTGAGACCTAGCTTCTGCCAACTCAGCTTTCAACTTAGAGCTTTCAGCTTTCTGAGTATCCATGAGCTTACTTTGCTGCTCCATTTGCATACAAAGGTCAGAGAATTTCTCCTGAGCAGAGGCTAACTCAGTATTGGTCTTATTCAGTTCCTCCTTAGACTGCTGAACTTCATCATAAAATGAAGAATATAATTGTTGGATACAGGCAGTCATCGAAAGTTCAATAGAACTCTGGATATCCTTGCATAGGAACGGAATAGCATCTCCTGTTACCAGGCGGTGAACAAAAGGAATAGTAAGTTCTAGCATCTCGTCTCTATGGGCTCTGAAAAGATTTGGCGTCTGAAGGAATGCAGGCAAGGTGCTGCAAGATTGGGCAGGAACTATCACTGGAACTAGAGGAGGAATAGACACTGACTCAGCCACCCTCTTGAGGCGTTTTCTCTGAATGACAAGGGGAGGAGGAGAATCATTATCCTCAATTATCACATCATCATCTTCATTATGAGGCGGAGAAGGAACTTTTGGAGGATCAATTGGAGGTAAGGAACTTCCTTTGCAAGGGCAGCATGTAGCAAAAAGACATAAAGGAAGGACCCAAATGTAACATTAGTCACATTTCCTCGAGTAGCTCGGATAAAGTGGTGATCCATCTTGGAGAGGAGGTAGGTACTCCAATCAATAGTTATGCCTTTCAAAATCATTCGTGAAGCTGTAAACAACTCCTTGGAAAGATAATAAGATGGGGATTTTGCAGGTATGAACCTGTCTTGAAGGAATTGGCATAGCTGTTTCCATAGGCGATTGGAAATCATGGAGACACCGACTCCTGACGTGGTAATGACCTTCTTAGAACATCTTGAGTCTGCTTCTGCAATAGCTTCAAAATATCGTCATTGGCGAACAACTGTTTGGCAGCAGGGACAGACTCCCCATGATATGGCAGACCAAGAGCCTTGCCTAGACTCTTCGGTGTCAGAAGAACAGTAGTGCCACGGACTGGACCAGACCTCTTACTGTAAGAGGTTAAAAACTCATCACAAATGGTAGGATCATCTGGAACCAGTGGGAACGAAAGGCTCACGAACTTGGACAAGCCCGCTTTAGCGACAACGTCCGAATCCAGTAACAAAGAATAATCATGTAAAGCCAAAGGAACATACTGGATCGAGGGAGGAGTACGAGAGGGCGCCATTCAGAAGGTTACACGCACACACACACCACAAACACAGACAAGCAAAGAGAATGCCTGCAAAGCAACACACGAAAACCAAGGATAAGATATTAACCAAGGTAGTAAAATGTGACTCGACCAACTATCCCCAAGCAAACCACAGCCTAGAAAAAATTCGACATCACCTCTACACATATGCGACCGAAAGCTTCATGCAATGCAACATGCAAACACCCAAATCCCCGTATCAGGCAATAATAAAAAAACTACACACCATACCCTTAACCGTAACACAGAAGCTGAACCAAATCATAACAACAATCCACACATATCATGACCACAACTTTGATAATCAGGTTTGACCATGGAGACAACTCCGAAGACTTCACATACCCATCCCACAAAGCGAGTTCATTAAAAAGGGAAAATAAGTGCAGTGAGGGGGAATTAATTTAATGAACGGTTCACTTTATGAATTATTAAGAAATTTGTGAATTTTTAATTAAGTGTTAAACCTTAATAAGAAAATGGCGGTTCCTTCTTAAAATTTTAATTACAAATTATTAGGTTAGAGCAGTGCATTAATCCGAATCCCGGACATAGAAGTCATCCAAATATACCTCAATAAAGTCCCTAGTGTTCACGGATCAAACTATAGACACAGAAGTCATCCAAATATACCTCAATAAAGTCATGCAGATGATTTTGAAATGCGGCCATCATGACTCGCTGGAAGGTAGCAGGGGCATTGCAGAGCCCAAACGGTATCACTTGGTAAGCGTAGGTCTCCCATTCTGTGGTGAAGGTTGTTTTGGATTGGTCTTCTTCTGCTATCTGCACTTGGTTATATCCACTGAATCCATCCAGAAGGGAATAAAGCTCATGTCCTGCCACTGTGTCCAACAGTTGGTCTGTGAAAGGGATAGGAAAGTGATCCTTCTTGGTCTTGGAATTCAACTTGCGAAAATCCACACATATACAAAGCTTGCGATTCTTCTTGGGTACAACCACGATGGGTGAGACCCATTCACTATTTGCAACTGGATAGATGAACTCGACTTCTAGAAGCTTCAGCAGCTCTGCTTTCACCAATGTGGAATAATTCAGGTTCATTCGCCTCTATCATTGCCATACTAGCTTGGCATCAGGCTCCAAATCAATTTGATGCTGACATATTGTGGGATCAATCCCCTTTAGGTCTTTGTAGGACCATGCAAACACGTCCAGATTCTCTTTCAACAAGTTGTACAAGGTTGACAACTCCTCTTCTGGTAGGCTGTTACCCAGCTTCAAGTGGCGTTCAGTGCCATCTGCATCCACAAAAGTTAACTGCCTTTCACCTTCTACTTCACAGATGAAGGTCCCACGGACTGCTTCTGGATACAGATTCGACTCCTTAAAGGGGGTGGTGTCCTCTTCTGATGTCCCACTAGACCCAACTTCTTCTTTTGGTGGAGACTTAGGTTGCCCCTTGAGATGTTGAAATGGGATTAGAGCCGTTTCGGGTTTGGTTTCAAGATTAGTTACCTCTTGGCTTGAAGACTCATCTTCTGATGATGCGTCCAGGAATGTCACATAACAGGGACCCTCTGATGCCTGTTGGAATCATGAGACTGGTGCTTGTTGGCATGGTGCATCATCATCATCTTTTCTTGGCAAAGGTAGGTGAGGGCGGCATGAGCCACTGCTGAAAGACGGCTTGTTCTTCTTAATCCATTTCTTATAAAGATTTTGTATATGAGAAGATCCATTTACCAGACCAAATGGTACCATCACCATTCTGTCCCACAGCATGAGCTCGTCTGCTTCTTCCGATGCTTCTGGAACTTCTTCTTCATATATATCCTCTTCAGGTGGGATAGACTCTTCCATCTCGCTTTTATAACCTTCTTCTTCCGTATCATCTCCGTCCTCTTTAGACTCTATCTCTATATTTGTCTCTGTCTTTGTCTCTGTCTCTGTAGGAGCTCTGTAAGATAAGAACAGGTTCTCTGTTTCATCTTTTGCCTCTGTCTCTGGCTCTGTTATGGCCATGTAACAGGGAGAGCAGTACATCCATACTTCTATCTCATTGTCAGAAGTGATTTTGGAAATCGTTCTCGGTTCAGGCAGGAAGTATTCACCCATTGATAATGGCTTTGCATCTTTTGGGAGTCGGCTTACCGTACCCACTGTTAAGGAACGTGCCTCTATTTTCTTGGGAAGGATCTGTTTGACAGTATCTTCTTCTGCTGATGCTCCATCTGTAGCCTCATTGGGGGAGTCAGAAGATAATTCCAAGGAGGTGGATCCATGTCCTTTTTGAGCACTATATAACTTCAACACCACTTTATTGGGTCCTCTACCCAAGGTCAAGGTTCCTTTGAACCAATCCGTCCTTGCTCTGGCTTCAAAAAGCCATGGTTTGTCCAGTAATAGTGGGTAGGATGCACCATAAGAGTTTGGCTTCACCACCAAATAGGTTAGCCAATAATCTTTTCTAGCCACTGTAGTCTTCACATATGGGAGAATGCCCAAAGGCTTGATTCTGCTCTGATCCGCTAGTCTGATGAGCCATTGGGTTGGTTGCACACCTTGTAGGTCTAGATCCTTCATTGTCACATCCATCATAATGTTCACTGATGAGCCACCATCAATCAGTGCATTTGCAATAAAGCAGCCTTCTATCCACACGCCAGTCTCTGGGGTACCCGGATCTAGGAAGGCGTTAGCCACATCCACTTCTTTTACAGGCTCTGGAGCTTTGTTGGACTTTGTTGCTATTGAGGGAGCAATCCTTAAGCCACGTCTTCTTGTTAGTATACTTTTGAACCTTTTTCGGCAACTGGGAGACAACATCAATAATTGTCTGAATGTGAGGTTTGGTTTAAAGGTATCTAGATCTTTGACCAAATCATATTCCTTAATAGGATCCACTGGCTTCTCTAACCGGTTAGGGAATGGGGCAACACCCATTTTCATTTTCCTTTTTTCTTCCAACAGGGGCATCATGGGGTCTTCTTCTGCTACTAGTGGCACCTCCTCCTCTTCTATCTCCTAGACCTCTGGTCCTGTCTCTGGAATTGTCTCTGTGACTCTCTGTGGCACTGTGGTGCTCTGTACGGCACTGTCAGGCTCTGTTCTGTTCTGTTCTTCTGGTGGAAGATTGAACTTCACTATTCTGGCAGGAGGATTATTTTCTTTCTGGATAGATGGTTCCTTCTTCTTTGCACGCGTGATGGCAGCAACTTCCAATTCCACTAAATTGGAGGTAGGCTCTTGGGCCTTGGACGGATTATCAGTAGCATTGTTTTTCACTGGGGCTGGGCTTGGACAGTCTTTTGCAGTGTGGCCTTCTCCTTTGCATCGACTGCATAAGGGCTTATAATCCATTGACCTTTTGGGATTTGGACAATTTGGTGAAATGTGTCCCTTTTCTCCGCATCTGTAACACTCCACTTCTGATCTCTAACCATCGCCAGACTGTCTTCCTTTGTAACTTTGGGATGGAAACCTCATTGGACCAAAATTAGGACCACACTCTCTATGCTTGGGTCCAATATTCTGTGTTGTCATTTTGGATTCTAGCAAGTTGAATCTTGCGTCTTTTTCCTTCCTTCTCCTATCACGCATCTCCTTCAGAGAGCAAATATCCTCTGTATGGTTCTTCCGCAGACGGTAGGAACAGAAGGCTCCAGGAATGGTTGGTTTTCGTGTACATTCAGTGGCTAAATGGCCTGCTTGATGACACTTACCACACCAAGTATTTGACCGCATCACATCTCTTCCTGCTCCTGCAACGTTGGATATGCTAGCGGTATTCACTTTCAGCGTCTGCAACTGCTCTGTAATCACATCCATCAACTCCTTTTTGATATTTGCAACTGATTTGGATAAATAATCCTTCAAGCTTTCTCCTCCTGAGGCATTGGCAGTAGGGTTTTGAGGAGTCTCTATAATCACTGCATAAACAGGTTGGGCTGGTGCAGAGGGGTCTCTGTTCTGCTTCTGATTCAGAGCTCCTGTTTGAACTATTGGCTGTTGGCTCTAGTTGGTAGGGTTCCACTGTTGCTAATTTGGCATTGCGAAAATTGGTTGGGACCATTGTTGTTGTGGTTGAACCATCATTTGAGGCATTGATTGTGGCCACTGTGGATTTGGTGCACTGTACTATGATACTGGGGGCATCTGTTGGTAGGGGTAGGGGATAATCCCTGGGATTGCATTTGGTGGATACATCATTCCTGGCATCAGAGGAGGTAGGACTCCTCTTCCTAGATTCATCGCCAATCTAGCTTCCACTTCATCGTACAATCTTGCACCTTCTGTTGCAGCTTGCAGTGTGGCTGGTCTTTGCAGCTCCACAAACTTACAAACTTCTGGTTGTAATCCTCTGAGAAACACCCCCTTCTGAATGCCATCATCTAGATTATGGTTAGTCCATCTCTTCAGGATGGATTCCATTCGTGAGACATAAGCTTCTACTCTTTCTCCAGAGGACTGACTTAGGTTCATAAATTCCTCTCGCATCCGCTCTTCAAAACCTTCACGCCTGAATTTAGTGAGGAAGGCCAACTTCAGGTCGTCCCATGTGCCAAAAGTTCCTGCTACTTGTCTCTCATACCACTGAAACGCCACGCCCTTGAAAGTGGCGGGGAATATTGCCAACCAATGCTCAGGGGTTCTGGCATTGTTAGCCACACATGCTACCATAGACTCTGCTACATGAAGATCAGGGTCTTCATTGTACTCTCCCTTAAAAATTGGCAATGGAACTACATTCGCTGGCCTGTCATCAATATTTCCAGGATGGATCTGGCTTGGAAGTGGACCTCCAACAGGAGGAGGAAGGGCTTGATGTGCCATTGGGACTTCTGTAAAGAGTTCTGCAAGGGCATCAAAGGCAGCTTCTCCTGCGAGCTCGTTCTCGGCTTTGATTCTTGCCTTCTCTCTTCTCACGTACCTCTGGACTCGTTCTAATGCTTGCCTCTTTATTGCGTCATTCATCGGGGGATTGGCTCCACTATGTTGTTAGTGCTCCACAGAGGGATAGCAGAAGGCTTCAGTCTCTGGAGGACTCTCTTGCCAACATTTCTTCTACTTCTTCCTTTTCAACGTCTCTGTATTCTGCTTTCATGCCACTGCACAGAGGAATGTATTCGGTTTGAAGGTACCAAAATGCATACGTCTAAGCATTGTGGTGGTGCCATCATCATAGTAATGCCAGCTTCTGATGGTTTCAACAGTGTATGTTGTAAAGAACACTCTGTCCACCAACTTCTAGTGGGTTGCTAATTGAACAAACAGAAGATTATCAGTGCACCAAGCATCCCATGTATCTTGCTGTTGAGCATCCACGAACAAATTCCAACTCTTTTTCTTCTTATTTTTGTGAACCTCCACAGACCAAGACTCCTGAAGCTTCTTGACTATTTCCCACTTGATGATGTCTGGAAACTTCTCAATGAATGTCAAATCTTCCATGGATGGTCATTCTCTCCATTTCTGCTCTTCAGTTTGTTCCCAAACAGTTTGCCACTAAGATGCAAGTTTCTGGTGCTTCAACAGGAAGAGGAAACTGTCCACCACATAAAGCATGCATCATGATGGTGATATGTTTCCACCATTGTGGGATGAACTTCTTGTGGAAAGTGGCTTTGATTATGAGAAATTCCAACTCTTCAGTGGAAGAAGGAACTTTACAAACATCCATTGAATTCTTCTCTTCTTGGCAATGCCATTTCCTTCATTTTCAGCCTCTTCTGGTTCTTGTTGATGGAAAGTTTCCCAGGCTGCGCACCAAAAACATGGAGCCCCAAGAGGAACACCAAGGTAAAGGGAATTATCTTGCAAGAAAATCTATCTTGTAACATCAACAAGCTTTTATTTCATTCTTTTGATCATCAAAACAAAGAAAACAACAATTTTTCACGCAGCATCATAGTAGATATCTCCCACGGATTTGATAGAATCAACCATATTCTCCAACATCTTCACAAAATCCATCAATAGAACAAAGAACACAAAGGAATACACCATCTTTGAATGGAAATATATCACATATTATTCATCTTCAATATCTTCATAGTTCTTTCTCTCAATCTCTTATATACAGTTACACCGTTTTGATAGAATTGACTATCTCTGACTCTCTCTCTGTGTCTCCATCAATAATACATCATATCCTCACTAAAATACTCTCATAATAACCCTCAATAATCCTTCTTAGGTCGTGGATGCACCTCCAAAGGGGTATGTCTGATATGAAGAGGCACGAGAGCCACTACAGTGTCTTTTCATAGCTCACCATTGTCACTTCACTCCAGTCTTTACTTGAGTCTTCAACAGCTACTTCTTTGACTTCTTTTAGCTCTTTTGCACTTGTATTCACCTCTTTCCAAGGCTAGAAAACTTTCCCAAGCTACACTCTCATCCAACAGAACACATACAGAGGCATACAGAAGGTCTACAGAGACTCACAGAAGCTCAATAGAGAGTTACAGAAGGCTAACAGAAAGCATCAGAACCACATAACTCATACCAAAACCATTCCAAACCATAAAAAATCACTCAATAATATTTTAAACAATCTCAAACCCTATCAATCAATACTCCAGAACCAAACAGAACATATTAGAACATCAACAGAACTTCACATCTCTACTAATAAACATCATGAGCTTAATAAAACCATTCCAACCTATCCAAAACACTCTCAAACCACTTCCAAACCAATCAATCATCTCATAAAATCAACCACTCAGCTCTCAAAAACAACAAAAATCAGCCAAAAAATATGTCATTTCAATACTCAACACTCATTATCAATAACAACATCCGGACTAGGACCACCGTTGAAGAAGAGGTCCTCTTCATAAGCAAATTTAGCTAAGGAATCCGCAAACTGATTCCAATAACTTGGAATGAGCTAAAGAGATATGCTCTCAAATTCATCAAGTAGGGTCATAGTAGTGCGATGATACATACGAAGGATGGGATTCCGGATTGTATATGTCCCATTGAGTTGATTTAAGATCAGTTGGGAATCCCCCTTTACCACAACCGCCGCCGAATACCACCTGTCTTGGCAATATTTAGTCTCATAATCAAGGCTTTATACTCTGCCATGATGTTAGTGAATCCTACCCCGAGATAAACATCTAATTTCATTGCAACCTTACGTTAGGGATCTCGGATAACTACTCCAACACTCGCTTTTTTATTAGGCCTCCGGGATGCTCCATCAAAGTATAACGTGGATGTCCATAATGGGTTTACACAGCCAGCCATCAAGAACTCCCCTATTCGTAATTATGATAGTTAAAATTCAACACATTGAGAGGATGAACTGATGGCTCTATCCCACCTTCTTCATTAAACTCAACAGGGATGCTTGTCAAGATTTGCAAACAGTGATGGTAGAAAACTTTGATCTCTCACATAAAGGTACCGTCTTCTTGCTCAATCACGTTGTATCCTTTTCTCCACTAGATAAGCTTCCCCTAATGATATCTTTGCTCGAGATATGGGTGCTCCAGATAAGGGATTAACTGCCCCATCAACTAGTTTAAGCTCTCCTACAGGTCTCAAAGCAACCCCAGCATAGACCTGCAATATATTTAGTGCGTTAGCATATTCAAAAATAATAAGGTTTAATCTTATTAAGATTAACCTTATTCTTAAATTCCACTCCATGTAGATCAACTAATAAAGCCGTGGACTTATTTTTCCCCCATCTAGGTTCCAGCTTTCCTAGAAATAGCTCCCTACGCACATCGTAGTATAGAACTAACTGCCCTTTCTTAAAGGTATATTTCTTTGCAATTAGATCATGCTACCGCTTCATCCGACGTTTAGCCATCTCCTGGTGCAATAGACTCTGCAATTTAAGTTCATCCAAGTGGACTATAGTCGTAAACCGCTCAAATAGGGCATCTTCATCACCCAAAGAATGATTGATTGCAAATCTTATGGTCGAAAACTCAATTTCTAAGGGCAAGACATACTCCTCCCCATAAACTAATTTGAATGGGGTGTGGCCAGTGGCTTGCTTAAACGTCGTGTTAAATGTCCAAACCACCACATATAATTTTGTATCCCAGTCCCACTTCTTTTCAGAGACTATTTTGGATAGGATACCCACAAGCTGCTTATTGGTATTTTCAACTTGTTCATTGGCTTGTGGATTATAGGGGGTCGTCTTATTATGCTTAATTTTCCATGCTTCAGTTAGGCTTTTAATTACCTTGTTCAAAAAATGGGTCCACGGTCTGATATTATTTCCTTTGGTGGACCAAAACGTCAGATGATCTTCTCAAGTAGGAAACTAGCAGTCTCTTTTGCATTATTCTGCCTCGTCACCTGTGCTTCTGACCACTTTGTAAAGTAATCAATTGCTACTATAATGTATCTTTTCTGAGTAGTAGACAATAAGGTAATAGGTCCCACAAAGTAGATGCCCCACCTCTCAAATGGAAGGGTAGCCATAATCGGCATAAGTGGACACTTCCTATTCTCTCTACTGTCATGTCTTTGACATGTATCACATCTCTTGACATAGTCAAATGAATCCTTGAAGATGGAAGGCCACCAATACCTAGCTCTTAAAGCCTTCTATGCCATTAACCACCCAACAAAGTGTCCTTCACAAGTAGAGTCATGGATGTCGCGGAACTCCTGAATCAGGGATACATAATCCTCTCTCTCTTTCGAACTGAGCATGGAACCCAATTTGATTGGCCGCGAATCATTAGGCATGCCAAGGTCCAACTCAATAACTTCTGCATCTCTTATTCGATCTTGAGGCTCTATTGGCTCATTCAAGGTTATCTGATAAATATCCTCTATAGTGGACCCCTCTTTAGATCCATCACTCGATGACATCTCACTACCAGATAGATCATCTACTGTTTCTAGTTCAGTGGAGGATAATGGAGCTCTCTCACTCTGAGGAGACTCAAGGTAAGCATCCACTATTACACGATGGGCACCTCGACCTAGAATCACTTAACCAATGGGTATATCGACTTGACAATCTGTCCGTAGAATCCATGGCCTACCTAGCAAAACTCGATAGCTAGGACGCCCTGCAAACCTTATCACCCTAAAGTCCAGATAGCATTCCATGCTAACAACTGTAACGTGGACTTTAGTGATGCAACCTTTCGATTGTCTTAGACTATCATCAGCCATTCTAAGAAGTGTGGAGCCTTCTTTTTGGATCTCTAGACCTAACCTCTCCATCAAATCTGAACTCATGATATTGACGGAGGATCCAGTGTCCACAATAGCATGCTCCACTAATATTCCATCCATATATGCTGGAACCCTAGGGCAATGCTTTTCAGCATGATCGAACCAATCTTCTCCCACTCTAGCTATGCCCAAAGGTTCTACAATATACCCTATACACATGATTTTCTTGAATTCCTTGCGTATTCCTGGAGAAAGTTTAATCAATTGTAGGAGATTTACGTCTGGTTTGACTTTGCAAAGAGAACTTGCTAGGTCAAAGTCCTGGTAGTTAGCCAAAGTTCTCTTCTCGTGCCAAACCATTCTCTCCTTTGGTCTTTCAATCGGCTTTGGTGCCTCTTTTGTAGCCTTTACCTTCTTTCTTGGCAATCCTTTATCCTTCTCGGGATCAACTTTACTACCAACAGGTCTTAAAGGTCCACCTTCCATATCAGGATTCAGGACTCCCTTTTCCCTAGCATCTTGCTTAGGGCTTCCCTTGACACATTTTACAATTCCTTTTTCACCCTCTTTGATCTTTTGACCTCTTATTACAGCTCGTAGATTAGAAGTTTCAGCAACATTGATACATACAACCTCAATAAGGCTGACTCCACTACCATGAGGCAACTCCTCTACAGTAGCCTTTCCTCGTTATAGTATTTGTCTTGGTCCCTCATCTTGCTGGAAATTATTCCCTTGTGCATGATGGTTAACTGGACCTGGTTGTTTACTCCCTTGTTGGAGAGAACTAATCTTACTCCAATAGGTAGCAGCTAAGTGGCCAGACTTCCCACAAATATCGCATTTGATATTCGGACAATTCCTAGGGAAATGTTGGCCACCACACCACTTACAGTTGAATCTTGAGTGGGCACCCTCCTTAGGGCGTCAACTCCCTATCAAATTTTGTTGCTTCTTAAGAAAATTGACGCCCATAGCTATTTGTCTGTATTGTTCAAAAATCATATCGGTATAGTGCTTCATCATGTCCTTAACTTCACCAAGGGCATTTGAGGCACTTGACTCATAGCCGTGATCATCCATCTGTCGTCCCATCGACCTAACTACTTGATTGGGAATTGGTCACTGACCTACTCGGACAACATTAGGATTCATTTTTTGGCTTCCACCACTATTTAATGATGCTACTTGACTAGCCATAGGCATAGTCACGCTAGGAGGGGCTGGTAACATAGGAAAATTTGGCATGATACTCCCTCTCTCATTCGCGTTTGACATGGGGTCCCCTTGACTCCCATTGGTCAAGGCCAAATCATTACCATTCCAATTTATCATTGCTACATAAGCCGCTTGCAAGTGTGACTCTACTCCTTCTGCTTGGGTAATAGCAGTGTCAATGTTGGCCAAAGTGACACTACTAAGCTGCACTTGGATATTAAAATCCAATCCATGTAGGAAATATTGCAACTGTGCAGCTGCTAGAATGGGAATATAAGTATTAAGTTTGTGAAGAACTTGCTTTAGTTTCTTGGCATAGGCCTGAACATTCTCATTTGGCTCTTGGTGTGTTACATTCAAGACATGCAACCAATACTATCCACCCTTCTAAGAAGCAAACTCATTACGGAAAGCCCTAAAGAATTGGGCACTGTTAGTTATGGTTTCGGCTTCTAGACCGTGATACCACACTGCCGCTCTTCCTTTTAACGTCATGTTGAAGAACATCATTAGGTATCCTTCGTCCTAGATTTGACAGTTGAACGTGAGCGTTTGAAACTCCTTAATATGGAGTTCTCCATCTTCTTCTGCTAACCCACGGAAAATGGACAAAGGGGCTCCTAATGCTAGTAAATCCGGTATACCTCTGCTGCTGAAATTGCGATGGGTTGTGCCATGGCTACAACTAAATTCACAAGAAGAGTTTGTGTAGGTGCAACTACACCCCCACTTGTTGTGGGTTGATTAACTAGAAGAAGGGAAGTACCAAGACTTCCACTTGCACTCAAAGGGCTGCTTATGACACTTATGTTACTAGAACCACTACCACTTATTCGTAGTGGGTTGCTTCTTTCAGGAGAATAGCATCTTACAATCTCCAATCACCATCTAGCCCTCTCAGCACGTTTTGCTTTTTGTATTTTGGCTTGACAGTCCTTGTCAGAGGATATAAACCAAATATTTGGTCCCTAAAAACCCTAGATTCGAGAACCACCACTTGTTGGTGGCTCGCGGCAGACGCATCACTGATGGCACCTAAAATGGGCCAGCATTGGCTATAGCACTAGCTGGACCTCTAACATGCATAAGTCAACCCCACGGCCTTGTAGTCAGGAACGTCTACAAGACACATTGACCTACCATCATACGTACATTTTGCATTTGTATCATGTTTATAGTCCAATCCTTAACCTTCTTAGACTCCTCAGAGGGAGACCCTACACGTTTTGGTGTAATTCACCACGTAGAACAACATAGGAGGCACCCCTCGGCTGATTACCGAGGCCCCACTGTGACCCTCCTACACCTTGGAGATTGACCCCTCGATGCATCGCTAACACATAACACATATGAAATAGACTCCGCTCTTGATACCAATATTATATCATTCCAGGAATGTACCAGTCCTCACTTGTCCCCTTGGACCCACCGTTTAGACCTATAGCTTGGGTGCCTTACTCTCTCCAGTGTGGGTCATTTATACTTCAACTAAGTGCTATGCATGCTAAGAATAGATACCATGTGTATGATTCATGCAATGGTGGATGCCTTATTTTGTGCACAAACAATTATAGTTTGAAATTAGCCTATGTGTCATGCAAAAGCAGTCCTTTTAATGAATTTACGCTACTATACAATGCTTTGTTGTAGGAACCTAGCACCAAGGCAAACCTCGTGCTGCTAGATCCATTATTTCTAAATAAACCGCATCCTAAATTTTATGCATAAAGAGAACAATCAGACTTTGTATTATTTTAGTGCTTAAATAGTTGTATAACATCATCCTCCCCCCTCACCGTTTAAATTTTGCTACGGTGCATAGGTGTAGAGGGTTTTTATGTAATTTTTTGTCTGTAAAAGCAATAAATACACACTTTAACACAAAGGACAAGGGCCAAACTGAGGCTTAACCTCATGCTTTAGCCCCATCAAACATCCACATACATAGATCTTATTTTTTCATTTTTTTTCGAATGCAAGAAACTCATATTTTCATTTTTCTTTATTTTTTCTATTTATTTTTAATAAAAAATATGTATTTTTTATTTTTTTTCTGATGACTGATCATTGGAACTGAAAATCAATATTTTTTCTTATTTTATCCCATGTCTACTCAGTTTTCCCTACTCAATATCAAAGAAACTATTAATTTCCATCAAAATTAGTGTTTTTTCGGGTTTTGAAAATTTATAATTGCTACAAAATCAATACGGGTTCTGCATAACAGTGATTACAACCCTCAAACATAATGCAAGGAATATTTAAATAACATTTCAGTCCATATGCACACTATTTAGACCATGAACGATAAAAAACAAGCAATTCTTTCATAAAATAGACCATACCGCCTTTTTGCGTGTTTTGAGTTTTTTGAATATTTAATTGGGACTGTGTATCGACCAACCAACCATGGATTTCAGCATGGGTCTTTAGACTTCAGCCTCCTCAGCCTCTTGGAACAATCTGGTGCCTCCCGGCAAGCATCCATCTCCCGATTCTCTTTCTTGATTCTTGCCATATGAAGTGTCTCTACGAAGGAGAGAGAAAGAGGAGAGAGAAATATTGAAATTTGATCTCCACAACTGGATAGCCATTCCACACGCGGTCTGGAGCGATGAGGGGCAAAGATAGAGGGTAGACTAGGCATCAACTCAGTTGGGGGGTTGTTTACGGGCCCCATAGCCCCCTCCATCAAGCATGAAGAAAATGGCACCCTCTTTCTGATCACGTCAAAAAACCAAAACCCCCCCCCCCACAAATTTGTTTTTTTTAGGGGCCCCCAAAGGGAGCCCCCAAAAGTCATGACTTTTGGACTCTCTTAAGTCCTTTCCCACTTGCCATTTTGGGCTTGGCCTCTCGGGCACTCCCTCTCCATTGTCTGGTACTCAAATTGAAGTCTGAAAAATCTTGGGCATCCATCTTAAAGTCCTCCACTGTCGGGCATCTCTCTAGGTCTCGTCTAACACGCTAAAAATTATGAAAATTCACCAACTGCCATCTAGTGGGTCTTTTAAGCACTTTCAGGCATTGCCGCTTAAAATCGTACTGATTGCAACTGCCGCCTTTGACAAAGTCTATTTTTTCCTTGAAATTCAAAATTTTTGGCTATTTTTAAACACTTCTGGCATAAAAAATCATCCATCAGTAAATCTATGAAGATGGTAGGGTGATGTTAGGTTATACTCTTGCTAGTTGTGCAAGTGTATTTTTTGGAGATAAAAGGTGCAAAATCTATAGAGGTGCAAGGATTGTGCCAGGGTATACTCTTGCTAGTTTTATGCTGTTAGGTGTGAAAGTGAAAGTCAAGTTGTAAAGCTATAAAGGTGCAATAAGGATGTTAGAGTATATAAGAAATCTCATAGACCTTTATCTTTATCTTTATATCTCGAAAAATATACACCAAGTTCTTTCACTATCCCTTTTCTACTTTACTTCTATGGTGTCAAGGTATGTCTTGCTAGGCATGAAAGTGTATGCTTTTAGGAATAGGTGGTATAAAGGGGTAGCAAGGATGGTGTCAGGGTATACTCTTGCTAGGTGTGTAGATGTGTAGGTGTATGCTTTAAGGGAAAGAAGATGTAAAGCTTTAAGGGTGCAAGGCTAGTGTTAGGATGTACTCTTGCTAGTGTATGCTCTTAGAAACATAATATCTAAAGTTTTAAAGGTGCAAGGATGGTGTCATGGTATACTCTTGCTAAGTGTGTAGGTGTATGATTTTAGGTGTAAGAATAAAAGTGAAGGTGTAAAATTGTGAGAATCCCTTACAATCCTTTAATTCTCTCACAACTTCTATTTAGCTATTTTCTATCATTGATGCCAGGAGGCATATTTCATGGTGGATTCCGTGCCACGGTGGATTCCGTGAGGTTTTACGGTGGATTCCATAAACTTTGATGACCGGGGCTCATACACAAAGTGGATTCTTTGTGCGAGAAGTTGATGGGGATGCCTGTATTTTTCGGGCGTTTCATTAATTTAGTGTGTACATGGGTGATTCCATAGCGGGTGATTCCGCCAAATGCATATTAAATTAATAAACGTTTATGAGTTTAGAGTGCGCACTCGTAATAAATTAAGGTTAGGATTTATTTCCAACTAGTTGATTTATTTATGTAGCTGAAGACTGCTAGGTATTCACTTTTGTCAGTTTAATTGTATTATTTTACTAACGATTGTGAATGCTTCAGTTGATGTGTAGAGATAGCAGCAGTGGCGGAGGAAAGCATTGGAGGATAGCGAGTATTCGATTTATGGATTATATTTTGATGGGCGCATACCTTAGGCATGGCGCCTATATTTTGTCACGCCTATTTATTGAGGCGTCGGATATTTATTATTATTTTGTATGCGCATGGGCGCACGATTATGTTATTTCTATTTGGACATTGTATTGGGCGTGCCAGACTCTTTGGGCACCGTCCATTAGCTTTATTCTTATTTTGTGTTAAAGCAAACTCAAAAGCTAAAAGCTTGCTATTTTGTAATTTGGGCTATTATTTGAGCTTGAAGATGAATAATACATAAAATACATGCTTTGTGGAGTGCTCACATAAGGCATGGGGGGATATTGCACCCAATTGGTCTCTTGCTCTTGTCATTCATGCTTTTTACTTTGTAATTTGTGCAAAAAGTAGAGTTCTATTGTTCATGGGGACCTTCCGGCATTCACTACGCGAGCGTACAGCACCCGATCTGCGCACCAGTGGTATCACAGCGAAGCTGAGATCAAGAGCTTCCAATCGCTACCCATCTCGTGCGAAGGTGGAGCTCCTGGAATGATCGGGCTCTACGGTCAATCTCGTCGCGAATCGTCGATATAGGCAGATTTCTGGCGATCAAGAATCCCTGTTTCCATCATCGGATCGCGAGGGACCGGTTTGCAGAGGCGGAGGACCACTCCTACATCCTCACATACAAGTCGTCAAAAACTAGTGAGATAAAACTCCATAGCTCACAAGCTTAAAAGCTTTTATTTTTAATAAGCTTAGTATTAAAGCTTAATAAGCTTTAAGAAGATTTAAGCTTCTAAAAATCTCATCGAGGTATCAGAAGACGTCGCAAAATTTTCGGCGCTGTCAGAAAACGGCCCCCCCCCACGAATTGGGCCGTTTGTTGATTATTAAGCCCCCCCAAGCTTAATTACTTAAGCTTCTTAATCAGTCAGGCCATCCCAAACTCCAGGTCACACCCAACCAGTCAAGTTTAGCAAGTCTCTCAAGTCTAAATCCTGCAAATCAGATAAATCGACTAAGTTCTGCAAGTGTGCAACTCTACAAGTCACATTAATCTGCTACTCTGCAAGTCAGACAAGTCAATTGGAGTCAGAACTGACTTGTGCTCAAAACTCCTAGAAGGGCTGTTCCTGCGCAGAAACCCAGAACTGCAAAGTTGTTCATTGGAAGGTACTCTACCCATACGTAGGTTTGCTGAAGCATTTTCAGCATACGAAGAAGGATAAAACGCAGATTTTTCGAAGATTGTGAAAGCTACACCCAAAAATACATAAGCCTTGTATTCTCGAACTTGAGCTACGCTCATCCCGCTAACTTGATTTTGAGTGAGAAAGGTCTTTTGAGTTTTGCAGGATGACGGAACCATATATGGATGATCTTATGGCTGAAGGCGACCTACATGAGCCTACGATGGAGCAAAAGCTGGACTTAATCATGATGCAATTGGAAGAAGAACGAAGGGCTAGGCAAGCATTGCAAGTTCAACTGGCAAATTTACAGAGATCGTCTACCGACAAAGAAGAACCTCAAGTTGAAGATCTTATCCGACATACCATCGACGCAACTCTCGAAGCTCAAACCATCCGCAAGGAATCAAATATAAGTAAAAGAAGTTTCAAATTCCGTACTTTCAATGGCATACGAGAAGGAAAAACTGTTCTAGCATTCATTAGTCAGTTTGACGACTATTTCCATGAGGAAACCTATGCAGAAAAAGATAAAATCAAGTGTGTCACTAATCATTTAGTGGACAGAGCATCTCTTTGGTGGACTATTGTACGCAAGAGTATAGATTGTCCCGCTTCTTGGGAGATTAATTGTTTATGCTTGTACTAATATGTTTTCTAGATGAGTTATCAATTTGCATAAGTGAAGAATATGGAAGCTAATATCTTATGTAATTATCTTATATAGCAAAATAATAATATAGTATTGAATAACCTGGTTTGGTAGCATGACGACATTAGGAATTTCGTCTTTACTCATGCTTGTATTAGCCACACCCAATGTTCCATTGGTAGTGGCAACTCCCGCAACCTCGAGCACTCCCGTATCATTGGCAATACCCGTTGCTTGACCGGTTGCGTTGGTCCCCATGAATTTTCCACTTCATCGATTTGGAGCCATCGTCCACGAGTGGTTCGAGAGATAGGGAAGGTGGAATAGATTTGAGATGAGAGAGCATAAGAGAATATGGCTTACTTAAAGATCGAGACAAGGGAATTGAGCTAACTTTCTTCCTCTCTTCCTCTCTCTCTCTCTCTCTCTCTCTCTCTCTAGCTTCTTCTCACAGCCACTTGAAGGGGTATCCTTCTACCTCTCTTTCTCTACCTCTCTCTTGCAGCCTCTTGGGGTCTCCTTATGTCTCCCTACTGCCCCCCATGCCTCTTATTTATAGTGAATTGGAGAAGAAGGGTTGTGGCTGAGAAGAGAAGCTCTTTGTGGAGGAGGATCTTGGAAAGATCAATGATCTGATGCTCAGATCATAAATCTAATGGTTCCTTTGGCTTCAAAAGGGGAGTAAAACTCCAAGACACTTGATTAGAAAACTCTCAGTTCACTCCTTCTTCTTTTCTCAGTTCAAAGTGTTATTTTTTGTCTATAGACTGCGATTGCGGCATGTGCGATTTCGCCAATCTCTCTCTCTTTCTTTTTTTAAAAATAAAATCTTCAAACTAACTAACACATCACTTGTCTTTCCTTTTAAATGACATCAAGTTCTAAAAATCTCTATATATTTTTTTAAAAATGATAATATCTAAAATATCTAAAATATTCTAGTCTTGTCCAAAAATCTAATATTTTTAGACCATCCTTACTATACACATTAACATTAGTGATTAATATAGCTCATCTCTCTTGTTCACATTGTAACTTCCATGATGGGTGGCTACGGTCCTTGTTAATTCATAAAAAATATCGAGTTACAGCTCTCAGCTTTATTTATATATTTATTTTTAATGTTAGTTAGTTATTAATGTTAGTTAATTTTTTACTTTAGTTAGTAACATATACTAACTTATTAATTGACTAACTAACTTTTGAATTAACCAGCTAACTTTTATTGCTTTGAAATATTACAATGAACTTCCTATGAGTGGTTCTCATTTTGCTCCTAGAAAGGCTCTTGAGAGACCTTTGCCATCTATAAGTGAATCATGCTTTCGGGTGGATGTTGTTCCCCTTAGTAAGAGTATGATGATTTATAAGTGAGAAGTTGCAATGTGAATAGAGGCAAGTAAAGCCAACCCATGTAAAGAAGATGCAAAATGACAAAGGTCCACCTATGTTGGATGGAAGTCATAAGTATGTGAGGCAATTTGGTCATAGCAATGAGTTTGCACTGAGTCCACTAGACGAATGTGGCAAATTGAGGCACTAAAAGAATATAAAAGAAATGTGAGATGGGTTTGGAGGCCCAAATTCTCTAAAAGCGTGGATGGTGTGTTAGATAAAAGTCCAAAAATTATAGGTGGACATACCATGGTCAATTATCAAGAGGATGAAACCAAAGGCCATAATGATACATCTAACAATATGCACCACTTTAGGATGCATCTATGTGATGGGCCTAGGATTCAAATTCTACCTATTTTGGGTTGTAACACTTACATATGAAATAATCCAAATAGGAAAGTTTAAATGAGTATAAATATGTGATTCCCTTTGTAGGAGGGGTCTCCAAGAAGCTCAAACGACCAATCTATTTGAATTACAATCAAGGTGGAACAAATGAGTCCAATAAGGCCATTCCTGTAGCTAATAGCACACGAGAAGGGATAGCCTATATTGATGTTATATCAATGTGAAGTCTTGGACTTGTGAATACACAAAAGCCAATGATTAGACTTCAATGATCTGATTGCAATGAGCTGACTTGCATAAGTAGTATGAGTCTAGCCCTCACATCTCGCGTCATTTTTTGTTTATCTTGGTCAATATGATAAGATGCAAGTACATGCCAAGAATATTGTGTATTTGATAGATCAAAATGACTTACTCTTTAGGCCAGAGAACCATGTTTCTATTTGGTGTAGGTGTGTTTGATGGTTTTTGTTTTAGTACTACACTACTAGACAGATTTGGAAAAGAACCTAGAGGGAGCTGATTGTTATGTGAAGTTTTTTGTGGCTAGTCCAGGTGATACCTTTTCTTTTTGAGTTATTTTCCCTTAAGGAGAATGTGTTTATGTATTTTTGGGGATGTTTCTGCTTTTGTTGGGGATTGATATTCAAGGCATGAAGTCCCAGGATTAGGTTAGGTATGTCTGGGGAGGTTTCAGCAGTTTTCCGACTCTTGCAAAAGAGTCAATTGGAGTCCATTTGACGCCCATTTAATGACAGTAAGGTTTGCTGTTATAAAGGAACTACATGATTTAAATGTCGAATATAGCATCCAAGAGGCCAAGGTAGTAGCTTTTGATGCTTGGAACCTGTTTGTGTTTTTAAAGTTCAATTTTGAATCTGTTTTGGGCCTCTGATTTTAAGCAAACCACATATCGATAGTGCCAATGCAAGAGAAATGAATCGATTATTTGCTAATTAGTGATTAAAAATGGGCATAACTCAAAACTTTCATGAGGGAAAGGGGGTAGGGCATTTTTTGACACACCACTTCAATTCCTAGTCATCAGATGGCGAGGATCTATAGCTCGCCCTTGGATCCGTGGAGGTCACATACTCTTCTTTTTTGGTCACGTGATTTGTGTAGGCATTTTCTATGTAGTAGTAGTATCTTGCCATGATCGTACCGTCACTTTCATTACGTGATCATGTATTTATTTCATGTATCGGTGTTATGATTCAAGTACACTTTGCCTTCATTTAAACGAGCATTGTACACATTACGAAAACTCTTTTGTATGTTTTTTTCCTTGTTACCGTCGCTATTATCGTTGCAAATTTACTGCATGCATCGCTATTAGCGTCACAATATGTGTCACGAAGCGTTGTTATTAGTGTCACTTACTACATTGGTATCATATGATATCAATGCAAATAGCTACACTGGTAACGACACTGATACCGACTGTTCTATGGCGTCACTAATACCGACGGTTTTTGTGACGACGGGGGCAAATTTCTTTATGAACATTTTCGTCGCTTTGAATGTCGGTATAAGGCCTGTATCTTGCAATGATGGAATAATAATTGATATACTAATGGACTGAGTCCATACTAGTCATATAAGTCAAAAAATCAAGAAAAAACAATAATTTATGTTCAAATAAATGGAAATAATCATGAAAAATAGTCTTTTTAAAGGAAAAAATATAGAAAATTTAGTTTTAATATGTGAGAAATTATAAAAACTTATGAGAGTGTGTGTGGATATATAATGAGGGTAGGGCATGAGGATTTTCCTTAGCCTACCTCCATTTATGTGTGAAAAGTGCGTATTTGTTGCTTATTCATGCCAAAAATGACGACAAAACCCTTTCATACCTGTGCATAGAAGCAAAACCTACATGGTAGTGAAAAAGGGTTGAAAATAGATCATATTTGACTGAGTTATGATTTCATTTGATTTCTTTAAGTCTGAAGAGGAATAGTAGCATGGGTTAGCCCAGTATTGTCCCTTTGCAATGTTGCATAACGTTCGAGAAATGAAATCATGAAAAGGATTGATAGTTGAAATTTTTTGATTTATAGTTGAAATTTTTTTAGCACAATGAGTCATACACCTTGCATTTGCATTTGAGCATGGTATAGAGAGAGAGAGAGAGAGAGAGAGAGAGAGAGAGAGAGATGAAGAAGAAGAAGAAGAAGAAGAAGAAGAAGAAGAAGAAGAAGAAGAAGAAGAAGGGGGGAAACACAATGATAGCGGTGAAGGAGCTACTACCCCTCACAAGATTGTAGCAACAACTTGCCTCCTCCACCCTTGTAAGAACTTGTTTATATAGAAGGAAGAGTTACAATAATACCAAGCCTAAAAAGTAGTATGCTCTAAATATAGAAAACCGTGATCTATTTGTGCATCTGATATCATCCCTCCAATTTGCAAGATGATCTATCACTTTAGATCATCTCACAGCCTTAGGTCTTCAAATATCACCTAAAAACTCATTTACATAGCATTACCAATCTAGGTCACCACCATCATTGGCCCTCTTTGACTATCTCAACACTTGTGCATGTGATGGCCCTCATCCGTTTCCCACATTACTCCCCCTTTTTCGGCTTATTGTCATGGCCTTGACATTGGGTGTGTGGCCATCCCATCGGGAGATTGCTCCCCATAACAATGTGTGGCTAGGGCCTAGACCCAACTCCCTGTGATCCACGCCCCCTAGGATAACCCTCATACACTTGACATGACATCCCCCACCACCCCCCAAGATCCCTCATTATTCCCCTGGACCTCCATGCATACCATGGTCTAGTCCCATCTTCCCTCCCCCTGCGCAGCATCCCTAAGACCACCCTTGTCACCCTAGGTGGTGATAGCCCCTAGTCGCACCCCTAGATTGTTGAGATATTTGCAATCACACCTAATTTAGTCTCTTTGTATGGAGCAGCTAGGGTAGGAAGATGCAGTCCATTCTAGGAAGAGAGACAGATCCCATATGCACAGTGGATGTTAAGTGCTACCAAAGAACTCTATATAATGATGTACTTGAACTATCACTTACACATATGATAATGCAATAGTGCTTGTCTCTTTCTGTCAAGTGTCTGTGTCATTGTTGTCCATACACAAGACTGTGTTTATGAGTTCAAGCCTCAATCTTGAAACCTAATTCACTTGTGTAATAGCTCTCTACATTGTCATGTCAACATGAGTTGTGTCTTTATCTTCCATCCTCCATAGCTTCTGCCTTTGCCATGCTTTAGATCCCGCATCTTTGACATGGTATCGGAGCCCAGTCGGGCATGGCATAACTCCCTTCTCTGCTCTCTCAGTCCCTCTTAACCTTAGGTTAGCTCAAGTCCAGCTCATGGTTCCATTTCTCACCTCCATCTCTACTTGACCTTCCTTGGTAGCCATAGCCAGCAGCACCCTGTCAACTTGAAGCTCCTGGATCTCTCTCCACAGGTCATATCTAAAACTTGCTCCCTTCTAGACATTTGTTCCTTGACTCCCAAGGCTTCTCTGTGTCACTTAAGAGATTGACATTGGCCACTCCATAGCTCAGCATTGTGAGTCTACACAGTTGCTGCCCTGTGTGTTTGCCATAGCCAAATAGATCCTGCCAACTTTGAGGAGTTGGATCTTGCAATAGAGGGCATAACTCTTCACGCTGTCTTCTAAAAAGTTATTTTCCAACTTTAGGCACATCATCATGGCACAACATAGCTCGACATTGGCCACTGTATGCATCGATATTGACGAAATCACGAAAATCTGTCTCGACTACGCCTGTTGACGTTCAAGCTGCTGCCGCCACCCATCGCTACGGGCTGTGACCTGGACAAGGAGGATAGGGCTTTGGTAGAGCATCACATAAGCTACATTTTCATTAAAAAAAATTTGAAAATGATCCACCATAGCTCCTACAATGTCAGAAAAACTAGGCCCCTGTCATGAAACCCTAAAATCCACCATAGCCATTTTTCATTCAAGCTAAAAAAATCTCATTATTCTCTCTCTCCTGCCACCTGGAGCAACACACTGTCACTCTGATCTATTGTCCTAGCATCAAATCAAGGAGGGGAAGGACCTGGAAAGATTGAAGAAGGATCGATGACCCCGAACGAAGAAGATTCAAGCTCAACATCAACACAGACATAGTCTCCGCATAGTGTGTTTTCACACTGTCATTACTTCCGTCTCTTGACACATTGTAATATGCTCTTCCACTGATAAATCTCAAAATTCTGAAGTTGATTTCCTACTATTCCCGTAAGTGTAACATGGGCAAAGAATCTCCAACTGCTTGCTTCAAAGGAGTCTAACACCTGGCAGACCTGCATCAAACTCATCCTGATGAAGAAGGGTCTCTAGGCCATTACCACTGGAAAAGAAAAGAAGCCTCGTGATGCGGATCTTGCTGTAACTTGGCAAAATAATGATGATAAGGCCCAGGCCATTATCAAACTGGAGCTAGACGACAGCTATATCCACCATGTGGATAACTGTGAGACCTCACAGGATACATGGAAGAGACTTGACACATTGTTCGGTGCACAATCTAAATCATCAAAGTATGGTCTCGTGATTGAGTTTTTCAGGCTTGAAATGAAGTCCAGCACATCATTGCCACACATCTAAATTACATGGAAGGACTTCTAACCCAACTTGCAAGAATCAACATTAAAATGGAAGAAGATGTTTGCATTGATGTTCTACTTAAGAGTTTGCCTCCTGAATATAATAATGTATCAACAAATTTAATCAACATGCCAAATCCTGAACTTATTGATATCCAGGCATCACTGTTAGAAGAGGAAAAGAAGCTAAAAACTAAGGAAGAACCAAGTACCTCTAGAGATGAGAATGCATTATATGTTGGCAACAGGTACAAAGGCAAGAAGGATTAGCTCTTCTGTGACTTCTGCAAAAGGATCGGACACACCGAGAAGTTTTGCCATGTAAGAAAGAGGTCCCAAAAAGCCTATCTAGTTGCAATCAAAGAAGAAGAAGAAAATGGAGCAAAGGAAGAAGAAGAAGAAGACCACCAGGAGAAGGACAAACCTCATCAGTCCTATTCAGATAGACTCTTTTAGTTTTGTGTTTCCTAGCCCTAATGTCTCAAACATAAACTTGTAAAATCCTCAGTTATCCTTGTACTACAGCCTCTGTACACTTTGTAATTCCCCTGCTATAGCCTCTGGATGTCCATCATATTTGTGGTACCCACACTTAGCCTTTTCTGCGACAGCCTCTGGTGTTTTTCCATGTTTATGGTGTGCCCACACTTTGCAGGTGTTTCTTTCACTAAAGCCTCTACATACTTTGTACTTTTGGTTGTGATTGAGGAGGGGTGTTAAGATATTTGCAATCACATCTACTTTAGTCCCTTTGTATGGAACAGCTAGGCTAGGAAGATGCAATCCATTCTAGAAAGATAGACAGATCCCATATGCACAGTGGATGTTAAGTGCTACCAAATAACTCTATATAATGATGTACTTGAACTATCACTTACACATATGATAATGCAATAGTACTTGTCTCTTTCTGTCAAGTGTTTGTGTCATTATTGTCCATACAAAAGATTGTGTTTATGAGTTCAAGCCTCAATCTTGAAACCTAATTCACTTGTGTAACAATTGTCTACATTGTCATGTCAACATGAGTTGTGTATTTATCTTCCATCCTCCATAGCTTCTGCCTTTTCCATGCTCTAGATCCCGCATCTTTGACATAGATGATGCTAGCATGCTCTATAATGACCCCCCTTGGCCAATGCATTGTGTGGTTGGAATGGAGCTAACCCCTCATCATGCACCCCATAGTTTTGCTGCAACCACCCTTTTGTGCATATCCTATGATCAATGCATTCCAAGATATGACCATTGTAAGGATGCCCTATACATCGATCACTCCTATCTATGTTTAGTACACACACCACTTCAATTTCTTCTACCCTTGGCTTACCATGACCTACTTCTATCCCCTATGCATCGATCACTCCTATCAATGTTTAGTACACACACCACTTCAATTTCTTCTACCCAAGGTTGCCATTCTCTAGCATGCTCTTCTACCCTTGGCTTACCATGACCTACTTCTATCCTTGGCTACAATCCTCTAACATGCTCTTCTACATATCCATCACATTATTATGCTCCTCTATTTCCACAATTATAAACTTGCTTCCTTTCCCCTTGCTCCTAAATGACCAAATCAAGGTTTAATTTAGGCACTTGCACTGGGCATCCACCATCACCACCATCCACAAAAATGTCTCTACACACACATACTTTAGCTCTCTCTCTCTCTCTCTCTCTCTCTCTCTCTCTCTCTCTCTCTCTCTCTCTCTCTCTCTCTCTCTCTCTCTCTCTCTCTCTCTCTCTCTCTCTCTCTCTCTCTCTCTCTCTCTCTCTCTCTCTCTCTCTCTCTCTTTGTGTGCCTCCCCCTCCCCCTCCCCCGCTCCCCCGCTCCCTCGCTCCCTCGCTCCCTCGCTCCCTCTCTCTCTCTCTCTCTCTCTCTCTCTCTCTCTCTCTCTCTCTCTCTCTCTCTCTCTCTCTCTCTCTCTCTCTCTCTCTCTCTCTCTCTCTCTCTCTCTCTCTCTCTCTCTCTCTCTCTCAAGATGCCAACCTCCCCTCTTGGGTGAGGTGGAGCAAAACGTGGAGTTTGGTGAGAAAGGAAGCACCAACAAAAGCTCCTATTAGAAAATATGATGGTAATTTTGACATAGGTGAAAGCTTATGATTTTGAGGGTTACTTTTGTGCCATTTTTGCATTGATAACATATCTCCACATTTTTATTTCCACTATTCAAGTGTTCTACCATTCTACAATTATTCAATTTCACATAGTTCTTATATAATTTCATAGCTTGAAAATTCCAAAGCTATATAGTTCTATCATAGTTCTACCTTGTACCAACTTGGGAGTCTTTGTGAGAGATAAGATTACTATTATGAATTTTCTTAACGGCATTAAAATGTAGTTACTTTAGAGTAAGACATTCTCTACATGTTGCAATCCTCATTTTCCTACTGTATAGTAACTTGAGCATTTAGTTGGTTGTTGTTGAAGGCATGGATGATGTGAGTTATGGGGATTTCTTAAGAATAATTTGTCTCCTCAAATTTCTAGAGAACTCTCAAGAATGCATAATCATAACCTTCCATATCATACACCCTCACTGCATCGGATCCTTTGTATATGGTGTAAGATCAAGAGAGTAGAAGAGTGAAAAAATTACAACAAAAGAACTACTAGAATTTGTGAGCACTACCGCGCCCCATTCTTGGAACATCCTAGCCTTGCATAGAGTTCACCTCACTCTCTTTCAACTAGTGTTACTAAAGATACAAGAGTTTCCCCTTTGCATTTCACCTCTCTAAGGTAGAGATTCAGATGCAGTAGTCATTGCATAAGGTTCACCTTGCTCTCTTTCAACTAGTGTTACCAAAGCTTCTTGAGTTTCCCCTTTGTGTTTCACCTCTCTAGGGTAGAGATTCAGATGTGATAGTCCTTCCAAACCTTGCATTTATATAGGCATGTGTGTATATGAGATCATTCTCATCAATAGTGGTTGTGGTCTTTTGGCTTTGTGAGCCTTGATGCTTTCCATAACTCTATCTCTCTCTCTTTTCTCTCATTCTACTATGTTCTCTCTCTTTTCCCTTTCCACTCTACACTCTCACATGGTATTAGTTGCCTTCAATGAGTGATTGCTAGCATAGCTTCTTCCTCGAGTTTTCTTGCTCTTTTTTTTGGACCCCATACTAAAACCCTCTCCTAGGGATTCCCCTTGTGATGGTGTCACACCTCGTGGAGGATCATCATCTATTACCCCTGAGGTAGATTCCATTGGCTACATTTTGTTGTTTTGGACCTATTTCAATGCAATTTCAACAAGCCAAGCATCATCCATTGGGGACATAATGTTTTGGTTGACATTAGGTACAAGAGTACTCATTGAAACTCACAGGATGCTATGTTCCCAACCCTCTTCTTCACATTTTGGACGTGTGTAGGTATGAGGTTACAGGGAGGAGTGTTTAGTGGCTCTTCATTGAACATTCATTTTGAGGAAAATGTGCTTGGAATCCTATTCTCTAGTGTTCCAATTCAAATCATCCAAGGTTTCATATTCTAGATGGGGTTGTAGGTCATGGAGATTGGATTTGCAAAGAGCACTCATTGTTTCTCTAGCATTTGGGCTTATCCAATTTATGGAGTCAACAAAGTTGTGGATGGCACCAACTACAATGTCTAGAAGATGAAATTCAAGAGGATACTTACTCACAAAAACCTCTAGATGTGGCTTTATGCTGGAGGCAAGAAAGGATGCTCCAAATCCAATGTCTCCTATCTTCCTTTAATAGGCATTGGGAGAGACATGGATGGAGAATGACCGCAAGGTCTTTACATTTCTACTACTCAACCTAGAAGCTGCTACTCTTTATGAGATGAAGAAAGAGGAGCATGCCCTGGTCTTTGGAAGCGGATCACTAAAACAGACAAGTCCTTTGGTAGAATTATGAAATTTGAGTGCAATGTGATCTATGATTAGTTCAACATGTCGGTGGTACGATTATTTTATAGAAAATGGTGCAATTGCTCCTCTTCAAATTACTTGACCGATTTGAAATCTTACTTATAGAGTTTGGTCACATATAGCGTTTCTCCTCACTCACCCACTTAGGAGGAGGTTCTTCCCCAACTCTTATGAAGATGGTATCACCTTGATTACATCACAAGGAGTTGTTGTAATGGCTTTCATAGACTAGTGATTGGATCATGGACATAGGTTCACCACTCAAATAACCTCTAAGAAGGAATGGTTGAGTTTGCTTTTTGGTCCCACATTGGAGCAATCTTTTACTCTTTGTAACAAGCGGGATACACACTGACTAGGGTTTAGACACCCTGTCACACTAATCGAGGTATATAAGGTGTAAGAGCCCCAGATTAGGGCAACTAGGTATTATCAAGATCATACTCTTCACCTTCATCTTCAGCTTCCATGGCTTCCTCCTCCCTTCTCTCTTTCTCTCTCCTCTTCTAGTCTTCTCCCTTCTTCTTCTTGCTCTCTTTCTCTCTCTTCAGCTATTCTTCTCTCTCCTCTTAGCTTGTTTCATTACAAGTGGTATCAGAGCTTTAGTTTTTGGTCCTTTCTCCTTTCCCCTTTCTTTCTTTTCAAATCCCAAAAACCCTAGTTTCTCAGCTTAGGTACAAGTACAACAAGAAGGATTGTAGTTAACTTCAGCTTTTTGGAGCAAGCAAGAGCTATGGCTAGAGACTCAAACATATCTACAGGTAAAACAGTTAAAATAGTAGGTCATCACTTCTTTTCATGCAAATTTTAAGGTCTCAGGCCAAGTTTGGAGTCTCAAGGGTTAGAGGAGGATAAAAATTTAGTCACCTTTTATTTCAGCTCCTTTCTCTCTCCTCCCGGGCAAGTTGCCATAGCCACACAGTAGAGAGAACTCCCTTTTCTTTCCCCAAAGCAGCCATGGGAGTGCAAAACTGGTGCCCCAGGAGCCTTCCCCACTTCACCCTAACCACGGGCCATATGCTCGAGAAGGGTCACAAGCCAGAAGAGAGCCCAGGGAATAGCTCGCAATTTGTGATGCATTTTGCGCAGTTGTTTCTTGCTCTTCCTACCCCCTACTCCAGCCTTCCTTCATTGCTTCCCTCTACCACTCTAGCTCCTAATCAGCACATTGAACTCTTCCTCCTTGATAATCTTGCCCCGAGATTCAACCTCCAAGGTGGATAGCAGCTGGATAGTTTGGACAGTTTGGGGCAGCCATGGATTCTTCAAGCTGAGGCCATCTCTGACCCGGAGAGCTCAAACCCCACAAGTCCTTTAGCCCGTGAATGATCTCTCTTGCCCACATGAAGACATGGAGTTCATCATGCATGAGAGCTTTGTGGGCAGCCATGAAAGCTTTACTTGAAGCTTCCCATCTTTGAAGCTCAAGCTCGGGAACAAGCACGGGAGACTTCCTCATCAATAGGAGCATTCGAATATTGAAGTATTCTTCCATGGATGCCCCAACCAACCGGACTTGATCAATGATTCATACTTCAACAGTTCTCCCAAGTATTAAAGAGGTATGCTAATCTAACCTTAATCTCTCAATTTAGCCACTTGCTGAGCTTAATCCATTGTTGGAGAGATTCAAGATTGCATAGGTTTAATAGTTCAATCCTCTTCATGTGCATGCATCATACCTCTTCTTGAAATTTATTGTAATGGCTGACATTAAACCCCATTTGGTCTTGTGATCTTGGATGAGCCCAAAATGAATAATAGCAATTGTAAATTGGGTAAGTAGCAACCAATGAGTCACTCGACTGCCAAGGTAACCCCTACCCCCAACTTTTGTCATTCCTTGCATCTCATGAAAAGGCCAAATGTCTTCTTTCTAATGCATTTCATGCTGATTTCTTAATAAAAATGTCTACCATGTATACTCTAGCTTAGGAAAAAGGCCGATGCCATGTGAGGTGGTAAGACAAAAGAGAGGTGACCCTCCCTTACCACTTAAGACCTTGAAGGGGTGCACAACCCGGCCCAGGGGGAACTTTGCCCACTTCTCAGTGATTCAAAGCCCGATACTTGTATCCAAGTGTAGGTGCTTCCCTGAGCTCCACTCCCCCTAACTCAATGATCCCTCTTGGACACCCCACAATGCTAATGGCACTCATGTATGACACTTGAGGTGCATGCAGTTAAGAGAGATGAATGGCATCGAACTTACTTATGCATTAATGGCAGAGCCGATGGGTATGCAATGATTCTTGGGATCATGCTCAGTATGCTCAGTATGCTAATGATGTTGCTGATCAGGCCCCTTGAACTATGCTCTATCCATGTAAGACATTGGCAATACAATAAGGGAGAAGCAGTGCTTTTGGTCACAGTCCTGTAGGCAGAACAATCAAGAAGATCCTATTTCAGAAATTTCTGTTTTGAATTTATGAGTAAACCCGATCTCACCTTGAAGAGGCTTTGTCCGCTCCGATTTGAATCAAAAGTCTCCCCAATTGGAGCTACGGTTTGAAAGTTCTACCCATTTTTGTGCACTAGGGTCACTGTGGACAAGGTGTAGACCACTCAAGGATATGCACAATAAATCCCTTACAGAAAATTCTGATCATTTTTTTGTCACAAAGATTAATAGCTCATATCAAAGAGGACTTTGACGCCTCCTGCATGAGCCAAAAATCTCATCAATCAGAGTTTCCTACAAAAAGTTATGCCCCTTTTACTAATAGTAGGTCCGGTGGACTACATTCAAATGGCTGGCCAGAAAGGCAAAAGGAAGGCCCAAGAGAAACTCCAAAGGGAGACTAGAGACTCCCAGACCTCCATGAATGGGGAACCAAGCTTGGCACAGGATTATCATGGTGACATACAGGAGGAAATGCCTGAAACAGACCCGTACACCCTTCTCAACCACACCCTCTGTCATCATGAGCTTCGTCATATGGAATAACATAATGATATGGTCACCAACCACTGCCAAATGATGTCCAAGTTTGATGAATGATGGGATCTAAAATGGGCCGGCACTGGCTATGGCACCAGCCGGACCTCATACTCATAACAGACAAACACACCCTCACGGCCTCGCGGGCCAGGAGCGTCAATCTACTGCCTAAAGGACAAACTGTCCTAAAGCCTAATCTATGCATTTATAGTTTTATAGTTTTGTAGTCCAACGTTTCCCTTTCTATAAACTCCTCAAAGGGAAAACCCTTACACATTGGCAATAAATACCACGATAATCACATACATGGGAGGAAACCTCTCGGTAGAAACACCGTGGCCCCACTGCAGCTCTCCTATATCGCAGGGATTAGCCCCTTGATGCACTGCTCAACATATAGAACAAACAAACAAACTCCACTCTTTCATTTTTAAAGTACTCCAGGAGATACCATGTGTCCTTCCCAAATAATCCCACAAGAAATGAACGTCTATCCTACGGCTTAGGATGCCTTTTCACATTCAAGCGCAGTCATTGTCATTGAAAACAAGTGCTATGCATCTAGTCCTTTTATTTCGATACCATGGTTTACATGTACATGCAAAGGTGAATGATCCTAAAGTTCTCAAACATCATTTGAAAATCAGACACGTGGTGTGCACAACCAGGCTTTCAATGCTTATCCACTAACCCGTTGCAACGATGTAAGGATAACACCGAGATAACACTCGTGCTACTATCCTCTTAGGACTCTATGTCATGGTATGCATCAGAAAATCAGCAATAATCAGCATGCAAATCACACCATTCAAACCTCCCAACCCCCTACGTTTAGGTATTGCTTTCGTTGCATAGGTGTAGAGGTTCATTTTGTCATGTTTTGATGTATAGAAAGCAATAAATCACAAAATTTGACAAAGAGATAGGGCAAACTGAGGCTAAACCTCATGCTCTGCCACTACCATACATCCACAAACAATCATTATATTTTTCCTTATTTTTCCAAGACGTATTTCTATTTTTTCCCTTATTTTTTCCATTTTCTTGATTTATTTGGCAATAAAAAATATCATTTTCTGATTTTTCTTGTTCCAATCACTTCAGCATACTAACATTCAATTTATCTTCCATATTCCCCCCATGGGAACACATTTCACCCACCTGAAACAGAAAAACTACCATTTTACCACTTAAAAACCGCATTTTGGACTTACGAGAATTAAATAGAGCATGCAAATCATTGCAAAATCAAGATTTTCCAGTATACAGCAATTATTCATGATGTAACCAGCACACAAATAAAATTTTATCCAATAAGAACATAATTATCATCATAAACTATCAAACACCCTTCATTTTCCTTCATAAAAATGGTCATACCATGTTTTTACGTAACCTGAGATGCCTTGAATGACTGCATAACTAGCAAATGGAGCCTCCATTGCTCTCAATCCAATGCTATACTTTAATCTTTAGTATCTCCATCAATCTCCACCACCATTTTTTTCATTCTCCCTCCCCGGTTCCTTCATTAAGATGGTACACATGAACAACCCATAGAGAAGAGAGAGAGGGAGGAGAGAGAAAGACTAGAATCTGATCTCTTCATCCAGACAGCCATTCCTGGTGTGAAGACCAGTGATAGCATCAGCCAAGAGGGAAAAGTTGAGGCCCAATGTCAGTTGCATAGGTTGCTCACAGCCTAGAATCATCATCCATCAGGATGAGGGCGAAAAATACGCCGCCTTGCTCACGCTTTCTTCTCCACGCCATGCTCACAAAAATTGCATGAAAATTGAGGGGGGGGGGGGGGGGGGGGGGGGTGTGTCCAAGGTCCCAAAGGGCACCCCCCTTTGGTCTAAAATTTTGTCCATCTCTTCGAATCTTGGCCAATTTTTAGCCTCTTCCCCGTCCGGGCTCCGATTCGTCCTCTGAAAAATCCTACGCATCCGTCTTGTCATCCCGCACTGATTGGTAGCTCTTGACATCCCGCACCACAGTTGAAAAAATTATCAAAAATCCACAATTGTCGCTCGGGTGCTTTTTAAAAGCCATCTTTCACTTGGTACTTAAAATCGTCCTAGCTGCAGCAGCCGCCGCCTTCGATGTTAAATATTTTTCCTCTAAATTTCGAATTTTTTAAGCAAATTTTAGGCATATCCCGGGCTCAAAACTCCGCTCTCATTGGCAACCACAAGATAGGGTGACTTAGCATGTCGAATCCCACAACAGATCTGCACAAAACAACCAAAGGAAGCATCAAGCTGATAGAAAATAGATATATACTAAAACACAGCATAATGCTCACCTTACCCCCTGACAGAACCAAGGCATGAAATCCCCAAGAAGTAGGCCTAGCATAATCTGATAGAAGATCCAAAGCTAGTCACTAATTGACTGCTCCAACACAGCCAAACTAAAAAGAACTATCCAAGAGGTCGCCCTAAGTGGTGGTCTGAACTACCTACCTAACTAAGGACAACCCAACCAGGAGCTCCTACTAGGCGAGGACTCCTAGAGCCTGATCAAGAAGTATTTTTTTGTTAGCACATTTCATCTTTTAGGTTTTATTTTTCCATACTCGGGCATGTAAAAAGGAGGGAGCTGAGTGTAGTGACCCAAGGAGAGCAGGGCATCGGCCTCAGGTCTTGTCTCGGTACCCAAGAACCTACCAAGCCCTCGCAAGGTGACACTTAATCCTTTTCTGGTGCTCACTTTTATTTTTGCTCCAACCTTCCTTTCTTTCTTCTTTTCCAGTAAGATGCCACCCCTAGGAAGACAAGGCATCGGCCCCGGGTCTGACTCATCCCTAGGAACCTACGAGGCCTTCGCAAGGTGATGATCAACTGCTTATAAATTTTCCTTTCTTTTCTTTTCTATTTTAATAGGGGTTAGAACCCCTTTTTACACACCTTTGTATATATCTATTTTCTTTGGGATATTCAAGGTTATTTCCTCTCAATCATCATCGTTTTCTTTTGGCAGGCAAAAATAAAACACTCCGGTCCCCAACAAGAAAAGAAAAATCCCCTACAAGTACACAAACACATATAGCATTAAAAACATGTTACTCGTAAAGGAGAGATATCAACTCGATAGGGCCACGAGAAGCTCCTGCGTGACATAGGCTCCTTCCAAGCTCTTCTTTAAACCTGTCTAGCATAGAACTACAACAAGAAACCATTAACCACACCTGTACTAAACAGACGACTGGCCCTCTTGGCCTAACGAAATAAAACACTTCACTACAAAAACTAATTGGCCCTCTTGGCCTAATGAAATAAAACAGAATAGCACCTACACATCCCTCCCCGAAATAGTACAGATATACAATAATATGCTCCTTTCCAAGGAGGAAAAATAGGGCTCACATCCCTAAGCTAAATGCATAAGATTATGACCCATCCCTCCTACATATATAGCAAGAGGTGTACGCATAACATGTTGTCTAATCAGCCTATGGTTCTAGGATAACAACGGTAGATTGGTCTCGACTACTCTTTGCATCACCCATATCAACCATCGCCTGCCATGTATTGCATGCTCTGATAACATTCTGTTAGATATGATCAATGCCCCACCCTCATTAGGTACTACCAATGATCCATGGTGCTCAAAGTTGTAAGGCCCCCATTATGAGGAGAAGCCAAGTGTGAGCCCGGACATTGGTGGAGTCCTGACTTGTATATCAGATGAGGTCTATGTGACCGGATGGCAAAAAGGTGACCATTGTGGGTCTAATCTTTGGGTTAGACGGAGTGGTTAAGCTGGTAGCAACTCGAGGCACATTGCATTGAGTTGCGTGGTAAGGGAGTTAAAAGGGGCCCCTATTGTGGGGTCCGGGGGCCGCGGAAGCGGCCCCTGGCTGGGGGGTCCCAGGGGGGCCAGCGGCCCCCCTGGCGGGGGTCCGGGGGCAGCGCCCCCGGCCCGATGGTAAAGGGAATATTCCCTGGAATATTCCCTGGAATATTCCCTGGCCGACTAGTGGAGGCTCATATGGTAGGTCGGTCAGCAGGCCGACCTAACGACCTTCGCGAGCTATAAAAGCTAAACCCCTTCGCAGCCATCTGACACTCATCTTTCACCCAGTCAGAGTTGTTGTTCCAGCTAGCCTTAAGCTCTTCACCTATCTTCTGTCTAGATCGCCATCTAAGCTTCACACAGTGGAAGCGCACGGGTGGACAGAGCCATCTTTGTATCAGTTGTTTGGAGTTAAAGAATTTTACTGATTCTCCTCTTATCTGTTGTGTACTCTCTATCTCTTTCTCAGATTCTGTTCGCTGCGCCGTGTAATATTTTACATGGTATCAGAGCCCAGGGGGCTCTAGAGATCGGAGAGAGTGCAAGAGGCAAAGGCTTCAACAGCAAAGAGAAACGATGTCGACTCCGGGAAGCAGTTCTGGCGCATCAGGAAGCGGTGCAGGAGGTGGTGCTGCTGTACCGGCTATTCAAACACTGAGGATTCGTCCACCAACCTTCAGCGAAGGCAAGTTAGATGGTACAAACTACACCTTGTGGAAGTTCAAAATTACTACTATCCTTGATTCTTATGAGCTTCTGGAGACTGTGCTGGGGACTGACGCAGAACCACAGCCTACCCCCGACCCATCAAGTCCTAGTGTGATGATTCCTCCGAATGCAGATCTTCTACGAGCTTGGAAACGAAGGAATGCAGATGCATTGTGTGCCTTAGTTACAAGCTGTTCTGACAGTGTTTTGACTCTGATTCAGCATACAACCAAAGCGTCAGAGGCTTGGAATGTACTAAGGAGTCAGTATGAAACACGAAACCAAACAAGGATTCAAAACTTGGAGAATCAACTAGCAGCGGAGAAGTTTGCTGAAGGAGAGACGGTTGAAGCATTCATCACTCGGATTAAGAATCTGCGCGACCAGATGGCTGGCGCTGGGATACAAAAGACTAGCGAAGAGCTAGCTCGGAGGTGTCTTCGGATTTGTCCACAAAAGTTTGATGGACTAGTAACTGCCCTTAATACTCAGGTGAGACCTCAAGCTTTGACTTTTGAGGAGTTTTGTGCATTATTAATGGAGGAGGAGTTGAGGCTGAAAGCCCGAGAAGGAAGCAACAATGGAGATGCTGCATTCTCTGCCAATGCAAAAGGCAAAGGTGTTTCCTCCACCAAAAATGATGGTGACAAAAAGAAAAAGGGCGGCAAGAAGAAGTTTCAAGGAGAGTGCTTCTACTGTAAGAAGAAAGGACATGCAATTGCAGATTGTCGTGTCAAGAAGGCAGATGAAAAGAATGGTACCCTTAAAACTAAAGGGAAAGAGACAGCCAATACGGCTGAAGCAGAGTTGGAATTATTCATGGCGACCATTGAGGAAGTGTGCTCCTCGGCGCAAGAAGAATCTACCACTGACTCTTGGGTGTTGGATAGTGGGGCCTCCCGTCACATGACCAACAAGAAAGGTCTATACAGTTCTATGCAGCCTCTACAAGAATCCATCACTGTGACGGTTGGAAATGATGCTAAATGCCCTGCTGCGGGCACAGGTACTATTTCTTTTGTTGCTGCAAATGGTGAAGTCAAAAAGCTTTCAAACGTGTTGTATGTTCCCGAAATCAGAAGAAATCTCTTATCAGTTGCTGCCATAACTGATCTTGGTCATGAAGTAAGGTTCAAGAAGACAGGTGCAGAAATTATTGATAGTGCTGGCACAATTGTTGGCAAAGGAGAAAGGAGGAACAACCTGTATGAGCTAAGTGCTCTTACAGCCACCGCTGGAGTGGGCACAAGTAAGCTTTGGCATGAAAGGTTTGGACACATCGGATTTGCAGTATTGAAGGAGATGCAAAAGCAAGGTATGGTTGCTCACCTACCTACAATAACTGAATTGGAGGAACCATGTGAAGCTTGTATGATGGGCAAGCAACAGAGAAAGGCATTTCCACAAGAAAGCAAGAATAGAGCACATGCTCCTCTAGAGTTGGTGCATGCTGACTTGTGTGGTAAGATGCCTACACAGGCCTTGGGGGGATCTTCTTATTTTATGTTGATTGTCGACGACTACAGTAGGAAGATGTGGGTGTACTTCCTTCGTGATAAGGCTCAAGCTTTTGGTAAGTTTAAAGAATGGCTAATACTTGTTGAGAATGAAACAGGGAAAAGTGTGAAGAAATTTAGAACAGATGGTGGTGGTGAGTTCAACTCAAAGGAGTTTGAAGGCTTTTGCAAGAGCAAAGGGATCAAGCGTCAATTGACGACGCCTCACACACCTCAGCAGAATGGTGTTGTGGAACGCAGGAATCGTACCATTGTAGAGATGGCAAGATGCATGCTAAAGGGCAAGGGATTGCCTAACCATTTTTGGGCTGAAGCTGTTAATACTGCAGTCTACATTCTAAATCGGAGCTACACAAAGGCTCTCAAGGGAAAAACACCTCATGAGGCTTACACTGGTAAGAAACCATCTGTTTCACATTTCAGAATTTTTGGATGTGAATGTTATGCACATGTTCCAGATGAGAAGAGAAACAAGTTACAACCAAAAAGCAGAAAATGTATCTTCTTGGGTTATAGTGATGAGCAGAAGGCTTACAAGTTATATGACCAAGAGGCAAAGAAGATCATCGCGAGCCGTGATGTGGTGTTCAAGGAGGAGCCCCATACAGTGGAGGAGGAGAAGGCAAGGTCTTCCACTTTATCATCAAGCGAAGAAGTAGTCCACTATGAACCTGTCCCGAGAGCTATCCCTATCCTTAAGGAGGAGGAAGCATCATCTTCAGATGATGAGGAAAAAGTTCACCAACCTGACATCACCCCACCGGAAAAGCCATTGCCGCGCTGGGTGAAGCAGCTCTATGACCACAATAATCCTATGCCTGCATCTGTTGAGGAGAAGGCAGACGGACCAAGGAGGTCTCAGAGAATAGAGGAGCAAAGGAGGGCTTCTGCTCACATAGTCAACATGGCCTTGATGGTTGAGATTATGAGAGAAGTAAAGGAGCCAACTGACTTAGAAGAAGCACTTGCAGATCCATCATGGAAGGCTGCTATGCAGGCGGAGTATGACAGCATAATGAAGAATGACACTTGGGAGCTAGTGGATCGGCCAGCAAAGCGGAAGATTATTGGCACCAAGTGGATCTGGAAGGTAAAGTACAAGGCTGATGGTACCTTAGAAAAGTACAAAGCTAGACTGGTTGCCCAAGGATTTTCACAAGTTGAAGGGTTTGATTTTCAAGAGTCATTTGCCCCAACTGCCAGAATGACCACTATTCGCACGGTACTTGCAGTGGCTGCCCACAAGAAGTGGCCAGTGTACCAAATGGATGTTAAGTCAGCGTTCTTAAATGGTGACCTCAAGGAGGAGGTGTACGTGGCTCAGCCACCAGGGTTTGAGGCCCCCCATTCTGAGAACAAAGTGTGTAAACTGAAGAAGGCATTGTATGGGCTGAAACAAGCCCCCAGAGCATGGTACCAGCGGATAGATAGGTTCTTTTTAAACCTAAACTTCAAAAGATGTGCCTCAGATGCTAACTTGTATGTTTACAGGGATGGTAAAAAGTCTGCAGTGATTGTCCTATATGTGGACGACCTTCTTATTACAGGTGACTATGAAGATATGATCAACCAAACTCGAAAGGCTTTGAGTTTTGAGTTTGAAATGACAGACTTGGGCTTGCTGCACTATTGTTTGGGGATTGAAGTCTGGCAAGAGCCAGGAAAGATCTTCATCTCCCAGAAGAAGTATGCATGGGAGATCTTGAAGGCATTTGGTATGACCGAGTGCAAGGAGATAGCTACACCTATGGAGGTGAATGTAAAGTTATCCGTTGAGGATACATCAGCACTAGCAGACATTGGGAGGTATAGGAGGTTGGTCGGCAGTCTAATCTACTTGTGTAACACCAGACCAGATATCAGTTTTGCTGTTGGTGTTTTGAGCAGGTTCTCAAACAAACCTCATGAGAGTCATTGGAAGGCTGGGATGCGGGTGCTCAGATACTTGAAGAAAACTCTTGACTATGGTATCACATACAGTTTCGGAACTTCTCTTGTGGGGAACTGTGACTCAGATTGGGCAGGAGACATTGATTCCAGGAAGTCAGTTTCTGGTTATTGTTTCTCTTTGGGTTCAGGAATTTTCTCTTGGATTAGTAAGAAGCAACCAACAGTGGCATTGTCTTCTACCGAAGCAGAGTACAAGGCAGCTTGTTTTGCTGCATGTGAGGCCGTATGGTTGAGAAGGATTCTATGGCATATGGGAGTGCAGGATGAAGAACCAACTGTGCTGAGATGTGACAATCAGAGTTGCATCGCCATTGCCAAAAATCCAGTGTTTCATGCACGCACCAAACATATAGAGATCCAGTATCACTATGTGCGTGATTTGATGGAGGATGGGATAGTGGAATTGGTCTACTGTCCAACAGAGGAGAATGGAGCAGATATCTTCACCAAAGCACTTACGAAGGATCTGCTTCAAGTTCATCTTCAGAGACTCGGCATTGGGCCGAGGAGATAGTTCACCTATGGGTGGACATTGAGGGGGGGTGTTAGATATGATCAATGCCCCACCCTCATTAGGTACTACCAATGATCCATGGTGCTCAAAGTTGTAAGGCCCCCATTATGAGGAGAAGCCAAGTGTGAGCCCGGACATTGGTGGAGTCCTGACTTGTATATCAGATGAGGTCTATGTGACCGGATGGCAAAAAGGTGACCATTGTGGGTCTAATCTTTGGGTTAGACGGAGTGGTTAAGCTGGTAGCAACTCGAGGCACATTGCATTGAGTTGCGTGGTAAGGGAGTTAAAAGGGGCCCCTATTGTGGGGTCCGGGGGCCGCGGAAGCGGCCCCTGGCTGGGGGGTCCCAGGGGGGCCAGCGGCCCCCCTGGCGGGGGTCCGGGGGCAGCGCCCCCGGCCCGATGGTAAAGGGAATATTCCCTGGAATATTCCCTGGAATATTCCCTGGCCGACTAGTGGAGGCTCATATGGTAGGTCGGTCAGCAGGCCGACCTAACGACCTTCGCGAGCTATAAAAGCTAAACCCCTTCGCAGCCATCTGACACTCATCTTTCACCCAGTCAGAGTTGTTGTTCCAGCTAGCCTTAAGCTCTTCACCTATCTTCTGTCTAGATCGCCATCTAAGCTTCACACAGTGGAAGCGCACGGGTGGACAGAGCCATCTTTGTATCAGTTGTTTGGAGTTAAAGAATTTTACTGATTCTCCTCTTATCTGTTGTGTACTCTCTATCTCTTTCTCAGATTCTGTTCGCTGCGCCGTGTAATATTTTACACATTCCCCACAAGTGACTGGGTCCTGTCTCATTATTGATAGCAATATCCAAACTAGGACCACAGTTGAAGAAAAGGCATTCTTCATAAGCAAGGTTTGCAAGTGAATCCGCAAACGGATTCCAATAACGTGGAATCAGCTGAAGAGACACTCTCAAACTCCTCAAGTAGGGTCACCACAGTTCGATGATACATACAAAGGATGGGATTCCGCACTGTGTATGTCCCATCTAGCTGATTCAAAATCAACTGGGAATCCCCTTTTGCTAACAACCGTCGAATACCACCTTGTTTGGCAATATACAGTCCCATAATCAAGGCTTTATACTACGCCATATTGTTAGTGAATCCTACCCCGAGATAAGCAGCTAACTTCATCGTAACTCTACGTCGAGGATCTCGGATTACTACTCCAACACTCCCTTTTTTAATAGGGCACCTGGACGCTTCGTCAAAATATAATGTGTACATCCAAAATGGGTTTACATAGCCTGCCATCACGAACTCCTTTGTTCGTAATTATGATAGTCAAAATTTAACATGTTTAGAGGGTGAACTGACGGCTCCATCCCACCTTCTTCATTAAACTCAACAAGGATACTTGTCAACAGTCGTAAGCAGTGATGGCAGAAGACTTTGATCTCCTACACAAAGGTTCCATCTTCTGGCTCAATCACTTTGTATCCTTTGCTCCACCAGATAAGTTTCCCTTGATGGTATCTCTGCTCCAGATATGGGTGCTCCAAATAAGGAATTAATCGCCCCATCAACCAGCTTTAAGCTCTTTTACAGGCCTCAATTCAGCCCATCATGGACCTGCAATGCATTTCTCTATGTTAGCATACTTAGAAATAATAAAGTTTAATCTTATTAAGATTAACCTTATTTTTAAATTCTACTCCCTTTAGATCAGCTAGTAGAGTCGTAGACCTATTTTTCCCTATCTTGATAATCTTGTAGGGGCCATCCCATCTAGGTTTCAGCTTCCCTAAAAATAGCTCCCTACACGTATCATAATACAGAACTAATTGTCTTTTCTTAAAGGTATACTTCTTCGCTTTAAAGTCATGCAACTGCTTCATCCAACGTTTAGCTACCTCCTGGTATAATAAGCTCTGTAATTTCAGTTCATCCAGGTGGGCTATGGTCGTGAAACGTTCAAAGAGTGCATCCTCATCTCCCAAAGAGTGGTTAATTGCAAACCGTATGGTTGGCAACTCGATTTCGAGGGGTAACACACAGTCTTCCCCATAAACTAATTTAAGTGGAGTATGGCCGGTAGCTTGCTTGAACGTTGTATTGTACGCCCATACTGCCACATACAACTTCCTGTCCCAGTCTCGTTTCTTCTCAGAGACTACTTTAGACAAGATACCCACAAGCTGCTTATTAGTACTTTTGACTTGCCCGTTGGCTTGCAGATTATAAGGGGTCGTTTTATTGTGCTTGATTTGCCAAGCTTCAGTCAGGCTTTTGATCACTTTGTTCAAAAAGTGAGTTCCATGGTCCGACACTAGTTCCTTCGATGGACCGAAACGGTAGATAATCTGCTCCAAAAGAAAACTTGCAGTCTCTTTTGCATTGTCCTACCTCGTCGCCCGCGCTTCTGACCATTTTGTAAAATAATCAGTTGCTACTATAATGTACCTCTTCTAAGTAGTGGACGATGGGGTAATAGGAGCCACAAAGTCAATGCCCCACTTCTCAAATGGAAGGATAGCCATAATACGCGTAAGTGGGCATTTCTAGTTCTCTCTGCTGTCATGTCTTTGACAGGTATCACATCTCTTAACGTACGCAAAGGAATCTTGGAAGATGGACGGCCACCAATATCCAGCTCTTAAAGCTTTCTGTGCCGTCAACCGTCCAGCGAAGTGCCCTCCACATGCAGAGTCATGGCACTCTTCCAAGATGAAAGAAACCTCGTCAGGCATCACACATCGGCGATAGATATCATCAACACCTTGCCGATATAGTATTCCTGCGATCAAGGAAAACTTCAAAGCCTGTTGTCTGATTTTTCTCTTTTCTGATTTTGATAAACCAGCTCCAGTCTCTCCCGTTGATAGATAATGCGTGATAGCAGCATACCAAGATGGGATAGAAGCTATATCAATTTTAAACATTTCTTCAATATCACTTCCTTCAGCCAAAGTCTCTTTCGGCTCCCCGAAATCCACAAGGCATTCCACAATCCCCTACAACCTCGATGGCTTACTCTTAATCTCATAATCGAACTCCTACAAAGTGATTAACCACTTTGCCAAACCATCAGGCGGTTGCAGCTTGTTCATAAGCAATCTAAGCCCTTCCGCCTTCGTATAGAACACTACCTTCTCATAGAGGATGTATTGCCTAAATTTTTTAGTCGCAAAGACCATTGCAAGGCACAACTTCTCCATGTAGGTGTAGTTAATTTTGTGATATACCCAATTTCTGACTAGCAAAAGCTATCGGATGATACCACTTTTCCTCCCAGATTTGGGCTAAACAACAGTTGATACTATGCATGGTGGTTGCTGAAAATATGTAAATACCTCGCCTCTTTTAGGTGCTTTTAAAATAGGTGCTTTTACTAGCTCCTGTTTCACATCCTCGAAAGCTACCTTACAAGGGTCACTCCATACAAATAGACAGCTAAAGGATAATAAGTTCGTTAATGGCAACATCCTTTCTGCCAAGGCATTTATAAACCTCTGATAGTATCCCATCGATGACAGAAAGCTATGTACCTCTTTCGGAGTGCGTGGTGGACTCATAGCAACTATAACCTTGATATTTTCAGGGTCAATTGCGATTCCTACTGAACTAACCACATGGCCTAGCAATAATCGATAAGGCACTCCAAAGACACACTTACGTGGGTTAAGAGCGATACAAAATTGTCTGCAGCACTCAAAAGACTTTCTTAAGATAATCAACATCCTTTCCCTTACAGTGGGGCTGCCCCCAGGTCATCGATAAATACTTTCAACTCATCTGGGGAGATGTCACCAAAGGTCTTGTCTGCCATTCGTTGCCATGATCCAGGTGCATTGCACAATCCAAAGGCCATCACATGGTACGCAAAAGTACCAAAGATAGTAATGAAAGTTGTTTTCAACTTTTCCTCTTCTGCAATTGCCATCTGGTTGTATCCCGCAAAACAATCCATAAATGAATATATTTCACTACCCGCTAATTGATCCAAAATCTGGTCAATAAATGGCAACGGGTAGTAATCCTTAACCATCTGCTTATTCAGCTCTCTAAAATCTACACATAGTCGGATCTGGTTGTTTTTCTTCTTCTTGATGACAACTGGTGAACACCATTCCATGTGCTGTATAGGGAAAATTAAACCAGCTTTCCGTAACTTCTGTAACTCCTCAAACAACTTGTCCCTCAATTCAAAAGGCATACGCCTGGGAGGAATGCCTCTCAGCTCATCATAACTCCAAGTAAAAATGTCGCGGAATTCTTGAATCAAGGACACATAGTCCTCCCTTTCTGCTGAACTGAGCATGGAACCTAATTTAATTGGCCGCGAATCATTCGGTGTGCCAAGGTCCAACTCAATTACATCCGCGTCTCTTATCCTATCTTGTGGCTCTATTGGCTCATTTAGAGTTATCTAATAAATATCCTATGTAGTGGACCCCTCTTTAGATTCGTCACTGGATGATGTCTCACTACCATATGGATCATTTGTTGTCTCTAATTCAGTAGAGGATAAAGGAGCTCTCTCACTTTGAGGAGACTCAGGGTATGCATTGACTATTACTCGATTAGCACTTCTACCTAGAACCACTCGACTGTTGGGTATATCGACTTGACAGTCCGTTCATAAGATCCAAGACCTGCCTAGCAAAACTTGATAGCTAGGACGTCTTGCAAACCTTATCAGCCTAAAGTCCAAGAAGCATTCTACACTTGCAGCAGTAACATGGACTTTAGTAATGCAACCTTCTGGTTGCCTTAGACTATCATCAGCCATTCTAAGAAAGGTGGAGCTATCTTTTTGGATGCCTAGACCCAACCTCTCCATCAACTCTGAACTCATGATATTGACGGACCCAATGTCTACGATGGCATGCTCCACTAATATTCCATCCACGTATGCTGGAACCCTAGGGCAATTCTTTTTAGCATGATCAAACCAATCTTTCCCTACTCGTGCTATGCCCAAAGGTTCTACAATATACCCAATACGCAGGATCTTCTTGAATTCCTTGCATAATCTTGGAGATAATTCAATCAACTATAAGAGGTTTACATTTGGTTTGACTTCGCAAAGAGAACTTGCTAAATCAAAATCATGATAGGTAGCCAAAGCTCTCTTTTCTCGCCAAACCATTCTCTCTTTTGGTCTCGGGACTGGCTTTGATGCTTCTTTTTTAGCTCTTGCCTTCTTTCTTGGCACTTCCTCATCCTTCTTAGGATCGAATTTTTTGTCAACAGGCCTTAGAGGTCCCCCTTCCATGCCAGGATTCAGGGCTTGCATCTCCTTATCCCCTTGCTTAGGGTTTCCCTTGACCAGTTTTGCATTATCTCTATCACCCTCTTTAGCCTTTTGGCCCCTTGTCACGGCTCGTAGATTAGAGTTTTCAGCGCCATTGATGCATACAGCCTCAATAAGGCTGACTCCATTGCCTTGTGGCAACTCTTCTATAATGGTCTTTCCCCTTTGCAATATTTCTCTTGGTCCATCATTTTGCTGCAGGTTATTACCTTGCGCTCTATGATTAACTGGACCTGGCTGTTTACTCCCTTGTTGGAGGGAACTAATCTTACTCCAACAGGTAGCAGCTAAGTGGCCCGACTTCCCGCAAATATCACATTTAACATTCGGACAGTTTCTAGGGAAATGTTGTCCGCCACACCACTTACAGCTGAATCTTGAGGGACCACCCTCTTCAGGGTGTCGACTCCCTATCAGATTCTGCTGCTTCTTTAGGAAATTGACGTCAACAGCTATTTGCTGATATTGTTCAAAAATCATGTCAGTGTAGTGCTTCATCATATCCTTAACTTTGCCAAGGACATTAGAGGCACTCGACTCATAGCCTTGATCATCTATTTGTCATTCCATTGGCCTAACAATTTGATTGGGCATTAGTTGTTGACTCACAGGAACAACATTAGGGTTCGATACTTGGCCTCCAACATTTAGTGGAGCCAACTGACTAGCCACAGGCATAGTCACACTGGGAGGAGCTGGCAACAAAGGTACATTTTGAACCATGCTTCCTCTCCCATTAGGGTTATTCATAGGCATCCCTTGACTTTCATTCATCAATGGTAAATTTCCTCTAGGTACTAGGCCCGCATTAAGATTTATTTGAGAGAAGTAGGCCATTTGTAATCGTGACTCTACTCCTTCTGCCCGCGTGATGGCGGTGTCTATATCAGCCATGCCACACTACTCAATTGTACCTGAATATTGAAATCCAATCCATACAAGAAGTATTGCAATTGGGCAGCCGACGGAATGGGAATGTAAGTTTGTAACTTACGGAACACTTCCTTAAGCTTCTTGGCATACGCTTTCACATTATCATGGGGGTCTTGGCGTGTTACACTCAACACGCAACCAGTATTGGCCACCTCTTTCAGGGGCATATTCTCCTCGGAAAGCTGCGTAAAATTGGTTGATTGTAGTTATGGTTCCATTCTCTATACTATGATACCATACCACACCCCTTCCTTTTAATGTCATGTTAAAGAATATCATAAGATGTCTCTCATCTTGGATACAGTAATTAAACATCAATCTTTGGAATTCACAAATTTGAAACTCTGCATCTTCTTCGGCTAACCCATTAAAAGGGAAAAGGCACTCCTAAAGCTGGCAAATCTGGCGTCCTTGCAGGAATTGCAATGGGTTGTGCCATGACGACAATCAAATTGACAATAGGAGTTTGGACTAATGGAATCACACCCCCACTTGAAGTGGGTTGACTTGATGGAAGAGGGGAAGAACTTGTGCTTCCTCTTGCACCTAAAGGACTATGTGCAGCAGTTGGGTTACTAAGACCACTACCTCTTATGCGTATCGAGCTACTCCTTTGAGGAGAATAGCAACTTATAATCTCCAACCGCCGTCTAGCCCTCTCAGCACATTCTGCTTTTTGTATTTTGGCTTGAGGGTCCTTGTTAGAGGACATAAACCAACTTCTTGGTCCCTAGATTTGAGAACCACCACTTATTGGCAGCTCCCCGTAGACGCACCACTGATGGGACCTAAAATGGGCCGGCACTGGCTATGGCACTAGCTGGACCTCATACTCATAACAGACAGACACACCCTCATAGTGTCGCGGGCCAGGAGCGTCAATCTACTGCTAAAGGACAAACTGTCATAAAGCCTAATCTATGCGTTTATAGTTTTATAGTTTTGTAGTCCAACATTTCCCTTTCTATAAACTCCTCAGAGAGAGAATCCTTACACATTGGCAATAAATACCACGATAATCACATACATGAGAGGCAACCTCTCGGTAGAGACACCGTGGCCCCACTGCAACTCTCCTACATTGCAGGGATTAGCCTCTTGATGCACTGCTCAACATATAGAACAAATGAACAAACTCCACTCTTTCATTTTTAAAGTACTCCAGGAGATACCATGTGTCCTTCCCAAATAATCCCACAAGAAACGAACGTCTATCCTACGGCTTAGGATGCCTTTTCACACTCAAGCGGAGTCATTGTCATTGAAAACATGTGCTATGCATCTAGTCCTTTTATTCTGATACCATGGTTTACATGTACATGCAAAGGTGAATGATCCTAAAGTGCTCAAATATCATTTTAAAATCAGACACGTGGTGTGCACAACCAGGCTTTCAATGCTTATCCACTAACCCATTGCAGCAATGTAAGGATAGCACCGAGATAACACTCGTGAGACTATCCTCTTAATAAAAATACCACAGACTCTATGTCATGGTATGCATAAGAAAATCAGTAACAATCAGCACGCAAATCACACCATTCAAACCTCCCAACCCCCTACGTTTAGGTATTGCTTTCGTTGCATAGGTGTAGAGGTTCATTTTGTCATGTTTTGATGTATAGAAAGCAATAAATCACAAACTTTGACAAAGAGATAGGGCAAACTGAGGCTAAACCTCATGACCTGCCACTACCATACATCCACAAACAATCATTATATTTTTCCTTATTTTTCCAAGACGTATTTCTATTTTTCCCCTTATTTTCCCAATTTTCTTGATTTATTTGGCAATTAAAAAATACTATTTTCTATTTTTTATTATTCCAATCACTTCAACATACTAACATTCAATTTATCTTCCATATTCCCCCCATGGGAACACATTTCACCCACCCGAAACAGAAAAACTACCATTTTACCACTTAAAAACCGCATTTCGGGCTTACGGGAATTAAATAGAGCATGTAAATCATTGCAAAATCAAGATTTTCTAATACACAACAATTACTCATGATGTAACTAGCACACAAACAAATTCTCATCCAATAAGAACATAATTATCATCATAAACTATCAAAAACCCTTCATTTTCCTTCATAAAAATGGTCATACCATGTTTTTAGGTAATCCGAGATGCCTTGAATGATTGCGTAATCAGCAAAGGGAGCCTCCATTGCTCTCAATCCAATGCTATACTTCAATCTTCAGCATCTCCATCAATCCCCACCACCATTTTCTTCATTCTCCCTCCCCGGTTCCTTCATCAAGATGGTAGACATGAACAACCCAGAGAGAAGAGAGAGAGGGAGGAGAGAGAAAGACTAGAATCTGATCTCTCATCCGGACAGCCATTCGTCGTGCAAAGATCGGCGAAATCATCAGCCAAGAGAGAGAAGTTGAGGCCCAATGTCAGTTGCATAGGTTGCTCATAGCCTGGAATCACCATCCATGAGGATGAGGGCGAAAAATGCGCCGCCTTGCTCACGCTTTCTTCTCCACGCCATGCTCACGAAAATTTTCATGAAAATTGAGGGGGGGGGGGGGGGGGGGGGGGGGTCCAAGGTCCCAAAGGGCAACCCCCCTTTGGTCTAAAATTTTGTCAATCTCTTCGAATCTTGGCCAATTTTTGGCCTCTTCCCCGTCCGGGCTCCGATTCGTCCTCTAAAAAATCCTACGCATCCGTCTTTTCATCCTGCACTGATTGGTAGCTCCTGGCATCCCGCACGCAAGTCGAAAAAATTATCAAAAATTCACAAATGTCGCTTGGGCACCTTTTAAAAGTCATCTTTCACTTGGTGCTTAAAATTGTCCTAGCTGTAGTCGCCACCTTCGATGTTAAATATTTTTTTCCTAAATTCTAGATTTTTTGGCAAATTTTAGGCACATCCCGGGCTCAAAACTCCGCTCTCAATGAACCGATCGAACACATGGCTCAACACATGGCTCTCTCAAACAACCCACACAACGGAGTTTGTTTTGTATGTGTTATATATGTTAGCGATACATCGAGGGGCCAATCCCCAAGGTATAGTAGGGTCGCAGTGGGACTACGGCAATCAGCCGAGGGGTGCCTCCTATGTTGTTCTACATAATGGTGAATTACACTAGAATGTGTAGGGTCTCCCTATGAGGAGTTTGAGAAGGTTAAGGGCTTGACTATAAACACAATACAAATGCAAAATGTACGTATGATGGCAAGGCAATGTGTCTTATAGACGCTCCTGACCGCGAGGCCGTGGGGTTGTCTTGTGCATGTTAGAGGTCTGACTAGTCCTATAGCCAGTGCTGCCGGCCCATTTTAGGTCCCATAATTTACATATATTCCTCAAAGCATACACCTGCACCATCCTTGCACCCCCACATCTTTACACCTATTCCTCCAAGCAAGACTAAACTTTAGACACAAGAGTAATATCCTACACACTTAACAAGAGTACACACTAACACCATAGAAGTGAAGGGAAAGAGATATAATGAAAAAGCTTAGTGGAAATGTAGTGATAAAAGTGTATGAGATTCTTTTAAGGTTCTTTTATAAGGGATTTATAAGGCCTTAGTCAAATAGATAGTGTTAGTGCCAAATGCAAGGTTGTAGAGTTTACAAACATTGCATAAGTGTGAGGAACATCATACACTTGCACACTTAGCAAGAGTAGACCATGAAACCAACCTTGCACCTTTATAGCTCTAAAAAATCGACTCCTAAAAGCATGCAATAGAAAGAGTACACCCTGACACCTACCTTGCACCCTTATAGCTTTACATATTCTATCTCTTGAATCCTACACCACCTATTCTTAAGAGCATACACTTTCAAACCTAGCAAGAGTACACCCTTCATTTAGCAAGAGTATACCTTGACAATACAAAAGTAAAGTAAAAAAGTGATTCAACAAGTTGTCTTGTAAAGGTAAAGGTGTATGAGATTTCTTGTATACCCTTAACCCATTATTTCATCTTTAGAGCTTTAGAACTTCACTTTCACATTCACACCTAAAAGCATACACCTAGTAAGAGTATACTTTGGCATAATCCTTTTATCTCTACAAATTTGCATCTTCCATTCCTTAAAGCATACACTTGCCCACCTAGCAAGATTACACCCTAACATCACCCTTTTACCTTTAGACCTTTCATCTATTATTGAAAGCACACACTTGCACCAACCTTGCACCCTCAAATCCTTACACATTCTATTCCCACATGCAAGAGTAAACTTTACACACCAAAGTATACCCTACATACCTAGCAAGAGCACACCCTAATAGCATAGAAGTAAAGGCCAAAAGGGAGAGTGAAAAATCTTGGTGTAAAGGTAGAGGTAATGGTATATGGGATTTTTTGTAAGGTTCTTTTATAAGGGATTTATAAGCCTTAGTCAAATGGATAGTGTAAGGGATTAATGCAAGGCTGTAGAGTTTACAACAACCATTGCATAAGTGTGAATATCCTTATGATAAAAAATAGCCGAAGGGAAGATGTAAGAGAATTTAAGAATTGTATTGCATTCTTGCAGCTTTACACCTTCACTCTTAGTTTTACACCTAAAAGCATGCACATGCACACCTAGCAAGAGTATACCATGACACCATCCTTGCACCTTTAGAGCTTTGGATATTATATTCCTAAAATCATGCACTAGCAAGAGTACACCTTGACACAATCCTTTCATCTCTACATATTTGCACCTTCCATTCCTTATAGCATACACTTGCATACCTAGGAAAAGTACACCCTAACATCATCCTTTCATCTTTACACCTTTACATCTATTACTCAAAGCACACATGTGCACCACCCTTGCACCCTAAAAGCTTTACACCTTCTATGCCTCCAAGGAAGAGCAACCTATACAACCAATGTATACCCTACATAGCTAGCATGAGCACACCCTAACACCATAGAAGTGAAGGAAAAGAGGGATAGTAAAAAAGCTTGGTGTAAGGCTAGAGGTAAATGTATATGAGATTCTTTGTAAGATTGTTTTATAAGGGATTTATAAGCCTTAGTCAAATGGATAATGTAAGTGACCAATGCAAGGGTGTAGAGTAAACAACCATTGCATAAGTGTGAGGATCCTTATGATAGAAAATGGCCAATGGAAAGGCGTAAGAGAATTTAGGAATTGTCAGGAATTCACATAGCTTTACATCTTCACTCTCAGTTTAACACATAAATCATACACTTGCACACCTAGCAAGAGTATACCATGACACCATCCTTGCACCTTTATAGATTTAGATATTCTATTCCTAAGAGCATACACTAGCAATAGTACACCCTGACACTCCACTCGCCTTGTAGTCTTCCCTTATAGAAGATGTAAAGATGTAAGGCTGCAAAAAAGCACATGTCATGGTGTGCTCTTGCTAGTGTATGCTTTTAAGAATACATTAACTAAAGCTATAAAAGTGCAGGGATGGTGTCATGCTATACTCTTGCTAGGTGTACAAGTGTATGCTTTTAGGTATAATACTAAGAGTGAAGGTGTAAAGCTGTGAGAACGCCTTACAATCCTTAAATTCTCTTACATATTTGATGCCAAGAGGCATATTCCACAGTGAATTCCTTGCCACGATGGATTCTGTGAGATTTTACGGTGGATTCCGTAAGATTTTATTACCGGGGCTCATACACAAAGTGGATTCTTTGTGCGAGAAGTCGATGGGGATGCCTATCCTTTTCGGGCGTTTTGTTAATTTATGTGTACATGGGTGATTCCATAGCGGGTGATTCCGCAAAATACATATTTAAATTAATAAACGTTTATCAGTTTAGAGTGCGCACTCGTGATAAATTAAGGTTACGATTGATTTCCAACCAATTTATTTATATAGCTGAAGACTGCTAGGTATTCACTTTTGTCTGTTTAATTGTATTATTTTACTAATGATTGTGAATGCTTCAGTTGATGTGTAGAGATAGCAGCGGTGGCAGTGGAAAGCATTGGAGGATAGCATGTATTCAAATTATCGTCAATATTTTGATGGGCGCATACCTAAGGCATGGCGCCTATATTTTGTCGCGCTTATTTATCAAGGCACTTGATATTTATTTATTATTTTTGTATGCACATGGGCGTATGATTTAGATATTTGTATTTGGACATTGTATTAGGGTACGCCTGACTTCTTGGGCGCCCATTAGCTTTAATTCTATTTGGCACAAAAGCAAACTCAAAAGCTAAAGCATGCTATTTTGTAATTTGGGCTATTATTTGAGCTTGAAGATGATTAATATATGAAATACATGCTTTGTGGAGCGCTCACAAAGGCATGGGGGGAGATTGCCTCTTGTTCATGTTGTGCAAGCTTTCTACATTGATTTGTGTGCAAAAAGTAGAGTTATTTTGTTCTTGGGGACCTTTTGACACTCACTACGCACACTTACGGCATCCGATTTGTGTACCAATGGTATCAGAGCGAAGCTAAGATCGAGAACTTCCAATGGCTTACCATCTTGTGCGAAGGCAGAGCTCCTGGAATGATCGAGCTCTACAGTCAGTTTCATCGCGAACGGTCGATACCGGTGTGTTCCTGGCAGTTAAGAACCCCCTTTTGCACTCTCTGATTGCGAAGGACCGGCCTGAGGAGGTGGAGGACCACGTAGACATCTCCTTCTACAAGTCGTCTTCAAATAGAGACAGTAAGCTCCATATCTCAAAAGCTTTAAAGCTTTGAATTAAAGCTTAGTAAGCTTTATAAGAAGCTTATAAAAGCTTCAAATAACGAATTCGACTAGTGGCAAGAGTGTGTTCAGAACAGCGTCCAATCCGTCGCCGATATACTGACGTCCTCAAAAATTTTGATTAGTTTCAATTACTAAAGCTCCCTAATATTCCAAGTCTACTAAGCAATCTCCAAGTCTTGCAAGTCACAGAAGTCATAAAAGACTTACTTCAACCACTCCCATAAAGGCTATTCATACCCAATAGCACAGAATTCGTTTATTGCTCTCTGGTAGACTTTGTTCATACTTGCAGACTTGCTAAACCAGTTTCAGCAAACGCAGAAGGTCATACACAGTTCATACGCAGTTTCTACAAAGACAACGAATACCGCATACGCAAAGGAGAAAGACCATAAAAGTCAAACAAAAAAATTTATAAGCCTTGTATACCCGCCTTTGAGCTACGCTCATCCCACTAATCAGATTTGGAGAGTGTGAGGTCTTTTGGATTTTATAGGATGACGGAATTTAACACTTGGACGAATTTATGGCTGAAGGTGATTTACCCGAACCAATGATGGAGCAAAAGTTGGATTTGATTATGATGCAACTCGAAGAAGAACAAAGAGCCCGACAAGCTTTGCAAGTTCAATTGGCCAATTTGCAATGATCTACCACCTACAAAGATGGACCGCAACCCAAAGATCTTATACGACGTACCATCGATGGGACACTTGAAGCCCAATCCATCTGCAAAGAAATAACGATAAGTAAAAGAAATTTCAAATTTCGTACTTTCAATGGATCTCGAGATGGAAAGATTGTACTTGCATTTATCAGTCAATTTGATGATTACTTCCATGAAGAAACATATGCTAAGAAAGACAAAATTAAATGTGTCACTAACCATTTAGTTGATCGAGCATCTCTATGGTGGACTGTGGTTCGCAAGAGCATTGATTGTCCCACTACCTGGGAGACTTTTCAAAAGAAGTTTTTGTAGAATTTCCTTCCTCCTCAGTTTCATGAAAAAGACATAAAGCAATGGGATCTTCTACAACAAAGAGACCGCGAACCTATTTCCCAATACAGTGAACGTTTCTGGAATACCCTACTGCAACTACGCATGCTCGAAGATGTACCTGAAGCGACTCACAAATGCAAGTTTATGTCTGGCTTACTTGGACATTATTATGCTGAAGTCAATATGTTCAAGCCAACAACCCTTGAAGATGTAATTTCCTTGGCTCATGACACTGAAGTCAAGATTCGCGGAAGAGACAAGCGACCACAACAATTTCAAACTAATGGTAACTATGGTTCCAAACAATTCAATTCAAATTTTTGAAGATTCAATCAAAGTCGTTTTCTTCCATCTTCATTACGTAAGTCTTGGACACGACCACCTGCTTTGCCATCAAACACCAATTCAAACCCTAAGCCATCCTCACAGCCAAATCCCAATATTCCTAAACTTCCTACCATTACCAACAATGTATCTAAAGCCAAACCCATAGTTTGTTACAAATGCCATCAACCTGGACATCTAGCAACCAATTGCCAAACCAAAAAGCCACCTGTCCATATCAATTATCTTGGCGCAATAGAAGAAGAAGAACGTGAGGAAATGCCCGACTTTACGGAAGATGATGACGACATTGGTACTTCGGATACTTTGCCAGGTATGCCAACTCCCCATTCTTTGTTGACAATGAAGTGTTTTTTGCATGGTGAAGAAAATACTATTTTACATGATGATGGGAGCACACATGACTTTATTTCTGCAAAGTTAGCGAAATAATTGAATTTACAAATTGTTTCTACACATTATCGCATTAAAGCTGCATTCCTAGGCACGAGATATAATGGAACATAAGAGGTGCATAATTTAGAAATTAAAATTGGTGAATATACTAAATGAAGGAATTTCCTAGTTGTACCTTTGCAGTCTAGTGACATTATCTTAGGAATGCCTTGGCGTCATCAATATAATCCTAACATAGATTATTCTACGCATTCAATTAAAATTTATTTTCAAGGAAAACAAATCACATTGCATGATATGCATGCTTCTAATAATTTTCCACTGCTTACTCATACTCAGGCTAAACGTGCATTACGTAAAAGTAGTAAATCTTATTTAATATGGGTGAATGAACTCCAAGCTAAATAAAAACATATGCATCCTAGGCATACACAAATTCTTGCTCAATTTCAAGATTGTTTTGTTGATGATTTACCACCTGGACTACCACCCTCAGGACCTGAATATCACAAAATAGATTTAATTCCTGGAACACAACCACCATGTAAAGCACCATATAGACATAACCAAATTGAACATAAAGAAATTCAAAATCAAATAGAAGAATTGCTTAACAAGGATTAATTAGACCTAGTAGTTCTTGTCAGGATTGTGGGAGAGAAGGAAGGAGTCTCACTTGTAGCTTTCTTGCTTGCACAATGGGGGAATACACACAAGGGTGGAGGCTGAAAACAGTTTTCCTCTTCTTAGTTGTGTAAGCCAAAAGAACTCAAGTACAAAGAAATAGAAGAACCCTATATATGGGTCTCAAACCAAACTCAACTAACTAAGGTGGCATACTAACTGAGCCACGAACTAGAGTAGATAAGGATAGCTATCATGTAGCTATTATTCATGGGCGGTGTACCAACCGCGTCTGCAACTGACAAGTCGGTGACATAAATACACAACGGTCACCCTGGCGTATCACGAGTGGAGCTCGATATCTCAACACTCCCCCTCGAGCTCAATCCCAATTCCTGCACACCAAGCAGGTCTTTGAACTTGCGCAGCTTCTCTGAGCTCAATGCCTTCGTAAATATGTCAGCTACCTGATCCTCTGTGCTGACATAAACTAGATCAATAAGACCTAGTAAAACCCTCTCTCGCACATAATGATAATGCACCTCAATGTGCTTTGTTCTAGCATGATAGACTGGGTTATTTGCCAAGTGTATACTACTCATGTTGTCACAGTAAATGACAACTGGCCCATCTGTAGACTGATGCATATCATAAAGTAGCTTATGCAACCAAGCTACCTCACATGCAGCCATTGCTGCACCCCTGTACTCAGCCTCGTGCTCGACAAGGCAACTGTAGGCTGTTTCTTGCTGCTCCAAGTGACTGCAGCACTCCCAAAAGAGAATACATATCCACTGGTAGATCGTCTATCAGAAATACTACCAGCCCAATCAGCATCAGTGTATCCATGCAACTGTATCTGAACCCCAGTCTCATAAAATAGTCCATACTGCAATGTGGACTTCACATACCTGAGTATGCGTCTAGCTGCATCCAAATGTGGTTTTCTTGGAGCCTGCATAAATTGACTTACCAATCCAACAGCATAGCTGAAATCTGGCCTGGTAATAGTCATATAAATCAAGCTTCCTACTATGCGTCTGTACATAGTAGGGTCTTCGAGAAGCTCACCTCCATCTGCACTCAGCTTCACATTCTGCTCCAAAGGAACTGAAATAGGCTTACAGCCTGTCATCCCATATTTGGACAGCATGTCCAATCCATACTGCCTCTGCAAGAGCTGTATCCCACTTGGTGATCTAATCACCTCAATGCCCAAGAAATAATGCAGCTCTCCCAAATCCTTCATCTCAAACTTCTACTTCAATAGCATTTTCACATGAAGGATATCTTCATCACTATCACCTGTCATAATCAAATCATCAACATAAATGACAAGTAGCATAATACCTTTCTCTGTTTTTCTCACATAAAGTGAGAAATCTGCCTTGGAAATCTGAAAGCCAATAGTGACAAGATACTGTCCTATCTTGTCAGACCATGCTCTAGGTGCTTGCTTCAAGCCATACAAGGCTTTCTTCAACCTGCAAACAAACTCAGGATGAACAGCATGCACATAACCTAGTGGTTGCTCCATATAGACCTCTTCTTGCAAATCACCATGCAAGAAGACATTCTTTACATCCATCTAATGTAAAGACCATCCCTTTGATGCAGCCATAGCAATGACTGCTCTTACGGTTGCCATCCTTGCAACCGGACTGAATGTTTCTTCATAGTCAATGCCATATGTTTGTGCAAACCCCTTGACTACTAATCTTGCCTTGTATCTTTTCACAGAACCATCTGCATTGTGCTTCACCTTATAAACCCACTTACAGCCAATTGCATTTTTACCTTTAGGCAAAGGTACCAATTCTCATGTAGCATTTGCTTCCAAGGCATCCATTTCTTCATCCATGGCTTTCTCCCATTTTTCTTTCCCCATGGCTTGCTCAAAAGAAGTGGGTTCTGGTTCCTGTATCACTTTGACCATATATGCATAGTGAATGGCTGTAAATCCATCATATTTCAGCCTATCCACAGGATATCTAGCTCTCGTAGACCTGCGCAAAGTAGGTTCACTCCCAGGTGCTCTCAAAACATCCATGGTCTTCCTTACTCCAGGTGTAACAATAGAAGGAATACCCAACTCATCATCAATGCTCTGTTTTGAGCCACTGGATTCACCATCCACATAAGAGTAACCTGCATTCACATCAAACATGGGCTGATCAACCTTCTCTTTTCCTTTTCGTGATACCTGCATACCACTATCTGCATTACTTTGAGAAGATTCTCCTGATCTCAATCTGCCTGTCCATGGCAAAGAATGTGAACCACTGCAAGAGGACGCTCCAGGTCCACTAATATTTTGTGACTGCTGCTGTGAATTCTGTGCAGCATTACCATTTTGTGCATCTACATCATCAATCACATTTACTGGTTTATACCAGCTACTCATCTCATCAAAAACAACGTCTCTGCTCACTGTAAACTTACGAGTAGAAGGGTTATAGCATCTATACCCTTGCAGAGAGTAACCAATAAAGATGCACTTCTCAGCTTTTGGATCCAACTTGGATCTCAACTCATCTGACACATGTACATAGGCAATGCAACCAAAAATTTTCAAATGAGAAATATCTGGTTTCCTACCAGTATACCTCTCCTCTGGAGTCATTCCATGTATTGCTGCAGTGGGAGTCCTGTTCATTATGTAGAGTGCTGTAGCAACTGCTTCAGCCCAATAAAAATCTGGCAAGTCTTTTTCATTGAGCATAGCACGAGATACCTCTCCAATATGCATGTTTTTCCTTTCTGCAATTCCATTTTGTTGTGGGGTATGACTGCATGAATATTGCTGCTTTATGCCATGCTCCTGCAAGAACTTTGCAAACTCATTTGAGAGGTACTCTCCCCCTCCATCTGACCTTAGGCATTTTATCTACAGGCCTGTTTCTTTTTCAACCATAGCTTTAAGAGTTTTGAAATGCCCAAAAACTTCACTTTTCTTTTTCATAAAATACACCCAAACTTTTCTGCTATAGTCATCAATAAAACTGACAAAATAATGACAACCTCCAAGAGATGCAGCTTTAGTTGTTCACACATCAGAGTGGATTAATTCCAATGGCTTTTTACTCTCTTGAACATGTCTAGCAAATGGTTTCCTTGCCTGTTTTCCAAACTGACAGGCTTCACATACCTTATGCATTTCTGCAACCTTGAATTTCGGCAAACCTGCAACAATATTTTGGGCCTGCATTGATTTAAGTCGCTGTACATTAACATGACCAATGCGTTTATGCCAGATATCAATATCTGCAACTACACTGGTCCCATGTGCAAACATTGATGCACTCAATTCAGACTTGTCTGCATCCAATGTAAACATTCTGCCCTTCTTCTTTCCTTTTGCTATCAAGCGACCTTTATTTTTCATATCCTCAACATAGCATCCATGAGGATTAAATCTGACCTGCAAGCCCTACTCAACCATTTGACCAATAGAAACCAGATTCTTGGTGATATTCGGGACATGAAATACATCGGACAGGTATTTCTTTTTCCCATCCTGCATAGACAAGGGAATTTTTCCAATCTGCACAATAGGATATGCAGTATCATCACCAGTCTCCACAAATCCTGGTTTTTCCATTTTTCTTGCATCCTCCATCCATTCTGCATGACATGTCATGTGGTTTGATGCACCTGAGTCAACATACCATACATCATTGCTTTCTTCTGCACTTGTCACAGAATTCGTCATGTGCTGCACCATAAACAAGTGCTCATTTCTGTCATCACCCTGTCTACTAGAAGATGCATAATTCCCTTGTTGCAGTTTTCCATTCATGATGTCATTCTGCTTTTTATAGCAGTCTTTAGCCATATGACCCATTTTACCACAGTAGTAGCATTCAACATTACTGTTTGCATTTTGGCCTCTTTGCCATCCATCATGACCTCTTTGGCTCCCCCTGCCTCTAGAGTTACCACGTCCTCCTCCATAGGACTGGTTTTCTTGAGTTTGCTGCAGATTTTGATTTCTGCCACGGCCTCCAAATCGGCCTCCTCTACCTCTGCCTCTACCTCTTCCAACATTTGAGTAGAAGATAGCTTCTTTTGAAGTTCCTCCTGAAGAAGATGCACCACCATTTCTCTGGTCCTCAGAAATTAGAAGAGCAATCAACTCCTCAAAATCGGGAAATCTTTCACGGACGGAAATGGATGTTTGGAACTGTGCATAATCCTTTCCTAGACCATTCAAGGTCACGGAAACTAAATCATCATCTTCCACTGGTGACCCAATGGAAGCAAGTGCATCTGCAATCTTCTTCACCTTCATGTGGTAGTCGTTGATGCTCATACTTTCTCTTTGCACATTATGCAACTCTTGCTTGAGCTGCATTTTCCTGGCTTGCGTATTTGTGCTATACATTTTTGACAAAGTATCCCATGCCTCCTTTGGCGTACTTGCATCCTGAATATGCACTATCATAGAGTCTGAAATGCTAATAGACAGCCATTACATAACTTTCCTGGCTCTCTCATGCCATGCTTTAAATGCCTGCATTTGCTGTTGATTGGGAACATCAGGAAGAACTGGTTCTTCTTCATTTCCTGCAACAAATTCCCAATATCCTTTTCCCATAAGGAAATTCGTCATTCTAAACTTCCATGCTTGGAAGTTGTTCTTGTCAAGCTTTTCAGTGACAATCTGTGAAAGAGAATCAAATGCCATTACAGAAGACTGCAAAAAATTCTGTCACTGCAAAAACCACAGCTTCACCCTCACAAGGGAAAATCTGCAAAACTAGTGAAAGTGGTATTTGACCACACAGTCACTTCCTAGTGACGATTTTGCATCAACAGGCAACAGGGATGATTTTGTAACTCCCAATGTCTCTGCGCACAAGCATACAATGCAATTTTTACAGTAACTATTCACCGACCTGTAGAACAGTGGCTGCACAGCATAAAACTGGGCCTTTTCCTGAGTGCGTGCAGAAAACTTCCGCCTCCAAAACAGGCCCCGAAATGGCCTCAAATCAAAAAAACAAGGTCGCCAAAGGCTAAAGCCCTCTCCTGCAGCATATACTGCCCTCTTGCTTCACCGCGAAGGGCGTCTCAACCTGAGACAATGCACTCTCGCACTTTCCGGCTGTGCTACCTGTAGAGATGTGCTCCCAAAACAGAAAATGAAAGCAACACTGCTCCTCTTACCAGAACACCGCGAGCTTGGCTTGCTTTCTTGAGCTCCTTACCACGAACAAGGCTCTAATACCATGTCAGGATTGTGGGAGAGAAGGAAGGAGTCTCACTTGTAGCTTTCTTGCTTGCACAATGGGAGAATACACACAAGGGTGGAGGCTGAAAGCAGTTTTCCTCTTCTTAGTTGTGTAAGCCAAAAGAACTCAAGTACAAAGAAATAGAAGAACCCTATATATGGGTCTCAAACCAAACTCAACTAACTAAGGTGGCATACTAACTGAGCCACAAACTAGAGTAGATAAGGATAGCTATCATGTAGCTATTATTCATGGGCGGTGTACCAACCGCGTCTGCAACTAACAAGTCAGTGACATAAATACACAACGGTCACCCTGGCGTATCATGAGTGGAGCTCGATATCTCAACAGTTCTCCATTTGGTGCACCTGTTTTATTAGTAAAGAAGAATAATAATACTTATCGTATGTGCATTGATTATCGTGCCCTAAATAAAATTACTGTTAAGAATAGATATCCAATTCCTAGGGTAGATGATCTTATGGATAAACTATAAGGATCTGCCATATTCAGTAAGATAGATCTTAAATCTCGTTATCATCAAGTAAAATTGGATAAATCTGATATATTCAAAACTGCATTTAGAACACAATTTGGACACTATGAATTTCTAGTGATGCCTTTTGGTTTAACTAATGCACCTGCTACATTTAGTCGCATGATGAATCGCATATTTCTGAAATATCAACATTGTGTTATAGTATTCTTTGATGATATATTGGTATTCAGTAAAAATGAGAATAAGCATTATGAACATCTGTCTTTAGTTTTCAAGTTGTTAAAAGACAATCATTTATATGCTAATCCAGAAAAGAGTGAATTCTTCCAAACAGAAATTGAATATCTAGGATATATTGTTTCATCAGAAGGTATTAAGGTTGACCCTAAAAAGATAGAAGCAATTTTAAATTGGCCCATACCCAAAAATGTGCATGAGTTACGTTCTTTTCTAGGTCTTGCTAGTTTTTGCAGAAAGTTTGTGCGAAATTTTTCATTACTTGCATTACCTTTGACTAAACTTTTAAAGAAGGGTATTGTTTATAACTGGACTGACAATCAACAAAAAATATTTTGATTTATTGAAACATGCATTAACCCATGCTCCTGTATTACAATTGCATGATTTCAATAGACCATTCTTCTTAGTAGTTAGTGATGCTAGTGGATCTGGAATAGGAGCTGTCCTTATGCAAGATAATCATCCCATAGCCTACTCTAGCTGTAAACTGAAACCATCTGAACTTAAATATTCTACATATAATAAAGAATTGCTAGTTGTATTACAAGCCTTACATCAATGGAAACATTACTTAATAGGTTCTAAATTTATGATTAAAACTGACCAACAAAGTATTAGACATCTCCTTAGTCAACCCCCAAATATCTGACCGACATATTAAATGGCAGCTTTTATTCAAAGTTTTCATCCCCTTATACAATATCAACCAGGCAAAGAGAATATTGTAGCCGACGCTTTAAGTAGAAGACCAACAATTCATAATATTTCTGTCATATCATTTGATTCCCTTATCCCTATGAAAGATACTTATCATCAGGATATTACTTTTCAAGCTGATTGGAATAAATTAGTTTCAAATAATTGGATTTCTATTGATTCACTGTCTTACAATAATGGATTCATGTTTTATGAAAAAAGATTATGTGTTACAGTTCCATTTAGATCATTTGTTTTGCATGAAATTCATTGTCCTCCATATCAAGGTCATAGAGGTATTATATCTACTTTGCGTACATGACTGAACATTTTTATTGGCCACATATGGACACTGATGTATCTAACTTCGTATCTGAATGTTTAGTCTGTCAACGAGTTAAAAGACACCATGGTAAACATTATGGTTTACTAATGTCATTATCTATTCCATCACAACCATGGGAATAAATTCCATTTATTACTGGTTTACTTAACACTAAAGCTAACCATGATATGATTTGGACTGTTGTAGACAGGTTTAGCAAACAATCATATTTCATTCCATGCAAGAAAACTCTAATTGCATCTCAAGCTGCTCAATTGTTTTTGAAAATTGTTTTCACTAATCATGGTTTACCAAAAGTTATTATTTCTGATCATGATTCTAGATTCTGTAATAATTTTTGGATTACTTTGTTTGCTAACTTAGGAACAAAGATTGATTTTTCATCTGCATTTCATCCTGAAACAAATGGACAAACAGAAGCTACTAACAGTACTATTTTAGATCTTTTGCGTGCTTACACTATTTCAAAACCACACACATGGGAGACACATCTACATTTACTTCAGTTTGCATATAACAATACACCACATACAGCTACAAAGAAAGCACCATTTGAAGTTATTTATGGATATAGATTGCCTACACCTGTTGCATCATCATCAAACAAAATTCAGACTATTGATGATATTGCTAACATGCATGTTACTATTTTTGATGCAGTTAAAGACATGATTGCCAAAGCCCAGCAATCATATACAAAGCAAGCAAATAAGAAAAGACAGGCTATGAATTTCAAAGTTGATGATTATGTTTGGTTACACATAGAAAAACATAGATTATAAAGTGTAGATAAACATCCAGTTGTGAAATTAGCACCTAGATTCTATGGACTATTCAAGATTATACACAAAATCAATGACAATGCATTTAAACTAGAACTAGCACAACACTGGAAAATCCACAACACCTTTCATATTAATTTATTACGACCCTTTAGATGCCAATTACCTGTACATCCTATCTATGAAAACCCACCTTTGTTAGATGAAGAGACTGAAATCCTTGAGCCTGAAACTATTATAGATACTGACTTTATGACCACTAGAACTGGCCGTAGATACTCTAGATATTTGGTCAAGTTTAAAAACCATCCTATTGAAGAGGCCCAATGGATGCACGCTAGAGACTTAAATGCTTTTCCCACTCTGTTAGCTCCACATTGAGCTAATAGCAATTGAGGTCAATTGCTATCCCACCCCGGGGGTATGATGCTAGGAGGCATATTCCACAGTGGATTCCGTGCCATGGTGGATTCTGTGAGGTTTTACGGTGGATTCCGTAAGATTTTATTACCGGGGCTCATACACAAAGTGGATTCTTTGTGCGAGAAGTCGATGGGGATGCCTATCCTTTTCGGGCATTTTGTTAATTTATGTGTACATGGGTGATTCCATAGCGGGTGATTCCACAAAATACATATTTAAATTAATAAACGTTTATGATTTTAGAGTGCGCACTCATGATAAATTAAGGTTAGGATTGATTTCCAACCAATTTAACTGCTAGGTATTCACTTTTGTTGGTTTAATTGTATTATTTTACTAACGATTGTGAATGCTTCAGTTGATGTGTAGAGATAGCAGCGGTTCCAGTGGAAAGCATTGGAGGATAGCGTGTATTCAAATTATCGTCAATATTTTGATGGGCGCATACCTTAGGCATGGAGCCTATATTTTTTCGCACTTATTTATCAAGGCACTTGATATTTATTTATTATTTTTGTATGCGCATGGGCGCACGATTTAGATATTTGTATTTGGACATTGTATTTGGGTATGCCTGACTTCTTGGGCGCCCATTAGCTTTAATTCTATTTAGCACAAAAGCAAACTCAAAAGCTAAAGCGTGTTATTTTGTAATTTGGGCTATTATTTGAGCTTGAAGATGATTAATATATGAAATACATGCTTTGTGGAGCGCTCACACAAGGCATGGGGGGAGATTGCACCCAATTGGTCTTTTGTTCATGTCGTGCAAGCTTTCTACATTGATTTGTGTGCAAAAAGTAGAGTTCTTTTGTTCTTGGGGACCTTCTGACGCTCACTACGCGCGCTTACGGCATCCGATCTGTGCACCAATCTTCCCTTTGGCTATTTTCTATCATAAAGGTCCTCACACTTATGCAATAGTTATATGCTCTACAACCTTGAATTGGGAAAGCACTTACACTATCCATTTGACTGAGTCTTATAAATCCCTTATAAAATAAACTTGCACAAAATCTCATATGCCTTTATCTCTACCTTTACACCAAGCTTTTTTACTATCCCTTTTGGAATTTACTTCTATGGTATTAGGGTGTGCTCTTGCTAGGTGTGTAGGGTATACTCTAGTGTGTAGATTTTTCTCTTACTTGGAGGAATAGAAGGTGTAAAGTTGTGCGGGTGCAAGGATGGTGTAGGTGTGTGCTTTGGGTAATAGATGTAAAGCTATACAGGTCAAAGGGTGATGTTAGGGTGTACTCTTGCTACGTGTGCCATTGTATGCTTTAAGGAATGGAAGATGCAAACTTGTAGAGATGAAAGGATTCTATCAGGGTATACTTTTGCTAGGTGTATGCTTTTAGGTGTCAAAGTGAAAGTGAAGTTGTAAAGTTGTAAAGGTGCAAGAATGGTGTTAGGGTATAAAAGAAATCTCATACACCTTCACCTTTACAAGAAATCTTGTTAAATCCCTTTTATAATTTTCTATTGCTCAATCCCTTTTCTACTTTACTTTTGCGGTATTAGGGTATACTCTTGCTAAATTGGGGTGTACTCTTGCTAGCTATGCAAGTGTATACTCTTAGGAGTAGGTGGTGTATGCTTCAAGGGGGATAGAAGATGTAAAGCTATAAGGGTGAAAGGTAGGTGTTAGGGTGTACTCTTTCTAGTGTATCCTTTTAGTAATAGATTATCTAAAGATGTAAAGGTGCAAGGATGGTGTCATGCTATACTCTTGCTAGGTGTTTATCTAAAGATGTAAAGGTGCAAGGATGGTGTCATGCTATACTCTTACTAAGTGTTTAGGTGTATGTTTTTTGGTATAAGACTAAGACTAAAGGTGTAAAGCTTTGAGAATGCATTACAATCCTTAAATTCTCTTACAACTTCCCTTTAGTTATTTTCTATTGTAAGGGTCCTCACACTTATGCAATGGTTGTAAAATCTATAGCCTTGCAAATGTGTAAAGGTTCAAGGATGGTGTCATGGTATACTCTTGCTAGGTGTGCAGGTGTATGCTTTTAGGTGTAAGACTTAAGAGTGAAGGTGAAAAGCTATAAAGTGCCTTATAGTTTTTAAATTCTCACATAGCTTCCGTTCAACTATTTTCTATCATAAGGATCCTTACACTTGTGCAATGGTTGTATACTCTACAGCCTTGGAATATTGGACCAAGTTTTATTGTTTTAGATATTGCAATTCCCTTTGGTGACAATCTCTCACCTTGTCTCTTGATACTCCGTTTTAACTAACCATGCATCCTCTCTTAAACCCATGAGAGCAAGAACACAAGAATGATATTGAGTTATAGCAAACTCACTAAGTTACCTTCCCATGTAGTTTGAAATCTTGAAGGCTTGAAGATGGTTGCGTGACCTAAACCACATGATCCAATGGTGTTTCTCCTTCGTATTCACCATCAAGCACACTAACAAGTCAAGAAGCTATTAGAGAAGAATAAGAAGAGAAAGAAGATTAGGTAGAGCTTCACCTTCCCTTAATCTCTCACTCAACACACCTTACTCACTCTCTCTCATTCACTCTCAATAATGGAGACAAGATGATATAATAGAACAAGAGAATAGAAAGCTTCAATAGTTGCATTGATAGAGCTTTCTTGGTATGGATGTATCAAAAGAGTACATACAATTGAGACCCCCCACCCTTATATAGACCAATATTAGGATTAGGGGTAGGTCACTTCTCTAGAATGATGCACCAATTATGTTTTAGGATTTATGCCCCTTTTATATTTTAAGATTTGAGCTCCACTTTGCATTTTAGGATTTGCACCCTCTTCTAGATATCCCCCCCCCCTTTTTGTGAGATCTAAACTTCTCCTTCCTTGAAACATGCTTGCACCTTAGCCTAATTAGACCATGCCTTCACTAAGATGGAAAATACATGTGTGTAACCCATGCAATAGTTGTGAGTGTAGGTGTGGGTGTTGCACGGTTATGTGAAAAGAATATGAGAGTGTTCAATGTAGTCCATCTATCCAAGCCATTATGCATGGCTAATCCATGTGCCCCTCCCAAAGCTAGTAGGTGGTTACTATAATGTGTGTACTTATCTATGTCTTGTAATTTTTGACTTATGAGAAATAAAAGAGAGATAGATATTATTCATTATCTAAAAATAGAGTGTGTGTACATGTGTGCACATGTGTGTTAATAGTATTTTATAAAGGCTAAAGTCAAAGAAGGTCAAAGCACAAGTGTTGGATTTATTTGATGGTGGGTTATTATTTTTGGAGTGCTTCAGTGATTATTTTTGGGCTCTTGTATTATTTTTATACTTAAGGGACACATAATTATCATGATTGTATTATTTTGTAAGACCCGTGCTTACTTCTTGCACATTGTATCATCATTTGTTGCAGTTGCCTCTGGAGAATCTATATAGAGATTAGGCTTGAGCATGGTCAACTATCTCTTAGGTCCCTTATCTCTTGTCTCAACATACAATCTTTTAGAGTGTCCTGAGATGGCACTTCATCAAATTGACAATGAGTGCTTACTCAAATAATCTTAGAAGACACTTATTTCAATTGATAATAAACTCTTGCATCAAGATCTTTAGCTGAAAATTAAAAAAAACTTCAAATATGTCCATACTATCTCATCAAGATAGTTATAAGTAAGAGAAGGCACCCAATCAAGAGAGCTCTAATTGTTAAAGCTATGGACTATAGTGTTTAGTCTATATTCTTCATATTATAGCATTGGATTGTCATATCTAAGCACCCAAAAACACATTTAAAAATACACTTCCTTCCATCCTTGCTCTTCTCAAGTATTACCCTCATTATGAGCTAATTGAGAGTTATCATTAAAAGGATAAGACTATTCATTTTCCTTAAACAAACCCTTTTTTTTGCACCCTCTTCAATGCTCAAGGGCCATCTCCATCTCAATGTGACTTTTTCATCTCACCTCACCATTCTCGAATAGTGTCCTTGTATTCGCAAACTCCCATTTGATGCCTTGGGATCCAAATGCTACCTAAATATGGTGCAAGTACACCATAGCTTCTCTAACCAATTGAGAATGAATTTAAAGCACAAAAGTTGCACAAGAGCTATAAAAGTGGCGGTTTGGGTGAAAAATGTATTAATCAAATATAAAGGAGATGGAACTTTCCTAGGTGCATTTTGACATTGAAAATCGAACGCAAGTGTCCGTTCATCGATTGGAGTCCGTTTGGCCCCATATTCACAAGTTTGGCATTATAAAATAGCTACATGATTCAGAAGTCAAACATGGCCAACCATCGAAGAATGGCATGTGAGGTAGATCATTGAGTAATGAAATCTATAGAAATACATGGAAGCAGTAAGCCAAGGGGGTAGACTACATCCACTGTGCAGAGTTCTTGCAAACCTTCCACCGAAACTACGACACCGTAACTCTGCATGGGGGAGAGGAAAAGCATTGGGCTTGGCAAAAAAAGTAGAGAGAAATTCAAAGAGAGACGTATATGCTTTGCTAGGTATGAACAAGGTGAAGGTCCATACCAATGATGGCACCAACTTGGCAGATATTCCGGATCTGGAAATCCAACTCCAAGACAAGATGGTGTACACGTTGTTTTCTAGTCAGAGATACAATACCATCATGAGCCGCATTAATGTCCCCTTGTTAGAGAGCATCGCATCACAGTCACTAGATGAGGTGAACCTCAACGATTTTGTGAGGAAGACTATTAAGACCTCGGCAAAGGCTTTGGCAACAAGAGGACAGCCCACCGGAGGAGAATCCCATGCCACAAAGGCTAAAAGGAAAGCTTCATCTTCAAAGGCCTCAACAATTAGATTCGATGGGATCCTTGCCACGAGGTCCCAATATTAGTGTTAGGCTACAAGCGCTAGTCTACATGGAGAAGGTGTCTCTGTGACTTAAATATGGACACTTGGGTGGTGTTCTGCTACACACTTCCATTCAAGCGCAACCCAATATTCATGCCATACCCCCAAAGAATGCAAGTGGATTTTAATCCCAATGTCCATGGCTGGTATGACTTTCCCATGATCTAGAATGGAAATTGTACCACGTCGGAGGAGGCTCTTCGCTTCACCCCCAAAAATCTAGGTGACTCTATTGTCCATTTTATAGATGAACTCTCCTCATGCCGTGAACCTGCATTCATTACTACTTGTAATAACCTTAGGCTACTTAGGACCCTACTTAGGCAAAATCCCACCCTAGAAGAACACAACCTTCCACCCCTTTTCTTTGATCCCAATGCTATAGAGATGGCTCCACCTTGGCTAATAACGTGTACCACTTTTCTTCCCTCATTTTGTTTATTCATTGTAGAAGATATTAATGATAGCCGCTTTATGTGTTGCAATCATCCATTTCTCTCTACCACCACTCAGCAAGTCTGCCTGAACTTGAAGGGGTGCTTGAAGAGTGAGCAATTCCTAAATAATTCTCTTAGGTCCGTTTATCCACCCCACTCCAACAAAAAAGCTTAGCTCTTGTCTTGCCCATGTAACTTATCCCAAAAGAAGAAGAAGAAGAAGAATAAGAATAAGAAGAATAAGAAGAAAAAGAGAGAAAGAGGAAAGAAAGAAACCAACGGCAAGAAAGTACAAAACAAAAAGGAAAACAAAGAGAATGGAAGTGGAAAGAGAAATCACACAAAGACAGAGCGAGCTGCACATAGGTCACAGTCATTGCACCTAGGGGTTCTCAAGTTAGGCGTGTCCAGTGGCCTCAATCGTCATCGGCTCTGTGTCTACCTCCCTAGCCATTTTTTATTCCCCTCTACACATACTTAGGGCACATCAAGGGTGGCTATGGAGGATGGAGCTTGGAGTAAGAGGCTTGAGGATGCTAGAGCTTGCATCAAGAATCGTCGAGGTACCAGAGTGCTTGAGAGAGGAGGAAACTCAATCGAGCATCAAGGTAAGCTTACTACACTCATAGAGAGGGAGAGCGCATTGGATATGTGAGAGGTATCCATTAGTGCTCACTTGAAACACTTGAACAATAAGCGATCCGTGGGTCTTGGCAGTTGAGAGTGAGCTCTCGATATTAAAACACTATTTTTATACATTTTTTACATATAGAAGGGTGTAACACAAAGGGTTTATTTACAGATTGAATAGAAAAGGGTTATGTTTTATTCAAGAAAAAATCACAGATAAGGATATTTATAAATAATCCTTGAATGCACGTGATGTAGAGGATATACATATAGTAACTTCCATGAGAGAAATGTGTGCTAAAGGTCACTATGTATAGCAATAAATATTGGCCTAGCCAAAATAGCAATTAGGCTACCAAATCTACTCTACCTGTGCCAGATTTGACAAACTGTACAAAAACATACCAAAAATGGCAAAACTACCACATTGTCGTAACACTGCACATCCACCAGTGCAAACATGAGGGCAAAGTTTTTTCGCCAGGATTTTGATGTTAACCGGAAGAAGAACAAGGCAGAAATTTTGGAAAAGCTAAAGCAGAAGACAAAGGCCAAGGCAAAGTAAAATGGAAGACAAAGATGCACAAGGAGAAAAGTCCTAAATAAGGGAGAAAGGCGCATAAGGAAAAGCGCAAGTCAATACTTTTGTAAAAGAGCGCAAGCGCATCATGGTTTAATTCAAGGAGCGCCGGGCTCTCACCCGTGCAATTTGTAAATGTAGGCAGGCGGTGGAAAGGAAGCTAGGAAGGTAGAAGGACAATGAGAAAAAGGGCCTAGGCCACGGCCGGCCATGTAAAAAAGGGGATAAGGCGATGACCGCCCAAAAGGGATTTAGGGTTTTGTATATAAAGTTGAAAAGTGAATGAGAAGCTCCTTCTTGTTGTCAAGATTGTGGGAGAGAAGGAAGGAGTCTCACTTGTAGCTTTCTTGCTTGCACAATGGGGGAATACACACAAGGGTGGAGGCTGAAAACAGTTTTCCTCTTCTTAGTTGTGGAAGCCAAAAGAACTCTAGTACAAAGAAATAGAAGAACCCTATATATGGGTCTCAAACCAAACTCAACTAACTAAGGTGGCATACTAACTGAGCCACGAACTAGAGTAGATAAGGATAGCTATCATGTAGCTATTATTCATGGGCGGTGTACCAACCGCATCTGCAACTAACACGTCGGTGACATAAATGCACAACGGTCACCCTGGCGTATCACGAGTGGAGCTCGATATCTCAACACTCCCCCTCGAGCTCAATCCCAATTCCTGCACACCAAGCAGGTCTCTGAACTTGCGCAGCTTCTCTGCGCCTAATGCCTTCGTGAATATGTCAGCTACCTGATCCTCTGTGCTGACATAAACTAGATCAATAAGACCTAGTAAAACCCTCTCTCGCACATAGTGATAATGCACCTCAATGTGCTTTGTTCTAGCATGATAGACTGGGTTATTTGCCAAGTGTATACTACTCATGTTGTCACAATAGATGACAACTGGCCCATCTGTAGACTGATGCATATCATAAAGTAGCTTATGCAACCAAGCTACCTCACATGCAGCCATTGCTGCACCCCTGTACTCAGCCTCTGTGCTCGACAAGGCAACTGTAGGCTGTTTCTTGCTGCTCCAAGTGACTGCAGCACTCCCAAAAGAGAACACATATCCACTGGTAGATCGTCTATCAGAAATACTACCAGCCCAATCAGCATCAGTGTATCCATGCAGCTGTATCTGAACCCCAGTCTCATAAAATAGTCCATACTGCAATGTGGACTTCACATACCTGAGTATGCGTCTAGCCGCATCCAAATGCGGTTTCCTTGGAGCCTGCATAAACTGACTTACCAATCCAACAGCATAGCTCAAATCTGGCCTGGTAATAGTCATATAAATCAAACTTCCTACTATGCGTCTGTACATAGTAGGGTCTTCTAGAAGCTCACCTGCATCTATGCTCAGCTTCACATTCTGCTCCAAAGGAACTGAAATAGGCTTACAGCCTGTCATCCCATATTTGGACAGCATGTCCAATCCATACTGCCTCTGCAAGAGCTGTATCCCACTTGGTGATCTAATCACCTCAATGCCCAAGAAATAACGCAGCTCTCCCAAATCCTTCATCTCAAACTTCTGCTTCAATAGCATTTTCACATGAAGGATATCTTCATCACTGTCACCTGTCATAATCAAATCATCAACATAAATGACAAGTAGCATAATACCTTTCTCTGTTTTTCTCACATAAAGTGAGAAATCTGCCTTGGAAATCTGAAAGCCAATAGTGACAAGATACTGCCCTATCTTGTCAGACCATGCTCTAGGTGCTTGCTTCAAGCCATACAAGGCTTTCTTCAACCTGCAAACAAACTCAGGATGAACAGCATGCACATATCCTGGTGGCTGCTCCATATAGACCTCTTCTTGCAAATCACCATGCAAGAAGGCATTCTTTACATCCATCTGATGTAAAGACCATCGCTTTGATGCAGCCATAGCAATGACTGCTCTTACGGTTGCCATCCTTGCAACCGGACTGAATGTTTCTTCATAGTCAATGCCATATGTTTGTGCATACCCCTTGACTACTAATCTTGCCTTGTATCTGTTCACAGAACCATCTGCATTGTGCTTCACCTTATAAACCCACTTACAGCCAATTGCATTCTTATCTTTAGGCAAAGGTACTAACTCCCATGTAGCATTTGCTTCCAAGGCATCCATTTCTTCATCCATGGCTTTCTCCCATTTTTCTTTTCCCATGGCTTGCTCAAAAGAAGCGGGTTCTGGTTCCTGTATCACCTTGACCATATATGCATAGTGAATGGCTGTAAATCCATCATATTTCAGCCTATCCACAGGATACCTAACTCTGGTAGACCTGCGCAAAGTGGGTTCACTCCCAGGTGCTCTCAAAACATCCCTGGTCTTCCTTACTCCAGGTGTAACAATAGAAGGAATACCCAACTCATCATCAATGCTCTGTTCTGAGCCACTGGATTCACCATCCACATAAGAGTGACCTGCATTCACATCAAACATGGGCTGATCAACCTTCTCTTTGCCTTTTCGTGATACCTGCATACCACTATCTGCATTGCTTTGAGAAGAATCTCCTGATCTCAATCTGCCTGTCCATGGCGAAGAATGTGAACCACTGCTAGAGGACGCTCCAGGTCCACTAATATTTTGTGACTGCTGCTGTGAATTCTGTGCAGCATTACCATTTTGTGCATCTACATCATCAATCACATTTACTGGTTTATACCAGCTACTCATCTCATCAAAAACAACATCTCTGCTCACTGTAAACTTACGAGTAGAAGGGTTATAGCATCTATACCCTTTTTGCTGCAGAGAGTAACCAATAAAGATGCACTTCTCAGCTTTTGGATCCAACTTGGATCTCAACTCATCTGGCACATGTACATAGGCAATGCAACCAAAAATTTTCAAATGAGAAATATCTGGTTTCCTACCAGTATACCTCTCCTCTGGAGTCATTCCATGTATTGCTGCAGTGGGAGTCCTGTTCATTATGTAGACTGCTGTAGCAACTGCTTCAGCCCAATAAAAATCTGGCAAGTCTTTTTCATTGAGCATGGCACGAGACACCTCTCCAATATGTCTGTTTTTCCTTTCTGCAATTCCATTTTGCTGTGGGGTATGACTGCATGAATATTGCTGCTTTATGCCATGCTCCTGCAGGAACCTTGCAAACTCATTTGAGAGGTACTCTCCCCCTCCATCTGACCTTAGGCATTTTATCTGCAGACCTGTTTCTTTTTCAACCATAGCTTTAAGAGTTTTGAAATGCCCAAAAACTTCACTTTTCTTTTTCATAAAATACACCCAAACTTTTCTGCTATAGTCATCAATAAAACTGACAAAATAATGACAGCCTCCAAGAGATGCAGCTTTAGTTGTCCACACATCAGAGTGGATTAATTCCAATGGCTTCTCACTCTCTTGAACATGTCTAGGAAATGGTTTCCTTGCCTGTTTTCCAAACTGACAGGCTTCACATACCTTATGCATTTCTGCAACCTTGAATTTTGGCAATCCTGCAACAATATTTTGGGCCTGCATTGATTTAAGTCGCTGTACATTAACATGACCAATGCGTTTATGCCAGATATCAATATCTGCAACTACACCGGTTCCATGTGCAAACATTGCTGCACTCAATTCAGACATGTCTGCATCCAATGTAAACATTCTGCCCTTCTTCTTTCCTTTTGCTATCAAGCGACCTTTATTTTTCATATCCTCAACAAAGCATCCATGAGGATTAAATCTGACCTGCAAGCCCTGTTCAACCATTTGACCAACAGAAACCAGATTCTTGGTGATATTCGGGACATGAAATACATCGGACAGGTATTTCTTTTTCCCATCCTGCATAGACAATGGAATTTTTCCAATCTGCACAATAGGATGTGCAGTATCATCACCAGTCTCCACAAATCCTGGTTTTTCCATTTTCCTTGCATCCTCCATCCATTCTGCATGACCTGTCATGTGGTTTGATGCACCTGAGTCAACATACCATACATCATTGCTTTCTTCTGCACTTGTCACAGAATTGTTCATGTGCTGCAGCATGAACAAATGCTCATTTCTGTCATCACCCTGTCTGCTAGAAGATGCATAATTCCCTTGTTGCAGTTTTCCATTCATGATGTCATTCTGCTTTTTATAGCAGTCTTTAGCCATATGACCCATTTTACCACAGTAGTAGCATTCAACATTACTGTTTGCATTTTGGCCTCTTTGCCATCCACCACGACCTCTTTGGCTCCCCCTGCCTCTAGAGTTACCACGTCCTCCTCCATAGGACTGGTTTTCTTGAGTTTGCTGCATATTCTGATTTCTACCACGGCCTCCAAATCGGCCTCCTCTACCTCTGCCTCTACCTCTTCCAGCATTTGAGTAGAAGACAGCTTCTTTTGAAGTTCCTCCTGAAGAAGATGCACCACCATTTCTCTGTTCCTCAGAAATTAGGAGAGCAATCAACTCCTCAAAATCAGGAAATCTTTCACGAACTGAAATGGATGTCCGAAACTGTGCATAATCCTTTCCTAGACCATTCAAGGTCACAGAAACTAAATCATCATCTTCCACTGGCGACCCAATGGAAGCAAGTGCATCTGCAATCTTCTTCACCTTCATGTGGTAGTCATTGATGCTCATATTTTCTCTTTGCACATTGTGCAACTCTTGCTTGAGCTGCATTTTCCTGGCTTGCGTATTTGTGCTATACATCTTTGACAGAGTATCCCATGCCTCCTTTGGCGTGCTTGCATCCTGAATATGCACAATCATAGAGTCTGAAATGCTGATAGACAGCCAGTACATAACTTTCCTGGCTCTCTCATGCCATGCTTTGAATGCCTGCATTTGCTGTTGATTGGGAACATCAGGAAGAACTGGTTCTTCTTCATTTCCTGCAACAAATTCCCAATATCCTTTTCCCATAAGGAAATTCGTCATTCTAAACTTCCATGCCTGGAAGTTGTTCTTGTCAAGCTTTTCAGTGACAATCTGTGAAAGAGAATCAGACGCCATTACAGAATACTGCAAGAAATTCTGTCACTGCAAAAAACACAGCTTCACCCTCACAAGGGCAAATCTGCAAAACTGGCGAAAGTGGTATTTGACCACACAGTCACTTCCTAGTGACGATTTTGCATAAACAGGAACCAAGGATGATTATGAAACTCCCAATGTCTCTGTACACAAGCATACGATGCAATTTCTACAGTAACTTTTCACCGACCTGTAGAACAATGGCTGCACAGCATAAAACTGAGCCTTTTCCTGAGTGCGTGCAGAAAACTTCCGTCTGCAAAACAGGCCCCGAAATGGCCTCAAATCAAAAAAACAAGGTCGCCAAGGGCTAAAGCCCTTTCCCGCAGCATATACTGCCCTCTTGCTTCACCGCGAAGGGCGTCTCAACCTGAGACAATGCACTCCTGCACTTTCCGGCTGTGCTACCTGCAGAGATCTGCTCCCAAAACAGAAAATGAAAGCAACACTGCTCCTCTTACCAGAACACCGCGAGCTTGGCTTGCTTTCTTGAGCTCCTTACCACGAACAAGGCTCTGATACCATGTCAAGATTGTGGGAGAGAAGGAAGGAGTCTCACTTGTAGCTTTCTTGCTTGCACAATGGGGGAATACACACAAGGGTGGAGGCTGAAAACAGTTTTCCTCTTCTTAGTTGTGGAAGCCAAAAGAACTCTAGTACAAAGAAATAGAAGAACCCTATATATGGGTCTCAAACCAAACTCAACTAACTAAGGTGGCATACTAACTGAGCCACGAACTAGAGTAGATAAGGATAGCTATCATGTAGCTATTATTCATGGGCGGTGTACCAACCGCATCTGCAACTAACACGTCGGTGACATAAATGCACAACGGTCACCCTGGCGTATCACGAGTGGAGCTCGATATCTCAACACTTGTGTGTGGCCAAAAGTGGCTCAATAGAAGAACCCTATATATGGGTCTCAAACCAAACTCAACTAACTAAGGTGGCATACTAACTGAGCCACGAACTAGAGTAGATAAGGATAGCTATCATCTAGCTATTATTCATGGGCGGTGTACCAACCGGATCTGCAATTGACAAGTCGATGACATAAATGCACAACGGTCACCCTGGCATATCACGAGTGGAGCTCGATATCTCAACACTCCCCCTCGAGCTCAATCCCAATTCCTGCACACCAAGCAGGTCTCTGAACTTGTGTAGCTTCTCTGCACCCAATGCCTTTGTGAATATGTCAGCTACCTAATCCTCTGTGCTGACATAAACTAGATCAATAAGACCTAGTAAAACCCTCTCCCGCACATAGTGATAATGCACCTCAATGTGCTTTGTTCTAGCATGATAGACAGGGTTATTTGCCAAGTGTATACTACTCATGTTGTCACAATAAATGACAACTAGCCCATCTGTAGACTGATGCATATCATAAAGTAGCTTATGCAACCAAGCTACCTCGCATGCAGCCATTGCTACACCCTTGTACTCAGCTTCTGTGCTCGACAAGGCAACTGTAGGCTGTTTATTGCTGCTCCAAGTGACTGCAGCACTCCCAAAAGAGAATACATATCCACTAGTAGATCGTCAATCAAAAATACTACCAGCCCAATCAGCATCAGTGTATCCATACAACTATATCTGAACCCCAGTCTCATAAAGTAGTCCATACTGAAATGTGGACTTCACATACCTGAGTATGCATTTAGGTGCATCCAAATGCAGTTTCCTTGGAGCCTGCATAAACTGACTTAACAATCCAACAACATAGCTCAAATCTAGCATGGTAATAGTCATAAAAATCAAACTTCCTACTATGTGTCTGTACATAGTAGGGTCTTCGAGAAGCTCACCTCCATCTGCACTCAGCTTCACATTCTGCTCCAAAGGAACTGAAATAGGCTTACAGCCTGTCATCCCATATTTGGACAGCATGTCCAATCCATACTGCCTCTGCAAGAGCTGTATCCCACTTGGTGATCTAATCACCTCAATGCCCAAGAAATAACGCAGCTCTCCCAAATCCTTCATCTCAAACTTCTGCTTCAATAGCATTTTCACATGAAGGATATCTTCATCACTGTCACCTGTCATAATCAAATCATCAACATAAATGACAAGTAGAATAATACCTTTCTCTGTTTTTCTCACATAAAGTGAAAAATCTGCCTTGGAAATCTGAAAGCCAATAGTGAGAAGATACTTTCTTATCTTGTCAGACGATGCTCTAGGTGCTTGCTTCAAGCCATACAAGGCTTTTTTCAACGTGCAAACAAACTCAGGATGAACAACATGCACATAACCTGGTGGCTTCTCCATATAGACCTCTTGTTGCAAATCACCATGCAAGAAGGCATTCTTTACATCTATCTGATGTAAAGACCATCTCTTTGATGCAGCCATAGCAATGACTGCTCTTACGGTTGCCATCCTTGCAACCGGACTGAATGTTTCTTCATAATCAATGCCATATGTTTGTGCATACCCCTTGACTACTAATCTTGCCTTGTATCTATTCACAGAACCATCTCCATTTTGTTTCACCTTATAAACCCACTTACAACCAATTGCATTCTTATCTTTAGGCAAAGGTACCAATTCCCATGTAGCATTTGCTTCCAAGGCATCCATTTCTTCATCCATGTCTTTCTCCCATTTTTCTTTCCCCATGGCTTGCTCAAAAGAAGTGGGTTCTGGTTCCTGTATCACTTTGACCATGTATGCATAGTGAATGGCTGTAAATCCATCATATTTCAGCCTATCCATAGGATACCTAGCTCTGGTAGACCTGCGCAAAGTAGGTTCACTCCCAGGTTCTCTCAAAACATCCATGGTCTTCCTTACTCCAGGTGTAACAATAGAAGGAATACCCAACTCATCATCAATGCTTTGTTCTGAGCCACTGGATTCACCATCCACATAAGAGTGACCTGCATTCACATCAAACATGGGCTGATCTACCTTCTCTTTTCCGTTTCGTGATACGTGCATACCACTATCTACATTGCTTTGAGAAGATTCTCCTGATCTCAATCTGCCTGTCCATGGCGAAGAATGTGAACCACTGCTAGAGGACACTCCAGGTCCACTAATATTTTGTGACTGCTGCTGTGAATTCTGTGCAGCATTACCATTTTGTGCATCTACATCATCAATCACATTTACTGGTTTATACCAGCTACTCATCTCATCAAAAACAACATCTCTGCTCACTGTAAACTTACGAGTAGAAGGGTTATAGCATCTATACCCTTTTTGCTGCAGAGAGTAACCAATAAAGATGCACTTCTCAGCTTTTGGATCCAACTTGGATCTCAACTCATCTGACACATGTACATAGGCAATGCAACCAAAAATTTTCAAATGAGAAATATCTAGTTTCCTACCAGTATACCTCTCCTCTAGAGTCATTCCATGTATTGCTGCAGTGGGAGTCCTGTTCATTATGTAGACTGCTGTAGCAACTGCTTCAGCCCAATAAAAATCTGGCAAGTCTTTTTCATTGAGCATGGCACGAGATACCTCTCCAATATGCCTGTTTTTCCTTTCTGCAATTCCATTTTGTTGTGGGGTATGACTGCATGAATATTGCTGCTTTATGCCATGCTCCTGCAAGAACTTTGCAAACTCATTTGAGAGGTACTCTCCCCCTCCATCTGACCTTAGGCATTTTATCTACAAGCCTGTTTCTTTTTCAACCATAGCTTTAAGAGTTTTGAAATGCCCAAAAACTTCACTTTTCTTTTTCATAAAATACACCCAAACTTTTCTGCTATAGTCATCAATAAAACTGACAAAATAATGACAGCCTCCAAGAGATGCAGCTTTAGTTGTCCACACATCAGAGTGGATTAATTCCAATGGCTTCTTACTCTCTTGAACATGTCTAGGAAATGGTTTCCTTGCCTGTTTTCCAAACTGACAGGCTTCACATACCTTATGCATTTCTGCAACCTTGAATTTCGGCAAACCTGCAACAATATTTTGGGCCTGCATTGATTTAAGTCGCTGTACATTAACATGACCAATGCGTTTATGCTAGATATCAATATCTGCAACTACACTGGTCCCATGTGCAAACATTGCTGCACTCAATTCAGACATGTCTGCATCCAATGTAAACATTCTGCCCTTCTTCTTTCCTTTTGCTATCAAGCGACCTTTATTTTTCATATCCTCAACAAAGCATCCATGAGGATTAAATCTGACCTGCAAGCCCTGCTCAACCATTTGACCAACAGAAACCAGATTCTTGGTGATATTCGGGACATGAAATACATCGGACAGGTATTTCTTTTTCCCATCCTGCATAGACAAGGGAATTTTTCCAATCTGCACAATAGGATATGCAGTATCATCACCAGTCTCCACAAATCCTGGTTTTTCCATTTTTCTTGCATCCTCCATCCATTCTGCATGACCTGTCATGTGGTTTGATGCACCTGAGTCAACATACCATACATCATTGCTTTCTTCTGCACTTGTCATAGAATTGTTCATGTGCTGCACCATAAACAAGTGCTCATTTCTGTCATCACCCTGTCTACTAGAAGATGCATAATTCCCTTGTTGCAGTTTTCCATTCATGATGTCATTCTGCTTTTTATAGCAGTCTTTAGCCATATGACCCATTTTACCACAGTAGTAGCATTCAACATTACTGTTTGCATTTTGGCCTCTTTACCATCCACCACGACCTCTTTGGCTCCCCCTGCCTCTAGAGTTACCACGTCCTCCTCCATAGGACTGGTTTTCTTGAGTTTGCTGCATATTTTGATTTTTGCCACGGCCTCCAAATCGGCCTCCTCTACCTCTGCCTCTACCTCTTCCAGCATTTGAGTAGAAGACAGCTTCTTTTGAAGTTCCTCCTGAAGAAGATGCACCACCATTTCTCTGGTCCTCAGAAATTAGAAGAGCAATCAACTCCTCAAAATCAGGAAATCTTTCACAGACGAAAATGGATGTTCGGAACTGTGCATAATCCTTTCCTAGACCATTCAAGGTCACGGAAACTAAATCATCATCTTCCACTGGTGACCCAATGGAAGCAAGTGCATCTGCAATCTTCTTCACCTTCATGTGGTAGTCGTTGATGCTCATACTTTCTCTTTGCACATTATGCAACTCTTGCTTGAGCTGCATTTTTCTGGCTTGCGTATTTGTGCTATACATTTTTGACAAAGTATGCCATGCCTCCTTTGGTGTACTTGCATCCTGAATATGCACAATCATAGAGTCTGAAATGCTAATAGACAGCCAATACATAACTTTCCTGGCTCTCTCATGCCATGCTTTAAATGCCTGCATTTGCTGTTGATTGGGAACATCAGGAATAACTGGTTCTTCTTCATTTCCTGCAACAAATTCCCAATATCCTTTTCCCATAAGGAAATTCGTCATTCTAAACTTCCATGCTTGGAAGTTGTTCTTGTCAAGCTTTTCAGTGACAATCTGTGAAAGAGAATCAGACATCATTACAGAACACTGCAAAAAATTCTGTCACTGCAAAGAACACAGCTTCAGTCTCACAAGGGCAAATCTGCAAAACTGACGAAAGTGGTATTTGACCACACAGTCACTTCCTAGTGACAATTTTGCATCAACAGGCAGCAAGGATGATTCTGTAACTCCCAATGTCTCTACGCACAGGCATACATGCAATTTCTACGGTAACTTTTCACCGACCTGTAGAACAGTGGTCGGACAGTCAAAAACAGGGCCTTTTCCTGAGTGCGTGCAGAATACTTCCGCCTCTAAAATAGGCCCTGAAATGGCCTCAAATCAAAAAAACAGAGCAACCTGAGACAATGCACTCTGAGACAATGCACTCTGCGAAGGGCATCTCAATCTGAGACAATGCACTCTTGCACTTTCCGGCTGTGCTACCTGCAGAGACTTGCTCCCAAAACAAAAAAATGAAAGCAACACTAGTCCTCTTACCAGAACTCCGCGAACTTGGTGTGCTTTCTTGAGCTCCTTACCATGAACAAAGCTCTGATACCATGTCAAGATTGTGGGAGAGAAGGAAGGAGTCTCACTTGTAGCTTTCTTGCTTGCACAATGGGGGAATACACACAAAAGTGGAGGCTAAAAACAGTTTTCCTCTTCTTAGTTTGTAAGCCAAAAGAAGTCTAGTACAAAGAAATAGAAGAACCTTATATATGGGTCTCAAACCAAACTCAACTAACTAAGGTGGCATACTAACTGAGCCACGAACTAGAGTAGATAAGGATAGCTGTCATCTGGCTATTATTCATGGGCGGTGTACCAACCGCATCTGCAGCTAATAAGTCAGTGACATAAATGCACAACGGTCACCCTAGCATATCACGAGTGGAGCTTGATATCTCAACATTATGGAAATGGGAGAGTTGGGGATGGCAGTAGAGGTGTTCGTGATTCTGCTAGACAAGTGTACAACATGGCTGAGCGATTTCATTGACTCTAGAAGGACCACCATGTTTATAAGTCGATGATATATGTTGATGAACTATAGTAGATCTCACATTCCCATGAATAAGTGGCACTTCTTCAACATGGGGTGGTGGTTTACTTTGGAATCTATCTCTCAAATTGCTGAATATAGTGATTAACTAATCAAAATTGGTATCCAATCTACTACTTTGTTGCTCCATATGAGAAATCATCTTGTTAAATTTATCATCCATGGAGTGGGTAAGCTGAAGTAAACCATCATTCATGTTGCCAAGTTGCTTAGACATTTGTTGGAAGTCATTAGAATTACGTGAGATGTTTACTTCATTCCCCTGATCTATGACATGAGGCTTCTTTGGCCATTGCACTTTGTCATTAGTGGTACTAACTCCCATGAATTCTAGCCTCTGATTTGTGGCTCTATTATTGTCATTTTTCTCAGCATGATACTCCTCCAAGCCTTCCTCAATGTGGTCTAACATTTGCTCTTTCTTCTTGTTCCTTGCCATGTTGTAATTTCAACACTGTCAGTCAAAGATTGGTCTATATATTGAACTATGCTTCCTCGATCCAAGTGCTTTATAGCTCCAAACGGAGCTTAAAATATGTATATATACTAGATTTATTGAAATAAGAACTTTGGAAAAGGTATATAATGGTTCTAGACCAAAACAGTGTGTCTCTGCCTACTTGTCAAAGTCTATAGTGACCACCTGTCACAAAATGGGCTATAACTTGAGCTCTGCTACTCCAAATGAGGCGTCCTATAGCTAGGATCGAAGAGGACTTTGAGCTCTATATAGTGAGCACAAGATTCCTTATTGCAAAATTCAAAATTCATTTCCTATAATAGGTTCTTTATGACTGTCTAGAATGGGACTACACCTTGTGAAACCCTGTAGAAGCACTGTTTGAGCACTGTTTCATTCCATATGCATATAGTGCTGAGAATAGCAAATGATGTATGCCCATAAAGGCTGAATGTGTGCCCAAAAGAGGCTTTCCCATAAGTGGCTTTGTATGAGAGAGAGGCAATGATGTATGCTCTAGGAAGAGATGTCTGAAATCCCATAAGCACAGAGAGGAAAAGTGGTACTATCCAAAAAGCTATAAAGGCATGTACTTGACACTCATTTCAATGAAATGGTGCTTTCACTTTGAGTCACTCAAGATTGTGTTTATGACTCCAAGTTAATCTATCTTGAAACCTAATTCACTTGAGTTACAATCTCTTCTATCTATCATGTATCGTGTGTTTGATTTGCGTCCACCATAGCTAATTAGCTCTAGATCCGTATTTCTCAACATGGTATCAGAGCCATGCCTGAGCTAGGAAGCTAGTGATGTGTTTTCTTCTTCCTTGTAAGCTCTCAGCCGCATGATAGAGGCTATGACTAATTCTTTCTCTGATTCCAATGTGCTTGGTGAGGGTGGATACGAGATTATGTACTATGGTCAGCTACCTGAAGGTACATGCATAGCTGTGAAAAATCTTCTAAACAATAGAGGTGGAAGGTGTAGAAGAAGGGCCGCCATGGATCCATATGCCTTTTTGAAAAACATAGACTCGCGCAATGCCTTTATCGATGGCATGAACTCCCTTAGCAGCCTTAGTGGCCTCAACCTTACCCTTCCCCCTGGTGTCGACATCCGCGGCAAGACTAGGATTGCCCGCGAGGAGGCTGCCCTTGAGGCCAAGGTCGTGCAGATCATCACCTCCGGTGATTGGGCCTCTCTCAAGCCCAACTCTAGCAAGGCCATCTCCATCGGCGACCACAACATCTATGTTTCCAGTCGTGAGGACATCGACACTGGCTTCCGCATCTAGGAGTGGCACGGCCACCTGCTCCTCTTCAACAATGAGGAAGGCTTCACGCTGAAGTATGTGTATGGCAACCATTTCCAGCCGCTCGAGAAGAAGGCCAAGGACAGTAATGAGGGCACCAGTGTAGCTGTGGAGCTTAGCGGTCTTATTTACGGCGAAGACAAGAAGCAAGCAGGGGGCGAGCATATATTTGAAGAAGTCTCGAACAGGGAAACGCTCTTCTTGCTAGGAAGAACAGAGGCCCGGCGAGACACATATGCCATGAACCTGCTCAAAAATGACACAGAGGCCCTCGCCATCGCCATGTTCCATTTTTTTAATTTTTCCCTGAACTCTAAGGCTTTAGGTTGGAAAAAAGACCTAAATCAATCTCTCCTTTACACTCAAGCTTCTTTTAATGTGTGTTCACACTATTGCTCTCAAAAGTGGTCCAAGCAGCCCTATTCACATTGTCCTTTGCCTCAAACTGATTTATGTAATCACCTTAAGAAGATGTGTGATTTTGAAGATCCAACGTCAATGTAATGTCAAGCCATATAGCCATTAAGCCAAATGTCCAAACTCCATGTATCCAAGGCCATGATGTGCTATCAAGCCATGTATCCCAACAAGCCCAAGAGATATTCAAAGAGATATGTATCCATCTTAAATTCCTAAAACACTACAATGCACATGATAAGGCAAAAACCTATCCTATGTATTTCAAAACATATGTAATGGATCACCAAGTCCTGTATGTCAAAAAGAATCTACCATGTCAAAGCAATGTACCAGATTATATCTATCACATTGAGCAGAAAGATTATGTCAAGAAAAATGGAGAAAACGCACATACCACGCATCAACAAAAGGATAAAGAGCACAACAAAGAAAAAGAGCCTGAAGACAAAAAAAAAAGGCAAAGAAGATCAAAGGTTGCCAATGAAGCAACAATACAAAAAAGGATGAAGAAAATATTTTCCACTACTACAAACCAACAAAATGTTTTTGCAAAAAAAAATCCCTGAGTGGATCTGTTTCCCAGAGTGGATTTAAAACCCTTATCAAGAATGTAAAGTTTCAAGCCTTAACTTGACTAGGCTGCCAAAGAGCTAGTCTCTTGGTCCATGTCTACATGTAGGGGGGGCAAAAAGCCAGCAAGGATAGAGACTCATCATTTGAGGGGGGGTGTTGAGAATAGCAAATGATGTATGCCCATAGAGGCTGAATGTGTGCCCAAAAGAGGCTTGCCCATAAGTGGCTTTGTATGAGAGAGAGGCAATGATGTATGCTCTAGGAAGAGATGTCTGAAATCCCATAAGCACAGAGAGGAAAAGTGGTACTATCCAAAAAGCTATAAAGGCATGTACTTGACACTCATTTCAATGAAATGGTACTTTCACTTTGAGTCACTCAAGATTGTGTTTATGACTCCAAGTTAATCTATCTTGGAACCTAATTCACTTGAGTTACAATCTCTTCTATCTATCATGTATCGTGTGTTTGATTTGCGTCCACGATGGCTAATTAGCTCTAGATCCGTATTTCTCAACATATAGACCATGGTAAAACTTGTGTGGCACTAAAGGGCAACCTGTAGGCCATAATCACCACTTGGAAAAAATTCTGTAGCACCTGTAGATCTATCAAACTGTTCAAAACTGTGACCAAACTGCCCTGTTTTCCCCTGTTTGTACCAAGTGTCTTCAAATCTTTTCCACTCTCATCCTGAGTGGTCTTCTGTGGTCCTCCACCTGTGGTGAGGGATAAAACGGCGGAACAAGCACCTAAATGGGCTCTAAAACTCTGAAAGGTGTGCAAAGTTCCTTCCGGGCCAAGTTGTGCACCCTTATAGAGTCATCAATAGCAAGGGAGGGTCACCTCACTATTGTCTTGCTATCTCGTCCGACTTCGACCTTTTTCCTCGGTCGGTATTGAACATGGCAGAGCTAGTATTCTAACAAACAAGGTATGATATGCAAGACCGAATCAAGACATTGATCCTTTCATGATATGCATGAATTGGAAAAGTATCATGAATGAAAATGGACTGAGATAGGCTTACCAATAGTATCAGTGATTCACTGCATACTATGCTCACCTTTTCAAATTTATTTTGGGAAATTCTCAAAGATTGGGTCAACACAAACTCATGGGTTAGGGTTAGGTAAATCTCAATCAAAATATGAAGGACTATATGATGAATTTTGAAGTCTTCAATCAATCAAATGCAATAGATCAATGAGATGATCAAAACTCAATCAATGAATGGCTGAATGATTGAGTAGATACTAAATCAATGCTTGACAATCCAAATTGAAGGCTCATTGTATGAAATTTGATGGTTCATTATCAATCAATGCTTAAGGTAAAGTCTATGAAGCAAGTCATTGCTTGATTACTCTCTTAATCTCTCCTTCAACAATAGGAGATACACTCATCAAGTGGATTAATGATTGGAGAGATTAAAAGGGAGTATTAGAAATACCTCTTTCAATGCTTGAAGAAGAATATGTTGCTTGTCTCAAACCTCAGCCATAAAGAGTGATAGCCCATCTTCATAAGTCCTCCAATTGATCAAGAGAGAGTAATACTCCATAATTCCATACAATAGCTCCAAGTATGATCCAAGGATGATGCCTTAAGTGAGTCTTCAACTCCAAGAAGCCCAATGAATGGAAGATCCTTTGTAATTGGAGCCTCTTTGATTGAGATTTCCAAGAAATTCTTCAATCCCTGTCATGCTTGAAGTCCAAGAGAAGATTGGCCTTCAATCTTGAATCCATTGCTTAAAGCCTTAAAAATCTTGAGTGTTTGGAGTAGTAGGAAGGTCCTTGAAGTTATTTAAGACCAAAGCCCCATGAAATAGAAGAGAATAGACCAAAAATTTGAAGCCTTTAGCTTGCTACCCTATTTTGACTCCATAACCAACTCTCTTTGAAGCTTCAAGTCCAAGAATGCTTCAATGCCGGTCTCTTGAGTGTTGAGGAAGCTCCAAGAAGTAAAATGGAATAAAAGCCCCTTGATCTCTTCAAGAGTTTCTAAAAATTTTGAGTGCTGTTCTGAAATTTGCCATAGCTAGGGTTTTATGTAAGCTTCAAGACTCCAATGTCGTGAAAAAGAAGATGTTTGAGGCCAAGATCTTCAAGATAATGCTCCAAATAGCCATGCCATAGTGCTCAATGCTTGAAGCATCAAATCGTTTTGATCACGTGGTAAGAAGACATGCTAAAAACTGGCGCAAAATTGTTGATCACATACTCCTCTACCATCGTGAGTAAATCGATGAGAAGTGTACCATATAGGTATTCTATGGCAAGCTTATAACCCAACGAAGACTGCTACCAAGCCGTTTGATGTGGATAGAAGCCATGGGAGGAAGATATGAGCAAAGATCTCTATGGCAGTTTATAAAGAAGCTTGAGAGAAAGAGGAAAGACAAGAAGAATCCCTTGGTTAACAAAAAGTAACCCTGTTTACTCCTCCCTAATCCCTGTTTAACTCGAGTTAGTCCAATCTCCCTCCAAAATGACCTATGAATTGACCACGAGCTATTATTTTCACCATAGAAGCTCCAAGAACCTCAAAAATAGTGACGACTTGATGCAGATAGCCATGGCTAGTCACAGTTTGAACTGTAACTAAGCCTGTGACCAAATCTTGTTCTCCCAGTTACCCTGTAACAAGTCTGTGACTAAAATTCACCATGAAAATGACCCTTCCCATGGATCAAAATCCATGCTCTGATACCAATGAAATGATACTTTGCCATATCCAAGAAAATACAAGAAAACTAACAAGAAATGTTTCCAAGAAATGCTAGAAACAAACCATAGCTTGCCATTCATATTCAATGAGAAGAAGAAATACAAATGTTGAAGCCATGGCTACTTGTTGAGAATACTATGATGATGGCTGCTGCAAGGTACACACCCTTTGTAATGGTGGGAATGAAGAAACCTTCTAGCTCAAAGAAGTGGAGTTTCAAGAAATGAATTGAAAAGATGTGTTACATTGGCACTCTCTTGCCTTTTATACTCTAGCCTAAAATAGACTAATTGGCCTAATTAAAGTAGCATGAAAATTTCTTTATTACATGGTCTATAATAATTTATAATTTCATTTGTCTTAATTATTTCTAAAGCACTTATCCTTTTTCTTATTTACCAATCATTTTTTTCTTTGAACCAAATTTTCATTATATTAGAGCTAGTCACAAGTGGTGCAATACAACTCTTTTATGTCTTTGAACAAGTGATTTATTTTATACACCAATCTTTTGTTTATGAACTAGTTTTCATTTTATTGGAGATAGATACAAGTGGTGCACTACAACTCATAGGTGGTCACCAATACTAATACTACTGCTCTATCACTTATAGGTGGTTGCCAACACTAATACTAAAATCGCTTATAATAGGCACACGACTAGTTAGAAGTAATACTTTGCCACTTAAAAGTGCTACACTACCAATCATGGATTCTATGCTTCACTTATAGTCACTTATAGTCACTTACAATCATGGATTCTATGCTTCACTTATACTCACTTATAGTCACTTACAATTGCTTTGACATAGTATGCTATCACTTATAAGTTATGCACCTCCCATTCGAAAATGTGTGCTACACAATGTAAGCAGTCCACTTATTCCCATTCAAAAAAGGGTAATACAAGTGATAGGGGACAACTTGTCCACCTGCTTCAAGTGGTCCCTTGTCACTTAAAACTACTCCTCCAAACATTATAAATTGTCCCCTATCACTTGTAAGTACCCCACCACATGGAACTTGTCCTCTATCACCTGCACTTGGTCCTCTATCACTTCCAATTGGTCCCCTACCATTGGTAATAAGTGGTGCGCTATTGTGAGCCCAAATTAATTCTTTATTTCTTCTTCACCTTTCAATTGCATCACACTTGGATCCTAAAAGTGTAGTCACACCCTTCTTTGCTACTATATTGGTTTTTGCTAATTTAGGTTTATGACACAGTGGAAGATGGCCATTCTCATGTGCCTCATGCATGAGGATGCCCTTGTAAAAACATTGAGGTATAAGAAAATATCATAGTTGATGAATCCATATACACAATCCTTAGATGGGGCTACATCTACATATAATACATAGTTAAATAGTTCATAGTACACAATGCATAGTTCATGCTTTTCATACCTCATAAACCATACTTCATAGTTCATAGTATATAGTTGAAAAAAGCATAGTAAAAGTGTATTGAAACTATCCTATGAAGCTACCATAAATCTACCTTGACTCTACTTGATTAATAAAAACTTGACTCTATGATGATCTAAAATGCATTCATGTGTGTGTAGTAGAGTGATAAAGTTGAGGATTAGTCAACAAAGATGTATGTGGAATCACCTCAACAACTAATGCTTTGTATATCTCTTATGTATGTACCTCTAGTGTCTCTCTCGTAAAGTGGTAAGACAACATTTATCTTCTTGCATGTCAAAATTGTATTATGCAACTCCTAATACATAGTCATCTACCCATCCAATGAATTTATCTTCAAACACTTTAAGTTTGTTATTCTCCATAGCATCTGCCATAAAAGTATTCTATGACAAAAAAAATTGGAACTTTGTCTCAATATATTGAAAATCATTGCAAGACTAAGGAATTTCAGTGTGCACACACTATAGTGCATAGATTCAATGCACATCTAGTCTTCATAGAACTTTCATTGTAGCTTCTCACTCATAGGAGCTTGCAGCTTATTCCCAATCACAAAATATCACATTCTCCATTATCATTCTTTATCCCTCTCATGTCCTTCATCATTGTGCCCATCTATGCTAAACTCCCAAGTAGTACATTCCTTAACAACAACCCATAGTCTCTTACCTCCCAAATGGTGATAGCATTTGGATGCTCCCTTATCTCCCATAAAAAGAGAAGCAATCTTTGAAAGACAAATTTTGTGGTTCCCTATTTGAACGGTAAAATGCATCACGAAGGGCTAGGAAAACTTTAAAAATGAGCCTTAGGACAAATACTTTTGTTTGATTGCATCCCCTCCTATGTGGCAAGTAGAGATAAGCCTACTACTCCCATCCCGTGATATCATGATATAATGTGAAACTCCTTTGGGGGGGGTCTTAGCCTAGGATATCCTTCATGGGTTTGTCTAGCATAGAGAGGTTGAAGCATTGACATATGACTCTTGGGTGGTGTTAGAGAATCATTTTTATTTGTAGGTAGTGTCTCCTAAGAGAGCGTGGGCTAGCTAGGTGTGTGTGTGTGTGTGTGTGTGTGTGTGTGTGTGTGTGTGTGTGTGTGTGTGTGTGTGTGTGTGTGTGTGTGTGTGTGTGTGTGTGTGTGTGTGTGTGTGTGTGTGTGTGTGTGTGTGTGTGTGTGTGTGTGTGTGTGTGTGTGTGTGTGTGTGTGTGTGTGTGTGTGTGTGTGTGTGTGTGTGTGTGTGTGTGTGTGTGTGTGTGTGTGTGTGTGTGTGTGTGTGTGTGTGTGTGTGTGTGTGTGTGTGTGTGTGTGTGTGTGTGTGTGTGATTTCTAAGGCATAAGTGACAGTAGCAACGTGGTGTAGGTCTGCAAGGGTGTAGTTTAGGATAGTAGTAGTTTAGGCAAGGAACGATGGTATCAAGGTGAGGCAAGTCATAGTTGTAGATCATGAAACAATTAGGTCGTGATTGTAGCAAACATGGGGACCTCTAATAAATATAGGGACTTGCAGTGAACATGGTAGCTTATAGTAAATGAGACAACCTATCTTGGCCTAGCACATGCATGAGTGAGACATAAATTGATGATCTCTAGGGCACTAGGGGGACATGTAAGAAAAATTTAGAGTTTCAGCTTAGTAAACAAGTAGATTCACTGCAAGTAGGCCCATGTTCAAGATTTTAGAAAAACTACAAATTGGGGATTTGATATGGTGCTGCAAACCAATCAGCACCATCTGCACGTTCCCTACCTTGCCATGTACACTCCTTGTTCTGCACAAACTAATGCCTTGTATCAGGTAGGAGAGGTACAAAACAAACAATAGCACCCAGCTAACACACCATGCCAAAGTTGAACATGACTTCATAGACTATGTGGTGGATGCTATGGGGTTTGATTTGGATTATCTAGAGTGGGAAGAAATGGTTCCTTGTATAGAGATGGTTACCCCTTTATTCAAGATTAGGTTGGTTGTGATGTGCAACCCATCACAATTAAGTGCAATAAACATGCCTCTGATGCAATTATGGAATGCAATAAGTACACCCCTGATGATGTAATGGCAGATTCTCAAGCCCTTACACAATCAAAGCATTGTGCTCATTCATGTGTAGGTTACCTTAGCTATTCAGGAGTCTATAGAGTTGGATTGGGAACATCTCTTGGAATTCACCAATACGTAAGGTGAATATGTTCAACATAGCCAAGAATTGTTCTAGACCAAGACAAAGATGATGTTTTTTATGCTACTATGACTACCAAGATTGTACTACATTCTTTCTCAACCTCTTATGAAAGAGGGGGTTATCCATTTTTTCACTAGCAGGATTTTGTGCTCTCCTAGATCCACTAATGGTGTTAAAATCCATTTTGCAAGGGGTCTATATGAAAAAATCTTTGTTGGCCCATGAGACTTCTATGAGATATTTCTCAACTCAACAAATGATCAAGACATAGTAGCTAAGGAATGGGAATGAGAATAGGATCAAGAAACATCGGGGGAATGAGAATCAGGGCCCAAGGGGAATGGGAATGTGAGGGGTATATATGGATCCTCTGGCACCTTCAAACCCTCTAGAAATGCATCTTTGACTACATCATACGATGCGGTAGCATGCTAACTTGCCTCATGTCTTTTCCACCACATTTTTGCCTCATTGATATATGTATTTGAGTACAATAATTGCTCCATTTATATGATTATGGAGAGGTGAAAGTGATGGTGCAAAGACTATAGGTGAGACTTTTGCCTCTTTCCCAACAATCAATAATTTCATTTTGTACTCATAAACTATATTGTTTATTTTTTATTTTTCATTTATGTGATAAAGCATAAATGCTTTAGTCTAGGGTAAGTATAAAAGGTGGAGGTGTAACATGTGTAGCATCTTTTTGCCATTTTACAATTACTTGTTTGAGGTCTCAACCTCCCACCATCTAAGAGGGTGAATCCTCTTGGCCACCATAGCTTGGGGTGCATACCTTGTTGTAGCCTCTCATCATTTGATTCTCAACCAACATTGGTAATACCATTTCTTGCCAAGCCACCTTGGCTATGGCTGCTTGGCATTTTATGTCTATTTCTTGTATTTTCAGTTTAAAAGCTTGTTGTGGAATTTAGCTTTATTACATTGGTATCAAAGCTTCAATTGAACCTTCCCAAGGTTGTAGACCACAAAAGCCCTATGAAATTGAAGGAGATAATTCAAGAATTGGATTCTTAAAGCTTACTGCCCTGTTTTGACTCCATAGCCACCACATTTTGAAGCTTCACATCCAAGAATGCATCAATGTCAGTCCCTTGAGTGTTGAGAAGCTCCAGGAGGCTTGGTAGAACAAAAGCACTTTGACATTTAAAAGAAATTTCAGAAAGGATTCACTTCTGTCTTGAATCTGCCATAGCCAGGGTTTTGGAATCTTAAGAATGATCAAAGATGATTAAGGAAGTGTAAGGAGACCATAGACGCTTGCTGAAGACTTGAAGGAGCCTTGCCAAAGCTTGCCTTAACCATAGCCAAGCTTCATCTAATGAAATTTCGTGGAGGAAGAGGTGCAGGAATTTAGCGCAAAATATGCAAACTCAGCCTGTTGTCCTAGTTGATCAAGCTCAGAAAGTGTGAGTATTATGCTACTCTATCTGAAGCTTACGACATAAAGAAATAGGCTCTGATGTCTCTTTAGGGGAAAATGGCTCTTGGAAGAAGACTTCAGCAATTGACTCCATGGATTCTTGGAGAAAAGCTTGAGGAGCTTTGTCCTCAAAGCTAGAATGGGAAAATTGATGAAGAAAGAGTATAAGGATAGCTTTGTAAGTGATGAACCCATGTTGTAATGAAACTCCAAGTTGAAGAAGATCTCATATATCAATGAATTATAGGTATGAAATTTGAATATACTGCTGGAAATTGTCCAAAACAGGCTGCTGCACAAAAATGACCATAACTTGAAGAAGAAATGTCCAATCATCATGTACAAGCTATAAAAATGTAAAGGACAATCCCTTATATCCAGGCATGCCATAAAAATCCAGTTTTGATGACCACAGAGGAATTATTTTTATGATAAAAATTTAATACAACAAGCTGTCCTGTTCAGATATTACTTTGTTTCTTATATAAGCCATGGAAAAGAATCAAGGTATGATGATGGTTTCCAAGTAGAATCCTCCATGGGTAAACCCTGCCACTTAATAAGGTATTCCAGCAGCGAATGGTTCCTTAAAACCCTTTCTCTTTTTCCAATAACTTTTTCAGATTCATAAATGATAAGGCCATCTTCATCCATGGTAGGTAACTCTTCTAATACCTTTATGGATGGACCCAAATATTTCTTAAATTGGGAAACATGGAAGATAGAATGAATCCTTGTTGAAGAAGGCAAACCAAGCTTATATGCAAGCTCACCAAGTCATTTGAGGATTTGATAAGGCCCATAATAATGATGAGCCAACTTATTATGACTGCCTTTGAGAGAAGCATACCTAGATTTAGGCACTTTGAGGAATACCCAATCTCCTTCTTCAAACTCCAAAGGTCCCCTCTTTTCATTAGCATAAGCCTTCATAACATCTCGTGCCTTCCTAATGTTTTCCTTGCATTGATGCAAAAGAGCTTCCATTTTCTCAACTTCAGCCTTGGCTTGTGGATTCATGTCTTCATGAAAAAGGGTTGTAGGTATTTGCACTTTGTATCCATAAAGCGCTTCAAATGGAAATGTGCCAATGCTCATATGATGAGTGTTATTATAATAGAATTCAGCAAGATGTAACCAATGATCCCACAAAGCTTGAGTGTCATGGAAAAAATGACAAAGATAGACTTCCAACCATTTATTGACAAGCTCTATTTGGCCATCAGTTTGGGGATGATATGCCGTGCTAAGAGTAAAAAATGTTCCCATAGAAGTGAATAAACTCCTCCAAAAACTTCCCATGAACTTAGTTTCACGATCGGATACTATCTTCAATGGCATACCATGAAGCTTAAAAACACATTCCATGAACTGTTCAGCCACTTGCTTTGTTGTAAATTGAGCCTTAGTAGGGATAAAATGAGCTGATTTAGTTGACTGGTCCACCACCACATAAATGTTATTCCACCCATGCTTTTTTTTAGGTAAGCACATAATAAAATCCATTGTAATATCAATCCATTTGCCTTGAGGAATAGGAAGTGGCTGAAGTAAACCACTGGGTAGAAGAGAGGAATCTTTATTAATTTGTTGACATGAAAGACATTGCATAACAAAATCCTTAACATCCCTCCAAATTCCCTTCCAATAGAAACTCTTATGGATATTTTGAAAAACCCATGGTGTCCCGCTAAAGGTGAAGAGTGCATCTCATGCAAGACAGGGTCTTTGAAAGTAGATTGTGGTGTCAAGAATACTCTACAACAATACCATAAAAGATTGTTGTACCATTTGAAATTTGGATACTCTTCTCCTTTGCCTTCCTGAAATTCCTTCATCATCTTTGATGCTTGCTCATCAAGCAAGTACTCCTCTTGAATATCATGGATCCAATCCTTATGCATGATTGAAATGATAGAAATGGAACATGCCCACATTCTTGATAAGGCATCCACCACCACATTGTCTTTTCTAGCCATATAAGATATTTCAAAATCATATCCTTGAATAATAGCTAGCCATCTTCATTGCTTGGGTGATAAATTTGGTTGTGAAAGAAAATATTTCAGCACACGATGAACTCTTTTGACCTTGAAATGGCTGCAATAGATGTAATGATGCCACTTTTTGATAGCATGCAATATTGCTAGCATCTCTTGCTCATAAACATGTAATTGATGCTCCTTGTCATCAAGCTTTCGGCTCTCATAAGCTATGACTCCATGATCTTGATATAAAATAGCCCCAATTTGTCTTCCATTAGCATCCACACATATGATAAAATCCTTAGGGAAATCTGGACATACAAGGATGGGTGCTGAAATTAGAAGAGATTTCAGCTCATTGAAACTTTGATCGGCGATGGAGTCCCAAAAGAAAGCTTCCTTTTTGAGCCTATCTGTCAATGGAGCCACCATATGAGCATAATTCTTGATGAACCTTCTATAGAAATATGATAACCCAAGGAATCCTCTCAAAGAGGTTGCATTCGTAGGCATAGGCCATTCTTTAATACATTTTGCCTTATTGGGATCCACTCTAATCCCTTGTTCTCCCACAACATGACCTAAGTATTCAACTTCATCTTCCATGAAAGAACACTTCGTCATCTTGGCAAAGAGTGTGTGTCTTCGTAAAGTGTCAAATGGCTTGTAATAAAGCATAAATGCTTTAGTCTAGGGTAAGAATAAAAGTTGGAGGTGTAACATGTGTAGCATCTTTTTGCCATTTTACAAACATTACTTGTTTGAGGTCTCAACCTCCCACCATCTAAGAGGGTGAATACTCTTGGCCACCATAGCTTGGGATGCATACCTTGCTGCAGCTTCTAATCATTTGATTCTCAACCAACATTGATAATACCATTTCTTGCCAAGACACCTTGGCTATCGCTTCTTGGCATTTTATGTCTATTTCTTGTATTTTCAGTTTAAAAGCTTGCTGTGAAATTTAGTTTAATTACAATTTAGTAAGTCATAGCATTAGATGATAGCCTTTTTGGGACTTGAAAATTTTCTTGACTTTTCATATGTAACATTTTGGTCTCATAGGCCAATTTTTCCTTTTGTGGATGTCAATTTATTCTCTATTTGGCTAAATGCACAACAATCAAGACATTAGATGGATTTCCATTGGTTCAAAAGTTGTAACTCACTTTGGCGACAATCTATTACCTTGTCTCTCAATACTCTACTCTAACTAACCATGTATCCTCTCTCAAAGCCACGAAAGTAAGAACATAAGACTAGTATCGAGTTGTAGTGAACTCACCAACTTACCTTTCCATGTTGTAGTCCAAAATCTTGAAGGCTCAAAGATGGTTCCATGACCCAAACAACATGATCCAATGCCATTGCTCCTTTGCATCCACCATCGAGCACACTAATAAGTTGAAAAGCTACTAGAGAAGAAGAAGAAGAAGAAGAAGAAGAAGAGGAAGAAGAGGAAGAAGAAGATGATGATGATGATGATGATGATGACGTACAGGTTTACCTTCCCCCAATCTCTTGCTCACCTCTTTCATTCACTCTCAACAATGGAGGTAATACAATATAATATTAGAAGAGAATAGAAAGCTTCAATAGTTACACTGATAGAGCTTCTGCAATAGGAATACAATTGAGACCTTCCACCCTTATATAGACGAAGATTAGGGTTAGGATTAGGTCACTTCTCTAGGATGGCAAAATATTTGTGTTTTAAGGCTTATGCTCCTTTTGCATTTTAGGGTTTGTGTCCCTTTTGTATTTTACAATTTTCACCATTCTGAATCAAGGTTTGCACCCTCTTTTGGGCATCCTATCCCCCCTTTGTGGGATATAGCCCGATCCTTCTTTGAAACATGCTTCCACCTTGGCCTAATTAGGCCATGCCTTCACTAAGAAAATGGGCAATACATATACACAATCCATGCAATAGTTGGGAGTGTGATAAATAAAACTATAAGTGAATATGTAATGTGCAGGGAGTGAGTATATCTCTCACAAAATAACACAACTATGATAATAATGTGTCCTTGAAGTACAAAAGCTAATACAAGAGCCCAAAAATAATCACTAAATCACTCCAAAGATAATAATCCATCATCAAATAAATCTAGTACTTATTCTTTGAATTTTCTTTGACATTCTTTGACTTTAGTCTTTGTAAAATATTGTTAATATTATCCCCATTTGAGTCCCATGGCACTCATATAAAAAATAGACACGAAATGCCAGGAATAGTCAATGAAGTAGTCTTGATGAAGAAAATAAATGCTAACAAAAAACAAAGAAGATGATGTTTTAGTTGAGGGTATATATGATCTTGTCGATTTGCTGTTAGACGATAATGATGACAACAGTGTTGGGAACTTAGCTTTAAAGATTGATGTTCTTGGGTGAGAATAAACATGGCTAGTGATACCTCTTGTGGGATAATGCTTGTAAGACCATGAAAAGGAATTAGACTTTGCAGAAATTGAGAAAGCTAGTATTGATGTAGAAGCAAAGGCACTTGCTTTTCCACAAACTATTGTACCTACAAATGAAAACCTCATGTGTAATCATTTCCTAGGGGAGAGTATTAGTCTTTTGTTAATGCACAATGCATAGAAGATTGTTTCTTTGAGAGAAACCCAAAGTATTTTCCCACACTTAAGGACCCAAAACCATAAATGGATGATAGTGCAAATACTATGTAAGTGTGCATCCATATATAGATTAATACATAGTTAGAAGACTTCTCCATGGGTTCTTCTATAGATGATGGTTAATGAAGCAAGGGATCTTGAACAAATGATGAAGATGGAAAGAATTTTTATTGATGAGGAAAAATGGACGTATTGAGAAAGATGTTGAAGAGACACCCATGGTGACATGGGTAAAAGGTAGAGTCCAAGCTAATAAGCTCATGAAACACATGGCTCTCCATTGGATCAAATACAAAGGGAGTTGATGAAAGTGGTTTCTTTTTTCCTGAAATAGCTTTTCCTTCTTACTTTAATGAAGTTGGGTGAACAACATCATGATGAATGAAGTGGAATTTAAAAAGTGCATATCTTTTCATACAAGATGTAGTGCCTAAATTTATTCATTGCAAAGACCATCCCATGGCACAATTTCTCCATGTAAGTATAATTAATCTCGAACACCCCCAATTTGTGACTGGCAAATGGAATTGGATGGTACCACTTCTCCCAAATCTGGGCTAAACAGCAACTAATACTATACATTGTAGTTGCTGAAAATATATAAAATATATCACCCCCTTTAGGTGCTTTTGCCAATTCTTGCTTCGCATCCTCGAAGGATACTTGACATCGATCACTCCAAATAAACAGATAGTTAAAGGACAATAGATTCCTCAATGGAAATTTCCTCTTAGCCTATGTATTAATAAATTGTTGATAATATCTGACTAATGATAGAAAGTTATAAACCTCTTTAGGAGTACATGGCAGACTCATAGTGACAATAACCTTTATCTTTTGAGGATTGGCAGTCACAATACTAGCCAAGCTAACCACATGACCCAACAACAATCCATAGGGCCTTCCAAAGATGTGTTTCCTCAGATTGAGAGCAATGCAAAATTTCCTACACTACTCAAAATATTTTCTCAAAATAATCATCTTTCTCTCCCTTATAGTGGTTTTCCCCCCTAGGTCATCAATAAAGACTTTCAGCTCCTCTTCGAAAATATCACTGAAAGTTTTATGAGCAATGCATTGCCAAGACCCTAGCGTATTGTATAATCTAAAAGCCATAAGATGATATGCAAAAATACCAAATATGGTAATAAATGTCATTTTCAACTTATCTTCCTCTGTGATAGCCATTTGGTTATAACCAACGAAGCAATCCATAAATAAATATATATCCCTACCCGCTAATTGATATAGAATTTGATCAATAAATGGCAGCATGTAGTAATCTTTGATTGTATTTTTATTAAGCTCTCTAAAATCTACATAAAGTCATGTTTGATTTTTTAAAATAACTATTGGTGAACACCACTCCATGTGTTATACAAGAAATATGAAGCCATCCTTAGGCAATTTTTGTAGCTTCTCAAAAAGTCCATCCCTAACCTCAAAAGGCATACACCACCTCACTTTTTTTCAAACATGATGGCTACCTTCCTTCAAGAGAATAATATGCACATATAGAATAGGAAGAATACCCCTAAGCTAATCATAGATTCATGCAAAAATATCTAGAAATTCTTGGATCAAGGACATGTTGTCCTTCCTCTCTTCCAGACTAAGCATAGATCCTAATTTAACCGATCATGGCTCATCCAATGTACCGAGATCTAGCTTAATTGCATCTGCATCTCTGATTCTATCTTAAGCTTCTATCAGCTCATTCAAAGTCACCTCGTAAGACATCTTCTACAATAGACCTCTCTCTTGATTCATCGCTTGATGAAATCTCACTACTAGAAGGATCCTCTAATGCATCTAGTTCTTTGGAGGATAAAGATACTCTCTTTCTTTGAGGAGATATAGGATATGCATCCACTATTACACATCTAGCACCTCAATCAAAAATTAGATGACCAATGGGTGTATCAACTTGACAGTCGGTTTGCAAGATCCATGGCCTTCCTCATAATACTTGATCGCTTTACCACCCTACAAATCTAATAATCCTAAAGTCGAAAATACCTTCCACATTAGTAACAGTCATGTGCACTTTGGTAATGCAACCTTCTGATTGCCTTAAATTGTCATCATCAACCATTAAAGAATTGTGGTGGCATCCTTTTGGAATTCCAGTCCTAGACTTTTTGTCAATTCTAAGCTCATAATGTTGATGGAGGATTCCATATCAACAATGGCATGATCCACTAATATGCCATCAACATATGCTGCCACCCTTGGGCAATGCTTTTCAGCATGTTCAAACCAATTATCTCCCACATGGGCTATTCTTAATGGTTCAATGATATGCCCAGTGCATATGATCTTCTTAAACTCTTAATGCACTCTTGGAGATAACTTGATCAGCCGCATGAGATTCATATTAGGCTTTATCTCATAAAGAGAATTGGCTAAGTCAAATTATGAATAATAAGCAATGGTTCTCTTCTCCTACCAAAAAATTATTTCTCTTAATCTCGCTGAACACGCTTAGGTGCATCTTTCTTGGCTTTTACCTTCTTCTTTGGTAACGCCTTATTGGAGTCAACTTTTCAATCAGCAACTTTTAGAGAAGAGGCTTCCATATCAAGGTTAAGGACTTGCATTCTCTTATTGTCTTGTTTAGAATTTACCTCAACAAGTTTTACATTATCCCTATTACCTTCTTTAACCTTTTGTCCTCTTGTAATGGCCCACAAATTGGAAGCCTCAAAGTGGTGTTGATACGCACAGCTTTGATAAGGCTCACATCACTACCACTAGACAAATATGCTATGATTCTTTTTCCTCTGCAATATTTGCTTTGGTCCCTCATCTTGCTGAATGTTATTGGCTTGTGCTCGATGATTAATCGGACCTGGCTACTTACTCCCTTGCTCGAGGGAGCGAATCTTACTCCAGCATATGTACTAGCTACATGGCCAGACTTCCCACATATGTTGCACTTGACATTAGGATAGTTTCTCAAAAAGTGTTGACAAACATACCACTTACAACTAAATCCTGATGGACCACCCTCTTTCGGATGTTGACTTCCTATCAAGTTTTGCTACTTCTTTAGGAAATTAGCATCTATGATTATTTGTTTATATTGTTTTGTTATCATATTGGTATAATGCTTTATCACGTCCTTAAGTTTGCCAAGAACATTTGATGCACTAGACTCATAATCGTTATCATCTACTTACTATTCAGCTGGCCTAACCACTTGATTAGGGATTGTCAAGATTGTGGGAGAGAAGGAAGGAGTCTCGCTTGAAGCTTTCTTGCTTACACAATGGGGGAAGACACACAAGGGTGGAGGCTGAAAACAGTTTTCCTCTTCTTAGTTGTGTAAGCCAAAAGAACTCTAGTACAAAGAAATAGAAGAACCCTATATATGGGTCTCAAACCAAACTCAACTAACTAAGGTGGCATACTAACTGAGCCACGAACTAGAGTAGATAAGGATAGCTATCATCTAGCTATTATTCATGGGCGGTGTACCAACCGTGTCTGCAACTGACAAGTCGGTGACATAAATATACAACGGTCACCCTGGCGTATCACGAGTGGAGCTCGATATCTCAACACTCCCCCTCGAGCTCAATCCCAATTCCTGCACACCAAGCAGGTCTCTGAACTTGCGCAGCTTCTCTGCGCCCAATGCCTTCGTGAATATGTCAGCTACCTGATCCTCTGTGCTTACATAAACTAGATCAATAAGACCTAGTAAAACCCTCTCTCGCACATAGTGATAATGCACCTCAATGTGCTTTGTTCTAGCATGATAGACTGGGTTATTTGCCAAGTGTATACTACTCATGTTGTCACAATAAATGACAACTGGCCCATCTGTAGACTGATGCATATCATAAAGTAGCTTATGCAACCAAGCTACCTCACATGCAGCCATTGCTGCACCCCTGTACTCAGCCTCTGTGCTCGACAAGGCAACTGTAGGCTGTTTCTTGCTGCTCCAAGTGACTGCAGCACTCCCAAAAGAGAACACATATCCACTGGTAGATCGTCTATCAGAAATACTACCAGCCCAATCAGCATCAGTGTATCCATGCAACTGTATCTGAACCCCAGTCTCATAAAATAGTCCATACTGCAATGTGGACTTCACATACCTGAGTATGCGTCTAGCCGCATCCAAATGTGGTTTCCTTGGAGCCTGCATAAACTAACTTACCAATCCAACAGCATAGCTCAAATCTGGCCTGGTAATAGTCATATAAATCAAGCTTCCTACTATGCGTCTGTACATAGTAGGGTCTTCTAGAAGCTCACCTGCATCTGCGCTCAACTTCACATTCTGCTCCAAAGGAACTGAAATAGGCTTACAGCCTGTCATCCCATATTTGGACAGCATGTCCAATCCATACTGCCTCTGCAAGAGCTGTATCCCACTTGGTGATCTAATCACCTCAATGCCCAAGAAATAACGCAGCTCTCCCAAATCCTTCATCTCAAACTTCTGCTTCAATAGCATTTTCACATGAAGGATATCTTCATCACTGTCACCTGTCATAATCAATGTCAAGAATCGCGTGGTGGAGGGGATTGCTCAAGATGCTGCGCCGAACACACACAGAATGCACAAGGAGAAGCTCACTCAAGAGACAAGAAGAGAGATGGAGGCCAAAACGTTTTCTTGCTGATTTCTTCTTCTTCTTCCACACACTTTACAATGTACACAAAGTATAGATAAGATACAACATAAAAGGAAAGTGGCCTACTAAGTCAAACAATGCATAACCGACTACACTAGTCGAATGGCGCTATAACTATGCCAACTGTAAATAGGTGTAACAACCTAAATATAATAAGTAATGAGTCAGTGGCCATGTGAGAGTCATAATGACCACCGACGTGCTAAGTGTAGACATGTGGACCCATCTAACCAGGCGGTCCATCATCCATGTCCACATGTGTTGAGCTTGCCATCTCAACACTCCCCCTCAAGCTCAACTCCATCTCTGCAACTCCAAGTAAGCTTCGAAACTTTTGAAGCTTCTCTGTACCCAATGCCTTCGTGAAGATATCAGCTATCTGATCCTGTGTGCTGACATACACCAAGTCAATCTCACTTGCTAGTACCTTCTCTCTCACAAAGTGGTAGTGTACCTCAATATGTTTTGTCCTGGCATGGAACACAGGGTTCCTAGCCAACTGTATACTGCTCATGTTGTCACAATAAATGACAACTGGACCTTCCATCTGCACATCCAAATCAGCCAGTAACTTTTGCAGCCATACTACCTCACATGCTGCAACAGCAGCACCTCTATACTCAGCCTCTGTACTCGACAAAGCAACTGTAGATTGCTTTTTGCTGCTCCATGCAACTGCTGCACTACCAAGAGAGAACATGTATCCGCTGGTAGATCTTCTATCAGACATACTACCAGCCCAATCTGCATCTGTGTATCCAAACACCTGTACATCTGTACCTGCCTCATAGAAAAGCCCATAATGTAATGTGGACTTCACATATCTCAATATGCGTCTCACTGCATCCAAATGTGGCTTTCTAGGTACTTGCATAAACTGACTCACAAGACCAACAGCATAGCTCAAGTCTGGCCTTGTAATGGTCATGTAGATCAAACTCCCCACTATCCTCCTGAACATAGTAGGGTCTTCTATCTCATCCCCAACATCAGCACTCAGCTTTACATTCTGCTCCAACGGGACTGAAAGTGGTTTGCATGCAGTCATACCATACTTGGACAACATATCCAAGCCATACTGTCTTTGGGACAGCCATATACCATCATCACATCTGATCACCTCAATGCCAAGGAAGTACCTTAGCTCACCTAAATCCTTCATCTCAAACTTCATCTTCAAACAGCCCTTGACTTCAGCAATCCCACTATCACTATCACCTGTAATAATCAAGTCATCCACATAGATGACTATGATGACCAAACCTATATCTCCCTTTCTCACATAAAGTGAGTGATCAGCATCAGAAACATAAAAGCCAATATTGAAAAGATACTCTCTGATCTTGTCAGACCATGCTCTTGGTGCTTGCTTGAGTCCATAGAGTGCCTTCTTCAACCTGCACACATACGTGGGATGCTCTAAATCTTCATAACCTGCTGGCTGATCCATATACACTTCTTCCTGCAAATCACCATGCAAGAAGGCATTCTTTACATCCATTTGCTGCAACCTCCAACCATTGGCTGCTGCCAAAGCAATCACACATCTGACAGTTGCCATCCTAGCAACTGGACTGAAGGTTTCATCATAATCTATGCCATATGTCTGGGCATAGCCTTTTGCAACCAGCCTAGCTTTGTACCTGCTAATAGAACCATCTGCATTGTGCTTAATCTTATAAACCCACTTACATCCAATAGCTTTCTTTCCCTTTGGCAATGATACTAGATCCCAAGTGTTATTGGCCTCTAGTGCAGCCATCTCCTCATCCATTGCTGCATCCCAATGAGCATGACCAACAGCCTCCTCAAAACATGTGGGCTCAACATCCTCAACTAGTTTCACCATATAAGCATAATGGTGAGCTGCATAACCCTCAAAACCAAATCTTTTAACAGGGTATCTCACCCTGCTAGACCTGCGTACCACTGGATCACTCAATGGAGTCTTTGCATTAACACGTGCTCTCTGCACACCTGGAGTCCTCACTGAAGGAATGCCAAGCTCATCATCCAAGCTCTCTGAGCCACTGGAGTCTCCATCAAGAACTGCATCAATGCCTTCTAACACCTTATTCTTTCCTTTGTCTTTACCTGTAGTGCTACTAGATGCACCCGAAGATGTAGAGGTACTCCTTAGTCTCCCAGACCAAGGACTACTAGATGATGTCTCTGGTCCACTAAGAGTCTGTGATTCTTGCTTTTCAGCCTGCACATGAGTATCATGATCATCATCAACATCCAATGCATCACCACTAGATGCATACCAACTGCTCATTTCATCAAAGATGACATCCCTGCTCACTCTGAACTTACATGTGACAGGGTTGTAACAACGATACCCTTTCTGCTCTAAAGAGTATCCAATAAGGATACACTTTTCAGCCTTTGGATCCAGTTTCTTCCGCAACTCATCTGGCACATGAACATACGCAATGCAGCCAAATACTTTCAAGTGTGAAACATCAGGCTTCTTACCTGTAAAACATTCTTCGGGGGTCATACCATGAACTGCAGCTGTGGGAGTTCTGTTCATAATATAAACAGCAGTATGAACAGCCTCAGACCAAAAATGCTTAGGCATATTCTTTTCAGCCATCAAGGCGCGTGCAACTTCTGCAATATGCCTGTTTTTCCTTTCTGCAACCCCATTTTGCTGTGGGGTATACCTGCATGTGAACTGTCTCTTTATCCCATGAGACCTCAGAAAATCACTAAACTCATTTGAGAGGTACTCTCCCCCTCCATCTGACCTCAGGCACTTTACTTTCAAGCCTGTTTCTCTTTCAACTGCAGCCTTGAAAGTTCTAAAGTGCTCAAAAGCTTCACTCTTTTCCTTCATAAAATATACCCACAGCTTTCTAGAGCAATCATCAATGAATGTGACAAAGTATGAACTGCCTCCAAGAGATACATTTTGTGTAGGCCCCCAAATGTCTGTATGCACAACATCAAGGATATTTCTGCTTACATCTCTGTCATGTGAAAAGGGTTGTCTTGCCTGCTTACCAAACTGACATGCTTCACATACCTTCTGAAATTCTGCAACTTTAAATGTAGGCAAACCTGTAACCAACCCTTTGGACTGCATTAATTTCAGCCTTTGTACATTTGCATGTCCAATGCGTTTGTGCCAAATTTCAATGTCTGCAACAACACCTTTTCCTTTGGCATACATAGCCGCATTCATAGTAGGAATTCCAGCATCTAGAGTGAACATACGTCCAACTCTACTTCCCTTTGCTACCAACCTGCACTTGTCATTGAAGTCTTCTACAAAGCAGCCCTTTGCATTAAATCTGACTTGCAGCCCTTGCTCTACCATTTGACCGACTGACACCAAATTCTTTGTAATAGATGGCACATGTAATACATCTGAAAGACTCTTTGTCTTACCATCATGCAATGACAAGGGAACTTTTCCAATGTGTGAAATTGGGTGGCATGAGTCATCACCCGTCTGCACATAACCTGCATTCTGCAAATCCTGCATCTCTCCAAACCATTCTACATGGCTGGTCATATGATTGGATGCACCTGAATCAACATACCAAACATCTTCATGTGTTCCCTTTCCTGTAACAGCATTCAGCATATGCTGCATAACGAACAAACGTTCATTTTTGTCTTCATTCTGTCGTGAAGACGATGCATAGTTTCCTTGCTGCAACTTACCACTGCGGATATCATCTCTCTTAGCATAACATTGGGCTGCAATATGACCTGTTTTGCCACAGTAGTGGCACACAATACCAGAGTTGTTAGAACCTCTATTCTGCCATCCACCTCTTCCTCTAAAGCTCCCCCTGCCTCTAAAGTTACCACGACCTCCTGAAACCTGCATATCGCCAAATTGCTGATTCAATCTGTTTTGCTGGTTATCACTACCACGTCCTGTACCACGGCCTCTTGAAGAGAACCTACCACGTCCCCTTCCTGAACTGGAGTAGAAAGCTTGGACCTGTTCACCGCTTCTTTCAGATGTCTCACTCTGCATGTTGATCTCTTCAGTGATCATAAGGGAGACCAACTCATCGAAATCTGGAAATGGCTTTCTGACATATACGGAAGTTACAAAAGACTTCCAAGCCTTTTCATTGTTAAGTCCACCCAAGGTAGACGATACCAAATCATCATCATCGGGCATTGCATCAATCGCTGCCAATGCATCTGCAATGCTTCTTACCTTCAGTGCATACTCATTGATAGACATCTTCCCTTTCTTTAATGTATTCAACTCTTGCTTGAGTTGAATCTTTCGTGCCTTTGTATTTACAGAAAACATACTTTCAAGTATGGTCCAAGCTGCATATGCATTCTCTGCATTTCTAATGTGTCCCAGCATGTTATTGTCAATTACTGCAGACAACCAATACATGACCTTCTTGTCTTTTGCATTCCATTCCTTTCGTGCCTTTGTCTCTTCTGCAGTTGGAGGATCACTCACCTCCGGCTCCTTTTCTTCACCTGAAACGAACTCGTAGAGGCCTTTTCCAATAAGAAAGTTCGTGACACGGAACTTCCATGAAGGGTAGTTGTTCTTGTCGAGCTTCTCAATGATGGGGCTTCCACTATTCTCTGCCATTATCACAATAATAATACCAAACAGCAAGCAAATCTTCTGCAACCCTCGACCTGTAGTACACAGCAATTCACCAGACAGCCTTTTCCACTGTCTGCTCAACAATACATGCAATCTGCAACCAGTTTGCAGATAAACCTTGTGTTTACTCACTGGTAAACACCTTTGAACTTACAGATCTGAAATCTGTAACCTGCGCACCCACGTTCGGTCAATACAGTCGAAGTCACAGTGTACCCCGAAACTGCTGTCCGCAACCTTGCGGCTCTAAAACGGGCCCTGAAACGGCCTCAAATGCCCGAAATCTCTGCGGGAGAGCCCTAAAGGGCTTATCTGCAGAATACACAGCGCTCTTCGCGCACACCAAATCTCACTGCAATCTGAGATTTTTGCTTTGCCCTGCTTCCGGTGCCTCCACAGGCACTATCTAAGAGAAGGAGTGGAAGAATGGGAGAGATTCTTACCCGTAGCTTGCTTGCTCGAACCTTGCTTCTTCTCCTTCACTTCAACCTTCGAAATCAGCCTCTCTCAATGGCGCGGCTCTGATACCATGTCAAGAATCGCGTGGTGGAGGGGATTGCTCAAGATGCTGCGCCGAACACACACAGAATGCACAAGGAGAAGCTCACTCAAGAGACAAGAAGAGAGATGGAGGCCAAAACGTTTTCTTGCTGATTTCTTCTTCTTCTTCCACACACTTTACAATGTACACAAAGTATAGATAAGATACAACATAAAAGGAAAGTGGCCTACTAAGTCAAACAATGCATAACCGACTACACTAGTCGAATGGCGCTATAACTATGCCAACTGTAAATAGGTGTAACAACCTAAATATAATAAGTAATGAGTCAGTGGCCATGTGAGAGTCATAATGACCACCGACGTGCTAAGTGTAGACATGTGGACCCATCTAACCAGGCGGTCCATCATCCATGTCCACATGTGTTGAGCTTGCCATCTCAACAATCAAATCATCAACATAAATGACAAGTAGCATAATACCTTTCTCTGTTTTTCTCACATAAAGTGAGAAATCTGCCTTGGAAATCTGAAAGCCAATAGTGACAAGATACTGTCCTATCTTGTCAGACCATGCTCTAGGTGCTTGCTTCAAGCCATACAAGGCTTTCTTCAACCTGCAAACAAACTCAGGATGAACAGCATGCACATAACCTGGTGGCTGCTCCATATAGACCTCTTCTTGCAAATCACCATGCAAGAAGGCATTCTTTACATCCATCTGATGTAAAGACCATCCCTTTGATGCAGCCATAGCAATGACTGCTCTTACGGTTGCCATCCTTGCAACCGGACTGAATGTTTCTTCATAGTCAATGCCATATGTTTGTGCATACCCCTTGACTACTAATCTTGCCTTGTATCTGTTCACAGAACCATCTGCATTGTGCTTCACTTTATAAACCCACTTACAGCCAATTGCATTCTTACCTTTAGGCAAAGGTACCAATTCCCATGTAGCATTTGCTTCCAAGGCATCCATTTCTTCATCCATGGCTTTCTCCCATTTTTCTTTTCCCATGGCTTGCTCAAAAGAAGTGGGTTCTGGTTCCTGTATCACCTTGACCATATATGCATAGTGAATGGCTGTAAATCCATCATATTTCAGCCTATCCACAGGATACCTAACTCTGGTAGACCTGCGCAAAGTGGGTTCACTCCCAGGTGCTCTCAAAACATCCCTGGTCTTCCTTACTCCAGGTGTAACAATAGAAGGAATACCCAACTCATCATCAATGCTCTGTTCTGAGCCACTGGATTCACCATCCACATAAGAGTGACCTGCATTCACATCAAACATGGGCTGATCAACCTTCTCTTTTCCTTTTCGTGATACCTGCATACCACTATCTGCATTGCTTTGAGAAGATTCTCCTGATCTCAATCTGCCTGTCCATGGCGAAGAATGTGAACCACTGCTACAGGACGCTCCAGGTCCACTAATATTTTGTGACTGCTGCTGTGAATTCTATGTAGCATTACCATTTTGTGCATCTTCATCATCAATCACATTTACTGGTCTATACCAGCTACTCATCTCATCAAAAACAACATCTCTGCTCACTGTAAACTTACGAGTAGAAGGGTTATAGCATCTATACCCTTTTTGCTGCAGAGAGTAACCAATAAAGATGCACTTCTCAGCTTTTGGATCCAACTTGGATCTCAGCTCATCTGGCACATGTACATAGGCAATGCAACCAAAAATTTTCAAATGAGAAATATCTGGTTTCCTACCAGTATACCTCTCATCTGGAGTCATTCCATGTATTGCTGCAGTGGGAGTCCTGTTCATTATGTAGATTGCTGTAGCAACTGCTTCAGCCCAATAAAAATCTGGCAAGTCTTTTTCATTGAGCATGGCACGAGATACCTCTCCAATATGCCTGTTTTTCCTTTCTGCAATTCCATTTTGTTGTGGGGTATAACTGCATGAATATTGCTGCTTTATGCCATGCTCCTGCAAGAACTTTGCAAACTCATTTGAGAGGTACTCTCCCCCTCCATCTGACCTTAGGCATTTTATCTGCAAGCCTGTTTCTTTTTCAACCATAGCTTTAAGAGTTTTGAAATGCCCAAAAACTTCACTCTTCTTTTTCATAAAATACACCCAAACTTTTCTGCTATAGTCATCAATAAAACTGACAAAATAATGACAGCCTCCAAGAGATGCAGCTTTAGTTGTCCACACATCAGAGTGAATTAATTCCAATGGCTTCTCACTCTCTTGAACATGTCTAGTAAATGGTTTCCTTGCCTGTTTTCCAAACTGACAGGCTTCACATACCTTATGCATTTCTGCAACCTTGAATTTGGGCAATCCTGCAACAATATTTTGGGCCTGCATTGATTTAAGTCGCTGTACATTAACATGACCAATGCGTTTATGCCAGATATCAATATCTGCAACTACACCGGTCCCATGTGCAAACATTGCTGCACTCAATTCAGACATGTCTGCATCCAATGTAAACATTCTGTCCTTCTTCTTTCCTTTTGCTATCAAGCGACCTTTATTTTTCATATCCTCAACAAAGCATCCATGAGGATTAAATCTGACCTGCAAGCCCTGTTCAACCATTTGACCAACTGAAACCAGATTCTTGGTAATATTTGGGACATGAAATACATCGGACAGGTATTTCTTTTTCCCACCCTGCATAGACAAGGGAATTTTTCCAATCTGCACAATAGGATGTGCAGTATCATCACCAGTCTCCACAAATCCTGGTTTTTCCATTTTCCTTGCATCCTCCATCCATTCTGCATGACCTGTCATGTGGTTTGATGCACCTGAGTCAACATACCATACATCATTGCTTTCTTCTGCACTTGTCATAGAATTGTTCATGTGCTGCACCATGAACAAATGCTCATTTCTGTCATCACCCTGTCTACTAGAAGATGCATAATTCCCTTGTTGCAGTTTTCCATTCATGATGTCATTCTGCTTTTTATAGCAGTCTTTAGCCATATGACCCATTTTACCACAATAGTAGCATTCAACATTACTGTTTGCATTTTGGCCTCTTTGCCATCCACCACGACCTCTTTGGCTCCCCCTGCCTCTAGAGTTACCACGTCCTCCTCCATAGGACTGGTTTTCTTGAGTTTGCTGCATATTCTGATTTCTGCCACGGCCTCCAAATCGGCCTCCTCTACCTCTGTCTCTACCTCTTCCAGCATTTGAGTAGAAGACAGCTTCTTTTGAAGTTCCTCCTGAAGAAGATGCACCACCATTTCTCTGTTCCTCAGAAATTAGAAGAGCAATCAACTCCTCAAAATCAGGAAATCTTTCACGAACTGAAATGGATGTCCGAAACTGTGCATAATCCTTTCCTAGACCATTCAAGGTCACGGAAACTAAATCATCATCTTCCACTGGCGACCCAATGGAAGCAAGTGCATCTGCAATCTTCTTCACCTTCATGTGGTAGTCGTTGATGCTCATACTTTCTCTTTGCACATTATGCAACTCTTGCTTGAGCTGCATTTTTCTGGCTTGCGTATTTGTGCTATACATCTTTGACAGAGTATCCCATGCCTCCTTTGGCGTACTTGCATCCTGAATATGCACAATCATAGAGTCTGAAATGCTGATAGACAGCCAATACATAACTTTCCTGGCTCTCTCATGCCATGCTTTAAATGCCTGCATTTGCTGTTGATTGGGAACATCAGGAAGAACTGGTTCTTCTTCATTTCCTGCAACAAATTCCCAATATCCTTTTCCCATAAGGAAATTCGTCATTCTAAACTTCCATGCTTGGAAGTTGTTCTTGTCAAGCTTTTCAGTGACAATCTGTGAAAGAGAATCAGATGCCATTACAGAAGACTGCAAAAAATTCTGTCACTGCAAAAACCACAGCTTCACCCTCACAAGGGAAAATCTGCAAAACTGGCGAAAGTGGTATTTAACCACACAGTCACTTCCTAGTGACGATTTTGCATCAACAGGCAACAGGGATGATTCTGTAACTCCCAATGTCTCTGCGCACAAGCATACGATGCAATTTCTACAGAACCTTTTCACCGACCTGTAGAACAGTGGCTGCACAGCATAAAACTGGGCCTTTTCCTGAGTGCGTGCAGAAAACTTCCGCCTCCAAAACAGGCCCCGAAATGGCCTCAAATCAAAAAAACAGGGTCGCCGAGAGCTAAAGCTCTCGCCCGCAGCATATACTGCCCTCTTGCTTCACCGCGAAGGGCGTCTCAACCTGAGACAATGCACTCCTGCACTTTCCGGCTGTGCTACCTGCAGAGATCTGCTCCCAAAACAGAAAATGAAAGCAACACTGCTCCTCTTACCAGAACACCGCGAGCTTGGCTTGCTTTCTTGAGCTCCTTACCACGAACAAGGCTCTGATACCATGTCAAGATTGTGGGAGAGAAGGAAGGAGTCTCGCTTGAAGCTTTGTTGCTTGCACAATGGGGGAAGACACACAAGGGTGGAGGCTGAAAACAGTTTTCCTCTTCTTAGTTGTGTAAGCCAAAAGAACTCTAGTACAAAGAAATAGAAGAACCCTATATATGGGTCTCAAACCAAACTCAACTAACTAAGGTGGCATACTAACTGAGCCACGAACTAGAGTAGATAAGGATAGCTATCATGTAGCTATTATTCATGGGCGGTGTACCAACCGCGTCTACAACTGACAAGTCGGTGACATAAATATACAACGGTCACCCTGGCGTATCACGAGTGGAGCTCGATATCTCAACAGGGATTGGTTGCTGATTAATTGACATGACATTAGGGTTTGTTATTTGATTTCAATTATTTAGTGGAACCATTTGGCTAGCCATCTTCATAGTAACATTAAGAGGAGCCAACAACGTATGGGCACATTGTTTCCACCGATCAATGGCTAATTATTTCTAGGATCTAGACTACAATTTGGATTTTCCCTAGATGCATAGGCCACTTCTAAGCATGACTCTACCTCCTCTGCTCATGTAATAGTAGTATCTATATCAGCAAAAGCAACACTACTAAAATGCGCTTGGATATTGAAGTCTAATCCATGTAAAAAGTATAGCAATTGGATAGTAGGTTGTAACGTGTCCACCTGTTACCTTCAGGACACGTCTTAGCAATCCATTGGAAAGGATGTCTAGAAAGCTCCGCCCGGCACTCCCATGGAATGTTACCATGTTTGCGATCTAGGACTCGCCGTGTCTGCCACATAGCGGAAGTACCGACCTGAATTAGGGTTTTCCCTATTGGCCATTTCCTAACGGCAACTAGCGTCTAACCCGAGCGAACTACTTTACGCAGAAACACCAGGTCCGAAGCGGATTCACGCTATAGTTGGTTCAAAGAGAATGGAAAACGAGAGGGATGCGAAGCTCAACCTCTCTGCCATAAGGCATAGTTCCATTCCGTTCCCCTAAAACAACGTAAATAGGGATCATTTATAACTTAGACTCTAGGTCAATGCTCTTGCTATTCGTGTCCTTTGAACGATCTTTGTGCTATCCATTGTGATTTGAGAAAAATTCCCGACCAATCGGGACCACCCATCCGTAGGACGGACCTATGGACACATCCACCTCACTTTTCTCAAAAAATTTTAGTTATTTAATTACCTAACACATTAAATTGGACATGTATCAATCAGTTTCCTTAATTAGGCCGTTAGGCACTAGTTCCTTTACGTAATCATAGCACTTGACATAGAAAACCAATGTCAAAAAAGTTCATTTTTAACAGGTTATCATATTTATCTTTGAAATACATAAAGTCCAGCCCGTAGGCTTATCCATGATTCTCTCGAAGGCTATCCAACAATCCACAGGGATTACTAATCTAAGATTCTACTTGTAGACTAGTATGCGGGTCTCGAGATCCAATCCTGAGTCACATTAGCCTCTTGTGCAAGGCCTAGAAGGCGAGGGATTTACGGCCAGAGCCTCCCCTGGCACCCAAGCGTCCTCCTCTTCCAAGTAGCGCTTAACGGAGAGACCTCTCGTGGCGGGTTCGGTCCACCTTCCCAGCGCGGTTAACAACCCCCTTGGTTAGGGTTAGGCAGACAGTCAGGGGTAACTAAAGCTGCCTCTCCCTTCAGGCCTTCAACGTGAGGCATTAGATATCCATTTATCCTTTAATTCATTGATCAAACAAAGCAAAACAATGCTCTTAAATCTGTAACAAGCACAATCATTTCCATTGGTCGTTATTGATGGCCAACTGCTAAGGAGTGAATCCTTCTTTCCGAATGCATCCAGTACTCGATCCGGGATTACTTGCGACTTGGCAAGATCCCCTATATCCTGGGTTAGGGCCATACCCTATCAACCCGACTTGGTCAATACCTTAAGTGCATATGTTATTCCAATTTATTGGTTAGTCCCTTGCTTTCAAGCAATTATATTTACCCAAGAAAGATACTATATTAGGACGATTATTCATCCTCTTGCAAGATAACTTGCGTAAGAGTCTGCCAATCTCATTCCGAGGAATTTGGCCATTTCCTTGTGATCAATTCACAAGATCGTGCGACTCTACTACTTGTCGCACAAGTGTCGCATCAAGCTATGGGACTGTTTACCCTTCGAATGGAGTCACAAAACAATCTGTTCATGATTACACTAGGCTGACGTTGTCAGTCCTAGGGTTCCAAGTTCCATCTTTTTTTAGCGAGAGATTCCTAGGGAAAAACCCTAGATCACTTCTCAAGTATGTTCCAATGTCCCTACATTCTGTGAATTTGGGCAAGTCTTTAGGGTATAGGAGTTTTAGCCTTGGCAATACGAGCGACTAGGTCACGTGTTAAATCCTAGTTAGTTCTTTGGAATTGAATTAACTCTTCCTAAACAAGTCCCTTTGAGGTTTTTAGGTGTTTAGGTTTAAGCCAACTTGTCTATTCTTGAAGGTAATTACACTATCATTTCCATAATCACATGACTCATTGTCTACGTGTAAGTTGATTTTCAAACTCTAACTTTTCGGTTTAAGAGCAAGCATAGGTTAGGTTATAGCCTAATTCCAATTAATCATTGAACAAGATTCATACTAAAACCTGCAGCCTTTTACCGCTTTCATTTTCGAATGAATTTGTTGTATGCAGAACTTACACACTCTTTTGATTTCCTACGGTTTCTAGCAACTTTCTTTAGGAATTATTTCGAAAAAGATGTTCAATAATACAATATGCGGTTTATCCCTTTCATGCTTAATCGGAGTGTACTTTCATAATTCCGTTTTGTAAATATGGACATTAATCAAATTTCAATTTATTGCAATGCATAAAACTACTTGCTAGAAATGCATATCAATTTTCTACTCACTTTATTTTGTTCGTTTTATTAAAAATACTAATGGCCGAACCCTTCTATCTCGTGAGATAATTCTTTCAAAATTAACCAAAGTATTTAAGATGAAATATGCATCTTGTCTCCAAAAATTATCCATGCACGATTGAATTATAACTACATAAAATAAAAATTAGGAAGGAAAACCTGGACTTGTGGTGAGATGTCCACGTGGATGCTAGGAGACGATCCTCTTGCAGTTGTGCCTTGGACTTTCTTAGGAGCCATTGCGAATGCGGCCTTTCCGTCTTGGATACGGCTTTGCAAACTCCCTTTTGAAATTCCACCGTCCTTTATGAAATTTCTTTTGAGGGATTGAAAAGAAGGGCAAGGGTGTAAAAGGCCTTAGAGGGATTTTTCGTGAGGGAGGGGAAAACCCACGGGATTGGAGTTCAATTCCCAAGAAGGGGGTAGTAAAACCTCTTTAAAGTGAGGCTTACTAAAGCCACGGGAAGGGGGCTTTTCTTGAATCCCGAGGGGGGGGAGGGAATACCAAACCACTTAGCTAAGGCTTCCAAAAGAACCTCGGAAAGGGGAAAATGGGTGTAGAAGACCCTTAAGAGTGGTTTTTTTGTGTGGGGGACAAAGGGTTTGAAAGGCCCTTAGGAGGAATTATTGTATGGGGGCAAAAAGTCTTAAGGACCACATGAAGGCCCTTTAAGGAAAATTTGGGGGGGGAAAAGGGGACTTATAGACCCCCCCTTAGAAGCTTCTAAAGCTTCTAAAGAAGCACGTGGGGTTGACTATGAGATGGTGGCAGGCGTCAGACGGAGGATTGGCGGCTTCACGGAAGCGCCTCCCCTTCTTCTCCACAGCTACGACCCCGCCCTAAAACTGGTGAATGGTTGGTGGCAGGCGTCAGAATCTCCTCCTCTCTTCCCTATGCAGATCGACAGCATCCTTTTCATGCTCTCACGGCAGCCCTCCTCTTCTTGATCTCCCCGGTGCGACCAGTGGAGACTCGGCTCCTTCCTCCAGCCTTTCCCCCCTCTCTAGCCTACGGCAATAATGACGCGGCCCCCTTCCCCAAGCTTGGCAAGATCCCTCAGCAGTCTCGTATTGGGTGGCTACAAATTGTCAACGATGCAAAAAAAATCGACGCAGAGTCTCCTTTTTTCCGTCTCTGGGAGGCCCCCCCGCATGGTTTATGTAGGTGAGGGGAGGGGATCCTCCCTCCCCTACGCGTCAATATGCATGAGCCTCCCCCCTTCAAGCTCTAGCAAGGAGCTTAGTGGCTCTTGCTAAACCCTTCTCCTGAGCTCCAGCAAGGAGCTTGAGGGCTCATGCTATTCCTTTCTCCTCTAGCACGACAGTCGGCTGGAGGAGAGAGGGATAATCAAGAAAACTTGCCATAATTCAATTTAATTATCCTTATGACCTCTTATTAGGAGGAGGTTCATACGAAGGATACGTACTTGGTAATCTGGAATATTACATTCTCTCCCCCTTGGAGGAATCGAGATGTCCTCATCTCGAGACAAACTGGGGATATTGATGGTTGAGAGTGTTTTCATCTATCCAAGTGGCATCCTCTTTGGGATAATCTTTCCACTGGACGAGGCATTCTCACAAGGTTCTAGATCTCAGTTGTCTCTCCCTAACATCTAAGATCCTGTCAGGCCTTAGTTCAAGGACTCCTTGACTAGGCATTACAACTTGTTGGTCATCAAGTACATGGTTAGGTTTAGGTACGTATTTCTTCAATAGGTTTATATGGAATACATTATGAACTCTTAGGTTCTCAGGGAGTTGCAGTCTATAAGCATTAGGTCTTAGGCACTTGAGGATCTTGTATGGTCCACAATACCTTGGACTTAGCAATCTCCTAAGGATAGGGAACTCTTCTTTGGACATACGCGAATGAAGACCATATCTCCTTCCTTGAAAATTCTATCTTGACGCTTCAAATCCATGTATGCCTTCTATCTATCCTTGGCAGCTTGGATGTCCTATCTTATTGACTTTATTTGGTCATCCATCTCTTCCAACATCTGCCTTGAAGCTTCAACCCTCAAGGTTGGATCTGAGAATTTTAGGGGGCTTCGACAGTCATGACCATACAATGCTTGGAAAGGGGTCATCTAAATGCTTTGTTAGTAAGAAGCATTTTAGGCAAATTCAACCAAAGGCAGGTATTGAATCCACCTTTTTGGCTCACGACAGCAGTGTGCCCTAAGCATGTCCTTGATGACTTGATTGACTCGCTCTGTTTGGCCATCTATTTGGGGATGGTAAGCTGTGCTAAAGCAAAGTTGAGTCCCAATGGCTTCAAAGATAGCTCTCCAAAAGTGCGATGTGAAGAGAGAATCACGATCACTAATGATTCTTCTAGGTAGCCCATGTAGCTTGAATATCTCCTTGATAAACAATCTTGCAATGTCTAAGGCTTTATAGTTTGTCTTTACTGGAATAAGGTGTGCAACTTTAGTAAGCATGTCAACCACGACCATGATGGAGTTGTATCCTCCCTGAACTTGGGGTAGGCCAACAACAAAATCCATACTGATGAATTCCCATTTCATTTGGGGAATGTCAAGTGGTTGTAACTTCCCTGGCATCTTGACATGTTCGGCTTTGATACGTTGACAAGACAAATACTCAGTGATATATTTGAGAATGTCACCTTTAAGCCTCTCCCAATAGTAGCTCTTCCTAACTGCATTGAGGGTCTTGGCATAGACAGGATGTCTTGAGAAAGGGGAATCATGAGCTTCCCACAATATCTTCTGCTTAAGTGATTGGCTTGTCGGTATGCATAGCCTCATTCTATAGTAGACAAGTCCACTATTGACAGAGAATTCATGATACTTAGCCTGCATCTTTCGGTCTTGATCCTTGATAGAGATCTCCCTTAGCATCTTTTGATAGGCTGGATCATGGCATGCTTCCTCTCTAGCTAACTCAACTATTGGATTGTTTGGCATGTATACTTTTGTAGCTAGAGATCTAGCTATTGATGGATTTTGCAAGATTAGAGAATTAAGGAATGCCTTACAACTGAGTGCATCGGCAATTACATTCTCTTTTCCTGGTTGGTACTTGATCTCAAAGTCATACTGCTTCAGCACTTCAATCCACCGACGTTGCCTCATGTTGAGCTCGTTCTGGGTAAAGATCCACTTGAGACTCTTATGATCAGTCACTAGAGTAAACTTGTTACCCAACAGGTAGTATCTCCAAAGTTTTAGAGCATGGATGATAGCTAACAATTCTAGATCATGGGTAGCATAATTCTTCTCATGACTCTTCAATTTTCTTGAAGAGTAGGCTACCGGGTGACCTTCCTGCATGAGCATACATCCTAGGGCAAGTGCCCAAATATTCAATCTGACGTTTGAAGAATGCACACTTCTTCAACTTAGCATATAGCTTATGTGACCTCATTGTCTCAAGGACAATCTGAAGTTGGGATTCATGATCTTCTTCCTATTTAGAATAGACTAAAGTGTCGTCAAAGAAGACGAGCACGAAGTCATCAAGATATGGCCTAAAAATATCTTGCACTAACCTGTTGAAGGTGGCAGGTGCATTTGTAAGCCCGAATGACATAACTAGGAACTCAAAGTGTCCATATCTTGTATTGAAGCCCATCTTGGGAATATCTTCTTCCTTGATCCTTATCTGATAGTAACCTGACCTGAGATCAATCTTGGAGAAGATCTTTGCACCCTAAAGACAATCAAGAAGCTCATATATTCTAGGAATAGGGTACTTGTTTTTTACAGTCGATTGATTCAACCCTCTGTAATCAATACATAGTCGAAGTGTTCCATCTTTCTTTTTTTGGAACAGTACTGGAGCTCCCCATGGTGAACTGCTAGGATGGATGTAGCCCTGATCTAGTAGTTGCTTGAGTTGTTCCTTCAGCTCAATTGCTTCCGATATAGACATCCTATAAGGTCCTTTGCAATTGGCACAGCTCCTGGTACTAGTTTAATCTCATGATCCACTTCTCTTTGAGGCGGGAGTTCTGTTAATACTTTAGGAAATACATCCGTGTATTCCTTTAGCCAAGAAGGTCCTTCACTAGATTCTTGCTTTTGATCTAACTTATTAAGCTTAATCAAGTAGACAGGTAGTCCTTTTCTGACTCCTTTTATGATCTGAGATGCTTTGGCCAATTGAATTTTTGGATTTCCAGCCTCACCTTGAGTTGTAACCAATTCCCTTTCAGAGTTTCGAAAGGAAACTTGGCCCTTTACACAATGAATGTGAGCGTCATTAGGTTTAAGCCAATCCATTCCAAGTAGACACTCATGGATACCTAGGCTCATGACTCTAAATTTGACCAAGGTCATCTTTCCTCCTAAAAAGAATTCCACCTTAGCAGTTTGCCTGGTACAAGTAACCTCACGACCATTTGCCAATTGCACAAGCAAGATAGGTGCTTCTATTGTGGCTATTCCTAATCTTTTTGCACAAGCTGGTGAGATAAAGGAATGTGTACTGCCACAATCAATCAAGGTCTTGAAACTTTTACCTTGATAGTCCGACGGTGTCTGAATCCCCAAGAACTGGCAATTCGGCCCTTTCTGATGAAGAGCGGCATGGACTGTTGCCCTTTCAAACTCAGCTTCCATGATCGGGTCTTCTTCTTCTTCGCACATTTGTCTATTGGCAACGCAGGTGGTTCTTCCTCTGCCTCAGGTAGCGGCTCCTTGTCCACGGCCCGTTCCTTGAAAAGGTGCTTGGCGATGTCCTCCTCCAAGCTTTTGACATTGCCTTTTGAAATGACCGGGCTCATTGCAGTGGAAACAACGGAAGTTTCGGCCATTGCTTTGAGTAGGGACAAAGTTGTTGACATTATTAGTCCTTGCTTTCTTTCTTTGTCCCTGATTCTGACCTTGAACTCTCTTCATTTGAGGCCTGAATGCTCCTCTGTTCGAGTCATTATAAGACCAAGTTTTGTTACCTCTTGGTCTAGCCTGCACCTCCTGAATTATAGGGGCAGCTCGAATGAGTGCGTCCTGAAGATCTGATAGGCGCATTGATTTGAGACACGTATTTATTGGTGGATTTAAACTAGCACAAAATTTTGACACATGCTGTGTCATTTCCATCTATGGCGCATACTTTAGAAGTGAGACGAATTTAGACTAGTATGCGTCAAGAGTGAGCCCCAGCTGTTTTAGCTCGTAGAACTCATTCATTTTCTGTGTGCGATATGCAGGTGGTAAGTATCTTTCCTGCACAGCTTTCTTCAGATTCTCCCAAGTAATGGATCCTTCCACGATCCCTTGATCCCTGCACCATTGCTTCCACCAAAGCCTGGCTTCTCCAGTGAGCTTCACCTTGACGAGCATAGCCTGATTGGCGGGTGCAGTATCGGGTGCTTTGAAGTAATCCTCCATGGATTCAATTCAAATTTCAGCATCTGCTTGGACGGACTTGCCTCTCCCGTCAAATTCGGGCGGCTTAATCTGCTTGAGAAGAAACTTTTTCTCCTGGATTACAACAATACTTGATGTAGGAGGCGAACTGGGATTCTGTACCTGGGGTTGTGCCTGGATAAATGTTTCTTTATTAATCGATAATCATTACGATTTATATTTCATTTCGATTTCTGCTATCAATCAAGCAATCTAACTAAACTTTTATCAAATAGACATTGATAAAAGGAAGTCTTATTGTATTTATATGGGCATAGCCCTTTCGGAATACAACATTTCTTGCGATGATAAGCCAACTGTTTACATTTAGTTTGGGGAGAATAGTGTTGTATTACATTTATCTACAGGAATTGGATAATAGTATGGTTTCCGATTTAAGAGCATTGTTTTGCTTTGTTTGATCAAAGAATCAAAGGATAAATGAATATCTAATGCTTCAGGTTGAAGGCTTGAAGGGAGAGGCAGCTTCACTTACCCTCGACTGCCTGCCTGACCCTAACCAAGGGGGTGGTTAACCGTGCCAGGAAAGTGGACCGAACCCGCCGCGAGAGGTCTCTCCGTTGAGCGGTACTTGGAGCAGGAGGACGCTTGGGTGCCAGGGGGGCTCTGGTTGTAAATCCCTCATCTTTCGGGCCCTGCACAAGAGGCTAACATGACTCGCGATTGGATCTTGAGGACCGCATACTAGTCTATGGGCAGAATCTTAGATTGGTGATCCTTGTGGATTGCTGGATAGCCTTCGGGAAGATTGTGGATAAGCCTACGGGCTGGACTTTTTGTATTTCAAAGATAAATATGATAATCCGTTAATAAGGAACTTGTTTGACATTGTTTTTCTATGTCAAGTGATATGATTACGTGAAAGAACCAGTACCTAACGGGCTAATTAAAGAAGCTGATTGTTACATGTCCAACTAAATGTATTAGGTAATTAGATAACTAAAACAACTTGAGGAAAGTGCAGTGGATGGGCCATAGGTCCGTCCTACGGATGGGTGGTCCCGATTGGCCGGGAACTTTTCTCAAATCACGATGGATAGCTAGAAGATCGTCAAAGAACACGAACAACAAAAGTGTTGACCTAGAGTTATAATTGATCCCAATTTATGTTGTTTTAGGGGAACGAAATGGGACTATGCCTTATGGTAGAGAGGTCGAGCTTCGCATCCCTCTCGTTTCCATTCTCCTTGAACCAAGTGCAGCATGAATCCGCTTCGTACCTGGCGTTTCTGCGTAAAGTAGTTTGCTTGGGTTCGACGCTAGTTGCCGTTAGGAAATGACCAATAAGTAAAACCCTACGGTCCTAAGTGGGAACGGCCAGAATACTTCCGCTACGTGGCAGATGTGGAAAGCCCTAGATCGCAAACCCCGTAACATTCCATGGGAGTGCCGAGCGAATTTTTCTAGACATCCTTTCCGCTGGTCTGCCAAGACGTGTCCTGAAGATACGAGTGGACACATTATAGTTGGTATCATAGCCAACCAACAACAAGATTGTTTTTATGAAATCTTAATAAGATAAAGTAAAGCAGATGTTGCTGTCCAAACATTTCCTTACTTTCAATGCCGTCTTGTAGAATTACAAAGCATGGAACAAGTTCTTAGTATTCCGAGTCATGTTTATGACTACGATGCATTCCCGGATTATCGACAAAGGGTTGAGATGATGAACATCCTACGACGAATCTATAATCCATCGCCTTTGTACATGGAGTGAAGATGGACAGGTGCCTCAGGAATCTACTATATAGCCGCCCACCGATTTGCTTATCTACAAACCAACCTAAAGAGGATCAAGTGGTTGGAAGACCTGAAAGTCCTAAAGCTATTCATTTTTGTGGAAGCTCACGTAAACTCAACTTTACATATTCGAGGTCGAAGGGTTGAGATGAACTCATATGTATATGAGAAAGTAACCCGTGTGATCCCCGCCGACAGGATTAAAGTATTGGGGCGCCATGAGAAGAATGGGTTCCAAAGGAAAGGATACCCTAAACTTCCAATGACTTACCAATTCCTGAAGATCCATGACCCGAAACCATACTATTATACAGTTCCTGTAGATAAATGTAATACAACATTGTTCTCCCCAAACTAAATGTAACAGTTGGCTTATCATCGCAAGAACACCCGCCAATCAGGCTATGCTCACCAAGCTAAAGCTCACCGGCAAAGCAAGGCTTTGGTGGAAGCAATGGTGCAGGGATCAAGGGATCGCGGAAGGATCTGTTACCTGGGAGAAGCTGAAGAAAGCCGTGTAGGGAAGATACTTACCACCTGCATATCGCACGTAGAAAATGAATGAGTTCTACGAGCTAAAACAGCTGGGGCTCACTCTTGACGCATACTACTCTAAATTCGTCTCACTTTTAAAGTATGTGACGCAGATGTACATGACACAGCAAGTGTCCAAATTTTGTGATAGTTTAAACCCACCACTGAATACCCGTCTCGAATTTATGCGTCCATCAGATCTTCAGGACGCACCCATTCAAGCTGCGCCTATAATTCAAGAGGTGCAGTCTAGACCAAGGGGTAACAAAACTTGGTCTTAAAAATGACCCGAACAGAGGGGCATTCAGACCTCAGATGAAGAGAGTTCAAGGTCAGAATCAGGGACAAAGAAAGAAAGCAAGAACTAACAATGTCAACAACTTTGTTCCTACTCAAAGCTGCAATGGCCGAAACCTCCGTTGTTTCCACTGCAACGAGCCCGGTCATTTCAAGAGGCAATGTCCCAAGCTTGGAAGAGGATATCGCCAAGTGCCTTTCCAAGGAACGGGCCGTGGTCAAGGAGCCGCTACCCGAGACAGAGAAAGAACCGCCTACATTGCCAATAGGAAAATGTGTGAAGAAGAAGAAGAAGAAGAAGAAGATCCGACCATGGAAGCAGAGTTTGAAAGGGCGACAGTCCATGCCGCTCTACACAAGAAAGGCCCAAATCGCCAATTCTTGGTGATTCAGACACCGTCGGACTATCAAGGTAAAAGTTTTAAGACCTTGATTGATTGTGGCAGTACACATTCCTTTATCTCACCAGCTTATGCAAAAAGATTAGGAATAGCCACAGTAGAAGCACCTATCTTGCTTGTGGAATTGGCAAATGGTCATGAGGTTACTTGTACCAGGCAAACTGCTAAGGTGGAATTCTTTCTAGGAGGAAAGACGACTTCGGTCAAATTCAGAGTCATGAATTTAGGTATCCATAAGTGCCTATTTGGAATGGATTGGCTTAAGCCTAATGACGCCCACATTCATTGTGGAAAGGGCCAAGTTTCCTTTCAAAACTCTGAAAGGGAATTAGTCACAACTCAAGGAGAGGTTGGAAGTCCAAAAATTCAATTGGCCAAGGCATCTCAAATTATAAAAGGAGTCAGAAAAGGACTACCTGTCTACTTAATTAAGCTCAACAAGTTAGATCAAAAGCAAGAGTCTAGTGAGGGACCTTCTTGGCTAAAGGAATGTGCGGATGTATTTCCTGAAGAGTTGACAGAACTCCCGCCTCAAAGAGAAGTGGATCATGAGATTAAGCTAGTACCAAGAGCTGCACCAATTGCAAAGAGACCTTATAGAATGTCCATACCAGAAGCAATTGAGCTGAAGGAACAACTCAAGCAACTGCTAGATCAGGGCTACATCCATCCTAGTAGTTCACCATGGGGAGCTCCAGTACTGTTCCAAAAAAAGAAAGATGGAACACTTCGACTACGTATTGACTACAGAGTGTTGAATCAATCAACCGTCAAAAAAAAGTACCCTATTCCTAGAATAGATGAGCTTCTTAATCGTCTTTAGGGTGCAAGGATCTTCTCCAAGATTGATCTCAGGTCGGGTTACTATCAGATAAGGATCAAGGAAGAAGATATCCCCAAGACGGCCTTCAATACAAGATATGGGCACTTTGAGTTCCTAGTTATGTCATTCGGGCTTACAAATGCACCGGCCACCTTCCACAGGTCAATGCAGGATACTTTTAGGCCATATCTTGACGACTTTGTGCTCATCTTCTTCGACGACACTTAGTCTATTCTAAACAAGAAGAAGATCATGAACCCCAACTTCGAATTGTCCTTGAGACAATGAGGTCACATAAGCTGTATGCTAAAATGAAGAAGTGTGCATTCTTCAAGCGTCAGATTGAATATTTGGGATTCATAGTATCAGCAGAAGGAATCTCAATAAACCCAGCTAAGTTCAGAGATGTGCTAGAATGGCCAATACCAACATCTATCAAAGAAATACGCAGCTTTCTTGGATTGACAGGATGGTATAGGGTCTTCATAAAAAACTATGCTTTGATTGCAGCACCTCTGACAAACTTACTGAAGAAGCAAATAGCCATTGCATGGTCAACTCCCGAACAAAATAGCTTTGACAGATTGAAACAAAGTTTGGTATCAGCACCTATCCTAAAACTTCCAGACCTCAATAAGGAGTTTGAGGTAGTAACTGATGCTAGCACGCTTGCCTTGGGATGTGTGCTCATGCAGGGAAGCCATCCTGTAGCATACTCTTCAAGGAAACTGAAGAGTCATGATAAGAATTATGCTATGCATGATCTGGAATTGCTAGCTGTCATCCATGCTCTAAAGCTGTGGAGGCACTACATGTTGGGTAACAAGTTTACTCTAGTGACTGATCATAAGAGTCTCAAGTGGATCTTTACCCAGAACGAGCTCAACATGAGGCAACGTCGGTGGATTGAAGTGCTGGAGGAGTATGACTTTGAAATCAAGTACCGACTAGGAAAAGAGAATGTAGTTGCCGATGCACTCAGTCGCAAGGCATTCCTTAATTCTCTAATCTTGCAGAATCCATCAACAGCTAGATCTCTAGCTACAAAAGTATCTATGCCAAACAATCCAATACTTGAGTTAGCTAGAGAGGATGCATGCCATGATCCAACCTATCAAATGATGCTAAGGGATATCTCTATCAAGGATAAGGATCAAAAGTTGCATGCTAAGTATCATGAATTCTCTATCAACAATAGACTTGTCTACTATAGAACGAGGCTATGCATACCGGCAAGCCAGTCACTTAAGCAGAAGATATCATGGGAAGCTCATGACTCCCCTTTCTCAGGTCATCGTGGCTATGCCAAGACTCTCAATGCAGTTAGTGAGAGCTACCATTGGGAGAGACTTAAAGGTGACATTCTCAAATATGTCACCGAGTGTTTGTCTTGTCAACGTATCAAAGCCGAACATGTCAAGGCGCCAGGGAAGCTGCAACTGCTTGACATTCCCCAAATGAAATGGGAATTCATCGGTATGGATTTTGTTGTTGGCCTACCCCAAGTTCAGAGGATACAACTCCATCATGGTTGTGATTGACATGCTGACTAAGGTTGCACACCTTATTCCAGTAAAGACAAACTATAAAGCCTCAAACATTGCAAGATTGTTTATCAAGGAGATATTCAAGCTACATGGGTTACCCATAAGAATCATTAGTGATCGTGATTCTCTTTTCACATCACACTACTGGAGAGCTATCTTTGAAGCCATTGGGACTCAACTCTGCTTTAGCACAGCTTACCATCACAAAACAGATGACCAAACAGAGCGAGTAAATCAATTCATCGAGGATATGCTTAGGGCATACTACTGTCGTGAGCCGAAAAGGTGGATTTAATACTTGCCTTTGGTTGAATTTGCCTACAATGCTTCTTACCAACAAAGCATTCAGATGATCTCTTTCCAAGCATTGTATGGTCATGACTGCCGAAGTCTCCTAAACTTCTCAGATCCAACCTTGAGGGTTGAAGCTTCAAGGCAGATGTTGGAAGAGATGGATGAACAAATAAAGTCAATAAGACAAGACATCCAAGCTACCAAGGATAGACAGAAGGCATACGCGGATTTGAAGCATCAAGATAGAGTCTTCGAAGAAGGAGACATGGTCTTCATTCGCGTACGCCCAAAGAAAAGTTCCCTATCCTTAGGAGATTGCAAGAAGCTAAGTCCAAGGTATTGTGGACCGTACAAGATCCTCAAGCGCCTAGGACCTAATGCTTATAAACTTCAACTCCGTGAGAACCTAAAGGTTCACAGTGTATTCCATATCAGCCTATTGAAGAAGTATGTACCTAATCCTAACCATGTACTTGAGGACCAACAAGTTGTAATGCCTAGTCAAGGAGTCCTTGAACTAAGGCCTCATAGGATCTTAGATGTAAGGGAGAGACAACTGAGATCAAGAACCTTGAGAGAATACCTCGTCCAGTGGAAAGATTATCCTGAAGAGGATACCACTTGGATAGATGAAAGCACTCTCAACCATCAATATCCCCAGTTTATCTCGAGATGACATCTCGATTCCTCCAAGGGGGAGAGAATGCAACAAATCCAAAATGATTATATGCCATTCGCATTTGAAACCCCTCTTAGGGTAGGATAAGTCATAGGGATAATTTTTTTGGATAAATGACAAAAAAAATTTTCCCCCTTATCCCCCCAGTCGACTGATGAGCTGGAGGCAGAGGGGAATAGAAGGAGTAATTAAGCTCCTTGGTGGAGCTTGGAGTGAGGGAGAGCCATGCGTGATGCCACGCAGGGGAGGGAGGATCCCCCTCCCCTCCCCTATTTAAATTGAGGGGGCGCAGGCTGAAGGGGTTGGCTGCCAGGAGATACTCCGTGTGTGAAATCGTGAGAGTGAGTCTCTGTGATCAATTCGTGAGGGAGGGAGAGATTGAAGGTGGCCACTGCCATAGAGTTGGAGAGGGAGTGAAGAGCCAAGAACCGCCTGTGGAGGAGATGATCGTTGGCTGTCGTGCAGCTGAAGGGTGACGCCGCCAATCGCCAATCGCAGCTGCCATCGCCGTCTGATTTCCCTGCCCACATTGCCGCCAGCCGCCTTTCCTTTGCCACGAACTGTCGACAGTCTCCACCTTTCTCCCCCCCACGTGGCCATCGTGAGGCCTCTGGAAGCCCTTAGAAGCTTCCAAGGGTGGCTTCTTAAGCCCCCTTCCTGTGGCCTTTGAAACTACCCCCCTCCCCCAAAAAATTCCCCCCTTAGGCTCTATAAGCCCCTTTTTCCCCCCATGAAAGGTTTTACCTTAAAGCCTTTTCCCGTATCTTAAATTTCCCCCCTAAGGGACCCCCTTAGCCCCTTTTTCCTCCCCCCCCTCAAAATTCCCCCTTGGACCCCTTAGGCCCTTTTCTCCCCCCCTGAAAATTTCCTCTAAGGGCTCCCTTAGGCCCTTTTCCCCCCCCAAAAGATTTTACCTTAAAAGCCCTTTTTCTCCCTTGTATCTCAAATCCCCCTAAGTGCCCTCTTAGCCCCTTTTTTTCCCATGTAAAAATACCCCTTTTACCTCTCTCATACCTTGTTTTTTCCCCCCCACACGTAAAAGAAAAGGGAGCATTAAGGGTCTTTTGACACCCTTTCCCCATACAAAAGCCCTCATGAGGGTTTCTACACCTTTTATTCCCCATTCATGTGAATCTTTAAAAGGCCATTAAGCCTTTCCCATGGCTTTAATGGGCCTTATTCGTGAAGGATTTTGAAACACCCCCTTTTCGAAATCCCTACTTCTAAAACCGCTTCCAACGGACGGTGCAAGTTATCGCAAAGGGAGCTACGGTGGAATTTCAAAAAGGAGTTGCAAAGCTACATCCACGACAGAAAGGCTGCATTCACGATGCCTCCTAAGAAAGCCCAAGGCACAACCGCAGGAGGATCGTCTCTTAGCATCCACGTGGACATCTCACCACAAGCCCAGGTTCTTCTTCCTAATTTCTATTTTTCATTGTTATAATTCGATCATGCGTAGATAATTTTTGGAGATAGGATGCAATTTCTGTCTTAAATACCTTGATTAATTTAAAAGAATTAGCTTACGACGGACAAGTTTGATCATTAGTATTTTTATTAAAATGAACAAAATAAAGTGAGTAGAAGATTGATATGCGTTTCTAGCGAATAGTTTTTGTGCATTTCAATGAATTGAACTTAGAGTAATGTCCATATTTTCAAAACGGAATTAAGATAGTGCATGGAACTTAGAGTAATGTCCACAATGAGTCATGTGTTTATGGAAATGATAGCGTAATTATCATCATGATTTAAACAAATTGGCATAAACCTAAACACCTAAACCCGCAGAATGCTCGTTTTAGAAAGAGTTAATTCAATTCCAAAGAATTCAATAGGATTTAATACGTGACCTAATCGCACGTATTGCTAAAATTGAAACTCCTATACCCCGAATACTTGCCCACATTCACCGAATGTAGGGACAACAGAACATACTTGAGAAGTGAACTAGGGTTGTCCCTAAGAATCTTATGCTAAAAAGATGGAATTTGAAACCCTAGGACAATGTCAGCCTAATGTAATCAGGAACAGATTGTTTCGTGACTCCATTTCATAAGTAGAATAGTCTCATAGTCGATGCGACAGTTGTGCAACAAGTGCGGAGTCGTATGATCTTGTGATTGGATCACAAGGGAATGGCCAATTCTCGCAATGAGGTTGGTAGGTCCTTACGCAATTTATCTTGCAAGAGGATGAATAAGCATCCTAATATAATATCTTTCTTGAGTAAAGATAATTGTTTGGAAGCAAAAGACCAGTCGATAAACTGGAATAATCTATGAACTTAAGGTTTGACCAAGTCGGGTTAATAGGGTATGCCCTAACCCAGGATATAGGGGATCTTGCCAAGTTGCAAGTCATCCCGGATAGAGTGTTGGACGCATTCGAAAGGAAGGATTCACTCCTTAGCAGTTTGCCAACAATAAACGACCAATGGAAATGTTTGTGCTTGTTACAGATTTAAGAGCACTGTTTTGCTTTGTTTGATCAAAGAATGAAAGGATAAATGAATATCTAATGCTTCAAGTTGAAGGCCTGAAGGGAGAGGCAGCTTCAATTACCCCCGACTGCCTGCCTGACCCTAACCAAGGGGGTTGTTAAGCCATGAGAGGTCTCTCCGTTGAATGCTACTTGGAGCAAGAGAATGCTTGGGTGCCAAGGGGGGCTCTGGCCATAAATCCCTCGCCTTCCGGGCCCTACACAAGAGGCTAACGTGACTCGGGATTGGATCTCAAGGCCCGTATACTAGTCTACAGGCGGAATCTTAGATTGGTGATCCCTGTGGATTGCTGGATAGCCTTCGGGCAGATTGTGGATAAGCCTACGGGCTGGACTTTTTGTATTTCAAAGATAAATATGATAGTCCGTTAATAAGGAACTTGTTTGACATTATTTTTCTATGTTAAGTGATATGATTATGTGAGAGAACCAGTAGCTAACGGGCTAATTAAAGAAGTTGATTTACATGTCCAACTAAATGTGTTAGGTAATTAGATAACTAAAACAACCTGAGGAAAGTGCAGTGGATGGGCCATAGGTCCATCCTACGGATGGGTGGTCCCGGTTGGCTGGGAACTTTTCTCAAATCACGATGGATAGCCAAAAGATCGTCAAAGAACAAGAACAACAAAAGCGTTGACCTAGAGTTATAATTGATCCCGATTTACGCTATTTTAGGGGAACGGAATGGGACTATGCCTTATGGCAGAGAGATCGAGCTTCGCATCCCTCTTGTTTCCCATTCTCCTTGAACCAAGTGCAACGTGAATCCGCTTTGGACCTAGCGTTTCTACGTTAGTCACAAGATCTAACATCTAATGCTAACAATAACAAGAAATGCTACTGCCATAGCCAAGATCCATGTTCCATATGAGATGTACAAATGGGAAAATAGATGGTATGCTGAGAATCAAGTGATGATAAGTTGCTGTAGAATACTCACCTTCTACAATGGTGGACAAGGATACTCACCTCCAAGTAGGGTGGACATGGATATGCACCTCCATGAATGGTGGGAGGATGTGACCTCAAGAGCTCCACAAGGAGTTGTATTTCAAAATGATCAAAAAGGTCCCCACATTTGGCCATACTCCACTATTTATAGCTAACCCTAATTAATGTGTATTTATAGCTAACCCTAATTAATGTGTCTAGCTCCTAAGCCTAGGTTAAATTTTCTTTATTACAATGACGCAGCCCCCTTCTCCAAGCTTGGCAAGAGCCCTCAGCAATCTTGTATTGGGTGGCTGCAAATTGTCGACGATGCAAAAAAAATCAGACGCAGAGTCTCCTTTTTTCCGTCTCTGGGAGGCCCCCTGCATGGTTTATGTAGGTGAGGGGAGGGGATCCTCCCTCCCCTATGTGTCAATACGCATGATCATCCCCCCTTCAAGCTCCAGCAAGGAGCTTAGTGGCTCTTGCTAAACCCTTCTCCCGAGCTCCAGCAAGGAGTGTGAGGGCTCATTATGACCTCCTATTAGGAGGAGGTTCATACGAAGGATACGTACTTGGTAATCGGGAATATTACATAGGTGGAATATGAATAGAGGTTTGCAATGTGCAAAATACCTCTTTCAATTTCTTAGCATATTCTTGAGTATTCTCTCATGAGGCTCTTGACATGTTATGTTTAGGGTTGAGATGACTTGATTTTTTGGCTGATTTTTGTTATTTTTGTGGAATAAATAGTTAGTTTTTGTGGATTTTGAGTGATTTTAGTTGTTTTAAAAGTTTTTGGGAGTGTTTTGGATGAGGTTAATTATTTTTTGAGAAGCTCATGATGGTTTATAGTAGAGATATGATGTTCTGACATGGTCTATTGATGTCCTGTTAATGTTTGATTCTGCTTGTTTGAGTCTGTTGACCTTCTGTTTATCTCTGTTTTCCTTCTGTAATGAGGATTTTGAGAGCATTTGGAAGCTTGTTGATTGATTCTTGATTATTTTGAATGATTTAAGTGAGCTAAAAGCTTTCTGATAACCTTCTATTAGCCCTCTCTTGACTGTCTATAGAGTCTATGTTTTTGTTTTATGTTTTGTTTTGTATCCCTCTGTAAGTGTGATAATGGATGAACATGTAGCTTGGAGAATTTTACCAACCATGATAAGAGATGAATATAAGTTTAAAATATCTTGAAGAAGTAGCTTATGAAGACTTGAAGTAAAGAGTGAAGTAACACTGATAGTACTGAGCTCGTAAGGGACACTGTAGTATTCCTGGTGACCTTTTATACTAGATATACATCTTGGGAAGGGTATCCACAACCAAAGAGGTGTTATAGATTATTATTATTGATTATCTCATTTTACTATTGAGGGAGAGCATGTATGAGAGAGAGAAAGAGAGAGAGAGGGTAGAATCTATGAAAAACAATGTATTTATGAGTGAGAAATTTTGAGAGAAAGCTATGTAACCTTTGAAGAAGAATGCTATGTGATGATTTCCACTCAAAGTGGTGTATTCTCTTGTAAATTTTGGTTTATTGATTAATTCTATGAGGAATATGATAAATATAATTGATTTGGCTCAAGTTAAATCCATGGGAGAATTGTTTCTATGAAGCTGCATGAAGATTTCTTGTTCCTCGTATTCTTTTCCTTGTTGTGGTCATGCCAAATATTGAAAATATGGTTATTAATAATATAAGATAGATTTTCTTGCAAAATATTCTCCAATTTCTTGGTGTTACTCTTGGGGCTCCATGTTTTTGGTGTGCAGCTAGGGAAAACTGCCATTAATAAGTATCAAAAGAGGCTGAAAATGAAGGAAATGGCATTACTAAGAGGTGAAGAATCCAATGGATGCTTGCAAAGTTCCTTCAACCATTGAAGAATCAGAGATACTTATTGCCAAAGCCACTTTCTACAATAATTTCATCCCACAATGGTGGAGACATATTACCATCATGATGTAGGCTCTATGTGGTGGACTATTTCCTCTCCCTATTGAAGCAACAAAGATGTGCATCTTGAGGACAAATTTTTTGGAGAAATTTAAAGTGTAGAAATAGATAGAATTACCATCCATGGAAGATTTAGCATTCATTGAGAAGTTTCCAGACATCATTAAGTGAAAGATTGTGAAGAATCTTCAGGACTTGTGGTCAATGGAAGTTCATCGGAATAAGAAGGAAAAGAGTTGGAATCTTTTTGTGGATGCTCAACAGTAGGACAAATGGGACACATGGTGCATTGAAACAATTATGTGTGTCCAATTAGAAACCCACTAGAAGTTGGTGACAGAGTGTTCTTCACAACATATACTATGGAGACTATCAAAAGAAGCTTGCATTACTATGATGATGGCACCACAACGATCCTCAAAAGAATGAGTTTTGATACATTCAGAACTGAATATCTTCCCCTCTATAGTGAACTAAAAGTTGAATTTAGAGATATTGTAAAGAAGGAAGTAGAAGAAATGTTGGCAAGAATGTCTTCCATAGACTAAAGCCCCCTCTAATTATCTTATGTTGAGTAAAAACCAACCAGGTGGAGCTAACTCCCTGATGAATGGCGCAATCAAGAGTCAATCACTAGAACAAGTCGAGAGGTATGTGAGAAGTGAGAAGGAAAAAATTAAAGCTGAGAACAAGCTAGCAGGAGAAGCCTCCTTTGATGCCTTAGCAGCACTCTTTATAAGAGTCCCATGGTGACTCATGGTCCCCTTCCTAGTCAGATACATCCTGGAAATATTGATGCCAGACTAGTAAATGTAGTCTTGTTGCCCATATTTAAGGGAGAGTACAATGAAGACCTTGATCTTCATGTAGAAAAGTTTATGGTAGCGTGTGTGGCTAAGAATGCTAGAACCCCCAAATTTTGGTTGTCAATATTCTCCACCACTTTCAAAAGGCACGTTGTTTTAGTGGTACGAGAGACAAGCAACATGAACTTTTGGCACATGGGACGACCTAAAATTGGCTTTCCTCACTAAATTCAAGTGTAAAGGTTTGAAGAGCAGATGCAAGAGGAGGTCATGCAGTCCTTTGGTGAACGTGGAAACATATGTCTCTCAAATGGAATCCATACTAAAAAGATGGACCAACCATCATCTGGATGAAGTCATCTATAAGGGAGTTTTCCTTAGAGGCCTACAACCAAAAGTTGTAAGTTTGTGGAGATGAGAAGACCAGTTAGTCTACAAGTTGTAGTGGAAGGTGCAAGACTATATGATGAAGTTGAAGCAAAGTTGTCAAATACCTCAAGAAGAGGAGTCCTACCTCCTCCCATGCTAGAAATGGCATACCCACCAAATGTAGTCCTAAGGACAGTTCCCTACCCCTATCCCCAGATACAAACAGTGCCGCAATATAATGCAATGGTTCCACAATGGTGATCATAGACGATAGTACCTCAAATGATGGTTCAACCACAACAGTAGTGGCCTCAAATAGTTCTCCTTTAGCGACTCAACAACAATAATGGAACCCTACCAATTGGAATCAACAAACCCCAGTCTCAATAGGATCTTTGAATTAGAACCGGAATAGAGAACCCTCTAGATCAACTCAACCAGCTTATGCAATGATTAGAGAAGCTTCTCAAGACCCTACTGCAAGTACTCCAGGTGATGAATATTTGAAGGAGTGCCTGTCCAATTTAGTTGCAAAAGCATCAAGAAGGATTTGATGGATGTGATTACAAAAAAACTACAAAAAATGAAAGTGAATGCTGCCAATATATCCACTCCTACAGAGGAGCTAGAAGAGATGTGATGCGGTCTAATACATGGTGTGGAAAAAGTGCCATAAAGCAAGATATTTAGCCACCAAACGTACCTGAAAACCAACTATCCTTGGATCCTTTGTTTATACTGTTGGAGAAAGAAACATACAAAAGATATTTGCTCTCCGAAGGAGATGCAAGAAAGAAGAACGAAAGAAGAAGAAGCAAGATTCAACTTGTTGGAATCCAAGATGACCACCCAGGACATTGGACCAAAGCCTAAGGATTTTGGTCCTAATTTAAGCCCAAAGAGGTTTCCCTCTCAAAGTTACAGTGGACAATAGTCTAGTAGTGGCCAGAGTTCAGAGGTGGAGTGTTACAGATGTGGAGAAAAGGGGCATGTCTCACCAAACTATCCGAACCCTAGAAGGTCCATAGACTACAAGCCCTTTGCAGTCGATGCAAAGGAGAAGGCCACAGCAAAAGATTGTCCTAGTCTAGCTCTTGTGAAAGCTACCCACGATACTCAATAGAAGACCCAAGAACCTACTTCCAGTTTTGTAGAATTGGAGGTTGCCACAATAACGTATGCAAAGAAAGGAGAACCTGCAGTTCCAAAAGAGAACATTTCCTCTTCTAAGACAGTGAAGTTTAACCTTCCTAAGGAAAAAGAGGACAATACAGAATAGAATGGTTCAATACAGAGCCCTCCAATAGTACCATAGATAGCTACAGAGACAATTACAAAGACATGACCAGACGTCTAGGAGATAGAGGATGCCAAAGTACCTCCTATAGTAGAAGAAATGCAGATATGCCCACTCCTGGGAAAAAAAGGGAAGATAAAAGTGGGCATTTCCCCATTTCCTAGCCAATTGGAGAAGCCGATGGATCCCATTAAAGAATATGAATTGGTCAAAGACCTAGACACCTTCAAACCAAACCTAACATTCTAACAGCTGCTGATGCTGTCTCCTAGCTGTTGAAAGAAATTCAAAAGCATACTAACAAGAAGAAGAGCCCTAGGGATTACTCCTTCAACAGCAACTAAGTCCAACAAAGCCCCAAATTCTATGAAAGAAGTGGATGTGCCTAATGCCTTCTTGGATCCTAGAAATCTAGAGATTGGGTGTGGTGTGGATTGAAGGATGCTTTATATTAGATGCATTGATTGATGGAGGTTCATTAGTAAATATCATGATGGATGTGACAATGAAGGATCTAGACTTGCAAGGAATGCAGAATATGCAATGGCTTATCAGAGTAGCAAAGACCAAAGTAGAATTAAGACTTTGGGTGTTCTCCCCTATATGTGAATACAACCCTCGCAAGAATGGATTATTGGCTGACCTATCGCGTGGTCTAACCAAACTCCTACTATGGGACCTCATACCCTCTACTTGGAAGAACATGGCTTTTTTAAGCAAGGGCACAAACAAATTGGTTCGAAGGAACCCTAACCCTAGGCAGAGAACCCAACAAGGTGGTGTTGAAGTTGTATGGATCACAAAAAGACAATGGATCCACATCATTAAAGTCATCACAAACTCTTCTAACAAAGTAATAGTTGGCACATCAGGAGACAAAGAAGTTGTCAAACACATCTTTCCTCAGAAAATAGAGGCACAATCCGTGACAGTCGGCATTTTAAGACAACTTTTGAAAGAAGCAAAGTGGTTGTCAATATGTAAATACCTCTTTCTTGAACCAGAAATGAGTTTTGAAGTCACTTGTGACAACAAGATAGAAGCATGGATGTATTGTTTGCCCTATTATATGGCCATAGTAGAGATTGAGACAGAGCTAGAAACATAGACAAAAGTTGAAAAAGATGCTAAAGTAGAGGCAAAGGACATAACACAGAGTCTTTTCTTCTCTTACAAAAATCCCACAAAGGTAGAAACAAATTTTGAAGACGATGAAGATGACAATGAAGAAGAGGATTATGAAAGCAAGTTGGAAGAATCTATCCTACTCACAGAAGGCATAGATGAGGAAGAAGTTTTAGAAGTTTCAAAGGCAGGAAATCCCCTATTGTTAGAGAGAATGACTCTAGTACCTTTTGGACTGAGACTAACGAATCACATCACATGCAAAACCTCCATAAGAAATGGATTAAGCAAAATAAGACTTCCTTTAGCAGTGTCTCTTGTCGCCCTAATCAACCCTTCTCAAGAGAAGATGATGATGATACAACTTGCCAACAACCACTAGTCTTGCAGACCAATCAGAACTCTGAAGGTTCTTATTATGTGACATTCTTGGATGCATCCTTGGCAGACAAGTCCTCAAGCCAAGAAGTAGCTCATCCTCAAACCAAACCCAAAATAGCAATGATACACTTTTAGCTCCTTAAAATTTCCATCCCTAAGCTCAAAAGGCATACGCCTCACTATTTGTCAAACAGGATGGCTACCTTCTTTCAAAAGAATAGTATGCACAACCAGACTAGGAGGAATATCCCTCAGCTCATCATAGCTTCAGGCAAAAATATCACAAAATTCTTGGATCAAGGACATGTATTCCTTCCTCTCTTCTAGACTAAGGATAGATCCTAATTTAACCAATCATGGTTCATCCAATGTACTGAAATCTAGTCAATTGCATCCGCATCTCTGATTCTATCCTAAGCTTCTATTAGCTCATTCAGAGTCACTTGGTGGACATCTTCTATAGAAGTGGACCTCTCTCATGATTCATCGCTTGATGAAATCTCACTACTAGAAGGATCCTCTACTGCATCTAATTCTTTGGAGGATAAATATACTCTCTTGTTTTGAGGAGATATAGGATATGCATCCACTATTACACATCTAACACATTAGCCAAAAATCAGACGACCAGTGGGTGTATCAACTTAACTGTCGATTTGCAAGATCCTTGGATTTATTGATAATACTTGATTGATTGACCACCCTGCAAATCTAATAATCCTAAAGTCCAAAATACATTCCACATTAGTAATAGTCACGTGGACTTTGGTAATGCAACCTTCTGGTTGTTGCCCTAAATTGTCATCATCAACCATTCAGAGAATTGTGGAGGCATCCTTTTAGATTTCTAGTCCCAAGTTTTTCATCAATTCTAAGCTCATAATGTTGATGTAGGATCCCATATCAACAGTGGCATGATCCACTAATATGCCATCAACATATGTTGCCACCCTTGGGCAATGCTTTTCAACGTGTTCAAACCAGCCATCTCCCACATGGGCTATTCTCAATGGTCCAATGATATACCCAGTGCATATGATCTTCTTAAACTCTTAATGCACTCCTGGAGATAACTTGATTAGCTACATGAGATTCATACTAGGCTTTGTCTCATAAAAAGAATTGGCTAAGTCAAATTATGAATAATAAGCAATGGTTCTCTTCTCCTACCAAAACATTCTTTCTCTTAGTCTCGCTGAACAGGCTTAGGTGCATCTTTCTTGGCTTTTACCTTCTTCTTTGGTAACGCCTTATTGGAGTCATTTTTTCCATAAATAGCTTTTAGAATTTACCTCAATAGTTTTTACATTATTGCTATTGTTTAGAATTTACCTCAATAGATTTTACATTATCGCTATTCTCTTATCATATTGTTTAGAATTTACCTCAACAAGTTTTGCATTATCACTATTATCTTATCATCTTGTTTAAAATTTACCTCAATAGGTTTTACATTATCACTATTGCCTTCTTTAACCTTTTGTCCTATTGTAATGGCTCATAAATTGGAAGCCTCAAAGTGGTGTTAATATTCACAACTTTGATAAGGCTCACATCACTACCACTAGACAAATCTTCTATGATGCCTTTTCTTCTCTACAATATTTTCTCTAGTCCCTCATCTTGCTAAATGTTATTCCCTTGTGCTCGATGATTAATCGGACCTGGCTACTTACTCCCTTGCTCAAGGGAGCTAATCTTGCTCCAGCATGTACTAGCTACATGGCCAAACTTCCCACATATGTCGCACTTGACATTAGGATAGTTTCTCAGAAAGTGATCACTAGCATACCACTTACAACTAAATCTTGATGGGCCACCCTCTTTAGGATGTCGACTTCCTATCAAGTTTTGCTACTTCTTTAGGAAATCAACATCTATGACTATTTGTTTATATTGTTCTGTTATCATATTGGCATAATGCTTTATCATTTCCTTGAGTTTCCTAAGAACATTTGATGCACTAGACTCATAATGGTGATCATCCACTTACTATTTAGCTGGCCTAACCACTTGATTAGGGATCGGCTGTTGATTAATTGACATGACTTTAGGGTTTGTCATTTGGCTTCTATTATTTAGTGGAACCATTTGGCTAGCCATCATATCAGCATAGTAACATAAGAGGAGCCAACAACATATGGGCACATTGTTTCCACTGGTCAATGCATAATTATGTCAATGATCTAGACTAGAATTTCGATTTTTCCTAGATGCATAGGCTGCCTCTAAGCATGACTCTACCTCATCTGCTCATGTAATAGTAGTATCTATATCAGCAAGAGCAACACTACTAAACTACTCTTGGAAATTGAAGTCTAATCCATGTAAAAAGTATAGCAATTGGATAGTAGGTGGAATATGAATAGAGGTTTGCAATGTGCAAAACACCTCTTTCAATTTCTTGGCATATTCTTGAGTATTCTCTCATGAGGCTCTTGATGTGTTATCTTGAGGGTTGAGATGACCTGATTTTTTGGCTGATTTTTGTTATTTTTGTGGAATGGATAGTTGGTTTTTGATGGATTTTGAGTTATGTTTAGCTGTTTTGAAAGTGTTTGGGAGTATTTTGGATGAGGTTGATTGTTTTTTGAGAAGCTAATGATGGTTTATAGTAGAGATATGATGTTCTGACATGTTCTATTGTTGTCCTATTAATGTCCAATTGTGCTTATTTGAGTCTGTTGACCTTCTATTTTGCTCTATTTTTCTTCTATAATGAGGAGTTAGGATGATGAATGATGAAGTTTGAGAGTGTTTGGAATCTTGTTGATTGATTCTTTATAGTTTTGAATTATTTAAGTGAACTAAAAGCTTTCTGATAACCTATTAACCCTCTCTTGACCATCTATAGAGTCTATGTTTTTGTTTTTTGTTCTGTTCTATATGCCTTTGTAAGTGTGATGATGGTGAATGTGTAGCTTGGAGAAGTTTACCAACCATGAGAAGAGATGAATATAAGTTCAAAATTGCTTGAAGAAGTAGTTGTTGAAGACTTGAAGTAAAGAATGAAGTGAGAGTGATAGTAGTGAGCTCGTAAGGGACATTGTAGTATTCCTGGTGACCTTTCATACTAGATATACCTCTTGGGAGGGGTATCCACGACCAAAGGGGGGTTATGGATTATTATTCTTAATTATCTCATTTTACTATTGAGGGAAAGCATGTATGAGAGAGAGAGAGAGAGAGAGAGAGAGATCTATGAAAAACAATGTATCTATGAGTGAGAGATTTTAAGAAAAAGCTATGTAACCTTGAAGAAGAATACTATGTAATAGTTTCCATTCTAATGGGACCTAAAATGGGCCGACATTGGCTATAGTACTAGCCAGACCTTTGACATGCACAAGACAACACCACGGCCTCATAGCTCAGGAGTGTCTACAAGATACATTGCCCTAGCATCGTACGTACATTTTGCATTTGTATCATATTTGTAGTCCAACCATTAACCTTCTTACACTCCTCAAAGGGAGACCCTACACATTTTGATGTAATTCACCACGTAGAACAACATAGGAGGCACCCCTCCGCTGATTACCACGGCTCCACTATGACCCTCCTACACCTTAGGGATTGGCCCCTCGATGCATCGCTAACACATATAACACATACAAAATAGACTCTGCTCTTGGTATCAATATTATATCATTCCATGAATGTACCAGTCCTCACTTACTTGTCCCCTAAGACCCACCGTCAAGTCCTACAGCTTGGGTTCCTTACTCTCTCCAGTGTGAGTCATTTATAATTCAACCAATTGCTATGTATGCCAGGAATAGATACCATGTGTATGATTTATGCAATAGTGAATGACTTATTGTGCACAAATAATTATGGTTTGAAATCAGCCTGTGTCATGCAAAAATAGTCCTTTTAATGAATTTTCGCTAATACGCAATGTTTCATTGCAAGAACCTAGCACCAAGGCGAACCTCGTGCTGCTAGATCAATTATTTCCAAATAAACCGCATTCTAGATGTTATGCATAAAGGGAATAATCAGACTTTGTATTATTTCAGCGCTTAAACTGTTGTATAACATCATCCCTCATCTCACCGTTTAAATTTTGCTACGTTGCATAGGTGTAGAGGTTCTTTTATGTCATTTTTTGTACGTAAATTACACAAAGGAAAAGGCCCAAACTAAGGCTTAGCCTCATGCTTCAACCCTGTCAAAAATTCACATACATAGATCTCATTTTTCCATTTTTTTCAAATGCAAGAAATCCATTTTTTCCCATTTTCTCTATTTTTTTCTATTTATTTTTAATAGAAAATAGGTTTTTCCTGATGATTAATCATTGGAACTAAAACTCAGCATTTTCCATTATTTACCCCATGTCCACTCATTTTTCCCACTCAAAATCAAAGAAACTATCAATTTCCATCAAAACTTGTGTTTTTTCGGGTTTTGAAAATTTATAATTGCTGTAAATCAATACGGATTCTACATAATAATGATTGTAGCCCTCAAACATAATGCAAGGAACATTCAAATAAAATTTCAGCCCATGTGCACACCATTTAGACTATGAAAGATAAAAAACAAGGACAATTCTTTCATAAAATAGAGCACACCGCCTTTTTGCGTGTTTCAGGTTTTTTGAATATTTAATTGGGACAGTGTATCGACCAACCATCTATGGATTTCAGCATAGATCTTAAACCTTCAGCCTCCTCAGCCTCTTGGAACAATCCGATGCCTCCCGGACAATCATCCATCTCCCGATTCTCTTCTTGATTCTTGCCACATGAAGTGACTCTATGCAGGAGAGAGAAAGACTGAATTCTGATTAGGCCATCCGGGCAGCCATTCCACGCAGGGAGACCGACGACGAGGAGCAAAGATAGAGTGTAGATCAGCCATCCAGTCAGTTGTTGCGGGGGTTGCTTTTAGGCTCTCCAACCCCTCTCTCCATCAATCGTAGCCATGGCGCCCTCTCTCTGCTCACGTCGAAAAAAACGGACACCCCCCTCCCATGAAATTTATTTTTTGTTGGGCTCCAAGGGGAGCCCCCAAAAGGCATACCCTTTGGGCCCCCTAAGTCCTATTTACACTTGGCCTTTGGCCCTTGGCCTTCCGGGCACTCAGGTTTCCTCGTCCGATGTCTGATTCGCGATCTATAAATTTTTGCTTGACCATCTTGAAGTCCCCCACTGTCGGACATCTCCCAGGGTCTCGTCTGACACACCAAAAAATGATGAGAATTCACCAATTGTCGTCTAGTGGGTTTTTTAAGCACCTTCGAGCATTGCCGCTTAAAATCGTGCTGATTGTAACTACCGCCTTTGACGAATTCTATTTTTTCCCTGAAATTCAAAAATTTTGGCTATTTTTAAGTACTTCTTGGCATCAAAAATCATCCGTCAGGGCGACTCAGCCCGTTGAATCCCAAAACATATCTTCACATAAAAAAAACCACAAAGAGCATCAAGCTGATACAAAAAAGATACACATCAAAGCACAGCACAGCTCTCACCCTACCCCCTGTCAAAACCAAGGCATGAAATACACGAGGAGTAGGCCAGCATAATCTGGCAAAACACCCAAGCTAGTTGCTAACCAATTGCTCCAACACAGCCAAACTAAAAAGAATAAGCAAAGAGGTCATCCTAAGTGGTGATCTGAACTACCTACCTAACTAAGGACAACTCCACTAGGAGCTCCTACTAGGTGAGGACTCCTATAGCCTGATCAACAAATATTATCTTTTAGCACATTGCTCTTTTAGCCTCTTATTTTCCATACTCGAGCGTGTAAAAAGGAGGGATCTGAGCGTAGTGACCGAAGGAGAACACGGCATCGGCCTCAGGTCTTGTGTCGGTACCCAAGAACCTACCAAGCCCTCGCAAGGTGACACTGAATCCTTTTCTAATGCTCACTTTTATTTTTGCTTCAACCTGCTTGTATTCTTTGTTCTTCAGCTAGATGCCACCCCTCGAAAGACAAAGCATCGACCCCTGGTCTGGTCTCGTCCCTAGGAACCTACCAGGCCTTCACAACGCGATAAACAACAGCTCAAGGATTTTCCTTTCTTTCCTTTTCAATTCTTATAGGGGTTAGAACCCCTTTTTACACATCTCTACACATTCATATATTGTATGTCATATATTTAGGGTTTTTACTCTTTCCATCATTATTTTAAAAGGCTTCTCTAAGTGCCTCACAATTAACAAGAACTTCTAGAACGGCCGCCTAGCAGGTCAGCAGAATAGGGTCACTAGAATTGCCTTCTAAAATAGGTATTTCAATGCTTGACAATGCCTTTGTAGGAGGCAATGACTACTCAGACCTCCCCCAAACATACAGAGCCTAAACATGGGACTTCATGCCTCAAGTGCCAGTCCCCAACAAACAAAAGAAAGTAACCATTACACGCACATATATCATTAATTGCTTAAGGGAAAAGACCCATAAAGGGGAAGAAACCACCTGGAATGGCCACAATAAGCTCCTCCGTAGCAAAGGCTCCCTCCAGTGACTTCGTCAACCTATATGGTGCAATCATTAAAACAAAAAACCATTAACTGCACCTGCACCAAATAGATATGGAGCCTTCTTGGCCTAAAGAAATCAAACATGACACGACAAAACTAAATGGCCCTCCTGGCCTAAGGAAATACATCATTAAAACCTTAAAACAATTGGCCCTCTTGGCCTAAAGAAAGCAAGCAAACCACTCATATAGATCCCTCCTTGGAAGAAGGCAGATATACGAAAATACGCTCCATTCCAATGGGAAAAATAGGGCTCTCAGCCCTAAACAAAATGCATCAAGTTGTGACCCATACCTCCTGCATATATAGCAAGAGGCATACGCATCACATGCCATCTGATCAACCTATGGGTCCAAGATAATAGTGGTAGATGGGTCTTGGACACTCTTTGCATTACCCATATCAACCATCATTTTCCATATAACGCATGGCCTGATAACATTCCCCACAAGTGACCACATCCCGTCTCATTATCATGAGCGACATCCGGACTAGGATCACAGTTGAAGAAGAGGTCCTCTTCATAAGCAAAATAGCTAAGGAATCCACAAACTGATTCCAATAACGTGGAATGAGCTGAAGAGATACGCTCTCAAATTCATCAAGTAGGGTTATAACAGTTCGATGATACATACGAAAGATGGGATTCTGGACTGTATATGTCCCATTGAGTTGATTTAAGATCAGATGGGAATCCCCCTTTATCAACAACCTCCGTATACCACCTTTCTTGGCAATATTCAGTCCCATAATTAAGGCTTTATATTGTGCCATGTTGTTAGTGAATCCTACCCCGAGATAAACAACTAATTTCATTGCAACCCTACGTTGGTGATCTCAGATAACTACTCCAACACTCCCTTTTTTATTAGGCCCCCGGGACGCTCCATCAAAGTATAACGTGTACCTCCATAATGGGTTTACATAGCCAGCCATCAAGGACTCCCCTATTCATAATTATGATAGTCAAAATTCAACATATTTAGAGGATGAATTGATGGCTCAATCCCACCTTCTTCATTAAACTCAACAAGGATGCTTGTCAAAATTGTAAACAGTGATGATAGAAAACTTTGATCTCCCACACAAAGGTACCGTCTTCTTGCTCAATCACTTTGTATCCTTTACTCCACCATATAAGTTTCCCCTGGTGATATCTTTGCTCGAGATATGGGTGCTCCAAATAAGCAATTAACCGCTCCATCAACTAGTTTAATCTCTCCTGTAGGTCTCAAATCAACCCCAGCATAGACCTGCAATCCATTTAGTGCGTTAGCATATTTAAAAATAATAAGGTTTACCATTATTAAGATTAACCTTATTCTTAAATTCCACTCCTTGTAGATCAGCTAATAAAGCTATGGACTTATTTTTACCTAACCGAACTATATTGTAAGGGCCATCCCATGTAGGTTCGAGCTTTCTTGGAAATAGCTCCCTACGTGCATCGTAGTACAAAACTAACTGTCCTTTCTTAAAGGTATATTTCTTTGCTTTTAGATCATGCAACCGCTTCATCCGACGTTTAGCCACCTCCTGGTGCAACAGACTCTGCAATTTAAGTTCATCCAAGTGGGCTATAGTCGTAAACTGCTCAAATAGGGCATCTTCATCACCCAAAGAATGATTAATTGTGAATCTAATGGTTGGAAACTCAATTTCTAAGGGCAAGACACACTCCTCGCTGTAAACTAATTTAAATGGGGTGTGGCCACTAGCTCGTTTGAACGTCGTATTATACGCCCATACCGCCACATATAATTTTGTATCCCAGTCCCACTTCTTTTTGGAGACTATCTTGAATAGAATACCCACTAGCTGCTTATTAGTACTTTCAACTTGTCCATTGGCTTGCGGATTATAGGGGGTCATCTTATTATGCTTAATTTTCCATGCTTCAGTTAGGCTTTTTATTACCTTGTTCAAAAAATGGGTTCCACGTTCGGATACTATTTCCTTTGGTGGACCAAAATGGCAGATGATCTGCTCAAGTAGGAAACTCGCAGTCTCTTTTGCATTGTCTTGCCTTGTCGCCCGTGCTTCTAACCACTTTCTTGGCAATATTCAGTCCTATAATCAAGGCTTTATACTCTGCCATGTTGTTAGTGAATCCTACCCCGTGATAAATAGCTAATTTCATTGCAACCCTACATTGAGGATCTCGGATAACTACTCCAACACTCCCTTTTTTATTAGGCCCCGGGGATGCTCCATCAAAGTATAACGTGCACGTCGATAATGGGTTTACATAGCTAGCCATCAAGAACTCCCCTATTCATAATTATGATAATCAAAATTCAACATATTTAGAGGATGAATTGATGGCTCCATCCCACCTTCTCATTAAACTCAACAGGGATGCTTGTCAAAATTGTAAACAATGATGGTAGAAAACTTCGATCTCCCACACAAAGGTACCGACTTCTTGCTCAATCACTTTGTATCCTTTTCTCCACCAAATAATCTTCCCCTAGTGATATCTTTGCTCGAGATATGGGTGCTTCAAATAAGGGATTAACTGCCCCATCAACTAGTTTAAGCTCTCTCGTAAGTCTCAAATCAACCCCAAGATAGACCTGTAATGCAATTAGTGCATTAGCATATTGAAAAATAATAAGCTTTAATCTTATTAAGATTAATCTTATTCTTAAATTCCACTCCCTATAGATTAACTAATAAAGTTGTGGACTTATTTTTACCTAACCAAACTATCTTTTAAGGGCCATCCCATCTAGATTCCAGCTTTCTTGGAAATAGCTCCCTACGTGCATTGTAGTATAGAACTAACTACCCTTTCTTAAAGGTATATTTCTTCCCTTTTAGATCATGCAACTGCTTTATACGACATTTAGCCACCTCCTGCTGCAACAGACTCTGCAATTTAAGTTCATCCAAGTGGGCTATAGTCGTAAAACGCTCAAATAGGGCATCTTCATCACCCAAAGAATGATTGATTGCGAATCTTATGGTCGGCAACTGAATTTATAAGGGCAAGACACACTCCTCCTTGTAAACTAATTTAAATGGGGTGTGGCCAGTGACTCGTTTGAACGTCATACTATACACCCATACCGCCACATATAATTTTATATCCCAGTCCCACTTCTTTTTGGAGACTATTTTGGATAGGATATCCACGAGCTGCTTATTGGTACTTTCAACTTATCCATTTGCTTTCGGATTATAGGGGATCATCTTGTTATGCTTAATTTTCCATGCTTCAATCAGGCTTTTAATTATCTTGCTCAAAAAATGGGTTCCATGGTCCGATACTATTGTCTTTGGTGGACCAAAACGGCAGATGATCTGCTCAAGTAGAAAACTGGCAGTCTCTTTTACATTGTCCTACCTCATTGCCCATCCTTTTGACCACTTTGTAAAGCAATCAGTTACTACTATAATGTATCTTTTTTGAATAGTAGACTACGGGGTAATAGGTCCCAAAAAATCGATGCCCCACTTCTCAAATGGAAGGATAGACATAATTGGCGTAAGTGGACGCTTCATATTCTCTCTACTGTCATGTCTTTGACATGTATCACATCTCTTGACATAATCAAATGAATCCTGGAAGATGGACGGCCACTAATACCCAACTCTTAAAGCCTTCTGTGTCGTTAACTGCCAACCAAAGTTCCCTCCACAGGTGGAGTCATGGCACTCTTCCAGTATAAATGGAACCTCATCAAGCATCACACATTGGCGATAGATATCATCAACACCCTGCCGATAAAGTGTTCCTGCGATCAAGGAAAATTTCAATGCATGTTGTTTAATTTTCCTCTTCTTCGATTTTGATAAAGTAGCTCCAGTCTCTCCCATAGAAAGATAGTGCCTTATAGCAGCATACCAGGGGGGAATAGACGCCGTATCAATCTTGAACAAAGTTTCCATATCACTTCCTTCAGCCGAGACCTCTTTTGGCTCTCCAAAATCCACAAGACACTCTACAATGCCCTGAAGCTTTGATGGCTTGCTCTTAATCTCATAATCAAATTCCTCCAAAGTGATTAACCATTTTGCTAAATGATCATGCTGTTGTAACTTATCCAACAACAATAAAAGCCCTTCCGCCTTCGTATAAAAAACCACCTTCTCATAAAGAATGTAGCGCCTAAACTTTTTGGTTGCAAATACCATTGCAAGGTACAACTTCTCCATATAGATTTAGTTCATTTCCGATATGCCCAACTTTCGACTAGCAAAAGCTATCGGATGGTACCACTTATCTTCCCAAATTTGGAATAAGCAGTAGCTAATACTATACATGGTTGCTGCTGAAAATATATAGAACATTTTGCCCCTTTTAGGTGCTTTTAAAACAGGTGCTTTGGCAAGCTCTTGCTTCACATCATCAAAAGATATTTTGCAAGCATCATTCCATGCAAACTGATAGTTAAAGGACAATAGGTTCATCAATGGCAACGCTCTTTCTGCTAGGACATTGATAAACCTCCGATATTACCATATCGATGAGAGAAAGCTATGCACTTCCTTTGGAGTACGCGGTGGACTTATGGCAACTATGACCTTGATCTTTTCAAGGCCAGTCCCAATCCCTACAGAACTGACCACATGGCCTAATAATAGCCCATAAGGGACTCCAAAGACGCACTTTGGTGGGTTGAGAGCTATGCAAAATTGTCTGCAACGCTCGAAACACTTCCACAAAATAATCAACTGCCTTTCTCTTACGGTGGCTGCCCCTAGGTCATCAATGAATACTTTCAACTCCTCTAAGGACATGTCACAAAAGGTCTTGTCGGTTGTTCTTTGCCAAGAACCAGGTGCATTACATAACCCAAATGCCATCACATGGTACACAAAGTTACCGAAGACAATAAAAAATGTCGTTTTCAGCTTGTCTTGCTCAGCAATCGCCATTTGGTTATACCCTGCAAAGTAATCCATGAACGAATATATTTCCCTACCCACCAATTGTTCCAAAATTTGGTCAATAAACGGCAATGGGTAGTAATCTTTAAGAGTGTTTATTTAGCTCTCTAAAGTCTACACAAAGATGGATTTGATTATTCTTCTTCTTTCTAATCACAACTGGTGAACACCATTCAGTATGCTAAACTAGAAAGATCAAACCCGCCTTCCGCAACTTTTGAACTCTTCAAAAAGCCCGTCCCTTAGTTCAAAAGGCATACGCCTTACTTTCTGATGTATATGGCAGGTACCTTCCTTTATAGGAATGGTATGCACAGCCAAACTGGGAGGAATACCCCTAAGCTCATTATAGCTCCAAGCAAACATGTCTTGGAACTCCTGAATCAGGTACACATAGTCCTCTCTCTCTTTCAAACTAAGCATGGAACCTAATTTGATTGGCCGCGAATCATTAGGTGTGCCAAGGTCCAACTCAATAACGTCCGCATCTCTTATTCAATCTTGAGGCTCTATCGGCGCATTCAAGGTTATCTGATAAATATCCTCTGTGTACTGGACCCTTCTTTAGATCCATCGCTCGAGGACGCCTCACTACTAGATGGATCTACTGTTTCTAGTTCAATGGAGGATAATGGAGCTCTCTCACTCTGAGGAGACTCCGGGTAAGCATCCACTATTACATGATGGGCACCTCAACCTAGAATCACTTGATGAGTAGGTATATCAACTTAATAGTATGTCCATAGAATCCATGACCTACCTAGTGAAACTCGATAGCTAGGACATCCTGCAAACCTTATCACCCTAAAGTCTAGATAGCATTCCATGCTCGCAACTGTAACATGTACTTTAGTGATGCAACCTTCCGGTTGTCTTAGACTATCATCAGCCATCCTAAGAAGTGTGAATCCATCTTTATGGATCTCTAGACCTAACCTCTCTATCAAATCTGAACTCATGATATTGACGGAGGATTCAGTGTCCACCATAGCGTGCTCCACTAATATTCCATCCACATATGCTGGAACCCTAGGGCAATGCTTTTTAGCATGATTGAACCAATCTTCTCCCACTCTAGCTATGCCCAAAGGTTCTACAATATACCCTATACGTAGGATTTTCTTGAATTCCTTGTGTACTCCGCGAGAAAGTTTAATCAATTGTAGGAGATTTACGTCTAATTTAACTTTGCAAAAAGAACTTGCTAGGTCAAAGTCATGGTAGTTAGCCAAAGTTCTCTTCTCATGCCAAACCGTTCTCTCCTTTGGTCTTTCAATTGACTTTGGTGCCTCTTTTTTAGCCTTTACCTTCTTTCTTAGCAATCCTTTATCCTTCTTGGGATCAACTTTACTACCAACAAGTCTTAAATGTCCACCTTCCATATCAGGATTCAGGACTCACTTTTCCCTAGCATCTTACTTAGGGCTTCCCTCGACAGGTTTTACAATCCCTTTGTCACCCTCTTTGATATTTTGACCTCTTGTTACGGCTCGTAGATTAGACGTTTCATCATTGACACGTACGGCCTCAATAAGGCTCACTCCACTGCCATGATGCAACTTCTCTATAGTAGCCTTTCCTCGTTGCAGTATTTGTCTTGGTCTTGCATCTTGCTGGAGATTATTCCCATGTGCGCGATGGTTAACTAGGCCTCGTTTACTCCCTTGTTTGAGAGAACTGATCTTACTCCAACAGGTAGCAGGTAAGTAGCCTGACTTTCTACAAATATCGCATTTGACATTTGGGCAATTCCTAGGGAAATGTTGGCCATCACACCACTTACAACTGAATCTTGAGGGGACACCCTTTTTAGGGCATCGACTCCCTATCAAATTCTACTACTTCTTAAGAAAATTGACCTACACAGCTATTTTTCTATATTGTTTAGAGATCATATCGGTATAGTGCTTCATCATGTCCTTAACTTCACCAAGGACATTAGAGGCACTCGAATCATAGCCGCGATCATCGATTCATCATCCCATCGGCCTAACTACTTGATTAGGAATTGGCTGCTAACCTATTGGGACAACATTAGGATTCATTGTTTGGCTTCCACCACTATTGAGGCCGCCTGACTAGCCATGGGCATAGTCATACAAGGAGGGGCCGGTAACATAGGCGAGTTTGGCATGATACTCCCTCTCCCATTCGCATTTTACATGGGGTCCCCTTGACTCCCATTGGTCAAGGCCAAATTATTACCATTCAAATTTATCCTTGCTACATAAGCCGCTTCTAAGCGCAACTCTACTCCTTCTACTTGGGTAATAGCAGTGTCAATGTTGGCCAAAGCGACACTACTAAGCTACACTTGGATATTAAAATCCAATCTATGTAGGAAATATTGCAACTATGAAGCCATTGGAATGGGGATATAAGTATTTAGTTTGCGAAAAACTTGCTTTAGTTTCTTGGCATAGGCCTGGACATTCTCATTTAGTTCTTGACGTGTTACATTCAAGGCACGCATCCAATACTGCCCACCCCTTTCCAAGGCAAACTCTCTATGAAAAGTTGTGAAGAATTGGGCACTGCTAGTTATGGTTCTGGCTTCTAGATCGTGATACCATACTGGCACTCTTCCTTTTAACGTCATGTTGAAGAACATGATTAGGTGTCCTTCGTCTTGGATCTGATAGTTGAACATGAGCGTTTGAAACTGCTTAATATAGAGTTCTCCATCTTCTTCTACTAACCCATGGAAAATGGGCAAAGGTGCCCCTAATCCCGATAAATCCAGAGTACGTGCTGGAATTGTGATGTGATGGGATCCAAAATGGGCTGGCATTGGCTATAGCACTAGCCGGACCTCTCACATGCATAAGACAACACCATGGCCTTGCGGCTAGGAGCATCTACAGGACACATTGCCCTACCATCGTACGTACATTTTGCATTTGTATCGTGTTTTGTAGTCCAACCCTTAACCTTCTCAAACTCCTCAGAGGGAGACCCTACACATTTTGGTGTAATTCACCATGTAGAACAACATAGGAGGCACTCCTCGGCTGATTGCCACGGCCCCAGTGCAACCCTCCTACAGCTTGGGGATTGGCCCCTCGATGCATCGCTAACACATATAACACATGGGAAATAGACTCCGCTCTTCGTACCAATATTATATCATTCCAGAAATGTACTAGTCCTCACTTACTTGTCCCCTTGGATCCACCATCTGGACCTACAACTTGGGTGCCTTACTCTCTCTAGAGTGGGTGATTTATACTTCAACCAATTGCTATGCATACCAGGAATAAATACCGTGTGGACCCATCTAACCAGGCAGTCCATCATCAATGTCCACATGTGTTGAGCTTGTCATCTCACACAAGGTGCACCGTGATTTATTTTAAGAGCGCCCATGCAAATTGTAAAGGTAGATGGGCGATAGGAAGGAAGCTAAGAAGATAGGAGGAAAATGGGAAAAAGAGCCTAGGCCATAACCGACCATGTAAAAATGAGGATAAGGGGATTACCACCCAAAAGGGATTTAGGGCTTTGTATATAAAGTTCAAAAAGTGAATGACAGCTCATTTTTTGGTATGTGACAAAGTGGAATCTTCTTCTTCTCTCCTTCTCTTCTCTTGCTTGCTTGTGAGTGCTTGAGAGAGGGAGTGTGAGGGAGTGAGGGAGTGAGCTTTTGAGAGTGAGGGATCTTGGAGGTGAAGCTCTCCACCTTCTCCTCTCTTATTCTTCTCTTCTCTTCTCTTCTCTTCTCTTCTCTTCTCTTCTCTTCTCTTGCATGTGGCTATGGAGGATGGAGCTTGGAGGAAGAGGCTTGCGTATACTTGAGCTTGCATCACGAATCGTGGAGCTATCGGAGTGCTCGAGAGAGGAAGCAACTCAATTGGGCATCAAGGTAAGCTCATTACACTCCTAGAGAGGGATAGCACGTCGGCTATGTGAGAGGTAGCCATTAGTGCTTGCTTGAAACTCTTGAACAATAAGTGGTCCATGGGTCTTGCCAGTTGAGCTTGTGCATGCCACTACATTTTGGTTCCATTTCTAAGACCAATGGATTTAAGCTTAAGTGCTTGCGTGCTTCAAATCGAGCATCGAAGTAAGGGTTCCATCCCCAAACCGAAGCTTAAGGTAGATAGGAGGTTTTGGCTCTTTAATCCATGCTACAAGTATTTTTTATCTTTGATGGTTAGTTTAGTAGGAGAAATTAGTTCAGTAATTTTCTTTGTATTCTTGTCACATTTAGAGTAGGCTAAGGTTAGAAAATCGGTTGGAAAAGTGTAGGGTTTGATGTTGTAAAACATGCCAAACAGGGCATAGATCAGGAGAAAGGAGAGTTGAAGGGGGTTGAGACCAACAAGCAAGGGGGTAGGAGTGGCAAGAACTATGTGGAGGAGGGGTTTACCAGTCAGGAGACCAAGTGGAAGCTCATTTGAAACCCTGGGTGCCTGAGAGAGAGAGAGAGTGAGAGCTTCATTGCGTGGACTTGCTTCAATCTCATCGCCAATGAGTTGATTGCCCACTATATGTATTCCCACACCTTCTCCTACATGTGTAGTTAGGATCTGAAGGTTCTCAAGCAGTGCGAAGGCTTCGATCGCTTGGTGCGGCAAATTTTATGCAAAGCTCGGTGAAAAACGCATCGCGTTTGGCCCGTTTGAGTGACTGCGATTCTGGGTTGAGTCCCAAAATCGACCCTCGGCCCACTCTGTATTCGGCCACTTAGCCAAACTCATTCGACCCGCTTGACTTGGCCCTCAACCGTTTGGCCATTCGGCCCACTTGACTTAGCCGCCCACCGCTTGGCCCTCCTAATCGACCATTCAAACGCTTAGTACTCGACCCAGTCAAATTAACCATTCGGCCCATCTTACTCGGACACTTGATGATTCGGCCCTTGGCCAAACAAGCTAACATTTGGCCCAGTCGAATTCACCATTTGAACCTCGGCCATTCAACCTGCTTGACTCAGCCATTTGGCCCTCAAACAACTGCATTCGGACTATTCGAATTCAACAATTGAACCAATTGCATTCGGCCCTCGGCCATTCAAACGGGCCAAATCAGATATTCTGCCCCTGCAATTTGGACTTGTTGATTCGAGTCTGAATTTTTAGAATCTTTTGAACATTAGACCAGACCACCTAGACACCGACTATTCGAATATCAAAAGACCACACAGATACTAGAGAAGCCTTTCTAGCATGAGGAACAAAGGAATCGGTAATACTCAAGGATAGAGGCGACGCTAGTCGACCATCTACCAATTCAACCTGACAACAGCATCAAGTGGAGTCTTAGAGCACTATCGAATCATGACAAGGCAGAGAGAGCAGTAGAGAACCCTATAAATCAACAAGGATGACGGCCAACCAAAAACCAGGCATATGAGCCTATCAAGCTAAACCCATGACAAGAGAGATAGAGTTGTTTAGGCACTTGTCTTCTCACTCACTCTGAATTCCAGCCCTCAAAGCATGATGGAGAAAAGCTAAAATCTTGATTTCACATAGTGCATAGAAAAGAGCACACACACGCACATATGCACAGAGTGAGGATAAGTTGAGGATTGGTTGTAATTGATAAGGATCTCACCTAGACATAAGAACTTGAAGGAACCCACCAGTAGGAAAAAACCCAAAGACATAGGCGGATGATTGAATCCTCGAAGAGAGGACTGAGCAAGGAATATAGCTAAAAACCAGACACATACTATTGTGGAGGTGGATCTACCCAGCCCTATCGACTTGATCAATGACTTGACAGTATAGGGGAGGCTTTTCTAAGGTTTTTCAACAGTTAATGAACCAATACGATGCTCAAACTCGGCTAGAACACCGCAGTAGATCGGTAGAGGACATCATAGTAGAACAAGATCAACAAACTAGGAACTTACGCCAGAGTTTAGAAATGTGAGAGATCCAGAGGGTGCTAGCCCTAGCAGGTAGGAATCGCTCAAAGAGCGAGAGAGCGCTAGAAGGAGATCTCACACTGAGCGAGCTCCTGACAAAGTGGCTACTAGATAACACAGCTGCAGAACAAAGCGCTATAGCATTGGCAACAACTCTACTAATGCAGGGTTAGGATTCAACCAAGGCTCTAAGAGCCAATCAAAAATCCATGTGGTAGCAAAACAGTTGGACAAATACAAAGCTACCGACGACCCATACAATTTTGTGGAGCAGTTTGAGCAGGTCTGTGAGGCCAACGGCCTCACTTATCCTACTCAATGCTCCCAAACCTTTGGACTGTGCTTAACTACCTGGTACACAAGTCTAGATGCTGCAGAGTGTGCCGATTTCAATGGCTTGAAAAATCTCTTCATTAAGAGATTTTTCGAAACTTGGATACTCCGATAACCTATTAGTGCGACTTATGAACATCAAGTAGAAAGAGAGAGAGGATATTCAAGATTATGTGATGAGCCTCTTTAAGAGAATTCCCATGGGTGAGAGACCGACCAAAAGGGCAGTATCCACAGTATTCCTCAACAAAATATAAAGCAAAGAGCTCTACAAAGCCTTGGCCGACAACTCAAGCTTATAGCGAGATGCACTGGCAAGGCTCTTTGAAGAAGCTATTAGAGTGGATGACCAGCTCAAGGAAAGAGGCTCTAGAGGCTCGAATCAAGAAGAGTCCAGTGCCAAGAGTTCCAAGAGAGCCTCAATGCTGAGTGAGAGAGCAAATCCAAGCACACAAGACAAAGGGAAGGGCACTGAGTCGGGACAAGAGCTAGCAGAGATTAGGATGGACATAGCCAAAAACTACAGGAGATGATGAGACGATCAACACACCCACACATCCAATGTGTGCATTGTGGCAGAGCCCACTTGGCAATTAAGTGTCAGGACCCTAGGTCACAACCTTGCACTAATTGTGGTAGGTTCGACCGTGACACCATGTGTTGTCGATTACCTCGGAGGCTCCCATACCCACAGCCTTATGATTAAACCCACCTTGTGAATAGGCCACTGAATTTCTTTGGAAGGGGAGCCCCATGGGCTCTTCTGGCACTCAATGACTCTAAACTAACCATCCCTAGGATGGAAATAAATCCTACAAGTATCCCTAGACCACCTAGACCCTATGTGACCCATCCACCAAGCGACACCCTAATCCACTATGTGGACAAGCCTAGTAGCGATGAGCCTTATGTAAACCCGTATGTGTCATAAGATGAGGAAGGTAATGCTATCCTCATGGACTATCAACCAATACCAATGATGGCATTGGGAAGAGGGAGAGGTAGAGGCCTAGGAGGGCAAGCCCAAGAGCCTGGACTTGTGGTCACCCAGGACATATTTGTTCGCGCTGCCCCGAGAGGAAGCAAGCAAACATAGATAAGGCTGACCTGAGATGCGCTGCGTGTGGAATCACTCATCTCTTTGTCGATTACTCTAGGAAAAACCCATCCTCTAGTTCAGCAAACGAGCCATCGATTCCATTGGGATTGTTTGGTGTCGAGACACTCAATGGGGAGGCCACACCTATCCCATTGCATGTCATGACCCATGTGCAAACAAAGCAAGCTGGCTTATCATTACCAGGGCCTAGCAACCTTGATGCAACCTTAGTTGGTAAAAAGAGTCAGAGACGAAGGAAGAAGAGACTAGATGCCAAGATCACCCTCAAAACTGAAAGTGTCACAACACTATCGGTTGGAAGGAAAGTCATTGACGTAGAGGAAGAAACATCGGCTTCACGGACAATGCTAAGGTTGGGGAGTGCCCCAATCTGAAGCCCCAACTTGAAGCCATCAAGAAGGTGAAGGAGTGGGTGAAGAAGGCCCAAGAACACCTAAAGGATGTTGAACCTATGCTAGAGGATGAGATCAATGATCTCTCAAGCATAAGCACACCAATCTCTCCCCCACAACCAAGATCAAGGGAGGCGATGGCACCACAAGCTAGGCCACCCAAACAAAGTCTAAATGCTTTTGGCCACCAAGCCAGTCAAGGCCATTGGCCAAGAACCACGAAGTTAGAAGAGAGGCAGGCAGCTAGCAACCTCCTCAATACACTAGTAACCACCCCTGTAACTCTTAGCTTAGGGAACCTGCTAAGGCAGCACCCAATGCTATGGCTGGAGGTGAAGGAGTGGGTTGAAGAACAAAATGAGCTAGTTGTCTCACAGACTTGCCTAAGCATGATGCAAAAACTCAAATACCGAGTCTGACGCTGCACTTCATGCCCAAATCCCTACACATCAACAACTTTTGGGAAGGTACGAAAATGCACGCAGTCCTATCGGTCTTAGCACTAGGGGATGTCACTAGAAAGGGGATCTTGGACACAGGGGCAGGAGTGAGTGTGCTAAGCCATGCGGTACTCCAAACTTGGGGCAACCCATCGGTTGAGACTGCTAGATTTAACGTCGCACTGGCAAATGGAATGAAGGTGAAGCTGTTCGAAGTGTTAAAAAATTAGCCAGTAAAGATTGCAGGGATCCAGTTCTCTGTTGACTTCATAGTCATGAAGGGAGTGGACTACGATATCCTACTAGGCCGACCCTGGATGCACAATGCGAGAGTTGTAGAAGACTAGGGCAACAGTCATTTCTTCTTAGGCAGTCGAACAGAAGCTCTGAGAGTGGAGATGGACACTTGGAAGACCACATCATTCAACCTAGGGCAACCCTGGATGCGCAATGCGAGAGTCATAGAATACTGGGGCAACAGTCTTATCTTCTTAGGCAATTGAACAAAAGCTGTAAGAGTGGAGATGGACACTTGGAAGACCACACCAGTCAACCTAGACACCATCTCCATCATGTTGAAGGGCGATGGATAGACTAGGAGATCCTATGGAGCTCTTACCAAGTATATCATGTGCCGTGAGGACAAGTGAGACTGGATGCACATTCTTGCCACCATCAACCTACCATTCTCAAATACTGATGAGGAGTACGAACAAACCATCAAGGCAACTAGTAAGTTCAAGGACACACCTTCAGTGGCAATCTGCATGATGACCAGGAGTCTACACGGAGGACCCGCTCAGGTTGCATTCCGAGTCCCAAGCAATAGACGCGAGCTCCAGCAGATCCTAGGATCTTTAACGAATCATTTGGCTAGTAATCCAGCAATGAACCTTAAGCCACTCGCTTGGATGAGCTTGAATGGCGATGGTCCAAGGTACACGATTTGAACTTGAATTACAATTGGGCCTTACTTCTTGACCAACAAGAAGGGAATAGTCAGAACTGGGAAAATCAGGAGCAATTGGACAAAGACAGCTCCGATGACAAATATGAGAATTGTTGTTCCTTCAATGATGAGAGCTAAAGGGAAGTCGATACCCTAGAGTAGGACATTGGGGGGCATATGATCGAACAAATAGAAGTAGACCCCAGATCACGCAAGTAGAGTGCACTTAGAGTAGAGAAATGAGTCAGACCCAAGGGTTGCGATCGAACTTGGTTGGAGCACATGGGTGCAATTGACTACAAGCAGGCATACCTAGCTCCGCCACATGATGCACCACTGCTGCAAACGAACTCACCTTCTAAGCTACGACTGCCAGGGGAGAGCCCCTCTTCTAGCGAAGACAAAGAGTTCAATTTTGAATCAGAAGTTAGCTCACATAGTGATCTTGAAATACCTCAACCTCCCAAGACTAGACACACCAAGGGGGACCTACCCATCCACCTAAGGTGCTAGTGGTTGAGGGAGAAACAACGAAAGCTACCTAAAGAGACGCAAACAAAAGAACAACAAGAACTGCAAGACCTACCAAAATGATTCACAAAGTTCAGAAAGGGAGATAGGGTGGTGATCTTGCTGGGAGCCAAACAGGAAGGGCAAGCAAGCGAACCAATCAAGGGATCCGCCAAGGTCAAGGAGGTCAATTTAGCTAAGGATGGGGAGACCCCACGACCTATCTTTATAGCAAATGACTTGGCTAAGCAAGATGAAGCAAGTCTCGTTACTCTCCTACGAGAGTATGTAGACGTGTTTGCTTGATCCCTAGAAGAACTTAAAGGGGTCAACCCTAGTGTGGTGACTCACAACATACCCATGTCACCTAATGCAACACCAATCAAACAGCGGGCATATCCCATGAACCCAAAGCACGCCCATGCTATCAAGAAAGAAATTGACAAGCTAATGAGAGCAGGATTCATCTACGAAATTGAACACACGGATTGGGTTTCCCCCATAGTCATCGTATTGAAGAAGAATGGAAAGATTAGAGTGTGTGTCAATTACAAGAAGGTAAACACAACTACGAAGAGGGATAATTGCCCACTATCGTACATCGAGTACACCGAGCACATGTTAAAGAGAGTAGCTGGCAAAGAGGCCTACAATTTATTGGACGTCTTTTCGGGATACAATCAGGTGCAAGTGCATCCTAACAATAGGCATAAGATGACATTCGCCACCACTGAATAAGGAGTCTTCGCCTACATAGTCATGAATTTTTGGATTGACTCATGCACCAGCCACTTTCCAATGACTAATGTGTACAATATTCAAATACATGCTGAGGAAGGAATTAGAAGTCTTCGTGGATAACTTCTGTGTTCACTCTGCTTGGCAAGAATACTTAGACAGACTCCGAGCAGTCTTTGAACAATATCGGCTATACTGCCTCTCATTGAACCCATTTAAATGCTAGTTCTGGGTGAAGCATGGATGAATCCTAGGACACGTGGTGTCAAAGAATGGCATTGCCACATATTTCTTGAAAATTAAGGTCATTGTCGATCTTCCACCCCCAGCTGATTACAAGGGTGTTCAGTGCTTCTTAGGACATATGGGATACTATCAACGGTTTGTGTTCAACTATGCATTGATTGCTAGGCCTCTACATAAGCTGTTGATCATATTCGAATGGACTGAGGAATGCCAATGCTCGTATGAGGAACTGAAAAAGGCTCTGACCACAGCACCAATTCTACGAGCCCAAATTGGACACTCCCATTTCATGTGCACATTGACACTTCAAAATTTGTCGTAGGAGTGGTGTTGTGCCAACCTGGTGAACACAACCTGGATTATCCGATGTCGTATCGCTGCGCATTCGAGGTGTGAAAACCACCCAAAAGTTGTGTGTGTGATTTGATACTTTGTACATATTTCGTTGTTGTGTTTACATTTATTTTCTACGTATAAGTATAGTGAGGAGGAGTTGGAAGCATAGCGGTGAGCAAGATGAGATGCTTTCAGCCTATGTTGAGCAAGGTCAAGTGGAAAGCTGTTTATTGTGCTACAAACAAATGCAAGATGAAGGTTGTATTCCTTCCAAGGTAATATGAGTCCTTAGCCTTCAGGCATGCATAGTAATCATAGAGAAGATGACATTACTAGAAATTGGACAAGCAAAGGTGACACAAATGCATTGAAGGATGTGTTGGATGATTGGGCTTCACCAAATGCAACTGATTATGATAACAGAACTGAATTACATCTTGCCGCTAGTGAGGGGCATTGCTCAATAGTGGAGTTGCTACTTCAGTATAATGCTCTTGTCAATCCGAACAAGTGTTATGCAAAATGGCTGATGCAACACTTCAACTTATAGATCATATATATCGGCTTCTTTGCGAGCATTATGGTATGCACGGGAAGTTGAAAAGGTGAAGGCCGCTTTTTTTGCGTGTGACATGCTATGAAAAGGACGAGTGGCTAAAAAGGGGGATTTTCTGGTTCGGGAAGAAAAGCCAATTTGGGAAGGTAAGGAGAAAAGAAAGGGGCCACTAATCCTGTCGAAAGGGAGTGAAAAGGGGGGGACTTGGACGAGCTCGGAAGGAAGACAGGGACGAGGCTGTAGCGAAGTGGAAGAGGAGGAACGGGAGGCAATGCAGCAGAAGAGACAGTCGAAGTTGATGAAGTGGGGTGACGTCGAATATGATCATCAGTAAAGACGACGGGACGCAGATCAAACGCGAAGAAGAAGAGATGCGCGGGATCACGGCATTAGCTGGCTGGCGTTGCGCTTTCGGGAGAGACAGACAGAAGACATAACGAAGAAGAAGGAGACGGCGAGAGAGAGAGAGAGAGAGAGAGAGAGAGAGAGAGAGAGAGAGAGAGAGAGAGAGATCCTCAGACCCAATTCCATCATTCCTGAGAGAGAGAGAGAGAGAGAGAGTGAGAGTGAGTGATCCTTTCAGACCCAATTCCATCATTCCCCGAGAGAAGCTGGGATCAGTTGCTGCAGAATGACGGCCGTTCATACCGTCCTGGGCATCGTAGGAAACATCGCAACAACAGCCTTCTATGTGTCATCAACGCCTACCATATATCAAATTGTGAAGAGATCATCAATGTTATCATCATCATCATCATCTTGTCAACGAATGCAATCAACACCATCATCGTGATCTTCTTCTTGTCTAGCACAATTGGAGATCGTGGCTTGCAGCTCGTACTGAATAACGTCAAAGCGGCACTCATGGCGGATATATAGTCGTGCACATTGAAGAGTCTTAATCGAAAGCTGTTGTGAAGTTTTTGGCCGCCTCACATCATCAACCAGAAGCGTCGGTGCCGCTTGTTGCTGGGACAGAGTAGAAGGAAGAACTTTGGAGAGCTCAGAATGAAGATAAAGGCTGAAGAAGGAGGACCGAAAACAGGAAAGCTAACGCTGAAGCAGAAGAGCCAAAAGATGACAAAAACTTCAAAGGTTGACGGCTGAAAAGAATGTGTCACAGTGATTTCACTTCTTTGCATGATTGCAACAAAGACAAGCTTCAGAACGTGTTTCAACAAGCGTCAATTTTGTCACCTATTTAGTCCACCACCATCATCGAATACATTGACGTCTCCTCTCCTTCTCCTAACCCGCTTCTCCCTAAAGACCCTTACGCATGTGTAAGTACATGTTTCTTGACAGATTTTGTAGAAGGGAAACCTTACTTTGAAGGGGACTTGCTTGGCTCTAGGACATTATGGTTGGCTCATATGCTACATCACTACAACAAAAAGGGTTTCTAGACGCGTTTGTGGACTTCAGTTTTTGAACAACCAATTTACGAATTGAATTTGTTTCCTTTACGAAATTGAAACTGTTGATGTTGATTAAGGATGTAAATGTCACGCTTGATTGATCTTCTATCCTGAAATTTAACAAGGACTTCTGAAGTTGCGACATTGCTTTCGAAACCCTTCGACATCTTTGGTGAACCCGACATGAAAGCGTCGCAGAAATTTCAGGATGGGAGATACTTCAGCCTCTATTTCAGCCTCTTCTACAACTCCAGCTGCGTCTACTTCAGCTCCATCAATGACTGCTGCGTCAAGTACTTCAACGGAGGATCTAAAGCAGATTTTGCAGAATATGTCCATGTATATGCAGCTCCAAAATCAGCAGACACAATTGTATATGCAGCAGCAGCAACAATTGCATCAACAGCAGTTGTCTCAGCAAAGGCAACTCTATTCGGAGCAGGAGAATGCAAACAGCGTGACTAAGGCTATTGAAGCAGTTGAGAATGAGAAGAAGCTATTTGACGGGCGTAATGTTTCAGCATATTTGAAGACATATGAGATCAAGATGGGGTTTTTCAAAGTTTGACAACACCTAAAAACATGCCATTTATTGTAACAATTTTTTGGCAAAACTGTATACAATTGATACCTTATTACTAAATTTTTACATGAATTTAATGCAGATGCAATGTTCGTTGTTGTTGTCTTTGGAGGCTGTGTCCTTGCAGTCTAGCTAGGAGATGTTGGTACGAGAAAGTTCTTGTATGAGAGGAAGGTGGAGTTTTAGATAAAAATTTGATAGGTCTATTTAGTGAATCTCAGCTATGACTGTTTAAAATTTTCCTGTAGGGATTAGTATTACTTAGAGGAGATAGGACCTTGTTATAAATTAGGAGTTTTCGGGGGAATTTTAAACAAACCACAAGGTCTTGACAAGTTGATAGGATATCTTAGTATTAATCTCAGGGATCGGGGATTTCATTAGTTATGCTACCTCCTAATGATGAAATTCTTTATGAAAAATACATAGCATTATGATTGTGATTATTGTCTACAGTAATACTGCAGTGATGATTAAAGGGTGATCATTAGATCATTGGTGATTATTATGGAGATTCCCTTGTGGAGAGACCTCCAAATTGTAACTACCCCCTTACTAGTAAAGCCGTTTTGGTAAATTGAAGGATTAGGTGATAGTGATCCCCATACCTAACAAGGGGCAATCCAAAGTAAATCCCCCATTTCTTAATTATCTACAAGCCTAATAGTGGAAGCCATTCAAGAGTGTCATTAGCTACAACACTTCAAATTTGGTCTTGCTTATTATTGAACCCGATAGGTCATAGAAGTCTTGAAAAGCCTCAAACAATGTGTTGAGTTGAATTCATTGGGCCATGATGATGTTGGAGTTATCCTCCACAAAGAATTGAATTATTACTTGCCCTAACATCATGCATCCTTAGATTTTGCAAGGTCCCTCTAGTCTAATCTTCTTAGCAATGGCTAATTCCTATGGCATAGAGAAGCAAGGCTATGGGACAACCTTGTCTCATAGACCTTTTTAGCTCAAAGGATTTGGAGACCGCCCCTTTAATGGATATTCTTAACTTCTACACTTGAAAGGAGTGTCATAATTATTCTAAAGAACTTCCTTCCAAAGACCATTGCTTCAAGGTAAATGCATACTAAATCCTAAAGAACGTGATTATATGCCTTTCAAAATCCATTCACTAGAAGGTAGTCCTGTCCACCAATCATTTCTTAATCAATAACTGTTGCAAAGCTAGGGATGGCATTTTCTATCTTCTGATTAAAAAAAATTGAAGCCATAATGCTGGGAGTGGATGACTTAAGCTAATAATACCTTAATTTTGAGTGCCAAAGCCTTGACAACAAGCTTATAGGACATATTCAACATGGTCAAAGGCTGCTAATGGTTACTTTGATGCACATGGGTAATTTACAAATTGCCTTTATAACACCCATGTTGGCCTCTATAGGGAATTGCCTAGTAGCAAAGCAGTCCCTTTTGAATTACTTCGTCCTTGCCAAGAGTCATTCTCTTGAATCTGATATTCTCTCTCATGCATCCGTCGAATGGTCGCCAAGAAAAAAAAAGGGGAAAATTCGTTGCTCCACGGATCTCAAAAAAAAAAAAAATCCTGCAAGCCTTCTCCCTTACTCGCCAAGATCGCTGGGTCGCTGACATGATTTTGGGTTATGGTGGGCTTGGCTGCGCCTCCTTTTCTGCAACGGATCCTTCTCTCCCACTCTAGGCCCGCCATCCTGCCACGATCCCATGACACGCTTCATTGTCTGGCCAGTACTTGCGATGCGGATTAATCTATGTATCCGCTTTCATTAAAGATGGGGCGAAGGATGGAAATGAAGGAAATGAGGGATAGAATATACTTCGTGTAGTGGCAGGGGCATCCCTCGTCTGTACATTGCTAATGGAATCCTAATAATGGAGAATAAAGGGAGTATGCGAGCAGTGTGTTTCTTCTTAAGGCCATTCCACCTTGTTCCGCCAAAAAGATACACGAACAGAAGCGGGGCATGGAAGGATTTGAATCAGGGAATGATTGAACCTTTGGGTAAGTTTGAAATGGTTATTTCATTGTTAATGCATTGGATGGAACCGATCCTTTTCCGCGTATACACTAAGGAAGAAGGCAACAGAATAGAATAATTTACTGGTTGGCTGGATTACAGGTGGGTAATGGTCTGAGTAACTGCTATCCTTCCCAAGGGTCATTGCCCTTATCCATCTGCTCGGTGATTCCTTGAGGCACAAAACATGCCTCTGGTTGTATGCTCTTCATCAAGGCTTAGATGTACTTGTTGGAATGATTCCATGACCTAACGGCCTTGGTGGTAGTGCTGATGGAATAGGAAAGAGTTTCCTCTAGTGGAAGTTTCATATATGTGCTATTACAAGCTTTGAGTAGTTATTGAGGGCCACAAGCGGTGTGATATAATTTGATCTCTAATGGGTTCCAAAAATTATCACTGAAATCGCCAAAACGAGACTTTAAATCTGAGAAAGAGAAAGGGAAAGACCGAACCTCTTTTCTTTCCCTCGCCGGAGTAGGAGGTGCTACAAATGAGGTTGTGGAACAAATTATAAAGGAAGGAAACGTTTTCCTGCTGTGAGCCGTGGAGAAGAGAGGAAAGAGAAGATAGGCATTGGCTGGACTGCAAGAGGACACGGTCTTCAAAGACGCGACAACGACCCGCGGGATTTACAAGTACATGCCTACACTGTTTATCTAAAATGAATGATATATTATAAGTAAATGTTTAGTTTAGTATTTTTAGAAAATGCTTTGAAACTTGTTTTTCTATGTTGAATGGTTGTTTGCATTTATGTGGACCTATTTTCACTTATTAAAAAATAGGAAATAGTCGAAAAAGCTAAAATAAATGACTTAAAATGACACAAATACATTTTCATAAAATGACTGATTGAAAATTTATAGGTTCTGATATTTGTTTCATAAAGTTTATGACTCTAAATTCACTGAATTTTTCTTAGAATTTTTAAAGATGAACTTTTGTAAGCTTTAAAACAAAAAGAAACAACAGTTTAATTATATTCTACTGAAAGAACATTTACACATAAACCTAGTATTTTTATTTTGAGAAAACAAAATGATACGTGATGTACTACTCAATAACACAGGGATGGAAAAACAAATGAGAGATACAATAGTATTTTCCTGATGTTTGCTGATGATAAGAAAATTATAACCTTAAACTAAATTACAAATTTTTAAAAAAAACTTAATAAGATGATTGAATGGATGGCATGGGGGAAAAAGCCTCAGCATCTATATTAAATTTTTACATGTTATTCATCTTACAACCAATTTCATAAATACATAGAGTGGAGGGCTACTAGGACTCATTGATAAATTAAAGGGTGATATGGGAATTTAAAATAAATTATGAATGTGGACACGTGAGAGGATGAAAGAACTTGTTTTATTCTGGTTGATGTTTAATAATAGAAAAGAAGGAAAGGACGTTATGTTCGCAAAATGAATTAAGTATTTAAATACTAATAAGCAACGATGAAATCGCGGTACGAAGTGGGGAGACATTGATCAAGGGATAAAAGCTATGGGTTTTAGAACGTTGGATTGTTTTGATTTGAATGTATGTTGTTAATTAAATGAATAAAATGAAATAATTTTAATCAGTTCAAGAAGATAAATATACAAAGGAATTTAAATGGAGATATTTAAATAGATCCAAGGGATCTGTTACATGAAACAAACTTCTTAAAGTCAAACATCAAAACTTCCTGGATAAACCGCCACTAGTTGGCAGGAGAAATTTATGAGAAGCCGCTCCTGAAAGATGGAGGGAAACCGTAGTTATCTCAGGTTTAGCAATCTAGTGTCTATTATAATTTACTAAAGTGTAGAATATTTGTAGTTGGACTACTACAAACAAAACGCCATACAACTAATGGAAGACTAAACCAAATTAGCATTGTTAGTAGCAATAATCACATGTTTAGTGCAACAACTCTTAGGAGTTGGCTTGTTGACCTGGGTAAAAGTGGCTTGGTCTTTGGCCAGTCAGAGTTCCAGCTGGACTTATGAGTAAGTACTTCCTTCGTCTTGTCACACCCGCTTTGAGGGCAAAAGTGACTGATCTTTTTATTCAAAATACACATTGGCTACTCGGCGATCATTCTGAGAGTGGGTCTACATGCCAAACAAAGGTCTAGCTGCTTCGGAGTTGATTCGAGAATTTGAGGAGAGGTATAGTCAGCTTGATGCCATTGAACAAAGAGCATTGGATGTTGAAAAAGTTGAGCTTTTCTTGCAAGCTGCAGATCCTGCTCTTCAGGAAGAATTGGGTGAGCTTCTTGAGGATCGCACGAAGCCTATGGGTCTTAAAACGGATTGGTAGGATGCTCAGGATGTAGTCTCGACTTTGACTAAGAGGAGGATATGGAAGACTCGCTTACAGAATGGTTCCATGACACCTACACCATCATCAGCTCCTATGCCTGCTTCTATCCCTGTTATTTCTTCTCCTCCTCAACTAGTTTCTTGGCCTATGCTAGTGCGTTTCCACTCCACCTATTCCTCCTGTTCCACGACCAATGCCTACACCTTCTGCTCTAAAACCATCTGCTCCATCGGTGCCTACCTCTCTTGATGACATAATCAAAGGCATAATAGATTTGACACTAGAGTCAGTCAAAGCGGAGTTGGTGGGAAAGTTGAAAGAGCAGTTTGCTTCGACTGCGCCTACTACTTCTTCTAGTGCTCCTACTGCACCTAGGAGTGCTTCTAGTGCACCTAGGAGAGATCGAAGATGTATTTGGTGCGATAGTACGGACCATCAGCATTGCAGGGATTGTGAATCTTTTCAGGATGCAAGGAGGCAGAATTTGGTATATTGGGGACAAGATGGTAAGATTTGGTTGACTGAGACAGGAGCTCCACTTGCTACCAACTTTGGTAAAGGTGGAATGAAGAAGTTAATAGATGGCATGGCTGCGCGTACTTCTTATGTGACAGCTAGAGGTGATGCTTCTATATATGGAGTCCAGATTGAGAAGGGATCAAAGACTCAATCAGCACTATGGACTTATGCTATGGAGACTGCAAACAAGGGGAAAATTCAGCAAACTGTTTTGACTAGTGCAGGCTCTAGCATCAGATCAGAGACAGGTTGGGACTCGCCTGTTGACAGGTATTCTATTTATGCTTATTTGGCTAAGTCTCATGGTGCAAATATACTTGTTGAGGAGAAGCGTAAGAGGGATGAAGAAAATCCAAGTGCAGCTAAGAAGACTAGAGGGGGTGAGTTTGTTACTCCACCTACTACAGGACCGTCTTCAAGACCAGGGCCAGATCGACAGATGGAGGATGCTCAAAAGAGAGAAAAGAGGCAAGAGCCTAGAGAGAGAAAGCAGCCAGGGTTCAGATTGATGTCCGATATTGAGACATCTACAAACATGAAGAAAATCTTTAATGATAAGATACTTGGCAGTGAGGTGACTTTCACTATTTCTGAGATTTTGGGCATTTCAAAAAGAGAGTTTCAGGATCAGTTTTAGGAGGTTTTGAAGAGGAAAAGACATGCATTGTCTACCACTGATACACAGGGAGTTTTGATTGGGGAGTTGGATGAGGATGAGGATGAGGTTAGGGTTGATAATGCTTCTGTTTTTCCGCAGGTAGAGAAGAGGGTTCAGCCTATGCATTATGCTGAAATTGATGAGCCTGTCATGATACTGCGTAGTCACTTTTCACGGAGCCATTGGGCTAGGGCAACTACAGCGACGATGGTAAAGATTGGAGAGAAACAGGTGCCTTATGTTGCATTGGTGGATCATGGTTCAGAGATTAATCTCATAGTTCGTGGAGTTTATGAAAGTAACAGATGGCCTATGGATGTAGAGCATGGGTGGCGTATGAGAGCTGCCAATAACACTGCAGGTGATTTGTATGCTACCTGTCCTAGTGTCAGGGTTTCTATTGGTGATGTAGAGGGGAATTTTCATTTCTTTGTGCAGGATTCATGCTCTTATCCCATAATTCTTGGACAGCCATTCATCACAGAGATGCGCATGGAAACAAAGGTCATGGATGATGGATTTGCTTATGCACGGATTCGTAGTAAAGATGGCATGAGAGCAGTTCAGTTTATGACTGTATGTGTGAACCATGTTAGAAACAGGGATACTCTCAGAGATGCACCTTTGCCCACTGTGAGGGATTCGGGTTTTCATTAGGTACCGCCATTTCGCGAGACGATGGTGGTACAGAGCAGAGGAGATTGGAGTTCTCGCCTCCTGGCAGCAGTGTTTTCTCCTCCGGTTTTGTTGGGATTTCAGCAAACAGTTCGATGAGCTATCAGAAGACTTCTAGGTTGCCTAGAGCTGCCAGGCAGTATATATGCAGGAAGGAGAAAAATTTGAAAAATGCAGGAATTTTGGAGGATGATGAGCACATAGATGGGATGTATGACAGTGTGATTTGTGTAGATATGATGACAGAGATGGGAGATATGCTGAAAACTTATATGCAGAATTGTCACAGTAATGTATTAGTGCAGTCCCTGGACATGTTTCATGAAATTGCAGATTTTGTGTCACAGATTGTGTTACAGGCTGAGGTAACTCAGCAAAGAGTGTTGAGTGCTGAAGAAAATCAGCAAACAGAGTTTCTAACTGGTTATGATCAGCTTTCAGAGACACAGAGGGCTGAAAACTTTCAGCCAATAGAGTTTACTGCTGAAATATTTCAGCATCCAGAGTTTAGGGCTGTTTCTACGCAGTCCATAGAGCAGAGGGCTGAGGATATTCAGCCATTGGAGTGCAGAATTGCTGATTTACAGCAAGATTTATGTAATGCAGAAGAGCATAATGAAGCCAGGGTTGACATGAAATACAAAACTATGGATAAGAAGGTGAAGCCGGTTGCTGTATCGCTTCCACATGACAGTGATCAGCAAATAGAGAGGGCTGCTAAAGAGCAAATTTTGAGGAATCCGGAGCATATTGGTCATAAATTTTCAGCAGAGACTCTTGCTGAATTGAAAATTGGAAATGGTGATTTCTTGCTACCCATAGAGAAGCAATGCTTTCAGGAGATGCTTGAGCGACATAGAAGGGGATTTGCTTTTTTCCCACATGAGATTGGATGTGTGAATCCTGAAATTGTTGCTCCTATGGTCATTTTTACTATTCCTCATATTCCATGGAATCTCCGACCTATTCCAGTGCCTAAGGCACACCTGCCAAAGCTGATTGATTTATTGAATGAGAAAATCAGGATGGGAATCCTTGAGCCTTCATCTGCACCATACTCAAACAGGTGGTTTACAGTTCCAAAGAAGAATGGTACTCTCCGATTTATTCAGGACATGCAGCCAGTGAACAGAGTTACTATCAAGAATATTGGTATAGGTCCAGTTGTGGATGAGTTTGCAGAGGCATTTGCTGGACGTGCCATCTATTCTTTAGGTGATTTGTATTCAGGATATGATCAGTTTCAGCTGGCTTTGGAAAGCAGGGACATAACCACCATGAGAACTCCTATTGGGCTTGTCAGGATGTGTACCTTGCCTCAAGGTGCCACTAATTCTGTTGCGCATATGATGAATGCCATGCATAAGGTCCTTCGTGATTATATACCTCAGCTTACTATGCCTTTCTTGGATGATGTGCCCATTAAGGGGTGTGCAGAAGAAGAGAAAAATGAGAGTCTAAATGAGCAGGGATACAGATTCTTTGTGGCTGATCATATTTCAGCATGTGAGAAGATTTTGGCCAGGTTAGAAGAAGTGAACTTGACACTTTCAGGGCAAAAATCTGTTTTTGGAGTGAATGAGGTTGTCATTGTTGGACATATGTGTGGATATTATGGCAGGAAACCCTCACCTGATAAGGTGAATGCTATAGGCAAGATTGCGGAGTACTGTTCTACCACTTCAGAGGTACGGAGATTCATTGGAGCTTGTGTGTTTTATATGATTTGGATACCTCATTTTGCACACATAGCAGATTGTTTGTATCAGCTGCTTCGAAAGGGGCAGAAATTCTATTGGGATGAGAGCCACACTAGAGCCATGCGGAAATTGAAGAAGTTATTGCAGAATGCTCCTACTCTCAGGAAATCGGATTATAATTGTGAAAGGCCTATTGTATTGACAGTTGACACTAGTCCAATTGGCATAGGTTGGGCTGTGGGTCAAGATGATGCAGATGGAAATAGGTATGCTATTCGGTTTGGGGCGAAGGTCCTAAACGAGAGACAGAGGAGATATCCGCAAATAAAAAGGGAGCTACTGGGGATTGTCACGGCTTTCAAATGTGACAAGGAGTACTTTATTGGAGCTTCAGTTGTGGTAGAGACAGATTGCTTGCCATTGATTGGTATGATCACGAGTTGCTCTACTCCGAATATAGCCATGCTGAGATGGATTGCATACATCAAGTCATTAAATCCGGAATTTAAACACATAGCAGGGAAGGATAATCCAGTGGTAGATATGTTGTCTAGAGCCAGATATGATGATGAGGAGACTCTACTTGCAAAAGAGGATGATGCAAAAATTTCAACCACTATGGTTGATCATGTTTGTCATGTCTATGATATTGTGGCTTTCATAGAAGAACTCTATGTTGGAGATTGGTTGTAGATTGGCAGGTACCTTAGTACACTAAGTAAAAGAGATGAATGGACAGATGAAGAGTTTAAGAAGATCAGAAGGAAACCCTATGGTTATTTTCTCAAGGACGGATTTCTTTGGAAGCATCCGAAGAAAAGAGGCAGATTACCTTTGCGGGTTGTCTGTGATAGAGAGACACAGTTACAAGTGATGAGGGAGTTTCATGAGAGTCCTTGGGCTGGTCATAGAGGAGTGTGGGCTACTTATGAGAAAATCAAGGAGAAATATTGGTGGAAAGGCATGTACAGAGATGTTTCTCACTTTGTTGAGACTTGCAGAGACTGTCAGATGTATTCAGTAGTGCGTCATCGAGATGAGCTTCATCCAACCTATCCGCTATGCATTCATTATAAGTGGGTAGTTGATTTGGTTACCATGCCTATGGGTCTATGGCAGATGAGATACATTGTTTTGGCTAGAGAGGATCTTACCAATCATCTTGAGGGTAGATCTTTGAGAACGAAGACCACTAGTGCAGTGTGTAAGTTCTTATTGGAGGAAATTTTCTACAGGTATGGTTGTGTGGGTAAGATCACTGCGGATCGTGGTGAATTGGATGCAGATGAAGCTAGGGAGTTTTTCTCTCAGCTAGGAATCAAGTTGGCTTTAACCACAGCATACAATCCAGAGGGAAATGGGAAGAGTGAAAGAGGACATCCGCCGATAGTGAAAGCATTAGCCAAAGCATGCAGAGGACGGATTGGAGAATGGCCGAGACTTCTACCATTTGCTTTGTGGGCTGATCGTACGACTCATAGTGTTACCACAGGATATATGCCTGCAGAGTTGATGTATGGTCAGAAACCTGTTATGCCGACTGAGACTTGTGCTTTGACTTGGTCAGTTTTACCTTGGCAGGAGGATTTGACAAGAGAGGAGCTTTTAGCTCTTCGGATTCGACAGTTGGAGAGGAGACCTGAGGATATTCAGCTAGCTATTGACAGGTTGAAGGTTGCTAGACTAAGGAATAAGGACAGGTTTGACAGCATGCATCGCTTGCGGCCTAGAGCAATAGAAGAGGGAGATTGGGTATTGGTCTTTGATAGCAACCTTGAAAATCAGCATACTGCACTTCGGAAGATGGTGAAAAGATGGTTTGGGCCGTACATAGTCAGACATGTCTTTGATAATGCAACATATGAGCTGACAGAATTGGATGGGACAGTGCTTAGAGTGCCTATTGCTGGAAAAAGAATCAAGATTTTCAAGAAAAGAGATGATGAGGATTATGCATTGGAAGAATTTGCAAGAGAAGAGCAACGAGAAGAAACTCCAATGGAAGAGACAGATGATATGACTGATAATCTTGTTGAGATACCGGAAAAGCATAATGAAGAGATTGATCTGTTTGTGGATCTTGATGATAACGATCATGGGTAGTTGGCCCATCCGGAGGATGCGCAGGATTAGAGGGGGTGGATGTCGTATCGCTGCGCATTCGAGGTGTGAAAACCACCCAAAAGTTGTGTGTGTGATTTGATACTTTGTACATATTTAGTTGTTGTGTTTACATTTATTTTCTACGTATAAGTATAGTGAGGAGGAGTTGGAAGCATAGTGGTGAGCAAGATGAGATGCTTTCAGCCTATGTTGAGCAAGGTCAAGTGGAAAGTAGTTTATTGTGCTACAAACAAATGCAAGATGAAGGTTGTTTTCCTTGCAAGGTAATATGAGTCCTTAGCCTTCAGGCATGCATAGTAGTCATAGAGAAGATGACATTACTAGAAATTGGACAAGAAAAGGTGACACAAATGCATTGAAGGATGCCCCCACGCACCCATTACATGAGCCCCCAATACCAACGCTACCTGTCAACGTCCAAGTAGCCGCTATCACTAAGATGGACAGTGAGGATGAGGAAGCAATACAACCAGCTTACCTATGCATGACGATCACTGCCAAACACACATGCACCATCAACACATTGATTAACGAGTGAGCTAATTTTAATATCTTAACCCATGACCATTGGACCCAAATTGGCAAACTGTCGTTGCAGCCTACTAATGCTCACCCCTTATATGGAGGCCAAGACCCTACAAACTTCTGGGAAAGTGCAAGGTTGCAGTTTCTATCGAGTCTAAGAGCATGCTAATAATCTTCTATGTGTTTTCCAACACTAAAGATTCATGCACAAAATCTCTGTTAGGACGAACTTTCAAGAAGCAAGCTCATTGCAATGTCAACTACTAGTAGCAGCACATCCACCTAGCCATGGTTAAATTCGCATAGTTATAGCTTTCAAGAAGAGCGTTGCAACTCTTTCCAAGTCCACAAAGCCATCAGTAAAGAAACCCACCGCCAAGTCTTAGGAGGGGGTCATGACTTGTCACAACCTATCCAGCCTCGCAACCAGCAACCCACTAGAACCTCCACTGAAACCCATGAACCCCAATTCCAATGGGTACCTAAACATGGAGCACCACCTAGGAATAGAAACCCATGGCCTCACAAGGCTAAGAATCCACACCCAAAACCTAGGGGGCCAAGGTGGAACCATAAACATCGACGCATAGTCAAGCCACAATGGGTCCTTAAGACCTTATTGTGTGCGCAAGGCTACTATGAGGGTAGCACCTAGATTTGGATGCCTAAAGCCAGAGTGACCAAAGGCCCTACACAAGTGCCACCCTCAAGCTTAACCACCCACAACATCAGGGCCATGAACACTCAAACAGCCAGCGAATTAGGCCCCTAAGCCCATAGAACCTCTAGAGCCTATCCCAGTAAGGCATGAACCAATCTATCGCCCAAAATCGCAACCTGCTACTAACAAAATGCCCAGTTCTAGCACAATTGATGCCACTCACATCTCACATGCATCTAGTAACATGACAACCACAACCACCACCAAAACCATCAGATGGGAAACCAAGCTTCAGCCTAAAAAGCAAACCATGCCGCGATCACTAGCAGTTGAATTATCTAGTCCTGTCAAGCCTCAACCATCCCCGGCCTTCAACCTTCTTATGAGCGACAATCTTAACCTTGGCCATGGACTTAGCTGAAAATATGGGAGATGACTTAGTTTCTTGCCTTCAATGCTTGGATGCTACTTTCATGACCCTGGCTAAAAGCTACGAACGACTAGACTTAGGCCTCTTGGAAGAACCTATAGAAACGGAAGTACGAACACTCCCTTGCTCTTGGGAAGAGTCGGAATTTGTATTCGTCAAGGCTTCGAAGTAGCTCAGGAATTGATTGCAACTGAGATAACCCAAGAGCAAGCTATCAAGCAGTGCCTCATTATGTCGTATACAAAGAATACAACCCTGGCCACAAATCAAGAAATCCCAGAGTTGAAACAGCTTACCAATCACGACTCCTCCTTCTTGTAGAAATGGTACTCTCTATGATTGCAATGGGAACAGACGAGATACCAAATAATGACCAATGTTGAACAACGGTGTGCAATCAAAACATCTAAATACAACCCAACCTATGTTGCTCCAACTTCCTATGGGTGTTGACTTCTATTCATAACCGACCCCTAAAAGAACACATTGAGGAACATCCGTATTTAGATCGCATCATCACTGAAGAGAGTTGCATGTCGCTAGTCAAATGGACTCCGGTGATTTCTTGCTTGACGTTCTAGCTTATATTGCGCACATAAGCATCTGCCCTTCCAACATGGATAGCTATGCTAACCTTGAGTATAATCCTAATTTCTATGCCTGGCTCATACAAAGGTAAAGTACTCACATTGTGTGCCGAACGGCCCTCATCCTCTAACCCCTTAATCCTATGAAGGATTCTTCTCAATTCAAAGAGGGGGAGCACGGTGAAACAAACCAAAACACATAACAAGAACCATAAAGGAAAATAACACATATGGGACATGAGGGACCTCAATGGTAGGATGAAGTAACTTGTGACTAAGGAATTGACAATAAAACTTCAAAGCAATGGACTTAGACTATTGAAGGAAAAAAAGGTTTAATCATGTACTAAAAATAGGTTTATATGCCAAGCATGAAGTCTTTTCTTTCAGTAGAGCTAGGTGGAAAAGCACTAATGGCAAACCATGGCTTATGACAGGAGCTGAAGACGTCACAGCAAGACGGAGCCCATCACCTACCTTTCACGAAAGAGGAAAGAGAAAAGTATGGCCTATCCCTTGAAAATCGGGCATACAACCAGCTCAGGTTTAGGAGCATCCACAACATTGAAGGGGTGGTGACCAGCAAAGAAGCTGTTAGGGGGATTGTGGATCAGTGCAACCTTGTCACGTATATCGAAAAGTTAGCATGACCACACTAAACAAGGAGAATGGGATAGTATCCTTGAAGGAACCAAGTAGGTGCAGGTCCCGCTCAACAAGACCTTAGTGGAAAAGGCACTAGGATTGGAACCGAAGGTGGAGAAGAGGCACAAAAGAGACGTCTATGCCATGCTAGGGATAAACAAGGAAAGTGTCTTAACAAACGATGGCATGAGCATTCTAAACATCCCTGATGTGGAGATCAGATTGCAAGCAAAGGTGATCCACAGCCTCTTCTCCAACCTTAGGTACAATTCACTCATGCATAGAATCAGTGTGCCCGTGCTGGAGAGCATGGTGGCTCATTCCTTGCATGAAGTGGATTAGAATGGCTATGTTAGGAAAACCATTGACCAATCAGCCAAGGCACTCGACCTTGGAAGTAAACTGGTGGGTGGAGAATCCCCAACATCAAAGGGAACTGACAAGAAGAAGCCCTTGACCAAGGCCACATTCATAGGGTATGGAGAGGTCTTGACTGCCCTTATCCGAGAGGCTATAAAAGAGGCATAAGACGGAGAAGAGGGATCAGGTGAAACGCCTGAGAAGTCACCTCCTCATCACGACAAGAACCATCAAGTGAGAGGACGATTAGTGAAGAAGAGGGAGAGCAAGAAGCTCAATCTAGCAAACGGAAGGCAAAGATGCCTAAAAAGAAGGCAACAGAGAAGAAGCAGGAGGAAGAGAGGAAGAGAAAAGAGGAAGCAGACCTACTAAAAGCCAAGGCTGAGTCAAGAAGAGCTATTGAACAAGAGAAGGAGTTGAGAAAGAAAGAGGAGGAGGACTTGGCACAAGCAATGCACATGTCCATGGAACAACAGTGCAGGTAGGAGGAGCTAGCAGCAATGAGCCCGCCTAGAAAGGACAGACCAAGAACCACTGCCCAAGCAGCAAAAGACTTACCTCCACTCGTCCCTAAAGGAAAGAGCAAAGCCGCACTCTACCCAACCGCGACTATCCTCTTGTCCACTACCCCAACCATCATAGCAATGCCAAGCACCCCAACCATAGTGGACACCAGTAACCTCATGGCATGGGTGCAGTTCTTAGCATATAAAGCACATACCCCAATGCCCACCTCCAATGTGGGAACCCCAACTATAGGAGTGAAAAGATCGACTGTGACAGACGTCGAATCTCAACAGGGACCCAAGCGACCAAAGGTAGATGCTATCACTATGGAGCCACAGGCCGCAGACCAGGATGAGCATGTCAAGGAGCTCTACACTCAATTGAAAAGGGCAAAAGAGAAGAAGAGGGCAGCAGTGGACGACGCTGGAAATGGAAAGGGAAATGGCAAAAGCCTCCCAACTAGAAAGGACCCGCCAAGTGACCTTGCAACACAAAGAAATCCATGTGCTGAAAGTAGAGCTAAGGGCCAAGGAAGACAACGAAGAATAATGGCAAAAAAAACTGGAGGAAGAGAACCAGGAGTTGGTCGCAATGCAAAGGGAATACAAGCTCCTAGTTCTACAGCAGGCAGAGCTTGAAGCACAGGTGAGAAAACTTCAAGAGGGCATGGAAGAGCTCACCGTGCTGGAAGCAGAGAGAGCACAAAAGCAAGAAGAATGAAAAAAAGAGAGAGAAGAAGTAGTACTTAGAACGCAACGACAAAGGGAAGAACGAGCAACACTAGAGGAGAAGATCGGGCGCCTAACAGAAGAAAAAGAGGACCTTGTACAAAAATGAAAAAGGTAGGAGCTGGTGATAGTGGCGATGTCACAAAGGCAAAGCGAGGGCCTGGAAGAAATAAAAAAGAAGGCAAGTGAATGGGAAGCCAAGAGCGAGAAGCAAGTGAAGGATCTGGGGAGCCGCTTGGCCCTTGCAGTGGTGGGAGGCCGAATATTAGTAGAAGGCAGGGCATGTCACTGAAGCTAGCCTTAAAGTCCAACAACATCCCTTCCTCAACACAATCTTAGATGTCATACTCTTTGAGGAGGAGGAGGCAGTTGATGTGCTTAAAAGAAAACTAGAAATATCCCGGAAGGCGATCAAAAAAGGGTTGTGCTCCCAGGTCCAAGATGCAAGCCTCGACCTGATCAGTCAAGATCAGTGAGAGAAACGGTTAGGAGCAGGCTTGACACCAGAGGAGATTGACACCTTGGAACTTCAAGAACAACAACCCTAGGAGGTAGGGGTAGGTTCAAGCCGTGAAGGAAAGCAAAAAGATGAGGAGTGGATCCCACCACCCCCCTCACCCCAACCAGAGCACCCTCAAGAACAAGATGCCACAATGGAAAGGAAGGTAGAAGCAAAAAAGAAGAGGGCCAAAATGTTACATCAAGCATGCAAAAGAGCTCAAGCACAACCACTTGCAATCCCACAGCCGCCCATCCCACTAGAAAGGGACTGCTTACCCATGAACTGGAATATAGAGATGTCGGTGTGGGAGCAAAGGGAAAATCGTCGCCAACCCTTCGATTTCACTTTCCAATGTCTAGTAGGTTTGAGCAAGGTGCTATCCACCGAAGCAGTAATGGAGGTAATCACCATGGGAAAAGGCTTGGTGAAAGATGGCTCACTGAAAGAGAGAAAAATCCAACCGCTTGGAGGGCAGAGTCCCCAGATTACTAGGAAAACAAGATTGAGGAGGTGCCCCACATGATGAAGGGCTACAAGTCCCAACCTAAGTGGAGGAGAAGAGTCTGGAACAGCAACATGGATGCATGGATGTCGTTTTGTGGCTCCCTACCCTTTGAACGGAACAACCTGACCTATCTACCATATCCTCAAAGGGTGGGAGTAGATTTTGACCCAGGCATCCATGGCTAATATGACTTTTCGAGGATCTTTTATGTCAATGCCACAAAACCAGAGGAGGCACTCACCTTCTCAAAACAAGATCTATAGGAATCCATGGCCCATTTCCTAATGGAATTCTCCTCTTGCCCAAACCCCACCTTTGTAAAAACATGTAACTATATTAGATTACTTAGGACTCTCCTCAAGCAACCCCCCGCACCGACAGAGTACCTACCACCCTTTTTTTACATTAATGCGGGAATAGATGGGTGCACCATGACTCGGCTAATGCTACATGCTGCTTTACTCCCATCCTTTTGCATGGCCCTTCTTGAGGACATGAACGACAATCAATTTGCCAAATGTAGCCATCCATTCTTGTCCACCACACCTCTCCACGTTAGAATAAGCCAAAAAGGGTATATGCTAAGCAGGCACTTCCTTAACAAATCATTAAAGCCCCCAGCTCCCCCATCCCCCACGCCCATGAACCCAAAAAATGAATCAATCATCTTATACTACTTCTCCAAATTCAAGAAACTGATTTTTTTTTAATGCAAGCTGCACATCGATCACCGTCACTGCCCGTAAGGGTTCTCAAGTTAGGTACACCTAGTGGCCTCAGTCGGCCGGCTGCGTTCCTAACCCCCTAGCCTCATTTTGATCCCCCACTTCTCGCTTACGGCACATCAAAGGTAGGACACACCCAAGGAGGTAACACTCGCATGTGGTTAAGACATGTCACCCTAAGCTCCATCCCACTAGCACAAGCACACAATGCACCCCCTGACAATGGCTCACACCCAAAGGTAATGCACCTTTCTTTTCTTTCCAAGTACAACCAAAGGCCCCCCCAACCAGCTTCAACAACCCCATCATCCATGCAATGTGCTCCCCATCTCATGAAGCATCCTACCATGCCGACCCAACAAACCAAGGGGCGGACACAACAACCCCAATCGAAAAGTGAATGAAGAAGCTCATTTTGAACAGTGCATGAGAAGGTCACTGCAAAGGGCCAGGTGACGGATTCATCCAACACAATATTCAATTTCAATGCCAGATCTGCCCACTATCCTCTCTCCATGACCAGGGCTCAGTCCAAACTCAAGGGCCTTTCAGGTCTATAAATCCCTCCAAGAAAAGGGGTCATCTCCAACTCAAGGGCCTCACATTTCCATAAATTCCTCCAACACACCTTCCAACTCGACTTGTACACAAACTCAAAGAGCTACTTGGCTACTCCAGCAACAGAGTCTGACTCATCCCCTAATAAGTGCCATGGGACTGGCATTCAGCTAGAAGGGGGGTAATATTAACCCTCAAACAAACAAGCAAACAAGGTGGAAAATAGGAAAAATCTAAAGCAAAAGACAGAGCCAAGGCAAAAGCAAAATGGAGAACGAAGGCACACCAGGAAAAATCAAGAAACACAAGAAGTGTGAAAAAGTCCTAAATCAAGGAGAGGCGCTCAAGAAAAAGCACAAGTCAATACTTTTGTAAAAAAGTGCAAGGTGCACTGTGATTTATTTTTAGTGCACCCGTGCAAATTGTAAAGGTAGATGGGCGGTAGGAAGGAAGCTAAGAAGATAGAAGGACAATGGGAAAAAGAGCCTAGGCCACAGCCGTAGCCATGTAAAAAAGGGAATAAGGGGATGACCACCCAAAAGGGATTTAGGGCTTTGTATATAAAATTCAAAAAGTGAATGAGAGTTCATTCTTTGGTGTGTGACAAAGTAGACTCTTCTTCTTCTCTCCTTCTCTTCTCTTACTTGCTTGTGAGTGCTTGAGGGAGGGAGTGTGAGGGAGTGAGAGAGTGAGCTTGTGAGAGTGAGGGATCTTGGAGGTGAAGCTCTCCACCTTCTCCTCTCTTCTTCTTCTCTTCTCTTTTCTTCTTTTCTCTTCTCTTCTCTTCTCTTCTCTTCTCTTCTCTTCTCTTCTCTTCTCTTCTCTTCTCTTCTCTTCTCTTGCACGTGACTATGGAGAATGGAGCTTGGAGGAAGAGACTTGCGGATGCTTGAGCTTGCATCAGGAATCATGGAGCTATCGCAATGCTTGAGAGAGGAAGCAACTCAATCGGGCATCAAGATAAGGTCAGTACACTCGTAGAGAGGGATAACACATGGCCTATGTGAGAGGTAGCCATTCGTGCTCACTTGAAATGCTTGAATAATAAGCGGTCTGTGGGTCTTGGCGGTTGAGCTTGTGTTGCCACTACAAATTGGCAAACCACATTTACAGCCCACCAACACCAAACTCATCCCATTTGGGGGTCAATCATATGCAGTTCTGGGAAAGTGCAAGGTTGTAGTCTCTATCGAGTCTAAAAGCATACTGGAGCCCCGAGAGGAACACCAAGGAAAAGGGAATTCTCTTGCAAGAAAATCTATCTTGTAACATCAACAAGCTTTTTTATCATGTTTCATATGATCACAATGAAGAAAAGAACACCAGGCACAACAAATCTTCATGCAGCATCATGTAGACCTCCCACGGATTTGATAAAATCAGCCACATTCTTCAACATCTTCACAAAATCCATCAATAGAACAAAGAAAGAAAAGAAGTACACCATCTTGAAATGGAAATACATCACATAGTATTCATCTTCAATATCTTCATAGTCTTCTCTCTCAATCTTTCATATACAATCACTCTGTTTGAGTAGAATTGGCTATCTCTGACTCTCTCTCTCTCTCTCCATCAATAATACATCATATCCTCACTACAATCTCCCAAAATTACTCTCAATAATCCTTCTTAGGTCGTGGATACCCCTCCCAAGAGGTATGTCTGATATGAAAAGTCACTAGAGCCACTACAGTGTCCTTTCATAGCTCACTACTGTCACTTCACTCTAGTCTTCACTTGAGTCTTCAGCAGCTACTTCTTCCACTTCTTTCAACTCTTTTGCACTTGTATTCACCTCTTTCCAAGGCTAGAAAACTTTCCCAAAGTCACACATACATTCCACAGAACACATACAGAAGCATACAGAACAGTCTACAGAACAGTACCAGAACAGCTACAGTACAGAACAGAACAGAAACAGAACAGAAGCAGAAGCTCTACAGAAGACCTACAGAAGGTTACAGAAGGTCATCAAAACCTCATAACTCATTCTCAAATCATTCCAAACTCTCACAAACCATTCAATAAACTTTCACAATATCTCATTCTTCATCAATTAATACTCCATCCCTCTTTACAGAAGACAATCAGAACAAAACAGACCAAAACAGAACAAAACAGAACCTATCAGAACATCACAGAACCACCAATAAACATCATGATCTTCCAAAACACAATCAATATCATCCAAAACACTCTCAAACCACTTCTAAATCAATCAATCATCTCATAAAATCAACCATTCAACTCTCAAAAACAACAAAAATCAGCCAAAAAACAAGTCATTTCAACACTCAACATATCCCCACACTTAATAAGGAAGCGTCCTCGCGACCCAGGAAAAAGGGAATACAAGTTCAGGGAAAAGCTCAACTTTGATCTTCCATATCTTCTCACAAAGAATCCATCCACCACGACCCCAACTTATAACATGTTTCTGATATAAAAATACAAAGAAAGGAAAACCCTTTATACATTAACACCTCTTATCAAACAAGAAAATCACAACAAATTTGTAAAGGATATAAGAGTTTGCTTCTTCTGCATCTGCATCTGCTTCAACTCTCCAACCACGACCCCATCACCACAAATCTCCAAAACCTAGCTCGTACACGAAATCCAATAGGAAACCACCACATTAGTTTGACATAAATGAACTCACAACACAAACACTAATACACAACACAACCATCTGAATGACTCCTTCAAAAAGAGAGTTTTGCATTAAAAAGCTTCCATTATACATTGGAAAGGTATCAATGAAGATGATCCCTCTTAAAAGATTGATGTTGTCGGAAACGATCCATAGATAAGGATTCATCTACAAAGTTTTTAGGAGGATTTTGAAAAAATTGGAGATAGCACATCCTTTCCAACAGGACCAAGTATCTGCTAGGCAAACAGAGGGCATGAAAATACAATATCTCCAGCTGTTGGGAATCAATGCTAACATTGACATTCATGCACAACTTTGGAATAGGCTTTGAATCATTATGAGAGTACCTATGCATATACGCCAGGTACCAAGCAAAGTAAGCAGTTAATCTCACTGAGGGATCTGTAGACTGTGAATACTGTTGGGCAAAATGAACATAGTTTTGATAAGCTTGACTGGAAGCTGTCCATTCTCCTGGAATTACTGGCCAATTAATCTACGGTCCCGTAAGGCAATCATCCGAACTCCATCCCCTTCTTCGGGAAATCTGAGTATCAAACCCGTCACAGTCACTAACCAACTGAGGTGGTTGAGATATGGAAGTGTTAGGAGAGGGTAATGGAATAAGGGAGAGTGGATGAAGGGAAGGATAGGAAAAATCATAAAAGGAAGAAAAGGTTAAAGGAGTGGCAGAAATTTGTAAGGAATCACTAAGGAACGGTGTTAACTGATAAATAGGAAATGTGGAGGGTACATTAATGGAGGGAGAAGGACAGGGTGGAGAAGGGGAAAATACCCTATCCTCAATAAAGGAACAGTATGTGAAAATGGGAATTTGAGGGAAAGATGAAGGTTGGAAAAGAAGTGGTAAAATAATTGTGGAATTAGATTGACAAAGGGAAAAATATATAGCATAGCGGTGAGCCATTTGTTGGTAATAGAGGAGGGTAGGAACAGAAGGTCCTAAGAGAGATCGTCTATGATAGGCATCAAAGAAGGTAGCATCAAATGGATTATGTTTGGAAAGATAGGTTAAGAGATCCATCCTCAGTTGATTAGTACTCTGGGCAAAGGTAGGAGCAGTGTTTTGTCTTTGATTGAGGACCACCGAATCAATCATGGGATGCCACGAATTATCCTGACAATCAGCCACTTTGGAGGAATAACTCTGGAACATGTCAGCTATGCGCAACTCCAAATGATTGACATACAGAACAGCCTGTAAGACCACATCCCCCACATACCATGCCATATCTACCTCATCTGGAATTAACAAATCTCCTCGTAGATACATGTATGACATCAACATGGTATCTGGTGTGACAGAATCTTCAAAGACCATTCTGACTACCTCTGTCAACAACTCAGCAGACCAAGCCCCACTCCAACCATCCTCTGGAAAAGGTAAATCCATCGTGGAAAGCTTCATATAGAAGACCAACTTCTGTAAGTGGTAGTGGACAAAGAAAGAATGGTCTGGTAAGACATGTTCCTGAAACTGCTCAAAGGTAGACCATAACAAGTCCATTCTGGACTGCAATCTTTCCACTTTATCTTGGAATAGAGGGCACAAAGTAGCCTGTCTCTGAAGAGCAGCCAAGTCCTGCTGTGAAAGAGAAGGAATCAATGGAACAGGAGGGCTTGGAGGAACAGAGCGGGACTTTGCCAGCTGATCTTGCAACTGCTGGATTTGGGAGGCTTGGTTGGCCACTGTGTCATTAGCAGTCTGTAAAGCGGAAAGCTTGTCATCTAAGATAGCGTGGAATTCCTTCGCTTCTCTGGATATCCTCTCCTTCTCTTCTAAAAGGCTAGTAACTTGGGATTGAACCTCGAGTAACTGGGTCTTCAAAGAAGAAATCTCATCGCTTTGGGTGGCAACCAGTTGGGTTTGTTGTTCCATTTGCTTAAATAAATCTGCTAGGGTATCCTTAGCAGAAGCTAACTCAGATGTTGCCTTATGCAATTGGTCTTTGGACTGCATGAGCTCTTCATAGAAAGATGCGTACAGCTGTTGAACACTGGCTGTCACTGACAACTCAATGGAACTTTGAATATCCTTGCAGAGGAAAGGAATGGCATCTCCTGAGACGAGACTGTTCAGGGAAGGAACTGAGATCTCCAAGGATCCTTCTCGATGTGCTCGAAACAGGTTAGTACAAGTGAGATACCCAGGGAGTTCACTGCCAGAGGTAGCAGGGATAGGCATTGAGGGAAGTACAGAAGGAGCTTTATCCGCTACCCGCTTCAAGCGTTTGCGTTGTATGACCAGGGGAGGCGGAGAATCATCATCCTCTATGTCAATGGGTGCTGACTCGTCTGAAGGTGGAGGAGGAGATACTGGATCTGATGGAGGAGGTGGAGGCACACTCTGCTGTAAACCTGAATAGGTCAAGAAGGCAGACAAATATGATCCATATGTAACATTGGTAACATTACCCCTGGTGACTTTAACAAAATGCTGATCCATTTTAGTGAGGAGGTAAGTGCTCCAATCAATAGCAACTCCTTTCAGCACCATCCTGGAAGCTGTGAAAAGCTCTTTGGACAAATAGTGGGATGGCGTTTTGGCAGGCATAAATCTGTCCTGAAGGAACTGACAGATCGTCTTCCATACGGGATCAGTGATCATAGAAAAGGAAACTCCGGAAGAGTTTATCACCTTCTTAACATCGAGGATTTCCCTTGTCTGCTTCTGCAACAGCTTGAGAATCTCTTCATTAGAGAAGAGCTGACGAGTAGTCACAAAAGGTTCTCCTTTGAAGGGAAGAGACAGAGCCTTCCCTAAGCCTCGAGGTGTCAAAGTCATAGACATGCCTTGGACTACGCCTGTCTTCTTGCTGTAAGAGGCCAGGAACTCATCACATAACGACGGATCCTCTGGAAGCAAGGGAAAAGGAGTGGCCACAAAAGCAGCAAGTCCCGCCTTCGTGAGAGGCTCAAAAGTAAGTAGGGAAGAGTAATCCCTACTAACTAATGGGACGTACTGGATAGGGGGAGGAGCATGAGAAGGCGCCATTCAGATGGTTACACACACACCACAAACACAGACAATCAAAGAGAATGCCTGCAAAGCAATAGACAAAAACCAAGGATAAGAGAATAACCAAATAAGACGTGACACGACCAACTAACCCCAAGCAAACCACATCCTAGAAAAAATTTGACATGACCTTGAGACAAATGCGACCGAAAGCTTCATGCGATGCATCAGACAAACACCCAGAACCCCGAATCAGGCTACAAAAGAAAAAAAAAACTGCATACCGTACCCGTACCCGTAACTAAGACAGGAAACCAAAACAATACCATATCCGACACATATCAATACTACATCTGTGATAAACCAAGACTGGACCATGAAAACAACTCTAATGACTGCGCATATCCATCCCACGAAACGATTCATTAAAAAGGGCAATTAAGTGCAGTGAGGGGGAAATTAATTTAATGAAGGGTTGATTTTAATAAATTATTAAAAATGGGTGAATTTTTATTAGGTGATAAACCTTAGCAAGAAAACGGCGGTTCCTTATTATAAATTAAATTACCAATTATTAGATTAAAACGGTGCTTTTATTCGATTCCCGGACTTCGATTCCCGACTGGGTCTCTAAATGCAATTCATTGATTACAAATTAAGGTGATGTGGAGCGCTTTTTTGCCAACGCGTGCTCATGTGACGGCTGGTTCTTTTTAATAAAAAAATTAAAGTGCCTCTTTAGCGCACATAGCGCGTGCTAAGTGAACGGTTGGTTTATTTTAATTAAAAAGTATGTGTGTATAGCGCGAATGCGCGTGGAAACTGTGGGTGAATTAAAGGGTTCATTTTAACAATTAATTTGTGATTAAGGGGGAAATGAAAATAAATAAAGCACATAAAATAAATACCTGGAAGGGGTGTGTATGTAATGCAGAAATGCGCACGGAAGAGTCTCCCAAAAGAAGTGAATCCAGTAAAGGAAAAGTAAAGATCACTGATGAAACAACAACGACAACACCTTAGCGGATGTGTGGATTTGGTTTGTGTTGGTTGTTTATGTTTATTTTTTTATTTTTTTTATTATTATTTTTATTTTTGATTTTATTTTTTTTTTGTTGGTATTAAGTTGTGATTATTGATGGTTGAATAAAGGGAAAATGAGCAAGGGAGGTGAGGGGAATTTTTTAGAATTTTTTAGTATTTTTTTAAGAATTTTGTACTATTTTTAAATGAAGTTTCGACATTTATTGGCAATTTGGGGGTTAAATGAGGAAATATTGAATTTGCAGAAATTTTAGGGTAGGTAATTTCCAGCGGACAAACTCCCAAAAATTGGCAAAAAACAAAAGGAATTTTTAGAAATTTTTCTGAATTTTTTTATGGAAAAATTAAGTTAGAAATTAATTAAATCACATAAATCAGGTTAATCAAATAAGTCAGTTAGAAAGAAGTCAGTTAAGTCTGGTTAGTGTGTGTAAGTCATGTTAGTCTACCTAAATCAAGTCAGGTGAAGTTAGTCAGCTAGGTTAGTCAGGGTAGGTTAAGTTAGGTTAGTCAACTAGGTTAGGGTAGCTAACTAGGGTTAGGTGGTTAGTGGGTGGGGTTAGGTTAGTTAACCTAACTAAGGTTAATTTAGGGTTAGGGGTGGGGTTAGGTTAGTTAACCTAACTAAGGTTAATTTAGGGTTAGGGGGTGGGGTTAGGTTAGTTAACCTAACTAAGGTTAATAGACTAATCTAACTAGGGTTAGTAACAACTAACTAAGGTTAGGTTAGTTAGCTAGGGTTAGTTAGGCCAACTAACCTGAGTTAGTTAGGAAGGAGGTGGTGGAAGAGTAGGAGGAGGAGGAAGGGGAGGAGGGCGGCGGCGACAGAGCGAAGGCGGCGTCAGGCTCTCCAGGTCGGCGGGGGGCGCGTTTCCAGCCGGCGGGCGGGCGCGTTTCCACTCCAGACGGCAGCGCGTCAGGTTGGTGCCAGGCAGGTGGGCGGAGAAGGGAGGGAGACACGGGCGGCGCACGACGGCCAGGCGACGGCGAGGAGGTCGACGGCGGCGCGACGGCGTCTGACAGCGGCGAGGAGGTCTGGAGGCGGCGAGACAGCTAGAGCCCGACGGCGGCCAGGAGGTCTGGAGGCGGCGAGCGAGGAGGAGAGAGGGAGGAGAAAGAAGAAGAAGGTGGGAGGAGGCGGGAGAGGGAGGAATAAGGGGAAGAAGAAGGGGAAGGAGGAGTAGGAGGAGGGGAGGAAAGGAGCAGGAGGAGAGAGGGAGGAGAAAGAAAGGAGGAAGAAAGGGAGGGAGGGAATGGAGGAAGGAGATGGAGGAGGAGGGAGAGGGAGGAGGACGCAGAAAGAAGAGGGAGAGGGAGGGGGTTGGAGGGAAGAAATCGGACGGTTGGGGGGAAGGGGTGGGCAGTGGGAGGTAATAGGGGAGGGGGCCCATGGGGGGGGCCATGGGTTGGGTAGGGGTCAAGAGGGTAAGGGGTGGGTAGGGACAAGGAAAATAGGGGGGTAAGGGACAAGGGCGCATACCCCCGTCCCGCGCACGTGCGCGGGGCGGGGTAAAAAAAATTTGCCGTGACGGGATTGAAATGATGCTGGGATGACGGTACGGGTTATGCGGACACGACCGGGGCGCGTGGAGACTCGTAAAATCGAAAAAGGGCGCGTTCATGCGCAAAACAGGCGCGCGAATACACGTAAAAATAAAGAAAAATTAATAACTCCCAATCCGGACGTCAAAACAAAATAGTGTAAAAGCAAAAAGTGGGCAGGACAACAGGGGAAAAACAAGGAAAATATGCGACGAAAGTTCCGGGAGGGGTAAAGGGCGGTCACGTGCAAAAAACACAAAAAACGAACCAAAAAACGCAATTAAAAATTAATATCGAAAAATCCATGCATCGGAACGAGGTGCAGAAAAAAGGAAAATGGTGCAAAAAGATGTGCTCGACAATCCAATCACATCAAAACATAATTCCGACGGAGATAAGACGCGTTCTCATGGAAAAAACCCAAAAAACAAACCCGAAAATGGAATCGGAAATTAAAATCGGACAAACCGTTCACCGAAATGACATGCAATAAGAAGGAAAAATGTCCGCAGGAAGGAGTGGCACAAGGTTATCATGTTAAACCACAATTCCGGTGGAAGGAGGAGGGGTTCACATGTGAAAAACACCAAAAATACTCCTGAAAACACATATAAAAATTAATAATAATAAATCCAGAAGTCGAAAGAGGGTGGAGGAAAAAGGAAAAAGGTGGGGGGAGGCACAGGGGACACGGCTGTCAAATCAAATTGGAATTCCAATGCAAACAGGGCAGGTTCACATGGAAAAATGTCAAAAATACGCACGAAAAAGGTCGTAAAAACCCGGAAAATTAATAGTGGACAAACCGTGTATCAGAATGACTCGGAATAAAAAGGAAAAATGTCAAGGGAAAAATTCTTGGTAAGGCTATGATGGCAGATCACGGTTCCGAAGCAAGAAAAGCGCGTTCACATGGAAAACCAGCTAAATTGTGCAAAATGCTTCAAAAATTAATAACTCAAAAACCGTGCACCGGAACAAGGGTAGGTAAAAAGGAAAAATGGTCATTTAAATGGGGGGAATAGAGCTATAAGGTTGGATTGGGACTTTGGTGAACGTAGGATGCATTCACATGACAGGACCTCAAAATCAAGGAATAACGAGAAACGCAAAGGAACAGCCCCAAAGGTGGGTGGAACATAACCGGGTGGGTGGGAAGGGATCCCATTAGGGTAAAAGCAAGTCATGGCATACATGCATGAGCAGGGTAAGGCATATGCAGAGGATATGCAATGTAGACGCGCAGGGACGCATCCCCACACTTAAGACCTTAACGGATAGGGTTAACCAAGCAACAGGGACCTAGGACCACGCCACAGACCAGCCACTAATTCCCCACACTTAAAACATGAACATCACTAAGAAACAGAAGTTGTAGGGTTAGAAAAGCTTGGCCCGTTTCGTCAAGAATCAAGGTTGAGTGTCGACGGCACGTCCAGTGTGGTTGTCGGTGCTGGAGGGACCAAGGCATCTTCTCGGCACGCGTCCGTCATGGCAGGGACCACGCGGCAGCACCCAGGGAGGTAGCTGATGGAAGGAATCACAGGAAATTCGTCGATGATGAGGGATACTACACTCAACTCACAATCACTCAATTGGAATGAAAGAATAGTCACTCGCCCCATGACTAAAATCACTCGAGGAAGAATGATTAAAACCCATAGCTCATACCCGGTTGAGGAATCAACAAGGGGGGAATGGTGCAGAAGGAGTATGCCAGGGTGCACAGTTGATGGTGCAGTAGTGCGTCCAACCCGTCTGGCATAAGTGCAAGGAGGAAGGCAAGGGAGCCTTACAGTGCAGTGTACAAAACAGGGTGATGTGTCTGGTGATGACGGTAAAGACCCATCCCGTGGGTGCACAGGGAAACTGAAACATACCTAACTCCAAGTGTCGTAACGTCCCTCAAACGCACCTCTCGGTAAATGATTGAAGAAACTCCAGTCAAACTCAACCCACCCTCTGTCTCACTCTCTGTTGATAGATACAGGAGGGCAGCCTTTTCCTGAAACCCGTTGATGTAATCCTCACAGTCACTTGTGCAAAGGTTGTATGCCTTGTGCGCATTTGATGGTGCAACTGTGCATCCCGCCCTGTGCCGGCATACGGTGCGAGAAGGAAGGCCAGGGAGCCTTATGGTGCAGTGCACAGAAACAAATTGTGCTTCATGCTTTAAGAGGCCCATCCCGTGCGTGCAACACTTCATTCACACTTCTCACCTCTCATTTGATTTGAAGGGAAAAGACTGGTCTTTCACCCCACCCTCTGTCTCACTCGTTGTTGATAGATACAGAGGGCAACCATACTCACTTCCCCATCCGGTTAGGATGAAAGCTCACGTCACTCGATTGGTTGTCAATGAAGATCGTGTCATCAGTTGTTGAAGAGGCGTACCCAGGGAGGTAGCCATCAAATCGAATATTGTATTGGACAGGAACACGTCGTCTGCTAGAGGACAGGTAGTCACTTTGCAAAGAGACCCAGGACACAGCGTACCAAGGGAGGTAGCGTCGGAATTGGATCCGAAGGATATCAATCAATGAATCCGCTTTCTGGACTGCTGGGTGTTACCACCTTTTCCACAGCCAGCTTCTCGCCCAAGGGTGTTTACCACCTTTTCCTGGAACAAGGCCTGCTATGACAGGGAATTGCTTCCTTTTCTCTCATAACAAATTTGTTTGTTTGTTTTTTTTTCTTCTTTTTCTTTTTCTTGTTTTTCCCTATTCCGGAGGGTGTTTCCACCTTTTCTCGAAGAATAGGTCGGCATGACAGGGACCTAAGTCCTTTTCTCCCATGACCGATACGTTTTGTTTTTTTTTTTGTTTTTTTTTTCTACAAATTGAGCAAGGGAATGGTAGAAAAACCATGGGTCAAGACCAACCTCGCCACTGTCGCTGGTGGAAAAAAGAGGATAAGAGATCAAGGCTGGAAGGGGGGTTTAAGGGGACAGAGGGTTGTGTCCACTTCATCAGGAGTGACTGAAGAACGGCTATCAGAAGTAGCATCATAAGAAGTACAGTGCCGCGCCAACGAGGGAAAGGATCAAGTGACCGTAATTGTCAAGATCCCCAAGGAGGGAAGTACTTCTTCAGGCGATATCCATTGATCAGAAAGGGATCATCAGAGGCATCAACGGTCTGTACTTGGACAAAACCATTAGGGTTGACGGCAAGTACCTTATAGGGGCCCATCCACCGCTGTTGGAGCTTGCCAGGAAACTTGCCAAAGCGTGAATCATAGGCTAGGACCAAATCACCTTCTTTGAACTCCTTATGCTTGATGAAACTGTCATGATAAGCCTTACGTCGGGCTTGCGTGGCTTCCATGCACTGTAGAGCCATCCTACAAATTTCATCCAAACATTCCAAGTGCAGGAGACGGCGTTGCAGTGAATCATCCTCCCCCAAACGCTCTTTGATAGCCACTCTCAAAGAGGGTAGTTCTAGTTCAACAGGAAAAACAGCTTCTGTACCATACACCAGCTGGAAGGGTGTCTGTCCTGTTGCAGCTTTATGGGAGGTTATGTACGCCTAGAGGGCCTCTGTAAGTCGATCATCCCAATCACGACGATGTGCGGCAATTGTTCTTGTCAGAATCGAGCAGAGGATGCGATTGGTGACTTCGACTTGGCCATTGGCTCTGGGGTAATAAGGAGTGGACTTGCGATGGCGGATCGTATACAACTCCGTCAACTCTTCCATGACTTTGTTGAGGAAATGAGTGCCTCTATCACTTACCAGCTCTAAGGGACTGCCAAAACGGGTGATGATATTCTCGTACATGAACAGGGCCACACTGTTACCATCGTCTCGCTTTAGGGCTTTAGCTTCACACCACTTTGTAACATAATCCGTACATACGAGGATGTATCTGTTCTGTTTCCTTCTAGTGGGAGGATCGATTGGACCTACGAAGTCAATGCCCCACTTCTCAAACGGCTTCAAAGGAAGGATAGGTTGCAGTGGCATGGCACTTGTCTTCGTGGGTTTCCCCATTCTTTGACAAGCATCACATCTTTTACAGTAATCATAGGCATCCTTATGAATGGTAGGCCACCAATATCCTGCTAGCAGAGCCTTCCTGGCTGTAGCTTCTCCTGCAAAGTGACCTCCACATGGCTCGTCATGGCAAGCCTTCAGAACAATCCCAATATCATCTCCTGCAACACATCTTCTGAGCACTTCATCTTTGCCTTTCTTGTACAGTGCACCGCCTAGCAGGGTGTAAGGGGTTGATTCTAGCATGAGCTTCTTCCTTTCCCGACTAGAAATACCAGGAGGGTACTGTTGGGTTGCCAGCAGATTGGCAATGTCTGCATACCAGGGAGTGACAGTTTCTACCAAGAACAGGGAAGCATCAGGGAGGTCTGGATCATCCTACTCCTCGTCTGCAGTTTGTGGGATACGCGACAGATGATCAGCCAGAACATGGGAACGACCAGGCTTAGTAATCACCTCAAAGTCGAACTCCTGAAATAGAAGGAGCCATCTCATCATTCGTCCTTTCACATCCGCTTTGTTCATCAAGAAGGACAGGGCCTCATGATCCACATAAAATTTAAAGTGGGTAGATAGGAGGTAATGGCGAAACTTCTCTAAGGCAAATACCATTGCCAAGCACTCCATCTCTGTCACTGTATAGTTTCGTTCCCTATCAGTGACTTTCCGGCTTGCATAATAGATTGGTTGATCCAGCTTCGAGGAACCCTTCTGGCATAGGACTGCGCCTAAGCCTTCAATAGATGCATCAGTGTGTACATGGAACTCTTTCGTCCAATCAGGAGGTTGCAGAATGGGTGCCTCAATCAGACACTGCTTCAAAATGTGGAAGGCTTTGTCACATTCTTCCGTCCAAGTAAACTCTACATCTTTCCTCAGGAGCTTGTGCAAGGAGGTTGCCTTTGTTACAAAGTGGGCTATGAACCTCCTGTAGTAACCCACATGGCCTAGGAATCCCCTCAACTGTTTGAGGTTGGTGGGTACAGTCAGAGCTGCAATTTTTTCAATCTTTGCAGGGTCTGTTGATATCCCTTGTGCAGAGACAATGTGGCCCAACAGAACTCCAGAAGAAACCCCAAAGATGCATTTGTCGGGGTTGAGGGAAATCCCATACTCCCGGCATCGGTCAAAGCATTGCTCCAAATGTCCCCAGTGTTCACTGATCAAACTATAGACACAAAAGTCATCCAAATATACCTCAATGAAATCGTGCAGATGATTTTGAAATGCGGCCATCATGACTCGTTGGAAAGTAGCAGGGGCATTGCAGAGCCCAAATGGCATCACTCGGTAAGCGTAGGTCCCCCATTCTGTGGTGAAGGTTGTCTTGGATTGGTCTTCTTCCACGATTTGGACTTGGTTATATCCGTTGAATCCATCCAGAAGAGAATAAAGCTCATGTCCTGCCACTGTGTCCAACAGTTGGTCTGTGAAAGGGATAGGAAAGTGATCCTTCTTTGTCTTGCAATTAAGCTTTCGGAAATCCACACATATTCGCAATTTGCCATTCTTCTTGGGTACAACCACGATGGGTGAAACCCATTCACTATTTGCCACTGGATAGATGAACTCGGCTTCCAGAAGCTTCAGCAACTCCGCTTTTACCAATGTGGAATAATTCGGATTCATTCGCCTCTGTCGTTGCCGTACTGGCTTGGCATCAGGCTCCAAGTCAATATGATGTTGACATATTGTAGGATCAATCCCCTTTAGGTCTTTGTAGGACCATGCAAACACGTCCAAATTTTCTTTCAACAAGTTGTACAAGGTTGACAACTCCTCTTCTGGAAGGCTGCTACCCACCTTCAAGTGGCATTCAGTGCCTTCTGCATCCACAAAGGTTAACTGCCTTTCACCTTCTACTTCACGGATGAAGGTCCCACGGACTGCTTCTGGGTAGAGATCTGACTCCTTCAAGGGAGTGGTGTCCTCTTCTGATGTCCCACTAGAACCAATTTCTTCTTTTGGTGGAGACTTAGGTTGCTCTTTAAGATATTGGAATGGGATTAAAGCTGTTTCAGGTTTGGTTTCAAGAGTAATTACCTCTTGGCTTGAAGACTCATCTTCTGATGATACATCCAGGAACGTCACATAACAGGGACCTTCTGATGCCTGTTGGATTGGTGGGACTGGTGCTTGTTGGCACGGTGCATCATCATCATCTTTCTTTGGCAAAGATGGGTTAGGATGGCAGGAGCCACTCTTGAAAGACGGCTTGTTCTTCTTAATCCATTTCTTATAAAGGTTTTGCATATGAGAAGATCCATTTACCAGACGAAATGGTACCATCACCATTATGTTCCATAGCATGAGCTCATCGGCTTCCGATGCTTCTGGAACTTCTTCCTCAAATGTATCCTCTTCAGGTGGGATAGACTCTTCCGTTTCTCTTTCATAACCTTCTTCGTCCATTTCATATCCGACCTCTTTTGTCTCTGTCTCTGCTTCTGCTTCTGCTTCTGCTTCTGCCTCTGTAGGAGCTCTGTAACAGAAGAATAGATTCTTTGTTTCCTCTCCTGTCTCTGTCTCTGTTTCTACTATGGCCATGTAACAGGGAGAGCAGTACATCCATGCTTCTATCTCACTGTCAGAAGTGATTTCAGAAGTCATGCCCGGTTCAGGCAGGAAGTATTCACCCATTGATAATGGCTTGGCATCTTTTGGAAGTCGGCCTACAGTATCCACTATTAAGGAATGTGCCACTGTTTTCTTGGGAAGGATCTGTTTGACAGCATCTTCGTCTGCTGATGTTCCATCTGTAGCCTCATTAGGGGAGTCAGAAGATAATTCCAAGGAGGTGGATCCATGTCCTTTTTGAGAACCATACAGTTTCAGCACCACTTTGTTGGGTCCTCTACCCAAGGGCAAGGTTCCTTTGAACCAATCCGTCCTTGCTCTGGCTTCAAAAAGCCATGGTCTACCCAGTAACAGAGAATAGGATGTACCATAAGAGTTTGGTTTCACCACCAGATAGGTTAGCCAATAATCTTTTCCAGCCACTGTAGTCTTCACATATGGAAGAATGCCCAAAGGCTTGATTCTACTCTGATCCGCCAGTCTGATGAGCCATTGGGTGGGTTGCACACCTTGTAGGCCTAGATCCTTCATTGTCACATCCGTCATAATGTTCACTGATGAGCCTCCATCAATCAGCGCATTTGCAATGAAGCAGCCTTCTATCCACGCGCCAGTCTCTGGAGTACCCGGATCTAGGAAAGCATTAGCTACATCCACTTCTTTTACAGGCTCTGGAGCCTTGTTGGGCTTTGTTGCTGTTAAGGGAGCAATCCTTAAGCCACGTCTTCTTGTCAGTATACTTTTGAACCTTTTTCGGCAACTGGGGGACAACATCAATAATTGTCGGAATGTAAGGTTTGGTTTAAAGGTATCTAGATCTCTGACCAGATCGTATTCCTTAATAGGATCCACTGGCTTCTCTAACCGATTAGGGAATGGGGCAACACCCATTTTCATTTTCCCTTTTTCTTCCAACAGAGGAATTACAAGAACTTCTTCTGCCACTTGTGGCACTTTCGCCTCTTCTATCTCCTGGACCTCTGGTCCTGTCTCTGTAACTGTCTCTGTAACTCTCTGTGGCACTGTAGTGCTCTGTACGGCACTGTTAGGCTCTGTTCTGTTCTGTTCTTCTGGTGGAAGATTGAACTTCACTGTTCTGGCAGGAGGGTTATTTTCTTTCTGAATAGGTAGTTCCTTCTGCTTTGCACGCGTGATGGCAGCAACTTCCAATTCCACCAAATTGGAGGTAGGCTCTTGGGCCTTGGCTGGACTATCAGTAGCACTGTTTTTCACTGGGGCTGGGCTTGGACAATCTTTTGCAGTGTGGCCTTCTCCTTTGCATCGACTGCATAAGGGCTTGTAATCCACTGACCTTCTGGGATTTGGACAATTTGGTGAAATGTGTCCCTTTTCTCCGCATCTGTAACATTCCACTTCTGATCTCTGACCACCGCCAGACTGTCTTTCTCTGTAACTTTGAGAGGGAAATCGTCTGGGTCCGAAATTAGGACCAAACTCTCTAGGCTTGGGTCCAATATCTTGTGTTGTCATTTTGGATTCCAGCAAGTTGAATCTTGCGTCTTCTTCCTTCCTTCTCCTATCATGCATCTCCTTCAGAGAGCAAATGTCCTCTGTATGATTCTTCCGCAAACAGTAGGAACAGAAGGCTCCAGGGATAGTTGGTTTTCGTGTACATTCAGTGGCTAAATGGCCTGCTTGATGACACTTACCACACCAAGTGTTTGACCACATCACATCTCTTCCTACTCCTGCAACGTTGGATATGCTCGCTGTGTTCACTTTCAACGTCTGTAGCTGCTCTGTAATCACATCCATTAACTCCTTTTTGATGTTTGCAACTGAGTTGGATAAATAATCCTTCAAGCTTTCTCCTCCGGACGTACTGGCAGGAGGGTTTTGAGGAGTCTCTGTAATCACTGCATAAACGGGTTGGGCTGGTACAGAGGGGTCTCTGTTCTGGTTCTCATTCAGGGCTCCTGTTTGAACTGTTGGCTGTTGACTCCAGTTGGTAGGGTTCCACTGTTGCTGCTGATTTGGCATTGAGAAAATTGGTTGGGACCATTGTTGTTGTGGTTGAACCATCATTTAAGGCATATATTGTGGCCACTGTGGATTTGGTGCACTGTACTGTGATACCGGGGGCATCTGTTGGTAGGGGTAGGAAACAGTCCCTAGGACTGCATTTGGTGGATACATCATTCCTGGCATCAGAGGAGGTAGGACTCCTCTTCATGTATTCATCGCCAATCTAGCTTCCACTTCATCGTACAGTCTTGCACCTTCTATTGCAGCTTGCAGGGTGGCTGGTCTTTGTAGCTCCACAAACTTACGGACTTCTGGTTGTAATCCTCTGAGAAACACCCCCTTCTGAATGCCATCATCTAGATTATGGTTAGTCCATCTCTTCAGGATGGATTCCATTCTTGAGACATAAGCTTCTACTCTTTCTCCAGAGGATTGACTTAGGTTCATAAATTCCTCTCGCATCCGCTCTTCAAAACCTTCACGCCTGAATTTAGTGAGGAAGGCCAACTTCAGGTCGTCCCATGTGCCAAAAGTTCCTGCTGCTTGTCTCTCATACCACTGAAATGCCGCGCCCTTGAAAGTGGCGGGGAATATTGCTAACCAATGCTCAGGGGTTCTGGCATTGTTAGCCACACACGCTACCATAAACTCTGCTACATGAAGATCGGGGTCTTCATTGTACTCTCCCTTAAAAACTGGCAATGGAACTACATTCGTTGGCCTGTCATCAATATTTCCAGGACGGATCTGGCTTGGAAGTGGACCTCCAGCAGGAGGAGGAAGGGCTTGATGTGCCATTGGGACTTCTGTAAAGAGTTCCGCAAGGGCGTCAAAGGCGGCTTCTGCTGCAAGCTTGCTCTCGGCTCTGATTCTTGCTTTCTCTCTTCTCACGTACCTCTGGACTCGTTCTAACGCTTGCCTTTTTATTGCGTCATTCATCAGGGGGTTGGCTCCACTATGTTGTTAGTGCTCCACAGAGGGTTAACAGAAGGCTTCAGTCTCTGGAGGACTCTCTTGCCAACATTTCTTCTACTTCTTTCTTTTCAACGTCCCTAAATTCTGCTTTCATGCCACTTCACAGAGGAAGGTATTCAGTTCTGAAGGTGTCAAAATGCATACGTCTGAGCATGGTGGTGGTGCCATCATCATAGTAATGCCAGCTTCTGATGGTTTCAACAGTGTATGTTGTGAAAAACACTCTGTCTACCAACTTCCAGTGGGTTGCTAATTGAACAAACAGAAGATTATCAGTACACCAAGCATCCCATGTATCTTGCTGTTGAGCATCCACGAACAAATTCCAACTCTTTTCCTTCTTATCCCTATGAACCTCTACAGACCAAGACTCCTGAAGCTTCTTCACAATCTCCCACTTGATGTTGTCTGGAAACTTCTCAATGAATGCCAAATCTTCCATGGATGGTCATTCTCTCTGTTTCTGCTCTTCAGTTCGTTCCCAAACAGTTTGCCACCAAGGTGCAAGTTTCTGCTGCTTCAATAGGAAGAGGAAACTGTCCACCACATAAAGCATGCATCATGATGGTGATGTGTTTCCGCCATTGTGGGATGAACTTCTTGTGGAAAGTGGCTTTGATTATGAGAAATTCCAACTCTTCAGTGGAAGAAGGAACTTTACAAACATCCATTGAATTCTTCTCTTCTTGGCAATGCCATTTCCTTCATTTTCAGCCTCTTCTGGTGCTTGTTGATGGCAAGATTCCCCGGCTGCGCACCAAAAACATGGAGCCCCGAGAGGAACACCAAGGAAAAGGGAATTCTCTTGCAAGAATATCTATCTTGTAACATCAACAAGCTTGTTTATCATGTTTCATATGATCACAATGAAGAAAAGAACACCAGGCACAACAAATCTTCATGCAGCATCATGTAGACCTCCCACGGATTTGATAAAATCAGCCACATTCTTCAACATCTTCACAAAATCCATCAATAGAACAAAGAAAGCAAAGAAGTACACCATCTTGAAATGGAAATACATCACATAGTATTCATCTTCAATATCTTCATAGTCTTCTCTCTCAATCTTTCATATACAATCACTCTGTTTGAGTAGAATTGGCTATCTCTGACTCTCTCTCTCTCTCTCCATCAATAATACATCATATCCTCACTACAATCTCCCAAAATTACTCTCAATAATCCTTCTTAGGTCGTGGATACCCCTCCCAAGAGGTATGTCTGATATGAAAAGTCACTAGAGCCACTACAGTGTCCTTTCATAGCTCACTACTGTCACTTCACTCTAGTCTTCACTTGAGTTTTCAGCAGCTACTTCTTCCACTTCTTTCAGCTCTTTTGCACTTGTATTCGCCTCTTTCCAAGGCTAGAAAACTTTCCCAAAGTCACACATACATTCCACAGAACACATACAGAAGCATACAGAACAGTCTACAGAACAGTACCAGAACAGCTACAGTACAGAACAGAACAGAAACAGAACAGAAGCAGAAGCTCTACAGAAGACCTACAGAAGGTTACAGAAGGTCATCAAAACCTCATAACTCATTCTCAAATCATTCCAAACTCTCACAAACCATTCAATAAACTTTCACAATATCTCATTCTTCATCAATTAATACTCCATCCCTCTTTACAGAAGACAATCAGAACAAAACAGACCAAAACAGAACAAAACAGAACCTATCAGAACATCACAGAACCACCAATAAACATCATGATCTTCCAAAACACAATCAATATCATCCAAAACACTCTCAAACCACTTCTAAATCAATCAATCATCTCATAAAATCAACCATTCAACTCTCAAAAACAACAAAAATCAGCCAAAAAACAAGTCATTTCAACACTCAACACATACCCCTAATCTTTTATGTGTTGACCGAATGCGAAGGATGCAAGTACGGAATCGTTGTTAGGACGTACATTTAAAAGGCAGACACTCTATAACATTGACTATGACTCACAACATATTAACCTTGCTATCGGCAATGTACAAATAATCACCGCTTTTAGCAAGGGCAATGCAGCCCCATCAAAGCTCATGAGGCCAGTGGTAGAGAAATCCACCACCAAGGCTATGGAGGGGAGTTGTGACTTGTCACAACCCGCCAAACCCCAAAGCCAACAAACCGTTGAAATCAAAGCCAAGGCCCATGCACCACAGTTCAAATGGGTACCAAAACATCCAATATCGCCGCCTCTAAGAGCACCCAATCATGACCTTGCAAGGCTAGGAACTCATATTCAAAACCTAAGAGGCAGAGAAGGAACTATAGGTATCAATGAATAGTCAAACAATGATGGGTCCCCAAGATCTTGTTGCAAGTGCAAGGTTATTACGAGGGTAACACCTGGATATGGGTGCCTAAAGCCAAAACTTTCAAAGGGTACTACTCAAGTGCCATCATCAAACCCATCCACACAAGATCAAAGAGCAGTTAAGGAAGCAAGGCCCTAAGAGACCCTTATACCCAAGCCTACAAAGCCCAGAGCTACTAAACCCATAGAGCCTAAGATCATTAAGCCACTGGCGCTGCAGCAAGTCCATCGACCAAAATTGCAGTAACTCCCATTGACTTGACCACCCCCAAAAAGCCTAATGACCCAACTACTTCTCAAGCTGAGTGTAGCACATCCTCTGTGCCACACACCCAACCCATGGTCCCTCAAGATGACATTACTCCTAAGGACCCACCTGAGGATCAGTCGCCGCTAGAAGCTCCCTTGTCTAGCTCGTCTCGACCCTACCCACCAACAGGTCTTAAACCATCCTACAAATGACGATCGATCTTCACGTTGGCTAAAGACCTAGCTGAAAACACAGGAGACGACTTGATCACCTGCATCAAGTGCTTAGATGCCACTATTACTCTACTTGCTAAGATCTATGAGTGCTTAGACATAGGTCTACTTGACCCATCCTTACCATTAAAAGTATGTGCCATGCCATGCACCTGGGAGGAATATGAATTCATGATGATGAAAACACCCACGGTCATAGAGGAACTAATCAACAATGTCGAGATATCTCGAGATCAAGCCCTCAAACAATGGCGGCTGATCACCTCCTACAGCAAGATAAAAGTCTGTTGTTTACATATAACATTTGTTCATCCTTTGAAGTGCTAGGCTCTTCTTTGCTTTTGAGTTTCTTTTCTTCCTCTAGCAGAGAGGCTTTAATATCAACAAGTTGAGGATCAGGCATATTGGTTAGAGTGGTTGATACATTATCGTAAGCAGGAGGTAGACTTTTTAACAAGACACTAATACAAACATCTTCATCCATTTTTAGCTTTATTCCTGCAAGTTGAGTAAGCAGGCTTTCCATGTAGTTCACATGGGATGCCAGGGATGTATGAGGCTTCATATCAAGTTGAAAAAATTCAATTAATAGACCATACTTAGACGACTTTGACTGTGCACCAAATAAGGTATCCAATTTATCCCAAGTGTCATGGGACGTGTCACAGGCATCCACATGATGGATGTAGCTATCATCCAATTCCAGTTTGATGATGGCTTGTGCCTTTTCATCATTCTTCTGCCAAGTAACTGCAAGGTTCGCATCTCGAGGTTTCTTCTCTTTGCCATTTGTGATGGCCCAAAGACCCTTCTTCATTAGAATGAGCTTGATGCGGGTTTGCCAAGTGTGAAACCCAACTCCTTTGAATCGAGCATTTGGAGAGTCTTTTCCCATGTTGAGGTTGCAAGATTAGCAGCAAATCAACTCCAGAATTCTAAGATTTTATCAGTGGAAGCGCAGATTACAATGTGTCAAGAGACATAGGTAGTGACTGTGTGAAAACACACTATGTCAATGTTGATGTTGAGCTTGATTCTTCTTGTTTGGTCATTCTTCATTTGGTGCTGGGATAGTGGATTAGAGTGAGCTTTAGCTTGGTAAAGTGTCAGGAGTAAGAAAATGAGAGAAAAAAAGAGCTTGAGAGATTTTGGCTATGGTTGAATTAGGGTTTCTGAGACAGGGGCCTAGTTTTTTTCAGATTGCAGGAATTGTAGTTGATCATTTTCAAAAAAAATTATATGTCTAGGAAGCTTATGTCAAGGGCTATCAAAGCTCCATGGAAATCATCCAGATCGCGGACAGCACGGTGCACGCAGAGGGCTTGAACAGGGATGGCGCAGATCAGGACAGCGATGGCGAATTTCCGTAATGCTGGAGCTCCAGGTCACTAATATTGGTGTTTAAAATGACAGGAGGTAGCGCCCTGAGCCAAGGAGCATTTCTCCAAAAGAAATCGTGTTGAAATTTTGCATGTGGAGGGAGATCAAGAAGCTCCAAGTGAGTCGGGTCCTATTGGCTATGGAGGACACCCAAAGCAGAAGTTGAGAAGATTGACAATGCTGAACTCCAGGGTGTACAATGCTTAGGTGTGAGGTGCCAGGGAGGAGGACCTTGTGTTGGAGAAGATTCCCCCAGAAGGAATCGTGAAGAGATATGGTCTCTATGAGGAGATATAAGTGTTCAAAGTAGGGTGTGTGTTGTGTAGCTATGGCTGCCAAGCAAGGTAGTGAGAAGAAAGAGTAGGAGATGAGGTCCTAGACTTGGCCTAAGCTTGACTGAGCTCAAACTAAGCTAGATGAGAGTGAACTGGAGTTGGAGGAGCAGTGCCATGCCCGTCTATGCTCTGATACCATGTTGAAGATGCGGGATCTAGGACATGGCAGTGAGTTATGGTGGATGGAAGGAGAAGTGTGGACTCATGATGGAGAAGACAAAGACACTGTTTGTTACACAAGTGAATTAGGTTCCAAGATTGAGACTTGGACTCATAAACACAATCTTGTGTATGTGGACAATGACATTGACACTTCACTGAAAAGAAAAGAGTACTATCATTGCATTAAGAAAAGGAAGTACAATGCTTTATAGGAAAGTAGGAAACTGCAGTAGGCACCACTATGCATATGGGATAGGTAACCCTGCATTTCCTTGGCCCTGAAGCTCCATACAAAGAGGCTGTCAATGAGTGTGATTACTGAATCTCAACAAGAAGAGCAACAAGCATAATCTGACCAAGGAGGGGCCATCTATCAAAGAGAGATCAAAGAGCCAAAAGCGAAGCTCAATGCCAAACGAGGAGAAGACGAGAGATGGCAAGCAAAACTCGCAGTGGAAACATACAGTCTCATGAGCCTAAAATGCAATTTTGAAGAGCTAGTGACATTGTACAAGGATCTAAAAAAGAAAATGAAAAAATCTAAGATACCACAGAGCAGCTAGCAACAGTAGAAGAAGAAAGAAGCCGACAATACCTAAAGAATGTAGCAAATCTAGAACAAAGGCTAGCCTCGGAGCTTGAAGAACAACAATGCTTAGAAAGAGAAATCGAATAACAGGATAAGAGGCTAAGTGCATTAGCCTACAGGCACAACAAAAGCCTAGAAAAAATGAAGAAAAAAGTAGATGACTACGTGGACAGGAGCAAAGAAAGAGTAAGTGCCTTAGCACACCGAACTAGCCCTTGCAAAAGGCGACAAAGTGCTAGCAAAGAGCAAGGCAGAGGCCGCACAAGTGACCTTGGAATCCCAACAACGCGCCTTCATCACACTCTCTTAGATGCCACACAATTTGAGGAAGAGGAGGCCTTTGAGTCCTTAAATAAAAGGCTAGATATCACCCAAGGGCTCTAAGGCATGGGCTACACATCCAAACACAAATTGCAAGGCCCACAGAAGCAGATCCACAAGAGCATAAGGGAGAAGAAAGGCAAAGGTCGACTGACGATGTAGGACCAAGTTTTGAAAGGGGCCAGCAAGCAACAGCTCCTCAGAGGGATGTTTTTATGATAAGGATGCCCCCACCACTCGTTTTGACCTCCAATGTCGGCCAATGTAATATCTCCGCACAATAAAAGTTAGTTGGTTAGTTCGAAAGTTAGTTAGTCAATTAATAAGTTAGTAAGGTTACTAACTAAAGACTAACTAAGGTAAAAACTAACTAACATTAATTATTAATAATTTTTATTTAATTTAAAATATTTTATTTAGAAAAATCAAGAGTCATAAATCCGATATTTTTCTCGGATTGAAAAGGACCATAGCCACCTTTCACGTAAATTACAACGTGAACGAGACTTATGAGTTATATTAATCACTAGGTTAATGTGTATAGTTTGGATGGTCCAAAAATATTAGATTTTGGGCAAAACTAGTATATTTTAGATACTTTAGATATTATCCTTAAAAAAAAGATATGGAGATTTTTAGAACTGAATGATATTTAAAAGAAATGACAAGTGATATTTTAGTTAGTTTGAAGATTTTATAAAAAGAAAAATAAAGAAAAGTGACAGGCAAAATCGCACGTGCCACGATCGCAGTTTACAGGCAGTGGATAGCACTTTGAACAAAGAAAAGAAGAAGGAGTGAACTAAGAGCTTTCTAAATAAGTGTCTTGGAGTTTTACCCCCCTTTCGAAGCCAATGGAACCATCAGATTTATGATCTGAGTATCAGATCACTTATCTTTCCAAGATCCCCCTCCACAAAGAGCTCCACTTCTCAACCACAAGCCCTCTTCTCAAATTCACTATAAATATGAGGCATGGGAGAGGTATAAAAAAAAAGCATAAGGAGACCCCGAGAGGCTGCGAGAGAGAGATAAAGAGAAGGATACCCCTCCAAGGATTTGTGAGGAAGAGCTTGAAAGAGAGCTTGAGAGAGAGAGAGAGAGAGAGAGAGAGAAGAGTGATCTCGAGAGGCTGCAAGGAAGAGAATTAGCTCAATTCCCTCTATCTCGATCCTCGACTTAACCATCTTCTCTTACGCTCTCCCATCTTGAATCTATTCCACCTTCTTAATCTCTTGAGTCTACCTGCGGACGATGGCCTCCAAGCGAAGAATGTCGCGTGCGGATGACAATATTACAACCAGCCAACAAGGCTTCGTGCAAAGGCATTACCGTCAATCCAACTGCGGTTCCGGTCGTAAGTAATGTATTTTCAAATTGATAGATACTTGCTTTGATTCTCTTATGAGATACCTTAGGCCCCATACTATGATGCACAAGTATAGGTCGTGGAAAATGATAAATTTCATCTCACCTACTCGAAAGATGGAGTTTGTGAAGTGCATATATCAAGGGAAGATAATTGCACCTAGTTACATATGACTTATTTGCTAGTAGAGCAATTATAAGAAAGAATTAGTCAAGCGTTATGAATGACATAGTCATCAAAAGAATAACATTAAAAGATTGTGCATACAAGTGCTAGATTAAAGTATAGTCAAGGGATACAAATAGCATAATTACTAAAAGAATATGACATTGAGAATCATGAATAGAAAGTACTAGTTTAAAGTTTAGATACTTCAAAAGTACTTAGCCTAAGAGCCCAAATATTAAGAAAAACTAGATTCTAGCTCAATGCACGGCCTATTGGAGTCTAATTACTTAAGATCATCTCGCACTTATCTTATCAAGCTCTTATACGTTATGCCTATAACATGTTTGATATATGAGGATAATTTTCTATTTGCCTCATGACTTGACTAAGAGCTAGTATAAGAAAATGATCATAAGGGTTAAAACTAGGATGTCTTGAGATCCGTTGGATAACGATGACTTTTACCAATCCAAATCCAGGGTTGGGTTACCAATCAAGGTAAGTGACCTATAGAACTTACATCATGAATAGTGTTTGAACCCTTAACATATGCCCTAGCCGAAGGAAGGAAGTGTTAAGAAACATTTTTGTATAGTATTGCTCTTAGATCCCAAGGGGGAGAGCAAATATACGATGGAAATGTTATATCGTCTATTCTTGCATTGTTTGGAAAGAATGCAATTGGTTTTGTTGATTGATCAAACAACATCATAAATGCTTTTACATTTAACTGGTTATTAGTTGTTGTTTGGATGATTATTCCAAGTGCTTGTGATTTATGGTAAATACATGGCAAGGGTCTGTGATGACAAGTCGCCATGGGAATAAAGGAATGTTTTCTTGGAAAATGATATTAGGGCTGAATGCCTTGTTTGTGCTTGATTCTTAAAGGATTTAATTAAGGATATATTGTACGGGTGGATCACCTCCATGATCGCACCGCGTATTAACCCGAGAGGGCACTGCTCGATTCATGGGCCGAAGGTCGAGTGGTGAAAAGGCCAACCACGGGAATGATGTTTCGCTCCTAGACAGCTTGCGGGTCAGTTGGAGCTCTGGACACCCCTTGCTAGGTCTAGAATGGAGTTGAAGACCTCCGTGGCCCCCAACATCTGGGCATGTTGGGAGATCCTATTCTAGATAAAGGATTGAATTTGTGGTTCCATATTGGACCAGTTACTTCTGCAGGGCAGAAGGGATACTTCTGTTGGACAGAAGCGATACATAATTTCTCATGTATGGGTGGGAGACAAAGATTAACTTGAAGATAAGTTAAGGAACTTGTTTGAACTTGTTTGTCAATAGATTGCTTTGCTCTATTTTCGTGTCTGTGCTATAAGTTATGCGAACGAACCCTGTTTCCTAAAAGGCTTAATTAATGAAGCTGACTTTAAGTGTCACACATAAATGTGGTAGGACTTAATTAGAAAACTAAATCTATTTAGGGAAGCGAGTAGGCGGAACCCCCGACGGGTCCATCCTATGGCAGGGTGGTCCCAAAGAATTGGGAGGCTTCTCATAAGTTTTTATCGTCATTCGACCTATAGGTATTATTAGGTTAGAACCCGATTCATGCTGTTTTAGGGGACCGGGATGGGACTATGCCCTATGGGCAGAGAGGTTGAGTAGCGCATCCCTCTCGTTTCCCATTCTCTTTGAACCAAGTGCGGCATGGGTCTGCTTCGGATTGGGTATCTCTGCATAAAGTAGGATGTCCAAAACCCGATGCTAGAATGCTAATAGGAGACCTTGACAACTAGGAACCTGAATTTCAGGTCGATCCTAGTGGGTTCCGTCGTGAACGTTCCGTTGCGAGGCGGATTCGGGAAACCCTAGGTGACAAAACTTGGAATATTCCCTGGGAGTGCCGGGCAGCGACGCTTAGATTCGTTTCTCGATAGACCGCTAAAAGAGTGCCTGGAAAGCTGATGGGCGGGCACCTCACAGCCAAGATATCTATTCTATGGCTAGATCAATGTGTGTCAAAAAAAAAAAAAAACAACAACAACAACAAAACAAAAAAAAGAGAAGCAAAACACACGTAAATCATAGTCACTGCACCTAGGGATCCTCAAGTTAGACACATCTAGTGGCCTCTATCGATCAGCTCCATCCCTAACCCCTTAGCCCATTTTCGATTTTCCACATCACATTTAGGGCACCTCAAGGCGAGGACTTTTAGACATGTCTCCCTAAGCCACACACCACACCTCTAACAATGCACAAACTGGGTCCTCAAATGTGGGACAACACCCAGGCTCGACCCAACTCCCAGTTCCGCTAGCACGAGCACAATGCACTACAAGGTAAGGTAGGCATACCCCCAGGTAGTGCACCTTCTTTTCTTTTTGGATACAAACAAAGGCTGCAACCCCCCACCTTTGGAGGCCCCATCATTCATCCAATACATTCTTGGCCCCCACCATCTCAGTCAGTTAATCAACCTCTCCCCAAAACCAATCCCCACGAGATCCCATCATCATCGATTTGCATGACTGCCCTTTTCAATCACCAAATCTTCATCAACTCAAAAGTGCCAGTGTCATGGAACTTGCAACTGTCTCGAAGGGGGGTAATGTTACACAATATATCACCATGCAACCCACACAACACACAAGAAAACCAAGGAAGCCCCTATCAAAAAATGAATGAAGAAGCCCATTCTACTCAGGAAGGAATAGTGCCAGAGATAGCAACCTCAGAAAAAACATGGGGGAGCTCCAACTACTTTGGCGAAGTCCTCTCAAGGATGAGGGAGGACCTGTCAAGAATGAAGGATGCTCTCTCAACAAGGATGACAGAAAGCAACAAATATTCTAACAAGGTGCTCAGAAAGGATGGAGGTTTCCTCCTGTGCAAGTGGTGAATTCTAAACGGACATAGGACAAGGAATAAGGTAACTTAAAGGGAATAGGGAAAAGCCATGTCCCCCTCATGTCGTTGCAACCTTGGAGGGCAAGAGAATGGATCCGTCTAACACCATCGTCAATTCCAAAGACAGAGCATCCACCCACCATTCTCTAAGCAAGATATGTCCAACACAATCTTCAATTTCAAGGACAGATCGACCCATTGTCAGCATCAAGGAGGGATCTACCTCAACACCATATTCGATTTCAAGGGCTAATCCATCCAACACCATCCCCCACAAGGGTTTGTATATAACACCCATCCCACCTTCCAACTACTACCCATTAGTGCCATGGGACTGGAACTAGGCTAGGAGGGGGTAATGTTAACCTCAACGCAAGACGAAAGCGAAAAAAGTGGAAAAGTGCAAGTCGGGACCTAAAAGAGGTGACCCAAAAGGAAATCGGTCACAATGGAAGAAGCAGGAAGGGAAACGACCGAAAGCGCAAGGGTGGCCTCAAAAGCTAAGTCAAAGGCAAAAATGCATTTTTAAATACAAGGCACTCCTAAAACTTTTTGTAAAAGAGCGCTAGGCTCCCTCCTGTGCAAATTGTAAAGGTAGATGGGTAGTAGGAAGGAAGCTAAAAAGATAGGAGGACAATGGGAAAGAGGGCCTAGGGCACGGTCGGCCATGTAAAAAAGTGGATAAGGAGATAACCACCCAAAATGGATTTAGGGTTTTGTATATAAAGTTGAAAAGTGAATGAGAAGCTCATTCTTGTGTGTGGCCAAAAGTAGCTCTCTTCTTCTTCTTCTTCTTCTTCTTCTTCTTCTTCTTCTTGCTTGCTTGAGCTTGTGCTTGAGAGAGGGAGTGTGAGAGTGTGAGGGTGAGGGACCGTGGTGAAGAAGCTCTCCATCTTCTCCTCTCTTCTTCTCTTCTCTTATCTTGCTTGCGGCAATGGAGCTTGGAGCGTGGAGCTTGAGGATCTAGCTCGCTTGAAGCTTGCACTTGGATCTTGGAGCTACCAAAGTGCTCGGGAGAGGAGAGACAACTCGATTGGGGGCATAGAGGTAAGCTCACTACACTCGTAGAGAGAGATAGCATGTTGGTTATATGAGAGGTAGCCATTAGTACTCGGCTCGAAAAAACGCTTGAAAGAATAAGCGGTCCGTGGGTCTTGGCGGTTGAGCTCGCCTCTACACTGGCAACCCCTTCCTAGTGAAAATTTTTCAAAGTAGGTTCTCTCATAGAGATAGAGGGGACTTATGAAATTTTTTTCGTCAGACTTATGAAATTTTTTTTGTCAAATTAGGGGTTTTCGACAACCCCTTTCTAGTGAAAATTTTTCACAAGTCCCCTCTTTCATCCCCCTAAGGGGACTTATAAAAAATTTCTGCTAGGAAGGGGTTGTTGATAACCCCCTGTTCGACAAAAGAAAGGGATGTGTGAAAATTTTTTCCGCCCGAAAGGCCTCTTCTCAATGAAAAAAAATTCAAAGCAAGTCACATAATCTCTCTCTCTCTCTCTCTCTCTCTCTCTCTCTCTCTCTCTCTCTCTCTCTCTCTCTCTCTCTCTCTCTCTCTCTCTCTCTCTCTCTCTCTCTCTCTCTCTCTCTCTCTCTCTCTCTCTCTCTCTCTCTCTCTCTCTCTCTCTCTCTCTCTCTCTCTCTCTCTCTCTTGTTCATTTATAACTAATTAATACTTATTTTAATTGTATAACTATGTATAGAGTTTATATTTATATATATATATAGTTAATATTATAACTAATTAATTAATATTTAATTAATAAATAGTATTAACTAATTAATAGTTAAGTAAGTGTTTAAAATCAAGAACACCTACCATAATTCATAAGAACTTAAAAGCTCGGGTTATATGGTCCCAATAGTAGGCATGGTGGACTCCACAATGCTAAGTTGTGAAAAACAATAAACTTAGCAAGAATAATTTGCCTTTTAGGTTTTTTCCATTAGTAAACAATGTTGTTATCAAGCTTGGGGGAAGGGCTTCCAATACGTACACTCTTTGAACTAACAATGTGACATGTATATGTTAGGGCTTCGAATACACACGTACACACACACACATGTACAAATATATTAGAGAGAGAGAGAGAGAGAGAGAGAGAGAGACATAGACAGAGAGAGGTTTTGTGACACAATAGTTTTTGAATAAGAGAGAGACAACTTCTTAATCACACACACACACACACACACACACACACACACACAACACAATGAATATTTGTTTCTCTAGTATATATATCAAAGGACTAAAGACATAGCTTTAAAGGTTATTACTCATAAAAACTCTAATCTAACTTGAGTAAATAACTTACCAATAGGTTGCCTAATTTCTAAAATCAAAAATATATTATTACATACTTTGAATTTGAGGAATTTCAATTGGAGAGCCTTAGGACTCAATGGAGAAGAGAGAAAGAAGAGAGAGTTAAAAATTACTTTTGGATATATGTGAGAGAGATAGAGAGAGGAGATAAAAATAATTATTGATGAGAGACAAGATAGAGGTTTCTTTTCAAAAATTATTGATAAAAAAGGAAAGAAAGGCATATGAAGAGTTATAATTTTTAAATTGATTAAGAGAGTCCCAAAAGTATTGTGATATTTGAAGCGAATAGATATGCCGCAGGGGAGATGGTGGTAGGGTTTAAACTCACACACCCTTCAACGTGACCCACACACCTTACCACTATGCCATCACCCCGTTCGCAAAGTATTGTGATGTTATAGGTGAGGATTTCTAAAATCTTTTTAAGTCAAAGAAGAAAGTATTGTAGTATTATAGGTGGGAGTTGCTAGGTTTGTTTTTAAAGCCAAGGACGTCCCCTCCTTTGGCTTAAAAAGAATCCTAGCAACATTGTGATGTTATAGGTGAGGGTTTCTAAAATCTTTTTAAGTCAAAGAAGGAAGTATTGTAGTATTATAGGTGGGAGTTGCTCGGTTTGTTTTTAAAGCCAAGGACGTCCCCTCCTTTGGCTTAAAAAGAATCCTAGCAACTCTCACGTATAGTACATTTGACTATCTCAAATATTAATAGCTTTCGAGACACACACACACACACACATACTCTCTCTCTCTCTCTCTCTCTCTCTCTCTCTCTCTCTCTCTCTCTCTCTCTCTCTCTCTCTCTCTCTCTCTCTCTCTCTCTCTCTCAAGTTGCAATTAAATTTCTCTATTTAAACCTGAATACAATTAGATTATAAGGTCACATTTAGACTATTATTTTAATTGTAGAAAACTTTTTTACATTAGATAAGATCTTTGTTTTCTCAAATACACAATGTAAGTAAATAACCATCTTATGATATGTCAATTTTTGTTTTCTATGTTTATAAAAAAAATCTCCCAAAGAGAGTGGTTGATTTTTGTTCATAAGGTCAAAGCATTTTAATATAGTTGATTCACAAAGTCCCAATATACTTATCTCGCATTAAGAAAATGTCATGCATACATACATACATACATAATATGATTCACTTAGCTAGTAGTTATTATCTCTTCTCTCTCATTTTATATTATTTTTAAACTCTTCTCTGTCATGTGTGCCTAGCTTTAGTGCACCCCCAACCTTAAATACTTTAGGGGTTAATACATTATGGGAAGGATCTAGGCAACACACTCCCCTCCTTGTGCAAACCCTTGGAGATAATATTTGGTGCAAATCATAGATTTTGGAGCTAGTGTAAACATAGTTAATCAAGATATACTCCAAGACTAGGAAAATCTGCCAATTGAATAAGTACACTTTAATATGATTGTTGCCAATGGATTCAAGGTTAACTTTGTTATTATGAAATATGTAAACTATGACACGTTGCTCGATTGACCCCATGGATGTGCAATGCCCATCTCATCGAACATTGGGGCAATGGTCTAGTCCCTAGGAAACAAGAAGGAGGCAATTTACATCAAGATGGAATCCTAGAAAACCTCACTGGTCAACTTGTATGCTATCTCGGCACTCTTATGTGGAGGTTCTTACAACTCTCCGATCCCCCAACCATTGGCTAGATATATTCCCTCTCCTAAGGATGAGCACGATTGGAAGCACATTCTCGCCATTTTGGAATTGCCATTCACAAAAGAGTTGGAATATCGATCAGCCTATGAATGCATGAGTCAGAAAGATGCATGAGACACTTTGATTCTCATGATTGATCCCCATAAGGAAAAAATCTCAATGCCACTCTTTATTATGGCCCTTCACCCAATGACCACAACCTTCCAACACTATTCTACCCTAATGGATAGGTTTTCATTATGCAAGATCCTCAGCCAGCAAGGAGCACCCATGCTCCTATAATGGATAGGTTTGCATTATGCAAGATCCTCAGCTAGCAAGGAGCACCCATGCTCCTATAATGGATAGGTTTGCATTATGCAAGATCCTCAGCCAGCAGGGAGCAGCCATGCTCTTGTAATCAAGTGGATGCTAAATTGACTATCTTTGATGAATTGTTGAATAGCCCTACCAACCTACACGAAGCTCTATTCGATTTCCATATAGCAGCCTCTTTGCCTCACTCATGAAGGAGCAAGGTGGCGTGGACGTAAATAAAGTAAGTGACTCCAAGGATGACCTTTCAGTTCAAGTTGATGAAGATTTAGACTCTAATTAGGTTAATTGCAACACCGATTGCCATACCATTGAGAAAATCCATATGGACCCAAACCCTTAGACTGAGATCTTGCTCATTGATATGGGTATCATAAGATGAAACTCAGAGTTGGAATGGCTCAAATATCTTAGGAACTTGGATCATAAACAAATGGGATACCAACCAAATCAATTATTGTTGTTCGGATCTTGAACTACTCAAAATTGACGTCAATGATAGGGAAAGTCCCAGAGAACACCACCACACCAAGTTCTAACTCAAATATGGATGGAAGCAGCAAGTCTAATCAAGAAATTTTCGACCCAACCTAATCTACCAAATCTAAGACTCAAATTCTAGTCCATCTAAGAAGAAAACTCTTAAAATGCAATATCTTCGATGATGAGTCAGAAGTTGAAGTCAAAAGCAGCTACAAAACCTCCCACCAAGGTTTACAAGATTCAAAAAGAGCAATCAAGTAGTTATCTTGTTGGGTGCAAAGCGTGAAGGCACATCTAACAAATCCATTGATGGACTGACAAGAAGTAAACATCGTAGCGCTAGGAGAATCCCTCAGCCTATTTACATTGTCGATGACCTTGATGCAAAGGATGAGGAATAACCAATTATCTTGTTGAAGGAATACCATGACATTTTTTCCTAGAACTATGTTGACCTTAAGATTCCTCCATAAGTCATCATCCACATGATTCGTCTAAAGGATGATGCCAAGCCTGCCAAGCAATGACCCTATCTGATGAATCCTCAATATGCCATCATGTTAGGGAGGAGATTGGCAAGTTACTAAAAGTTGGATTTATCTATATATAATTGAGCATATAGACTATGTATCAATAATCATCATGGTACTCAAGAAGAATGGGAAATTTGGCATATACATTAATTTAGTAAGTTGAATGCTACACTAAGAGAGATCACTATCATCTACCATCATACACTAATCATATGATCAAATGAGTAGTAGTGAAGGAAGCATATAGCTTCATTATATAATCATGTACAAGTCCACCTGAACGATAGACCAAAGACTACCTTCGCTGATTTGGGGGTATTCGCTTACATTGTCATGCCTTTTGGACTAACTAATGCACCAACAATCTTTCAAATGCTCGTGTACATTATCTTTAAGGACATGTTGTGGAAGTGGTTCGAGGTGTTCATTGATGACATATGTGTCTACTCTAACTGGCCTAAACATATTGACAAGATTTACCTAGTCTTTGAAATATGCATGCAGTATGAACTTCCTTGAATCCCCTCAAGTATCAATTTTAAGTTAAGCATGGTATAATCTTAGGCCATGTTGTATCAAAAAACAAAATTACAACAAACACCTCTAAAATCAAGGTCACCATGGATCTCTCTCCATCCACTAACCTGAAGGGGGTGCGGTACCTCCTTAGCCATATTGAGAGTTATCAGCATTTTGTGTTAAGCTACGCTGCCATTCCATGACCACTCTACAAGTTATTGATTGACTGGGCTTGGACGGAGAAATGCCAGAAATGCCAAACCTCCTGTGTGAAAGGGAGCAACGGATCGAAGGGGACTCGAGAGTTATGGCGGGAGAGCAAGAGCAAGAAAGGGAGAGACTAGAAATGGGAACTCCAACAATCACAATGTGTGATCGGGCCTTCCTTTATTCAAACTGCCACTAAAAGAATAAAGAATAAAGTGACGGTGATGGGTGCCCGCCACCTGTAGTGTGCAGTGGCGGTGACTGTCAGTGTAATAATACACGGGTGGCTAGGCAGAGGCGCCTTTACCCCCAACAACCTCCCACTTAAAGGAAAATCTGCCCCAGTGAGGAGTGAAAAGAAAAAGAAAAAAGACAGTACAACATGTACACATGTACAACAGGATGAGGAAAGACGTCATCTCATCCCACGCCCATCAACCTCCTGAGGAAGGCAAAGCGCTCTGTAGAGAGGCTTTTCGTGAGCAGATCTACAGGATTTTGGTCAAGTCGAGATCTTTACAAGATCAGCAGACTTGTCCTCAACGACCCCACGTATGGAGTGATACCTCACCTCAATGTGTTTTGTCTTCGCATGGAAGACCAAATTCTTGGCTAACTGAATAGCACTCATAGAATCCGAATGCAATGTAGGGATAGCATCAATAGCAAGGTCAGCAACTAAACGACCCAACTAAATGGCCTCCTTGCAAGCCTCAGTGGCTGCAATATACTCGGCCTCTGTAATAGAAAGGGCCGTGCATTTCTACACCCTGGACATCCAAGAAACAACACCTCCAGCATAGGTGAATACATAGCCGGAAGTGGACTTCCTACTATCTGCATGTCCTGCATAATCAAAGTCAGTGTACCCCACGACTCCTATATCCTGGCTGCCATAGCATATGCACATATCTACAGTGCCCTTCAGGCACCTCATGATACCCTTCACGGCATCCCAATGCTTCTTGCCAGGTGTAGCCATATAGCGTGCCACAACACCAACTGCAAAGGCAATATCTGGATGAGTGGCTATCATGGCATACATAAGACTGCCCACTACGGATGCATAGGGAATCTTGGCCATCTCGGCCCTCTACTCATCTATCTGCGAACAATCAGCCTGTGATACCTTCACATAAGCAGGCAATGGATAGCCAATAGGCTTTATGTCCTGCATGCGAAAGCACTCAAGGACTTTATGAATGTACTCTCTCTATGACAAGTAGAGGAGTCCTTAATGTCTGTCACGTCTAATGCACATACCAAGTATGTGAGCGACCTGTCCCAGATCTTTCATCTCAAAGCTCTTCTTGAGCTGAGCCTTAAGAGCATCTAGCTCATCATGAGCTTTCCCTGCTATCAACATATCATCCACATAGAGTACCAAAATCAATAAAGAATCATCACGGGCTTTCTTCGTGTAAAGACATGGATCCATAGCACTTCTGCTATAGCCCTGTGACTGCATAAAGGCATCAAACTTATGATACCACTCCCTAGGTGCCAAGCCATAAAGACTTTTCTTCAATTTGCACACTAGGTGCTCCCTACCAAGTTCTGCAAAGCCCTTAGACTGCTCCATTTAAATCTCATCATTCAAGTCCCCATGTAAGAAAGCCATCTTGACATCCATCTGGTATAAATCCAAGTCAAGCTGAGCAACCAAAGCCAAGACTAAGCGTAGGGTGGTCATCTTAACTACAGGAGAAAAGACTTCATCAAAGTCCACACCATGCTCCTGCTTAAAACCCTTTGCTACCAATCTAGCCTTGTATGCCAGCTTGGGGTGTCCAAGGGTACTTTTTAACTTGTACACCCACTTCCATGGCAAAGCCTTCTTGCCCGTAGGCAAGGAAACCAAATCCCAAGTGTCATTCTTATGCAGGGAGTCTATCTCAAAGTGCATAGCCCTCTCCCAGGAGTGACTATCACCCCTCCACATAGCCTTATCATAGGTGAAAGGCTCTCCTGCATTTGTAACCAAAACATAATGCATCGAGGGCTGAAATCTATCAGGTGAATGTATGTCTCTATAGACCGTCTCACAGCAGGCTCTGCTGCCTGCCCAGCTGCCTGTCCAACACCCTGACCATGAGCATCTGTTGCAGCTGTAGGCTGTCCAACTGGCTATGTGAGAGCTCTCTGCTCCTCCTGAAATATGACCCTGCGGATCTCAACAACTTTCTCAGGCTATCTGTGCATTTTGTCTTCATGGAAGACTACATCATGACTGTGAATGACTTTCCACGCCTACAGATCCCAGAGACGGTAACCCATCTCGCTTGCATCCCCTTAACCAAGGAAAATGCATTTGACACTTGGGATCCAGCTTACTTCTCTTGTCCCTGGGCGCATGGCAAAATGCCTCACATCCAAAGACACGGAGATGCGCATAAGAGGGAGGTTTTCCAGTCCATACCTCCTCTGCAACCTGGAAATCCAAACCCCTAGAAGGTGATCTGTTTATGATATGCACAAGTGTACTAACTGCCTTAGCCCAAAAGCTCTGTGGTAGGCCTGCATGGCTAAGCATAATGCGTACACGCTCCTGGATGGTTCTATTCATCCGCTCAGCCAAACCATTCTAGGGGGGGTGTAGGGGGCGGTCAACTGATGCTTAATATCCCTCTCATCACATAATTGCTCAAAAGCACGTGAGACATACTCACCCCCATTATCTGTCCTTAGGTATTTTAGCCTATACCCATCTGGTTCTCAACTAATGCAAGCCATCTCTGAAACACAGCCAAGACATCGAATTTCAGCTTAATGGGATAAGACCAAACTTTCTGTGAAAAATCATCTATGAATGTAACAAAATACTTTGCACCACCCATAGACTGACAAGGCATGGGCCCATAGACATCCGAATGTACCAATGCCAAGGGCTCACTCATGCCTGGCCTACCAGACTTCTTATGTGTAGTTCTAGTCTGCCTGCCATAAAGACAATGCTCACATGAATCAAAACATACATAATCAAGGGGCAGTAAGTATTGCAAACCAGAAAGCATTTTCATTCCCTTCAAAGACATATGGCCCAAATGGGCATGCCAAAGAGATACATGTGGGATAGAACCCACAGACAAAACATGATCAAGGGAAGAAGCTGATACAATCAAGGGGTAGAGACTGCCAGCCTTGGCACCTCTTGCAATCACAAGTCTGCCATGAGTGATCTTCCATACAGAGTCTCCAAAATATACATGATATCATGCGTCATCAAGCTGTCCAGCTGACATGAGACTGCATGTCAAAGCAGGTACATGACGTACATCCTGCATAACAAAACTACTGCCAGAAGGAAACTGCAGCCTAACATCACCAATGCCCATAATATCAAGAGAGCTGTCATCACCCAAGCGCACAGAACCCGAAACAGTATGATATGAATGAAACCACTCTCGGCAAGGTGTCACATGAAAGGATGCACCTGAGTCCAAGAGCCAACACTATGCATACATAGAGTGTATCTCTGTCATCTGCGAAGCACTAGAAGAAGTTGCAAGGATATAATCATCATCATCAACATCCTCAGGTTGCATAACATTGATCTCTTCAATTTTAACACTGGACTTTGCAGGCACTATGCTACGATCAAAAGACTTATCTTGCACTTTGTCTTTTCCCTTATCTTTGCGCCTTTCATTGCGCAATTCATGGCATTGTGGCCTAATATGGCCCTTTTTCCCACAATGGTGACAAGTAACATCTACATTCCTGCCATTGGATTTGCTACGTGACTTCCCACGAGACTTGGACCGAGATTTCTGAGAATCCATCCACGGCCACTACCACTGCCATGCTTTCCATATACATCATTCCTGCCTCTAACTGTCATAGCATAAGAGAGGCATCCAAATTCTTATGGTTAACCTCTTCTTGCAGAAGAGCACTCTCAACATCAGATAATTTCAAGGTAGCAGTAGAGACACATAATGTAGTGCGGAATACATCCCATGACTCATTAAGAGTACCAAGCAAGAAAAGAGGAGTGATATCCTCTGCAAAAGTGATATCCTACGAAGTCAAGTTCTTGAGTATAGCATGGAACTGGCTCAAGTGAGCAGACATAGTCACATTCTCCTTCATGCGCAGATCCATAAGCTGTTTTAGCCAATACATCTGACTCGCTGGACTTTTCTTGTCATAGAGATTTTTTATCTTATCCCACAACTGCCATGCACTCTGTTCTTCCTCAAATACATTATAGTGAACATGTTCTGTGAGAGACAATACAATGGTGGACTTGCATAACTCATCAAGCTCAAGCCATTCCTCATCTGGCATAGTTGCAGGCGGATGCTTGCTTAACCTCAAAGGTTTGATCTATGATTTCTGCACCAACACTGCCAAATATGGCTCTTCCAATAAGAGTAATTTGTACCATCAAGCTTAGTGATGTTGAAAATAGCATGATTAGTGGACGAACTCGCCATAATGCAGAATTTAAATCTGCTTGCTGTTTACTGCAGAAAATGACCAAAAAATCACCAAAATCGAGGGAAAATGGTGAGGAAAGTGGAACCAAAGCTGCTGCCCACCAAGTACTAGTGAAAGTACATCATTTCAGAGTGTTTCAGCATGAAAAATCCATGTCAGTCCATACATATATGCTTGCTATAATAAATTTCAGATTTCAGTAAAAGAGAGCTAACAGTGTCAAAATCGGATCCCAAGGCAATCAGATATTGCCAAGACCAAAGTCGGCATCATGCGGGCATAGCATAAGCATATGACGGTCGATAAGCATGAATCCAACACCCAAGTATGTCAGACAAACATCAGTGATGAGTAGGCACACCCCCCAGGCAATGGGGCAAAGTGTTCCTGCCACTACCAAAACTTGACACAAGTAGGTGTCAGTTCACAAAGATACGGATCCAAAACTGAGACTTAGCTCATAAGCATACAATGAACCAAGACATTGTCAGAAGTGGAGCAGCGGTGGAAGCATAAACATATGCTGAAATAAACTGCTAAAACACAAGACAAAAAGAGAAAAGAAAAGAACACGATACAGATGAGAACTCAGATGTATGCACGGGAAATGGAATCCATATATCTGAACACGAAACAGTCGCATACAATAGTGAGTCACTGGCTGCGTGGGCACTGGCACTGGCTCTGGCTCCTCTCTCCACAGAGTCTGCAGATGGTGAAGATGATGATGATGACTGAGGAGGAGCCATTAAGTATAAATAGGCTGAAAAAGTGGGGAGCAATAATGCTGGTCGGACAGCATTAATGCTGGCCGACTGGTGCATAAAATGTTCCACTGGCATAAAATCCCACACCAGAAAATACCTAAAATACCTAATAAAAATGCCCAGCCCAGATCAAGCTCAAACTCACACATAAGCTGACAAATACACTGCTAACACCCTCTCTCAGATCATGGGTGATCTAATACAATACAATAGTACAAGGAAAAGGGATCGGAAACTATACAACATAGAACCACCAAGTAGAACCATGGATACCCAAGCAGTGGGTGATCAAGCCACCACCAAGGTGCCTCGGAGAGAACCTGATGTCGATGTCGATCGTACCAAACACCTGAAAATAGAGAAGATCATAGCATGTCTCTATGTCCATCACCAATGGCTTGCAGGAGCATACAAGACCATCCTGTCAAAAATGCCCAGAACATAGGTGACCATGGATTCCTCGCCTTTGGCCAGACCGCCAAAGTGTCTCCTCATGTGAGCTCCAGACGAAAGCCTCCCGCTCTCTATCAGATAACCAGCTCAGCATGAACCTGGATGTCAATCCCAGCTCCAGGATTTGATTCCACCAGACTGAAGTCGATGCATCAGGGACGTACCTCTCTGGAACCTGTGTACCTGTATAAAAGTATAGATGAGGCGCGGCTGCCCCATCTGAACACCCGCTCACACTCCCGCTCTGGCACAAGAGAGTCGTGAGGAATGACCTCATCACCACCACTAGAAAGCAGCCGAGGAAGGGGCCACCAAGCCCTTCCCGCGATCCGAAGAAGAGGATCCCTTCCAGGCCTTGCACTTCACCTTGGTCGGAGGATCGAAGTCAGAGTTGGATGAAGGAGAGGACTCATCGGTAGAGTCAACATCCCGCTTCGTCTTCTGCTCCTTATTCCTGGAAGCCGCTAACGTCTTGCAGTCCTTCCGCAAATGTCCCTTCTTGCCATAGTGGTAACACTGGGCCTTCGACTTCTTCTTCCCATCACCCCTCTCTGAAGCTACATAAGCCTCGCCTCCATAATGTGCCGGAAGCCGCCCCTGTAATCTCAAGGATGTCTCATGCTCAAGAAGCATCGAGGTCATATGTATAAAACTGACAGGAGTCGATGATGTTTGCGCCTGCAAAGCATTGGCCACTCCATCAAACTCCGGGGGGGAGCTTGTAGAGGACCGTCTCGACAAGATGCGCCTCGGGAAGAGCTGATTGCATGTGCCGAAGCTGGTCCTGCACCTACGTAACACGAAGAAGAAAAGACTGAATAGTATCTTTTGGCTCAAACTTCATCTGCTAGAGCTGGCCATAAAGTGTGACGGCCCGCATGGTGGAAGGTGCCTCGTACATCTGCTGCAACTTCTGCCATACTTCAAGAGATGTCTTAGAGGAGGTAACCGCCGGTAAGACCACTTTAGAAATACAACGAAGCAACACCAAGTAAGCACGGGCATCATCTGAGTCCCATGTGAGCACTGCTTCCTCATGGTTGTCCTCATCAAAGTCTTCAGGAAGAGAAAAAGGACGGAGAGGTCGAGGAATAGCGCCACATACGATGTACCATACCCGCTTCTGCACAAACCAAGCTTTCATGACAGCACTCCATGTAAGATAATCAGGTCCATGTAACTTATCATCAATGGAAGTGCACGGAGGAGCCATAGGGAGAGGATAAGAAGAGAAGTAGAGAAGAGATGGAATTGAGAGAGGAAACACAGCCAAAACACAAGCACAGACTGTAGAAAATGAGAGTTCACATGCAATATAACCCAAAATCTGATCAGTAGAAGACAAAATCCGCTGCAAAAAGTCAAAAAAGCAGTCAAAAACTGCGAAAAATAGGTAGAAAACTGTCGCCAACAGTTGCAGATGAAAAACGCAGGCAGCAGAGGGTGCGTAGGCAGTAGACGATGGCAAAACTGCAAAAAACGCAGGTTGAAAACAGCCCCAAAACAGGTCGCCTGGCTGCGACAGCAATCATCTGATCAGCAGGGGTACAAACAGTGCTGAAATCAGCAAGAAAACACAACAGAAACACAAATCCTGAAAACTGATACCATGTCTGAAGTGGAGCAGCGGTGGAAGCATAAACATGTGCTGAAATAAACTGTTGAAACACAAGACAAAAAGAGAAAAGAAAAGAACACGATACAGATGAGAACTCAGATGTATGCACGGGAAATGGAATCCATATATCTGAACACGAGACAGTCGCATACAATAGTGAGTCACTGGCTGCGTGGGCACTGGCACTGGCTCTGGCTCCTCTCTCCACAGAGTCTGCACAGATGGTGAAGATGATGATAATGACTGAGGAGGAGCCACTGAGTATAAATAGGCTGAAAAAGTGGGGAGCAATAATGCTGGTCGGACAGCATTAATGCTGGCCGACTGGTGCATAAAATGCTCCATTGGCATAAAATGCCACACCAAAAAATACCTAAAATACCTAATAAAAATGCCCAGCCCAGATCAAGCTCAGACTCATACATGAGCTGACAAATACTTTGCTAGCAGACATATGATGTATCATCCCAAAAGGTAAGAAGTCCCAAAGTCTCAAGTGTCTGTAACTGCTCAATAGCATGTAACAGCTCAATGTATAAAAATACCACCTGCTCAATGTCTGATAAGCATTCAAGAATGCTCCCACTAGCACAAAAGCCGTATGTACGAGCTCAAGAGCTCAAGCCAAGGCAAGACACAGTGCCAATGACATAAGTCCAAGACAATACATCAATAGTACATCCCGAACATGTAGGTGGTAGAGCATTCGTATGTAGCATCCATAAGCATGTAAGACATCAAGTACATCCCAATCCAATCTCTGACAAGCCAAGTAACATCCAAGACTACTCCAGATAATCCAAAATGCATCCAAGGTGGAGCTTCAATGAGCACTCAAGCTCAACGTATGCATAGGGTAATCAACCGTGACATGGCCATCAAGCCGTAGGCAATGGGTATGCATAAACCCAAGAAGCATCACTATCAAAGCATATACCAATGTCAATAAGTGCGGGCTGAAATAAGCTCAAGCTTCCAAAAGCATCCGGATTCAATGACAAGCTCAAAGTCGTCCCTCGATGATCAATACATCATAGCATAACCCAAGACATACATCCAAAACCAATAGGCATATGTCAAAGCATGAGAGATAGCTTCAACCCAAGAGTATTCAGCATGCATTTACTATTATAACTGTGTATTTCCAGCCCCAAAATCAGGCCAAAATCATAGCATTACATGTACCTTCAATCCCCCAATCAATCGGGATGCAATGGGCATCAAACAGGTTATGTAGTCATGCCCAAACAAGCATAGGCATACAAATACACGCTATCTCAGACCTAAAATCTATTGCAGAAGATGCTGTCATCAAAATTTGGCAAATCTAACATCACTATCGCGTCCGGAACGTGCCAAAACCCCAACTTAGACTCTTACCTTGCCTGAATCGGGTTCCAAATGCCCGAGATATGACAAAAAAGAGTGATTTTTGGGCCAGATTTTGAAACAGGCCCAAAAAAAACATGAGTTGGCTAGGGGGTCTGCTGTCCCACGTGTCAACAATGGGACCTAAAGGGAGCACAAATGAGGGCCAAAGAAGGCCTATACCAGCCTTAGCAAGCCTTGATAGGCTGGAAGCAAGATCCAGGTGAAGGAAGTTCCAAGAGGTGTGAGCTATGGCTGCCCACAACTTGTTTACAGCCTATGAGACCTGAGAACTAGAGTAAACCATGAAGAAAATGATCAAATACCTCTAATGTAATGCCCTAAAGGTGCCCAACAATGTCGGGAAGGTGCTTGGGATGCCGGGGAGTGATGGGAGCTCGAAGGAGTCGAATATGGCTGTCGCGGGAAGGAGACCCAATGCAAGTAGGGAGTCGATGGGATGCTAAGAATGCCACGAACCAAGCTCAAGAGTCGAAAAGTAAAGCTCTGATACCAGTTGAAAGGGAGCGACGGATCAAAGGTTGGACTCGAGAGCTATGGCAGGAGAGCAAAAGTAAGAAAGGGAGAGACTAGAAATGGGAACTCCAACAGTCACAATGTGTGACCGGGCCTTCCTTTATTCAAACTGTCACTAAAAGAATAAAGAATAAAGTGACGGTGATGGGCGCCCGCCACTTGTAGTGTGTAGTGGCGATGACTATCAGTGTAGTAATACATGGGCGGCTAGGTAGAGGCGCCTTTACCCCTAACACTATGAATCATTAAAGGCTCTTATGACTATCCCTATCTTACGAGCCCTGGATTGGATCATAACATTCCATGTAATATTAACACCTTTAAAATTGTTATTGGCACAATGTTATGCTAGCCCAACGAGCATAATATAGATTTTCTCATGAGCTTTGCTAGTCATGACCGTCAAGCATTATTGTACCTTGTAAATAAACCCTATTCCACAAGACTCATTGACCAAATAGCTGTTATTATTATTATTGGAGTTTGATTTCTCTATCATGGTGTGCAAAGGGAAATAACACTCCATTGCCGATCACCATCATGAGTGATCAATGGTGAGAATGCCATATGAGTTGATGACCAATTCCTTGATGCTCACATGTTCCATGTTAACCAAGAAGCTCAACTCTTTAAGGCTAATCGCATGTCCTTTGCACACTTCATTTTGTTGATCACCATCATGAGTGACTAATGGTGAGAATGCCATAGGAGTTTATGACCAATTCCTTGATGCTCACATGTTCCATGTTAACCGAGAAGCTCAATTCTTTAAGGCTAATCTCACACCTCGTTGGGCTCATGGTATAGTACATATACTTGAGTAAGGCCTATCAAAATGACCAATTGAATGAGCTCAATTGAGATGCCTCCTAATCAAGGCTCAACCTACCGATTAATCATAGGTCAGTTAAGCAAGATGTCTCTTAAGACGGTGTGTTTGTGAGAATGAAATTGAGGATGTTCTGCAAGAAGCTCATGGCAACATAGTTGGATGAAATTTTGAGGCCAATACCACAACTCAAAAAGTACTTCAAGCCCAACTATGGTGGCCGACTCTCTTTAAAGGTACAGTCATAATTGTAAAATAGTGTGACATCAACACACAAAGTTATTTATTCAAAAAGATAAAGTGGAACACATGCAAGTATTTACCCACCAACCCTTTGAGAAACAGGGTATAGAATTCATGGGACCCATTAGCCCCACTACACAATATTTGCAGGCTCAATACATTATCGTAGCCATGGATTACATGACTAAATGGGTTGAGGCTAAGGCAACCCATAAGAATGATGCATAAAACTCTATGAGTTTCTCTAGGAGTAAGCTATCTCACGATTTGGTTGCCCCATTGTAATTGTCAATGACCAAGGGATGCACTTGCTCAATCAAGTGATTGAGCACATGCTATCAATATTCTTGGTCATTAGGAAGTCTAGCCCTTATTATCCCTAAGAAAATGGCCAAGTAGAAGCCACAAGCAAAGTTCTCATCAGTGTATTGACAAAAATGGTCATAACATCACTTTTAGATTGGAATCCTAAGCTCATGGTAGCACTTTAGGCCTATTAGATAGCCTACAAGACAACCATGGGACAAACTCCATTTCGACTTACATATTGTATAAATTCTATCATGCCCATAGAGTTTTTAATCCCTAGCCTACGCATTGCTAACCAAGAACACTAGGAAGATACTAGAGCTTGGCAACATTGCCTCGAAGAACTCGAGTGCTTGATTGAAACATGCCTACTAGCCACTCACGCCCTACTTACTAAGAAAGCTCGATGAAAGGCATGGTTTGACAAATAAGGAGGATGTTGTATTTCTATGTTCCATTAAAAGCCATAAGAAAAAGCTAAAACTTTGAGGCCTCAGACCCTTTCACATCCATGCAATTAGTAGGACAGGAAATGTCAAGGTAGAAATACTAAATGTCCAACCCATTGGCTATTTTAATGGCAAACAATAAAAAAGTATTATCCACTAGGACACCCTTCCCATGAATGACCCATGGTAAATAATGAGAGTCCCTACTACATATCGAACAAAACTTCTATGAAAAGTTTGAGTAATAGTAGCACATTCATGTAACACCCTTTTGATCAAATCCAACTAACTCCATCATAAACGTTCAAGCTGTCACTATTAATAGTTTAGAAATGGAAGATGAACCCTTGATTCTAGCCACTTACCTTCGCATGCACCTTACTGTAGCTAGATCAAATTTGGTTGATGCACTTATTGATGAGGAATTAGATTATAACACACTACCTTACCACTATTGGAAAAGGTTAGGCCAACCACACAGTTATAGCCCATGGATGCAAAATTGAATCACTATGGAGGAAGACCTTACTCATTGCCAGGCAAATGTAAATTGAGCATCACTATTGAGACTGAGAGCATTCCACTTCTCTTATATATTCTATCAAACTCTAAAGGGAGTGGTGTTGAGATTTTTTTTTGGGATGAAAATGCAAGTTTTTAACCAACTGTAATGTGAACTATGTCAATAAGTGCATCTATCTTCAGTTGGTAGATGCTTGTGTAATCATGACCTTCAATTCCAAAGAGGTGAGAACTCCGCCTACTTAGATCATCCCTATATCAATCTAACTTTGCTATTAAATGACCAAGCCTATAACAAGTCACCTGTCAACTCCACCACCTAGTGGAAGTGGGAGTCTAAAAATTCCTCCCACCCCTCTTTGCAATGCAAGCCAGGGGAATAGAAGTGAAGACATGTCCACCAATGTTACTACAGTTGTCATAACCCATATGCAATAGCTTGATGGGTTCCAAAGGCTCTTCTTGAAGCACAAGGGTATTATGGCAATTCTTGCACTCTATGGCTACCAAAATCATCCACCATTGCACATATGGCTCCTCATCGTACTCAAATCACTAATCTCACTCCAATGACAATTCATAAGTCAAACAAACTACCCATCTCATACATTTGGATAGTTATTCCAAAATCTCTGTATTGTTTAGCAGTCAAGATAGCCTTGTCCTCATTTAAGGGGTTCTTGATGAGAGCATGCCGATTCCCCATCGTTGGTTGTTGTTGTTTGACATCTTGAGCTTGCAATCAAAAAAAACTTATGAGCTTTTTGACAAGAGATTTTCAACAAAACTAATTCTTACTTTCAAAAAAAGCTTTTTTGGTTCATTATGAAAGGATATTTCCACATTTTAAGACTTGGGTTATGACCTTGCATATCCTAGAATCACAATGTTCTTACCCATACCTTTACCCTTACCACATAAAGATTTTTTTACTTGCTTGAGTTCTTAGTTGGTTGGTCTTGATAGCTTGATCTTTTGGTCGGAAGCTTGATCTCTGAAGGTTAGCCTTTTGGTGTTCAAGGTTTGCATGTTTAGAAGTCTTAGTTGTAGTATTTGACTAGTCCCACCCATCCAAATGTTGGTTGTGATCATTGGCTTTGGTCTTGGTTAATCTGGTCTTTTTTGTCTCCCCTCCTACAAAAGTGGATCAAGCTTCCTAGATTGGGAAAGTAGGTCATAGTGTGTGTAGAGTTTCCATGGTTTAGAATTTATTATAATTTACAAGTAAAATGGGTTATTTAGGGATGTACAATGAATGAAGATTCACAAATCCACTAGTCCTAAAAATTTAGATTGTATTCAAATTCTACCAGGTCGTCCAAGGTATCCAATCAAATCAATAGCTTGCAAAGAGATAAGACATGATCTCATCGAGGAGTGATGAGCTAATGAACTGACTGGCAACATGGAGCTCTTCTTCAATGAATTACTTGTTGATCAATGGTGGCAAATGATGAAGAAATTGTTTGGAAAATGTCAACACGCGAGCCTCAATGATGGCATGTAAAGATGTGGTCTCATAGTATATTAGATCATATTTGAGAACACTAACAATCTTTCATTGTTCAATGGCATGGTGACAACCCTATTTCCTGCAATAGCAGTTTCTAATGCATGGCATACTATCTTTTGAGAAAATGAGTGGTCGTAGTATAAAGATGGTGGAATCTCTCAACGGATGGCAAAAAGATCCTTAAGAGATGTTATCATAGTGTATGAAGAAAGTATGCGGAAAGCTTGCAACTACTATTTGGGAATCTCTTGAGTGAGCTGGTCCTGTACATTAATGCTTTTTCAAAAGAGGTGTTCTTGATCCTCCCAAGTTGGGTGCAACTATGAAGCGAGCATTATCATATGGGATTTAGCTAGACCAAGGTTATCATGATGAATAGTTTGGCAAAGGTGCTAAACATGGAGTCAAGCTACAAAAAGCATTCAAATGGGACCTTTCTTGCCTGGGTGGATAAATCTTCTGCCATTTTATAGATTGATTGGCATTGACAGGTTTCTTCAATGTGATTGGTGGAGAAGCTCATTATTTGCCAATTCGATATGGGAAAACTTGGTATAGGTTAGAAAGGATATCCTATTGTGGAGATAGGTTTAGTGATAATAGTGGTGTCTAGTTTAGAGGATCGAGAGGTCATGTTGACTAGGAAAGACAGGAGAGAAGCTACATTCGATTCAAGGCCCTTAGCAGTATAGAGAGGCTAATAGACCAATACCAATTGCTCAATGAATGAATGTAAAAATGTGAATGGATGCTTACATCAAAGCTAATGCCTCTAGCATCCATTTTTCAACATGTGAGATAGATGTTTGTCACTATGATCCAAAAAAGAAGAAATTCAAGTTCAAGCACTCTATCAAAAGAGGAAAATTATGGGAGAGCTATGAAACCATGATCGAACTCAACCCACAAGTGGTAGAAAAAACATTGGGTATAAAGGAAAAGTCAAGAAAATATGTAAGAGCCAAGGAACTGGTGCAAGTGTCCAAGTGATGGAAGGACCCCAACGTTAGGAGAGAGGGAGTGCTACTCGCAAGTACAAGAAGAAGAGTTATGAGTCACAACATAGGTGATTCAACATCTATTCATGTATAGTATGCCCTCTATAAGTAAGTCTAGAGTATCCAAATGGCTCATGGAAGACATCCTAGCTAGAATTTTGGAAAGGTAGGACCTTAATGCTCTATGGCTAAAGTGCATCATGAAGTCTCTCACAAAAGCTCGCAAGGTGTTGTATAGGGAAACAAACACCAGATTGAGCCACATGGAGGCAAAGAACACTATCATCAGTTATGGTAGTGTGCTCTCTTCCAATTGATAGCTATCCATATTGGGGTCATCATCACATGATCCCATATGGTGCCACACCCAAATCATAAGGAAGATAGGGAAGAAAGAGCCAGAAAAGCACCCAGAGTGACACAAAAGACATAGAGAAAGAATTAGCAATGAGGATTCAAATGATAGGGATTTGCTTTAAAAATCCCTTCAACAATCCAAGGAGGAATTGGACAAGAGGGAAAACCTCATGAGAAAAGAATGGGAAGAGCACCAAATAGCCATCAAAGCAACTACTATTGATGAGTCAATGCATAATCAGGTGGGCAAAATTGCAGCTACAAGAGGTAAAAGCAACTCTAGAAAAGGCAACTGAAGAAGCCCAATTGATTGACATAGCTCGCCTACATAACCTATAAAAAGAGATGGAACAAATGTATGCACAAATAAAAGACACCATCATTGTGCTAGAGAAGAGCTCTCACCCAACTAGTTCCACAACAGATGCACAAATCTTTTGAGGGCAGAATGCTTTGGGAAGAATAAGAGCCCTTGAGTGGATAATTGAAGAGCTTAATTAGGACAAGGCCAATGCACTAAACACCAATTAGGAACTCTAGGGAAGACCGGAGAGGGCACGAGAGGAGTACAAAAACTTCTTGATAGATTTAGAAAAGCTGATTGAGGAGCTCCAAACTTAGTTAAAGGTGCATGACAATGCACTATATGAGATTCAGGTGTAAGGCAAAAGCATGAGTTCCAATACTAGCTAAAGGAGTCTGATTCAACTTTAGGCTCAACTAAAGGAGTTCCAATAGCAACTAAAGGAGCCAGACTCAGTGCTTGCAAAGCTTCAAACTCAAGGATATCTGAGGGAAACATGTCCAAGAGCTTTAGGATCAACTAGAAGAGCATGACTTAGTGCTTAAGAAGCTCCATAGTCAGCTAAAAGAGCAAGAGGCCACCATGAGTAAGCTTCAGGATCAACTCAAGGAGTAAGATCAGTCGTCGCTTGCAAGCTACAGAACTAAAATAGCCATGCAAAGCACATAGATAACATTGATCAACTACTAGCTCATTGAGGCCAAAATTGAAGTAGCCTAAGAGAAAGAAAAGGTAGAATTGAATGAAAGAAGGCATATAGAACACCAACAAATTGGTGCGCAAATCGGATGTTGTATGCGCACATAGTGAGCACCGGAAGATCAGTCGTCACTTGCAAGCTACAGAACTAAAATAGCCATGCAAAGCACACAGATAACATTGATCAACTACCAGCTCATTGAGGCCAAAATTGAAGTAGCCTAAGAGAAAGAAAAGGTAGAATTGAATGAAAGAAGGCATATAGAACACCAACAAATTGGTGTGCAAATCGGATGTTGTATATGCACGTAGTGAGAGCGCCGAAAGATCCCCAAGAACAAAGAACTCTACAAAAGCTTCATTAAAGCAAGAAAAGAGTTTGCACAACTTCATACAAAAAGTCAAATTGGGTGCAATCTCCCCCCATGCCTTGTGTGAGCCCTTCACAAGGCATGTATTTATAAATTTATTAATCTCCAAGCTCAAAAATAGCCCAATTTACAATTAGCATGCTTTTGGCTTTTGTGTTTACTTTTGCCCAGATAAAGAGTAAAGTGTTTGGGCATCCCAAAAGTCGGGTTGTGTCCAAATACAATGTCCAATAATGAAATATTAAAATCGAGCGCCTATGTGCATACAAAATAATAAATGTTTGTCGAACGCTTTAATAAATAAGCATGCCTAAATAAATATTGATGCCACACCTTTAGTGATAAGGTGCGTGTCCATCAAAAAGAATCATTCTTCTAGGTAATCTGAATACATGCCATTGCCCAGTGCTTCCCAACGCCACCGCTGCCTGCTCTACACATCAACTAAAGCATTCACAATTGTTAGAAAATAATAAGATCAAACCCACAAAAGTGAATACCTAGCAGTCTTCTTCAGCTACAAAATAAGTAAATAGGTTGGAACTCTGTCCAAACCTTAATTTGATAAAAGTGCACTCTAAACTCATAAACATCTATTAATTTAAATATGTATTTTGCGAAATCACCCACGTGCACATTAAATTAACCTGATGCTTGAAAAGGGCAGGTGTCCTTGTCAACTTCTCGCACAAGGAATCCGCCTTGTGTACAAGCGCCGAAAAATAAATATTGTTTTACAAAATCCACCAAAAAACCTCATGGAATCCAATGTGGAATAAAAACCTCACGGAATCCACCATGGAATATGCCTCCTGGCATCACAAATACAAGGCCAATGGAGTGTGATGTAGGAAACCACTTCCAGCAATTTGATAGGGGCTGTGAGCATGGTGAAACATGACATGCAGAGACTTTGCGAGACCACCTTGATGAAGCTCATCAATGACTTAGGAGCAACCCTATACAGTGAAAGCTAGCATAGAGTCCAACTAGAAGCTTGCAAACTAGTCATGATAAAGCAATATGAGTTGTTCTAGAAAGTTGTAATGACAACCTACATGCCTAAGCAAAAGAGTCTAAAAGAACCCAAGGCCTAATTAGCATTGCTTTCCAACACTTTGGCAAGCATGGAGAAATTTCAAGACACCAAGCTGATGAAAAAGGGGCCAAACTAGGAAGATCTAATCCAATAACTCGTGCAAAAGGGCTATCAAGAAGATGAACTCATGTAGTAGGATTTATACAACTTAAGCAACCCCAAGCAACTTGTCCCATTACTCTAGACCCACCTAAGTCATGACACCTCCCATGGATCTACTCAATTTATCAAAGTTTGGTACAGGGGAGTCAAAGGATCGGCCAATATCTAAAGAGGAAGACCCAAAATAAAAGAAGGCCTAAATGGCCATGATCCAAACTCGAGATTAGTTGTAAACATTGATTGAATATCCCGTCCCTCCTAACTCTTGCCATAGAAAGAGGAAGAAAATCCCAAGGAGATGGTACATAAGTATCAAGAGAGGCAAGAGGCCAATCCTAAAGTGAAGTTTGACTGTAAAGTGAATGAGAAGAGCAGATTTAGAAAGCCATTGCCCTTCCACATAGTGCAATTGCTCATATGAACAATTGAAAATATTGCTACAAAGTGGCTTAATCCCTTAGATGTGGAAGCATATCAAAAGTCTTACAAGATTCAAGGAGGAAGGGGGAGGTATTTTAAATTGAAGCCCAAGGAAGTATGGCTAGGCCTACTAGAATGGCGATATCCTCTTTTGAAAGGCAATAGGATGGCTTGGAAAGTTTTCATCTATTCCCAAAAGGATGAGCGGGCATATCCACTCTTCTATCCCTTCCTACTAGAAGACATGGCCGAGATTATCAGAAAAAAGAACATGGAAGGTACACATTTCCAAAGATTCCTAATATTAGAGCAAACCATGTTGATAAAACGTACCTATTCAAGCTTGTCAACCTAATCCCCTCCTTTGCATATTTTGTGAGAGAGTTTGCTAATTGCCCAAAGTCCTCATTCATCACCACTTGCAACTATCTCTGCCTCCTCGTCAAGCTCCTCCAGCAACTAGTAACTCCGTATGAAGATAGACTACCCCACAATTCTTCAACATCAACGCTGAAATTGATCAAGTGGCTATGGTTCGTCTTCATCCCCAAGCTCTATTATTGCCAACCTATTGTATCTATTTACTAAAGGGCATGGTGGATAGTAGATTCACCATGTGTTCACACCCATTCTTCTAGAGACCACTATAGCTATGAGAACATGTAAAGGAGTACCTTCTCAGCTCTACAAAGGATGTCTTGAACACACATTCAAACCCATATTTGAGTGATCTATTCCTTATAGTGCCTAATCAATTACTGTTGTGTATTTATTCACATTTTTTTTTAAAAACAAGGAGAAGAAAAGGAAGAAAAGGAAAGAAGAAGAAAAATAGAAAAGAAAACAAATGCACATTTGTTGCACCTAGGGCAATCCCCTAGGCCTTCCCTACATCACACTTTAGGGCATATCAAGGGTGGGAATTTCTAGGATTGCTTGGATGACCCATCACCTTGATGAAATCACCACACACCACTCTTTCACCATTAAGGTCCTCAAGTGTGGGACAATGTTCCAAGTATGCTTGGAACTCGACCCATCTCCCAATTGCACATCATGCACATATCATTGCACTAGATAGGTAGATACACCCCATATGGAGAGCACAATAATATGCTAGGGGGAGAGTGTGAGATTGATGCCAAGAGGCATATTTCACGGTGGATTCCGTGCCACGGTGGATTCCGTGAGGTTTTACGGTGGATTCCGTAAACTTTGTTGACCGGGGCTCATACACAAAGTGGATTCTTTGTGCGAGAAGTTGATGGGGACGCCTATCCTTTTCGGGCGTTTCATTAATTTAGTGTGTACATGGGTGATTCCATAGCGGGTGATTCCACAAAATGCATATTAAATTAATAAACGTTTATGAGTTTAGAGTGTGCACTCGTAATAAATTAAGGTTAGGATTGATTTCTAACCAGTTGATTTATTAGTTTCATAAGTTTTGCAAATTCCAAAGGCAGTCAAGTAACTTGAAGTCAGAACTGACTTGTGTTCAAAACTCCTAGAAGAACTGTTCCTACGTAGAAGTACCGAACTACAAAGTTGTTCTCTAGAAGGTATTGTTCGCATACGCAAACTTGCTGAACCAATTTCAGCACACACAGAAGGTCAAAACGCAGATTTTTCAAAGATTACAAATCCCGCAATAGCCAAAGACGAAGATTGTGAAAGCCACACACAAAAATATATAAGCCTTGTATACCCGAACTTGAGCTACGCTCATCCTGCTAATTGGATTTTGAGAGTGTGAGGTCTTTTGAAGTTTTGCAGGATGACGGAACCACATATGGATGATTTAATGGCTGAAGGCGATCTTCCTGAACCTACGATGGAGCAAAAGCTAGATTTAATTATGATACAGTTGGATGAAGAACGACGAGCTCGGCAAGCATTGCAAGTTCAATTGGCTAATTTACAAAGATCGACTACTGACAAAGGGGAACCACAATCTGAATATCTTATCCGACGTACCATCGATGCGACTCTCGAAGCTCAATCCATCCGCAAAGAAACAAAGATAAGTAAAAGAAATTTCAAATTCCATACTTTCAATGGCACTCGAGAGGGAAAAACTGTTCTTGCATTCATCAGTCAGTTTGATGATTACTTTCATGAGGAAACATACGCAGAAAAAGATAAAATCAAGTGTATCACTAATCATTTAGTGGATAGAGCATCTCTTTGGTGGACCGTGGTTCGTAAGAGTATAGATTGTCCCACTACCTGGGAGAGTTTCAAGAAGAAGTTTATGCAGAATTTCCTTCCTCCACAATTCCATGAAAAAGCCATAAAGCAATGGGACCTTCTTCAGCAAAGAGATCGTGAGCCTATTCCTCAGTACACCGAACGCTTTTGGAATGCATTACTCCAGTTACGCATGCTTGAAGACGTACCTGAAGCGACTCACAAGCGCAAGTATATGTCTGGATTACTTGGGCATTACTACGCTGAAGTCAATATGTTCAAGCCTGCAACTCTTGAAGATGCAATTTCTTTAGCTCATGACACTGAAGACAAACTTCGAGGAAGAGACAAGCGTCCACAGCAATTTCAAGCCAATGGTAACTATGGATCTAAGAAATTCAATTCAAATTTTAGAAGATTTAATCAAGGTCGATTTCCTTCATCATCTTTCCGTAAGACTTGGGCAAAACCACCTGCTTTACCATCCAATACCAATCAAAACCCTAAGCCAATTTCACAGCCAAATCCTAATATTACTAGACTTCCTGCCATTGCAACCAATGTATCTAAAGCCAAACCTATAGTGTGTTACAAATGCCACCAACCTGGACATCTAGCAGCCAATTGCCAATTGAAGAAGCCACCTGTCCATATCAACTATCTTGGAGCAATGGAAGATGAAGAACATGAAGAAATGCCTGATTTCACGAAAGATGAAGACGACATTACTACTCCTCCGGATACTTTACTAGGTATGCCAACTCCACATTCTTGATTGACAATGAAATGTTTAGTGCATGGAAAAGAAAAGATTATTTTGCATGATGATGGTAGTACTCATGATTTTATTTCTGCAAAGTTAGTGAAAGAATTGAAATTACAAACTGTTCCTACGCATTATCGCATTAAAGCAGCATTCTTAGGCACAAGGTATAATGGAACACAAGAGGTGCATGATTTAGAAATTCAAATTGGTGAATATATTGAAAGAAGAAATTTTCTAGTTGTACCATTACAGTCCAGTGATATTATTTTAGGTATGCCTTGGCGTCATCAGCATAATCCTAATATAGATTATTCCACGCATTCAATTAATATTCATTTTCAAGGAAAACATATTACATTGTATGGTATGCATGCATCTAATGCTTTTCCACTGCTTTCTCATACTCAAGCTAAACGTGCATTACGCAAAAGTAGTAAATCTTATCTAATTTGGGTGAATGAACTACAAGTTAAAGAAAAACATATGCACCCTAGGCATAAAGAATTTCTTGCATAATTTAAAGACTGTTTTGCAGAAGATCTACCACCTGGTTTACCTCCTTCACGTCCAGAAGACCACAAAATAGATTTGATTCCTGGTACACAACCACCTTGTAAAGCACCATATAGGCATAACCAGATAGAGCAAAAAGAAATTCAAAATCAAGTTAAGGAATTACTAAATAGAGGATTGATTAGACCTAGTAGTTCTCCATTTGGTGCACCTATTTTGTTGGTAAAGAAGAAGAATAATACTTATCGTATGTGCATTGACTATCGTGCTTTAAATAAGATCACTGTAAAGAATAGATATCCAATTCCTAGAGTCGATGACCTTATGGATAAACTGCAAGGTTCTACCATATTTAGTAAAATAGATCTTAAATCTGGTTATCATCAGGTGAGATTAGATAAGTTTGACATATTCAAGACTGCATTTAGAACACAATTTGGTCATTATGAATTTTTAGTGATGCCTTTTGGATTGACTAATGCACCTGCTACATTTACTAGAATGATGAACCGTATATTTTTGAAATTTCAGCATCGTGTTATTGTATTTTTTGATGATATCTTGGTGTTTAGTCAAGATGAGAAAGATCATTATGAACATCTGTCCTTGGTTTTCAAGTTGTTGAAAGATAATCAACTGTATGCTAATCCGGAAAAGAGTGAGTTCTTTCAAACAGAAATTGAATATTTAGGTCATATTGTATCATCAGATGGTATTAAGGTTGACCCTAAGAAGATAGAAGCAATATTGAACTGGCCTATACCTAAAAATGTGCATGAGTTACGATCTTTCCTAGGTCTTGCTAGTTTTTACAGGAAATTCGTGCGAAATTTTTCATTACTTGCTTTGCCTTTGACTAAATTTTTAAAGAAAGGTATTGTTTATCATTGGTCTGATAATCAATAGAAATCCTTTGATTTATTAAAACATGCATTAACCCATGCTCCTGTATTACAACTACCTGATTTTAATAGACCATTCTTTTTAGTAGTTACTGATGCTAGCGGATCTGGAATAGGAGCCGTACTTATGCAAGATAATCATCCCATAGCCTATTCTAGTTGTAAACTGAAACCCTCCGAACTTAAATATTCCACATATGATAAAGAATTATTAGCTGTGGTACAAGCTTTAAGACAATGGAAACACTACTTAATGGGTTCTGAGTTTATGATTAAGACTGATCAACAAAGTATTAGACATTTACTTAGCCAACCCCAAATATCTGACTGACATATCAAATGGGCAGCCTTTATTCAGAGTTTTCATCCGATTATCCAATATCAACCAAGTAAAGAAAATGTAGTGGCCGATGCATTAAGTAGAAGACCGACCATTCATAATATCTCTGTTATATCATTTGATTCTCTAACTCCTATGAAAGATACTTATCATCATGACATTACTTTTCATGCTGATTGGAATAAATTAGTTGAAAATAACTGGATTCCTATTGATTCACTGTCTTATAATGATGGATTCATGTTTTATGAAAAGAGATTATGTGTTACAGTTCCATTTAGATCTTTTGTTTTGAATGAGATTCATTGTCCTCCATACCAAGGTCATAGAGGTATCATATCTACTTTACGTACATTAACTGAAGATTTTTATTGGCCACATATGGACACTGACGTATCTAACTTTGTTTCTGAATGTTTGATTTGTCAAAGAGTTAAGAGACATCATGGTAAACAGTATGGATTACTTATGCCTTTATCTATTCCATCAAGACCATGGGAACATATTTCTATGGATTTTATTACTGGTTTACCTAATACTAAAGCTAACCATGACATGATTTGGACTGTAGTAGATAGGTTTAATAAACAAGCATATTTCATTCCATGTAAGAAAACTTTAACAGCATCTCAGGCAGTACAATTGTTTTTGAAAACTGTTTTCACTAATCATGGATTACCAAAAGTTATTATTTCTGATCGTGATTCTAGATTTTGTAACAACTTTTGGATTGCTTTGTTTGCTAACTTAGGAACAAAGATTGATTTCTCATCTGCATTTCATCCTGAAACTAATGGACAAACAGAAGCCACTAACAGTACTATTTTAGATATTTTACATGCTTACACTATTTCTAAACCACAGACATGGGACACATATTTGCATTTACTACAGTTTGCATATAACAATACACCACACACATCTACAAAGAAAGCACCGTTTGAAGTGATTTATGGTTATAGATTGTCTACACCTGTTGTATCTTTATCAAATAGAATTCAGAGTGTTGATGATATTGCTACTATGCACGCTACTATTTTTGATGAGGTTAAAGACATGATTGCCAAAGCCCAGCAATCATATACCAAACAAGCCAATAAGAAAAGACAAGCAATGAATTTCAAAGTTGATGACTATGTTTGGTTGAGAATAGAAAAACGTAGATTACAAAGTGTAGATAAACATCCAGTTGTGAAATTAGCACCTAGATTTTATGGACCATTTAAGATTATTCACAAAATTAATGACAATGCATTCAAGTTAGAATTACCACCTCACTGGAAAATTCACAACACATTTCACATTAGTTTATTACGACCCTTTAGAGGCCAATTACCTGTACACCCTATTTATGAAAACCCACCATTGTTAGATGAAGAGACTGAAATACTTGAACCTGAAGCTATCATAGATACCGACTTTATGACCACTAGAACTGGCCGAAGATATTCTAGATATTTAGTCAAATTTAAAAACCATCCTGTAGAGGAAGCCCAATGGATGCACGCTAGAGACTTAAATGCTTTCCCCACTCTGTTAGCTCCACATTGAGCTAATAGCAATTGAGGTCAATTGCTATCCCACCCCGGGGGTATGATGCCAGGAGGCATATTTCACGGTGGATTCCGTGCCACGGTGGATTCCGTGAGGTTTTACGGTGGATTCCGTAAACTTTGTTGACCGGGGCTCATACACAAAGTGGATTCTTTGTGCGAGAAGTTGATGGGGACGCCTATCCTTTTCGGGCGTTTCATTATTTTAGTGTGTACATGGGTGATTCCATAGCGGGTGATTCCGCAAAATGCATATTAAATTAATAAATGTTTATGAGTTTAGAGTGCGCACTCGTAATAAATTAAGGTTAGGATTGATTTCTAACCAGTTGATTTATTTATGTAGCTGAAGACTGCTAGGTATTCACTTTTGTCGGTTTAATTGTATTATTTTACTAACGATTGTGAATGCTTCAGTTGATGTGTAGAGATAGCAACAGTGGCGGAGGAAAGCATTGGAGGATAACGAGTATTCGAGTTATCACTTATATTTTGATGGGCGCATACCTTAGGCATGGCGCCTATATTTTGTCGCGCCTATTTATTGAGGTGTTGGATATTTATTTATTATTTTGTATGCGCATGGGCGCACGATTATGATATTTGTATTTGGACATTGTATTGGGTACGCCTGACTCTTTAGGCGCCGCCCATTATCTTTATTTCTATTTTGTGCTAAAGCAAACTCAAAAGCCAAAAGCGTGCTATTTTGTAATTTGGGCTATTATTTGAGCTTGAAGATGATCAATACATAAAATACATGCTTTGTGGAGCGCTCACATAAGGCATGGGGGGAGATTGCACCCAATTGGTCTCTTGTTCATGTCGCACATGCTTTTTACCTTGAGTTTTGTGCAAAAAATAGAGTTGTTTTGTTCTTGGGGACCTTCCGGCATTCACTATGCAAGCATACGGCATCCGATCTGCGCACCAGAGATTGAGAGCAAGAGAGTGAGAGTGTGAGGGTGAGGAACCAAGTGTTGAATCTTCCTTTCTTCTCTTTAGTTCTCTCTTATGCCTATGCCCATGCTTACCTCTTGGATGCAAAGGCCATAAAGAGTTTGAGAACCAAGGGAGTGCATCATAGATCATGGAGCTTGCAATGTGCATCTTTAATGCTTGAAGGAAGGCCATGGATACTCACTACAAATGGATCATAGCATTTGTGATGTGCAAAGAGGCTAGGTGAGAGATAGTTGTCGTAATTTGTAATCAAAGCTCCTGAAATAATAGAAGTGTATCCAATGTCCCATTGTTCAGTGTGTGTGGCCCAACAAAGATAAGCTTCACCCACACTAGTCCCTCACTCAAAACTCACACACACACACACACACACACACTCTATGTGTGTGTAATGAGCTCATTGTTTATCTTTACGCATTATATACATTAGGGTTCGGGTTAGGGTTTCCACTTAAGTTGGGCATCCTTTACCACTTTTCGACATGTTACTAGTTTTTCTCTTCATTACATCCCACATCGGGCATAGTGGACACAATGTTGAGGTAAATGCAAATTGTGAGTCTTCTAGTTTAATCTTAGATGATATTACAACCTATATAGGAGTGAGCTTAGCTCTAACTTTGTTTTTGCAAAAATATAAGAGTCATGTACTTGTAAGTAATGGATCAAAGAATTATAGTTTCAGCTTTTGCCCCGCTTTTGCACATATCCTGCTTAAATAAATATACTAAATTTCTTAAAATTTTCCAAAAATTACTTCTAGTACATTGATTAAGCTTTCATGTTTGTGGACCTTACATTACTAAATTCAGCAACTACTATTACAATTCTGGACTTGAAATTTTGGGGATTTGCACAAAATTTGGTAAATTTTTGCATTTTCGCCAGTTTGTTGGCTGGTTAATGTACAAACAACAGAGATTTACTTCTAGTTGAGAAATAATAGCAGTGCATTTTGCTAGTTCAGCTTGTGCTTTTGCAGATTAGTGCATTTACTATTGTGTTCGTGATAAAATGGCTGCAAGTTCTTCCAATTTTGACATCAAGAGTTTGATGGAGATCCAACTGTTTGATGGTCATGGCTTTAACCTTTAGAAAGACTGTATGCAGGGCATTTTGTTCCTAAAGGATTGTGAGGATGCTTTACAGGAAGATAAACCTGCACTAATGTCTGATGCAGATTGGGCTAGAATGAATAAAAAGGGTGTGGCTTACATAAAGATGGGTGTCACTAATGACATTCTGACAAACATTAAGGGTTTAGACATAGATTATGCAATATAAAAGAAGCTGAAAACTACTTATGAGATTACCACACCTGTTAATTAGGTGCATTTAAAGCGCAAGTTGGTGAATATGTGACTAGATGAGTCAAAGCATGCATCTGAGCACTTGAGTGCATTTACATGGATTCTAAATCAGCTCAAAGATGCAAACTTGGACTTTGATGATAAGTTGAGGGCGATCTTTTTTATCATGACACTGCTGGACTCGTGGGAAACCTTAGTGGTTTCACTCAGCAATAACCCCAATCTCTCATATGATGGGGTGAGGGGTTCTATCTTGAATGAAGAAATTAGACGTATGTCTAGTGGAGAAGGCAGGGCTGAAAAGAGGCAGGGCTGAAAAGAAAAATGCAAATGCAGGGTAGAGAAACAGGAGCAAGAGTAAAGGAAAGGATAAGAGTGACATTACTTGCTATCACTGTGGTCAGAAGGGCCACAAGAAACCCAATTGCAGGTATTATAAGAAGGAACAAGAGAGAAAGAAAATCGCAGGAGATAAAAAGAAGAAGGAAGAAAAGACAGATGCATCGGAGACAACCAAAGACAAAGAGAAGGCCAATGTGGTCTCTGGCGTGGTCATAGAAGAGCTTTCAAATACAAAGGCTGATGTATTATGTGCAGTTGATTATGATGCCCTTGTATGTCACATGCAGGATATGCAAATTACCAAGGCTGATGTGATTGATGCACTCTTGTCAGTTGATGATGGTGTCACTCAGACTTGGATTGTAGACTCTGGTGCCTATTTCCATGTAACTCCTTGCTTGGAGTGATTTGCTATGTTCAATGCATACGCTTATGGAAAGGTGTACCTTGGAAATAACCATGCTTGCAGCATTGATGGGATTGGCACCGTACACTTGTCTTTAGACAATGGCCAAGAGCTTGTGTTGAAAGATGTCAGATATGTGCATGGCATTAAAAAGAGTTTACTATTTGTTGGTCAGCTTGACTTGCATGGCTACACCACACTATTTGGTGGTGTTTTGTGGAAAGTAAAAAAGGGTTCCATGCTAATTGCAAAAGGAACCGAGAAGGGCACATTGTATTGCTTGCACTGTAAAGCCTTGAATGGCAAGTTTCTTGTAGTTGCTAAAATTTGCAGCCACTGGGAGTTATGGCATAAGAGATTAGGCCATATGAGCCAAAAAGGACTTGATGTCCTTACCTCTCTGAAGAGGGTTGGTGGAAAAGGCTTTAAACTTGATTTTTATAATGAGTGTCAGTTTGGAAAGCAAATAAAAAATTCATTTTACTCTGGTGTCTCTCGTAAGTCCAATGTCTTTGACTTAGTGCATTCTGATGTATGTAGTATGCCCGTGAAATCATTGGGTGGTGCTGCATATTTTGTCTCCTTTATTGATGATTGTTCCAAGAAGATTTGGGTGTACTTGCTAAAAAAGAAAAGTGAAGTGTTTGCTATTTTTAAAACTTTTCATGCATTTGTGACCACTTAGACAGGTAGAAAGCTAAAATGCTTGAGAATTGATAATGGGGGTGAGTTCACATCGACTGAATTCAAGTCATTTTGTGACTTACATGGTATTAAGAGGGAGCTTACAGCCCTTCTTCAAATGGGGTGGCTAAAAGATATAACAGGACTTTATGTGAAAGTGTGTGATGCATACTGTCCACTGCTAATCTCCCTCATGCATTTTGGGGAGAGACACTCAAAACCACGGTTCACATTTGCTACTGCTCTCCCAATAGGTCCTTAAATAATGGCATCCCTGAGGAGGTTTGGTCTGGCAAATTAGCCTCATATGACCATTTACGCATATTTGGCTGTGATGCTTTTGTGCATGTTAGGAAGGAGTTGAGGAATAAACTTGACCCAAAATCCACCAAAGGCATTTTCATGGGCTATGGTGATGAGGGTGAATTTGGCTACAGAGTGTGGTTACCTCAGTCCAAGAAAATTATTCACATCCGTAATGTTGTGTTTAATGAGGCAAAATTGCTGAAAGGCTCTTTAGCCTCTAATGAAGATCTAAAAAAGGTGAAATTTCAGAGTTTGTAGCCACCCATTACTTCAAAAAATGAGCCTCAAGGTGCTGTACCATAAGCTGAAATTAATGACCAACCGGTTATTTTTGAGCCAGATGATGATGGACAGCAAATAGAAGCACAAGGAGGTCATGGACAGCAAGATAGGCTTGCTGATTATGAAAATGCAAGTGCTGGAAATAAAAATGAAGGTGCAATATAGTATGCTGAAAATGGTTTACAGCAGCAAATGAATGCTGAAATAATATACCTCCAGATATAGACCCAATTCCTAAAAATGTTGATCATTGGATACACGAGTCTACACGCGTAAGAAGGCAACCACATAAGTTTGACCCCTCCTTGCATTATGTGATGCTTACAGATGAGGGTGAGCCTCTTACATACAAAGAGGCCAAGTCATGTGAGTTCAGCAATAAGTGGAAGCTAGCTATGCAAAAAGAGATTAAATCTCTATATGCAAATGATACTTGGGATCTTGTGTCATTGCCAAAGGGAAGGAAGCCACTTCCAAACAAGTGGGTGTACAAAGTTAAGACAATTGATGGGAAACCCAAGTATAAGGCAAGGCTAGTTGCCAAAGGTCATGCACAAAAGGAAGGAATTGACTTCCAAGAGGTCTTCTCACCTATTGTGAAGATGACCACTTTACATGTGCTTTTTGCTCTTACTATTGTTTTGGATTTAGAGCTGTATAAAAAATGGATGTCAAAACAACTTTCTTGCATGGTGACATTGATGAGGAAATCTACATGAAACAACCCAAGGGCTTTGTAGTTCTTGGAAAAGAGTAGATGGTGTGTAAGCTAAAATGGAGCCTATATGGGCTGAAGCAAGCACCACGGTAGTGGTACAAAAAGTTTGATACTTTTATGCTATCTCATGAGTTTACACGTAGCCATGCAGATCATTGCTTGTACATGAAAAATGATATAGATGGCAACCCCATTATACTTGTTTTGTATGTGGATGATATGTTACTAGCTGGGAAAAGAAAGACTAGCTTGGATGCTCTTAAAAATCAGCTGAAATTAGCTTTCTCCATGAAATATTTGGGGAATGCATAGCACATTTTGGGCATGAGGATTTGTAGAGATAGAATGCAGAAATTGCCGTTTTTATCTCAAGAAAAGTACATTGGAAAGGTACTGGATAGATTTAACATGGCTGAAGCTAAGCCTTTTGGGATACCCTTACCTCCTTATATCAAGCTTCGCAAAGCTAATAGCTCAAGAGATGAAGTGGAAGAAAATGCTATGAAGGGAGTTCCTTATGCATCAACTTGTGGCTCTCTTATGTATGTTATGGTTGCTACTCGTCCAGACATTGCTCATGCAGTGGGAGTTGTTAGTAGGTTTATGTCGAATCCTGGCAAAGCACATTGGGAGGTGTCAAGTATATTCTTTGATACCTTAAGGGTACACAAAGAAAATTATTTGCTATGGGTAGGGTGCACTTAGTTTGCAGGGTTATTGTGATGCTGACATGGCAGGTGACTTGGACACTCATAGGTCCACCAATGGGTATGTCTTTACAGTTGCTGGTGGGGCTGTTTCTTGGTGTTCCAGGTTGCAGAACATTGTTGCATTGAGTACCACTAAAGCTGAATACATATCAACTATTGAAGCTTCTAAAAAAGCTATATGGTTGAGCAGACTTGCAGATGATCTCGCCATGTCTGTGGGTACTACAGTTTTGGGATTTGATAGCCAGAGTGCTGTGTATCTAGCTAAGAATGCCATGTATCATTCACACACATAGCATATAGATGTGCGATCTCACTTCATTAGACAGATTCTGGAAGATGGTCAAATCACATTGACCAAGATTAAAACACAAGATAACCCTGCAGATGTTCTCACTAAAAGTCTAAGAATTGGGTGAAAGTTGAAAAGGCTATATTCACATTTATAAACATGCATGGATCTACAATGCTCTTTCAATTACAATTTAGTGCCAATAAGTTATGGCTAAATGTTGACAACCTCCTTGAAATTATGTAATTATTGTGTGACTCATGTGGCAGTCATGGCATTAGCATTTCACATGCACTTTGTGTGCACAGAACACTAGGCCACTTCGCGGCAGCTTTGCTGCCCCAAAACAACAAGCAAAGTTGCTTGCACAATGACTTTGCTCAACAATCCATTTCTCCTCTTTCTCTCTCCTCTTTTTCCTCTCTGTTTCTAATTTTTTTCTTCATACACACACACACACACTCTCTCTCTCTCATCCCTTTGTCCAATTCTCTCTTTCTCTCTCTCTGCCTTCTATTTTAGTTTTTTTAATCATGTTCTAGTTCTCTCTCTCCCCCTTTCTCCTCTCTTTTCCTTCTCTCTCCCTCTTCTCTTTTTTCCTTCTTATTCTTTCTCTTTGTCTCTCTCTTTTAAATTTTATATTTCCTCTCTATTATTCTCTCTCTCTCTCTCTGTTTATATTCTCTCTTCTTCTTCTTCTTCTTATTCTTCTTATTCTCTCTCTAAATTTTATATTTCCTCTCTCTATAATTCTCTCTCCATGTTCCCTCTTTCTCTCTCTCTCCCCCCTCTCTCCTTCTTCTTCTTCTTCTTCTTCTTCCCTTAGTCTCTCTTAAAGTATGTAAATTTTGTGTTTTTCCTATATATAGTTCTCTCTCTTCTTCTCCTCTCTCTCTCTCTCTCTCTCCTTTTATTCTCTCTCTCTCTCTCTCTCTGTGCCCCCTTTTCTTCTCCCCTTTTTCCTAATTTTCTTTTTTTCCTCTCTCCCTCCCTCTCTTTTAAATTTTATATTCTCTCTCTCTCTCTCTCTCTCTCTCTTCCCCCCTCTCAAGAAATATTCGAATATAAAAAAGACTCTTCTCTTTCCTCTTTTCCCCCATCTCTCTTTCTCTTTCTTCTTTTTCTTCTCTCTCCCTCTCCTCTTTTTTCCTTTTTTTTCTTCTTCTCTCTCTCTTCTTCTCCCTCGCCCTACACATGAGAGAAAGAGGAGGGAGGGGGGAGGAATTTGATTAAAAATGGGAGGGGGAAGAGAAAGGGAGAGATTATATGTGAGAGAGAAGGGAGGGGATTTTAATTTGAGAGAGAGAGAGAGAGAGAGAGAGAGAGAGAGAGAGAGAGAGAGAGAGAGAGAGAGAGAGAGAAGGGGGGAGTGAGAAGGTGTTTTTAATTAAAAAGAGGAGGGGAAAAAAAAGGAGAGATTACACATGAGGGAGAGGGGAGGGAAGGGGGGTTTTAATTAAAAAAGGGAGGTTTGGAGAAGGGGGTAAGTTCAGGAAGCCCTCTGGAGGTTTGGGAAGCCCTCTGCATAGCAACTTCACTCAACAATCCATTTCTCATCTTTTCTCTCTCAATTTCTAAATTTTTTCTTCACCCTCTCTCTCTCCCCCCTCCCAATTCCCTATATCCAATTCTCTCTCTCTCTCTCTTTCTCTTGCCTTCTATTTTAGTTTATTTTTTCCCATCTCCTAGTTCTCTCTCTCTCTCTCTCTCTCTCTCTCTTTCTCTTTCCATTTTCTCCTCTCTTTTCCCTCTCTCCCTCTATTTTTTCATTTTTTTTATTCTTCTTCACTTTTTAAAGTTTTTATTTTCTCTCTCTCTCTCTCTCGCTCTCTTTTAAATTTATATTTCCTCTCTCTATTTATATTCTCTTTTCTTCTTCTTTCTCTTTCTCCTTTTCTTCTCTCTGCACTTTTCTTATCTCTCCTCTCTTTTCCTTCTCTCTCCTCTATGTTTTATTCTTTTTCTCTCTCTCTCTCTAAATTTTATCTTTTCTCTCGCTATAATTCTCTCTCCATGTTTTCCTCTCTCTCTCTCTAAATTTTATCTTTTCTCTCACTATAATTCTCTCTCCATGTTTTCCTCTCTCTCTCTCTCTCTCCCCCTTCTATCACTTCCTTTCCTCCCCTCAATCTCTCTTAAATTATATATTTTCCATCTATCTCACTCTCTCTAAATCAAAAACTATATAAAAAAGGCTTAATTTAAAAAATATTCTCTTTCCTCTTCCCCCTCTCTCCGTCTTTTTCTCTTTCTTCTTCTTTTTTTATCCTTTTTCATCATCATCATCATCATCTTCTCTCTCTCTCTCTCTCTTTCTCTCATTCTATCTTCCTCTCAAAGTGTGCGAAAAACTATGTCAAAAAAATTAAATTATTTTTTTAAAATATTTAATTAAAAAGTTTAATCTAATTGAGAGAGAGAGAGAGAGAGAGAGAGAGAGAGAGAGAGAGTGTGTGTGTGTGTGTGTGTGTGTGTGTGTTTTGATTTTAAAAAAGTTTGATTTAATTAAAAGAAAGGGAGAAGAGAGAGAGAGAAAAAAAACCTAGGCCCTATACACAAGAGAGAAGGGGGGAGGGTTGAGGAATTCAATTAAAAAGGGGAGGGGGAAGATAAAGGGAGAGATTGTATGTGAGAGAGATGGGAGGGGGTTTTAATTTGAGAGAGAGAGAGAGAGAGAGAGAGAGAGAGAGAGAGAGAGAGAGAGAAAGAGAGAGAGAGTGTGTGTGTGGTTTTAATTAAAAAGAGGAGGGGATGGGGGAAGAAAAAAGGAGAGATTACACGTGAGGGAGAGGGGAGGGGAGGGGGTTTTAATTGAAAAAGGGAGGTTTGGAAAAGGAGGTAGGTTCAGAAAGCCCTCTGGAGGTTCGAGGCTTTCCGAACCTACAACCAAAGTAATCCAATTCTCTCTCTCTCTCTCTCTCTCTTTGCCTTATATTTTAGTTTATTTTTTCTCATCTCTTGGTTCTCTCTCTCTTTTCTTTTTTTCTCTCCCTGCTTTTCTTCTCTCTCTCCCCCCTTTCTCCTCTCTTCCTTCTTTCTCCCTCTCCTCTTTTTTCTTATTCTTCTCTCTCTTCATTCTCTTTTTAAAATTTTTATTTTCTCTCTCTCTCTCTCTCTCTCTCTCTCCTCTCCTCCTCCTTTCACTTTCTTTCCTCCCCTCAATCTCTCTTACATTACATATTTCCTCTCTATCTCTCTCTCTAAATAAAAAACTATATAAAAAAAGGTTTAATTTAAAAAACTATTATCTTTCATCTTTTCCCCCTCTCTTCGTCTTTTTCTCTTTCTTCTTATTCTTCTCTCTCTCCCTCTCTCTCCTACTATCTCTCTCTCAAAGTGTGTGAAAAACTGTCAAAAAATATTAAATTAAAAAATATTTAAAAATATTAATTAAAAAAAAAAATTAAATTAAAAAGTCTAATCTAATTGAGAGAGAGAGAGAGAGAGAGAGAGAGAGAGAGAGAGAGAGAGAGAGAGAGCCTAGGCCCTATAATGAGAGAGAGGAGGGGGGGGAATGGGAAGGTGCTTTTAATTAAAAAGAGGAGGGGGAAGAAAAAAGGAGAGATTACACGTGAGAGAGAGGGGAGAGGAGAGGGTTCTAATTGAAAAAGGGAGGTTTGGAGAAGGGGGTAGGTTCGGGAAGCCTTTTGGAAGTTCGGGGCTTTTCGCTTTCTGAACTATAATAGTAAGATGTATATTTGAGATAGGTTCTCATATTAAGGCATATTTACATGTAATCAAAGTGTGGAATCATGCATAGGTGTCTAGGATGTCGGTGTTGCATTACTACTGTAAAGGGTCAATTGAACTGGTGGACTTTTATGACGATCGATCTAAGAGCGGTTTACACTTTTAAGAACTATAACCTATGATTCAAAGGTTTAGTCCACGCTCCAAGGTTTGTATTATGGAAATGCGAATTTAGCACGTAGAAACATCCATTCCCAAAATCTCCTTGGTTTTTGGTTAAAGAGAGGCCCAAACTCACATTAATGCATTGACATTATAGAACATGGCATTTGTAAATTGCGAGTGTGAGATGAACGCTTCTTTACCTAGATGGCATCATGGCATGCTTCTTGCACACCCAAAGGAAGTGGGAAGGGAGAACCAAGAAAGAGGATGCCCTTTAAGAAAAAAGAAATGATCTCTCGTGTCTCGACAGGCTTTTGCCTTCTCATACTCTTCTTCGCGTGTGCGTGTGCGTGTGCTGTCCTCGATCCAGACAAAACACCTTTAGATCTGCCAATGCTGGTCTAGGTCAGCTCCTCTCCGCAAATCCTCTCCTTTCATGATTGTCCATACAGGATCGCTCCATCTCCTTTGAACAAAAATTCTTTCTCGTTGATACACACAGCCGAATGCGTTTGCCAGCCATGAAACCTGCTTCCCTGTGCGTCTCCGGGGTTTTCCTCCTCTGCTTCCTCATACAGGAAGCTCGGAGCTCTGTCCATCAGTACTATAAAGGCCAGTTTGCGGAAAATGGGAATGCTTACCTTTTCTACGGTGGTAGCGAGGGCATGCATGCATCTACATCGATGGAAAACTCATATGGCATTGCGAATGGGAGATCTTATATCAGGTGCGTATCGATTTCGTCGCAAAGCTTACCCAAATTAAGTTTGGTAGGGCAATTTTCAACAGGTATGCACCTTTACGGTGTGTTCGCAAGCATATTCTGAGGCAGACTTGCAGTGTGTGAGGCAATTGAGCAGGAAATCACTTTGACTGAATTTGTAGTAATGTGCGTTTGAAGTGGTTATTGCCTCATTGACGATTACGATGATGATGATGTTACAACAGCATAGAATTTTGCATTCAACATCAGCAGCACAGCATTTTTCATTCAATATTATGTCTTGTCAAGGACGTGCCCTTTTATATGATTGCTTTGTTTGGCTTTGAAAGAACAGATTCGACGGTATCAAGTTCAGACGGAGGCAGGAGGCTGCTTCGCAGCATTCAGAATTTGCATCCAGTACTGGTCTCATCCAGGCCATTATCTTCGATGTGTCAGACAAGGACAAGATTGGTGGTTCAGCATATGGTGGGCAGCTTGCCATTTGCTGCACTCCAGATCTAGCCAAGGTGGAAGGATGTAAACAAGGTGAAGTCATCATCAGACCATCTGAAGGTGATTCAAACTGGCCATTTTCTATTCCTGTGCACTTCAAGGGATCTTCATTGGAAACAATCATGCCTACAGAGAGTGTGAACATTACTAAGACTGGCATGTACAACCTCTACTTCATATTCTGTGATCCACAGCTTAAAGGCCTGGTCATAGATGGGACAACAATATGGAAAAATCCTTCGGGTTACTTGCCGGGAAGAATGGCACCGTTGATGACATTCTATGGTCTTATGTCTCTGGCCTATCTTGTACTTGGGGTGGCATGGATCTCACAATATATCCGGTTTTGGAAAGACATACTAGCATTGCAAAATTACCTTACAGCTATTATTGCTTTGGGCATGTTTGAAGTGACCCTTTGGTACTTTGAATATGCAAACTTCAATGCAACAGGCCACAGGCCCATGGGCATCACTTTCTGGGCTGTAACATTTGGGACAGTAAAGAAAACTTTGTCTCGCTTACTCATACTAGTTGTCTCCATGGGCTATGGTGTAGTCAGGCCCACATTGGGTGGTCTCACTTCAAAAGTTATCATACTTGGTGCGACATACTTTGTGGCAGCTGAGATCCTGGATATCTTTGAGAATGTAGGAACTATCAACGATCTTTCTGGAAAAGCAAGGCTATTTCTTGTTCTGCCTGTTGCAATCTTAGATGCTTTATTCATACTCTGGATATTTACATCCTTGTCAAGGACCCTTGAGAAACTTCAGGTACCGTTTTGTTCAAAATTGAGTTTGATATGGGAGAGTTGACTTGATCTTAGTAGGTGCAGATTTTTTTCACAAGTACAAACACAAAAATATGTTACAATAGAATTGCAGCAGGGTTTGTATGGGAAATTTAGAGAGTTAGCTGATCTTAGTAAGTGCTGCAATGTCTTCTTATTTGGAGAAGGGAATCAGCATGTGCCCTTAGTTCCAATCCTTTACCTTGATAACAAGTTTGGATTATTAGGAGTGTCTGTGATTGTGGCGTTTTGTTCTCACTATTCTCTTGACAACTCTGCCATTGAGCTGCACCTTTGTCCTATGAATCAAGATACAGGTCGAGTTGAATGAATATCACTCTTAGTGATCACGTTCATAGTCTGAAGCTGTATGTACACCCTCATAGAATCACGGCTCAATTTAGTTTTTATTTGGTGCTTTGCACAATGGTTCAATGCTTGTCTATTATATTCCTTCTATGATGGAAATACCTGAAAAGACAATTGCTCTGTCGAGTCACTTGCCCCTGTTATCCCAACCCACTTACAAGTTGTGTGCTTATACATTATACATGTCATGGCCATAGCTTTTCATTTAAATACAAATTTTATGCCTGTCCAAAGTTAATGAATCTCTTTGCAAAGTTTTTCATCTTTGTTTGATGTGTAGAGTAGCATTCATAACATTGATCTGAACTGAGGCCTTATGAAGTACTTTGCATGTATTAAACTCAGAGTATCAAGATTTATTGTCCACTGTTTGAACTGCCCCTTTCATACTTTGCATATCTAGAAAAATAGAAATGCTGGACTACTACTTTTGTTGGGCATAATATTTCTACAGGCCAGAGTTGGTTACCTGTTAGTATGAAAGTTATGCATGCCTTTAGATAGCTCTTTTAATAGGAAAACTGAGAGAATGCAGGCATGTGCAGATACATGCACACACGAACGAGAGAGAGAGAGAGAGAGAGAGAGAGAGAGAGAGAGAGAGAGAGAGAGAGAGAGAGAGAGAGAGAGATTGAGCTGTTTTTAGCTAACAGGCTAGGAGGATGCTTGCAAAGCTAGAGCTATACAGGAAATTCACTAATGCATTGGCAGTGGCAGTGGTGGTGTCAGTGGCCTGGATTGGTTATGAGGTAACTGACAACTTCTTATTTTCTGTTTTGCAGAGTTTTATTTTCCCATTTGACTGATTTTTATGTATAGAATCTCATTCAGTAGAATGTGGATTATGCTGAAAAGTTAGGCAAGTTTTATTGTAGAAATCAAAACAAGGTGTGCAAGATGAAACCGATGTTCTGATTAAGTAAATTTATAAACGGTGCTAAGGAGCTCTAAGCTGAAATCTTTACATCACCATAAAGGAACTATTTCTTGTGGAAGAATTCTTGGCACTGTTATATGCGAAGTCTACTATAAGCAAGTACTCTTCCTAATTAGTTTGCCTTCTACTTACATCTATATGAAGCATATCTTCCTGGATTTGGTTAACCGTTTCAGTAAGTCCATTAATTTGTGGATGATCTGCAGTATTCATACTAAGTTTAGTGTCTAGCCTCCTACACAACTCTCCAAAAGCGACTATTAAACTTTCTATCTTGATTAGAAACAATATTTGCTAGTAGGCCATACAATTGGTATAGGTTCTCTAAAAACAATGTAGCCAGTTTTGGAGCTTTAAAATCAGATGGGTTTGGAAAAAACCTAGTAATTTTGGTGAACCTTCTACAAGTACCCATATAGAGTGATGCCCCCTTTTTGTTCCAGGTAGTCTAACAATAAAATCCATGGAGATGCTCTTCCATTTTCCAAAGGAATTTCTAAGGGGTGAAGAAGACCTCCCAACTTTATCTTTCAGCCTTATTGAATTGACACTTACTACAAACAATTACATTTCTAGGATGTAAACAAATGCTAGGGCAAGCAAAGAGAAACACAAAATGTACAACAGTGCAACACAGCTTGTAGAATGAAGAATGAATAAATATGAATGAATATGATACAACTAGGGCCTCCAACCTTGGTGTCTTGAGGACTTGGGATGAGGTGAGCTGAGAGTGGTGTCAGAGATGCTGTGAATAGCGTTGAGAGTGTGTTGTACTTGAGATGGATCCTGAAAAGCAGCAGTAGCGATCCAGTGGGTATAGATGATGATGTGTTAGTAGTGGGGGAGCAAAACACAGTCCTCCAGGCAGCAGCATGTCTCTAATGACTCTAGCAGCAAAATCCAGGTATGCTGGCTGTGTAGGTAGCTCCATGAACAGCAAGGACGAGGAAGATGATGAAGATTGCAGGCTGTCTGAGACCAGCTGCACAAAATGGAGGTATGCTGATGAAAATTCAAGGAAAGCTGGTTGTCTGGATGAAGTAATGGCAATAGAACCTCCATATACTGAAAATGCAGGCAGTAGACTGCAGAGCATGGCAGTAAACAGCTAGGTGAAGCTTGCCTAATGTTGGCGACAGCAGCTGAGACATCTGAATGGGCTGTTGAAAGAGCTGCAAGGTGAGCAAGGGGTGTGGCAGCCAGGCGATGGCATGCTGAAGCAGGGTGAAGGCTGGTTGGACCTCTTGATGAGGTAGTGATGTCCTCCGAGGGTATAGGCAGGACTTGGGAGAAAGCTAGCTGGTTGGTAATGATCAAGGATGGGATGAATGCTCACAACATGCTCTATTGTTTGAGGATTTTTGGACATTTTAAAAAATAAAGCCAAAATATTTTGGTGTTTAGCATTACTTTTTGGGTGTGTTTTAACGAGCATTAATGCACAATAAATTTTAATTAGTGCACGATTAATTTTAGTGGCTCAACATAGGACATCCTTAATACATTCCATGCCAATAATTTAGTTTGATTGGTAAGCGAGTTAATGCTTTCTTGATCAAACACTATCATCATTGTGGCACATACAAATAGTGCCACAATCTCTTTAAAGCATGCACTATTGTGTACAACTCCCTCTCATAAACAAGATAGTTTCATTTCTTGCCCTTGAAAGCTTTTGATGGACCCTCTTGTAACAAGATTGCACCTTCTTGTAAAATTACTTGTATTAGTTTCAATCATAGAGGGTTTACTCCCCCTTTAAAGTCTTTTCTTTTTTTACAAAGCTTTTAGGTCATGGGAATAACTATCTTGGTATAATCATGAATGAATTTTTGATAATTCTTGATAAACATAGGAAGACTTGTAGCTCTTTCAAGTTCTTGAAAGGTGCCTACTCCATAATGCCCTAGCTCTTTAGGATCCATCTTGATTCCTCTTTTTAAAATAATATATCCTAAATATTTGACCCCTTTTGCAAATAATTTACCCCTTGGATTCTTTGGCAAAAGGGAATTGGCTTTTAACAATTGGAACACTCTATACAAATGCTCCAAATGGTTTTCCTTAATACTAGTAACTATAAATTACAATATCATCATGACTACACTAAAGTGACCTAGATAGGGCTATTAGACACTAGTCATGAGCTTCATGAATGTGGCTAGTGCATTGGTAAGACCAAAGTATCCATTTAGGCTCTAAATGTCCCCTCATGAATATCCTTGGCCTTATGACGGTACCTTGATCTTAAGTCAATCATTGTGAAGATTTTTGTCCCTTGCAATTGATAAAAAAGGTCATCAATCCTGGTATAGGAATTATCCTTTACTGTTATCTTATTTAATGCTTTGTAATCAACACAAGGTTGCATAGAGTTATTTGTTCTCTTTTCACTTATAGAATTGGTGAAGCCTATGATGAATTACTAGGTTTAAATGAACTCGCCATATAAATATTCTTTAATTTTCTTTCCAAATTTTAATGTTTGGTTTCTCTAAGCTTATAAGGTGGTTTAGAAATTGGGTGGACATGTAGTTAACTTTCTAAGATGGGCAATGTTCCTGCTCTTAGTTGATAAATGAACATGCAAATCATCAAGAAATACATCCTTATATTGTTGGCCCAGGCATGGAGTAATTGTGCATGAGAAAATGAAATGATTTATTAATGTCGGCAAGAGGCCAAAATAACCTATGAGACCATGAGTTACAACCATCTTTATGATGATATAAAGTGACTGGGAAATAAACATTACAATAAGAGAAATCTAGATTGGAATGCTAATAACAAAAGAAAACTGTAGCACTATGAGGGGGTACACATCATCTCAAGAAATCCCTCATGAGTCATCACTAGAGCATAGTCTCAATCTCCTCCCATGAAGAGAAGACCTTGGATGGTCTGGCTTTGGCGTGAGCAATGATATGTTGTATCCTCTTGTGCATGTGTTGTCGATACATGTTTTGGGCCCTAGGATGTTTGGATCGGCTAAGCTGAATTGCACATATCCCTTTCAAGTGTAGATTGAGTCTCTGTCTAGGTGCTGCTCGTAAAGAATTCTGTGAGCTGTCTCTAAATAGGCTGTTGACATACCAGTGTTCTACCTTTGAGGATGCTCTCTTGTAATCCTCATATCTCTCCAAGAGATAGAAAGGCATCATAAGGGAAGGGGAATGGAGCCTATAAAGCCCTCTCTCCCACCAACTTGTTGCTAAATTCACTCCTAAAGAAGAATCCTCAATCAAGATGGCTTTCTTGGTGAAGACAACTTAGGTACCAAGACTAGTAAGGCCATTAACTAAGAGGAGTGGAAATCCCAAGTCTAAAACATATAGGACTTTCAAAACATAGCTTGATGAATGGGCTGGAAATAATGGTTAACTGCCAACACCACTAATAGGCACCGAACAAATGCCATCAACAGTGAGAAGTCTCTTAGATGGACAAAGATCTTGTACCAAATCTTTTGTGGAGTCATATGATGTGAAGTACTGCTGTCAATAAGCCAAGGTCTCTCGGAGGACGAAGCATCCAAGGCAGTAGAAAAAGTGCCAATGTTTACCTTTGGTCGAAGATGGGGATACTTCTTCCAACATCTCTCATTGGGATGTGTTCCCTTCCCACAGTGTGGGTATCTAGGCTTCTTTGAATTTGTGTTAGAGCTTGAAGTATCTCTTGTTTCTTCTTCTTGGGCTTGGCCTTTGATTTCTCCTTCTCTTATTCCCTCCTCTTATACTTGTTGTGAAAGCTTTCGTGGAGTTGGATCCATTTGCTACCTCTTTGAGATGCTTATCGTGCTCCAAGACGACAAGCGGGGCAAGCGTCTCCCATAGAAGGGTCTTTGGAGTCCTCGATGTAAGAAGAATGGTGTAAAAGACATTGTACTACGGAGTTGGTAGTTGAGTCAAAAGAATCATGGTCATATCCTTTGAAGATATCATCTTGCCAAGGGAGGCAAGCTCATCCCTCAGGTCCTCCAACTTGTTGATGTGATTGTTAAAGGAAGGAGAGTCATCAACAAGAAGTATCAATAATTTCTTCTAAAGAGTAATTCGGTGGGCAAATGCCTTTGGATGGTATAAAGAAGCAAGCTTTGTCCATACTTGTGTTACTTGATGTTGCAAATTGCGCACATATACACTAAGACAGAATCTTGCAAGCTTTTGACGAGGAAAGATCGTGCTGTAGAATTGAGCCGATCCCATAGGGTTGCATGATCCACCGTCGATCCTATGTGGGGATCCTCCATAGGACATGGAATAGGATGGGTAACAAACACCCAAAGATCGAAGGTGTCAAGAGTACACTCCATCTTACAAGACCAAAGTGAATAAATTTGATCCATCTAGTCGGTCTTCTTTGAGCAAAGGAGGGAGAACAAGCACTTGCACTAATGGTGCGATCATAGGTATCTTAGGTTAGAAGGATGGGCTCTATGAGAGATGTAGAGAGGGGGGAGGAGATGGCTGCTCCAATCTATGTGACTTGGCAAGAGAGGGTTGCCATCCAGAATGGGGCTGGGACCTCCGATCTTTGTGATGATCACTCTATCTCTTAGAGGGAGTAGGAATAGACTCTTGACCCGAGTCGTCAAGGTTTGCTGCATTTGGCTGAAGAAGAGCCCGAATAGAGAGAAAAAGCAACTACACTTTCAAGGAAACAATTGCAGATGTTTTGTCTTTGAAAGCACTTGTAACATGCAAAAAGTCTATGTTTTCTGCAACAAACAGGCTGAAAATTTGTGTTTTCAGTAGTAGGGTGGTCTTCTTTGAAGGAAGCCTCCATGTCCTCACTTAGGCGAAAACACCATGTGAGTGTGCAATGGAAGAGGTGTAAGCAATCTAGACAGCTCATGTGTGAGTCTAAGTTATGCCGGGCATGGCCAAGCATTTTAAGTATTTTATTGTGGCATTTACGATGCTTATTTGGGCATTTTATGCTAGCCAACCAGCACCAGCATTAAATGCTGGCCGACTTGCTGCCATTTATGGCATATTTTTGTCCTATTTATATTGGGCTCCCTCCTCAGTCAATCACATCATCACCTACAAGTTCTGTTGAAGAGAGGGAACTAGTGCTAGTGCCTATGAACTAGTGACTCATTGTTGTACGCGTCGTTCTCGTGTTTGGTATATGGATTCCATTTCCCGAGCATTCTTTTGAGTTTTCTTCTTTGCAACGTTCTTTTGTGTTTTTCTCTTTTGTCCTTGTGTTCAGTAATTTATAATAGCATCTGTTCATGCTTCCATTGTTGCATCCACCTCTGACATGGTACTCGGATTTTAGGATCAAGGTTTGACATGGTATGAAATTTCACAACCTACGCTCCTGCTGCTGTTTTTTGCTGATTACAGGTCTCTTCCTGCTTGTCATTGCCTTCTCTTGACTGGTGCATATTGTCTACAGCCTGGCGACCACTGTTTGCTGTCCATCGCCCTGTTTCCAGCCTTTTATAGGCTGCGTTTTGGTCATGCAGTCTGTGTTTTGATTTTTTACATTATTTTATTCTTGATTAACTTGTGTTTATCTGATCAGCTGCTGCTTTTCCTGTGTTTACTGCCTTTGGAGGTTGGGCAATAGCATTCTTTGGCTCTTGACCATGTTTGTTGGCTGTAATCTCTCTCCTTGCAGCTGGTTTTTGTGTTCCGCTGGTGTATACTACGTTTGAACTCTGTTTTGTGCAGTCTTTGCTATTGGTGTGGTTGGACTCTTTGTGTGTTCTCGGTGTGGCTGGACTCTCTCTCTCTCTCTCTCCTCTTCTTTCCTTTATTTTCTCTTCCTATCCTCTCCAGATGGCTGCCCCCCCATTATCTGTTCTTATGGCTTTGAACTTAAGCCCTTTCTATGTGGTAACAAAAGCATGAAACTTTTTAAAAGCATCCAACACTTCCTTTTTGCTTTTAAGTACATACACCCATGACTTTCTACTAAAATCATCAATGAAAGTAACAAAGTAGCGTGCACCCCCATACGAATTAACATGCATAGTGCACACATTAGAGTGTACTAAGTCAAGAGCATTAGAATTCTTAACGACACTATAGTAATAAGGAGACTTCACTTGTTTTCTATATAAGCAATCATTACAAAATTCGAGACGAGAGCCTTTTACATCAAATCTCCCTAAAGAGGAGAGAACCTGAAGGCCCTTTTGGCTCATATGACCAGGCCTTTTGTGCCAAAGCTCCATTTGTGAATGGACTTCAGCCACAACCAAGAACTTGCCAGGTAATGCTTTACAATAATGCAAGTAATATGAAGTCCCCCTTTTGTTGCCTTTAAAATCAGCATAGAGCCCTTATGGACCTTCCAAGATCCACCACCAAAGGTAGTAAAATACCTTTTAGCAGTCAAGCTGCCCAATTGATAGTAGACTTTTCTTGATGCTAGGTACAAACCTGACATCTTGCAAAATCAGCTCTTGGCTATTTTCAAGAGCCAAATGAATGGTGCCAACACCCTCGATTGTACATGCATAGTTATTACCCAAGTAAACCTTGCCTAGGCAACTTGCAATGTATTTAGAAAATGACTCCAAAGAGGAGGTAACATGAAAAGAGGCACCGCTGTCCACTATCCATAATTGAGACAGCCCATCATGAGCTGAAAATAAGGCATCAATTACCTCCTTTTTGGTGATGCGCATATTACATGTTGCTGCCATAATATCTGCATCATTACATGAGGCTACAACAAGTATCTCTTCAATGTCAGGAAGCTCTTCAATGACCACACTAGATGCAACATTTGCCTTTGCAACTTCTTTTGAGGAAGAGTTGTCATCATCTTTCTTATCATCCTTCTTTTTCTTACCCTTCTATTTTCTCTCTTGCTCTTTCTTGAAGTATTGACAATCAGGCTTTTTACGCCCTTTACGCCCACACTGATAGCATGTGACATCCTACTGTTTGCCCTTGCTTTTGCTTTTGCTTTTTCCTTTACTGGTTGCATTACCCCTCTTTTTAGACCTGCGTCTTACATGGTAAGCTGAGCCATTGCTTTTACCACTAGACTTTCTTCTGATTTCTTCATAAAGGATTGAACCTCTAACACCATCAAAAGTCAAAGCGGGGTTGTTGCTAAGTGACATAACCAAAGATTCCCAGCTGTTATGCAAAGTTATCAATAAGAAAATAGTTTTCAATTTATCATCGAAAGCTGCGAGACTAGAGTCTTGCAACTGACTCAATACCCCTGGGAAAGCACTCAAATGCTCAGATGCTGGCTTAGACTCATCCAATTCCATGTTCACAAGTTTACGCATAAGATACACTTGATTCATAGGAGTTGTATTTGTTAGAATTTGCCAATTCTATGGGCAGTGCCCCAGGTAATTTGTGTGGTGTGGACACTTATTAAAGTGTCAATATAAGGTGTGTACACCTAGTGTCTTAGAAACTTAAAGTAGTGACACTAGGCTCTAGAATAAAATAAACCTAACTCTAGTTAGTTGGTGGAAGGCTGGTTAGGTCAACCCTTGACCTAAACATAAGTTGTACTTTCACTCTATCTTTCATTCTAGCAAGTACACTACTCTTTTTGCTTCAGCTCACTCTCTTGCTGTCATTGTCTCTCCTTTCTCTCTCCATAGCTGGCTGCCATTTTCCAACATTTGGTATCAAAGCAGCTCGTACTACGCGTGGATTCCGTTCAGCCACCATCAGCCGGTGTCATCCCATCCAAGGTCATACTGCTGAAAGCTTGGTTCTCAGCTCGAGGAAGAGTTTTCAGTTGCTGTGAGGTGCTGCTGAAGTGGAGGAGCTGTAGCTGACCCGTCTCTTATCTACTCCAGATTTGTCCAGTTCAGCCATCAGCTCCAAATCTGTCCATTTGCTCCAAATTAGCAAAATTTCACAAAATTTTGTAAAAGCCCCAAATTTCTCGGGTCCAATTATGCACCAATGTTAGCCAATCTGACTCAATTGAGTAACATTCCACCAATATAGCAAAAGCCCGAATTTTATGGATCCAATGTTGAGAAATTTCACTCAAATGAGCAAAATTTCAATAAATTTGGCGAAATCCCCAATTCAAATGCGCACAATGTCTGCAATTTCTGATGTAGATGCTTCAATTTTGCATGAGTAGCACTCAATTTGAAAAGCCCTAAGTTTTTGGGCATAAACATGCACAAATTTAAACTCTGTGCTTATGCGCGCGAACACCCGTCAGGCCAAGGAAAAATTCAAGAAGAATTTTGAAGAAAAACGAATTTGTGACCTTAAGGAAAAAATGACGTGACGAGGTTCGTCGACCTACTAGTCACATCCTAACTCAGCCTGTCCTTCGGACCATCACGCAGGTTGCGCCCGCTTGCTGGCTTGTCAGTCATGCTGATTGCGCCCGTCTATCAGCCCGCTGGTCTTGTTGCATGCTCATTGGCACCTGCTGGTCTTTTAGTCGACCTGGTCGCTTTTACTCCTCAACTTCGTTTGGTCACCCGCTGGTTCAACTGATGCACATGTCCTGTGTTGGTCGAATACACGCGACTTGTGTCTAGTCACCTTGCTTCTCAACTCCATCTAGTGCACTATGTCCTAGTTTGCCTCACGTGCCGAGTGATGTTTGTAGATTGCTGTCAGTCCTATGAACTAACACTCTTAGGAAGCACAAGCATTGTAACCTAGCTTTGATACCATTTTGAAGGGGAGAGTGCGCAATGGAGTGCGAGATCAAGGCATGAGCTGTAGAGCAGAGTTGAGAGTTAAAGGGAGTGAATGCAGAGATAGGTGTACCAATTGGTGATGGTACACAAAGAATAAAAGAATGTATTTATTTGTTAGGATACAAGGTACAATAAGGGTGTGTTCACCCCCGTAAGGCTATTTACATGGAGACGAAGGGACTTTACACCCAACACAGATGAGACCAGCAGTATCTCCTTTCTCTCTTGCAGGATGAATGTACAAAAAATGCCTCTCTACAATCTCTAAAGACGGTTTTTTGTCTTACATGGGCATTTTTGACAAGTAACAACCTTCGCAAATGATTTGTTTAGCATTATCCATAATTAATATATTGATTTTAAATCTTTAGATGCTGAAAATTAATCTAATAATTATTTTGGTGCCCAGAAAAATAATGTGGCTGGCCAATAATTAAATTGGCTTAGGCAACTTCCTTTCTTGAGTTTTTTTGTGCCATCTTTGACCATCAGATTGACATTAGATACCATTAAACGCTACTTCTCTAATGTCACCAACCAACACTTGTGGCCAAATGAATAATGTAGGCTAACAATTGACGCCAAATACCACCAAGTACTTGTGTGGCATAACTTATAGCAACTTTTGCCTTTGACATCTCGTGATTTCCTCGAATCTCGAGCTTGTAAATTTACTCTAAACCTGGTTACATCTCACATGTGTAATTTTTACTTAAACCATGCGATTATAAATTAATCTATATATTAAGTGAGGTTTCAAAAATGCATTTCCTCATGACAAGTGGGCTCTCCATTGTTTCCCATCCATCGTATTGCGACTTAATCTGTTGCAATAGTCAAGATTGAGTCCCTATATTTATACTCCATATAAAAGTGTGGATATCACTAAAGTATCAAATAGTCATAACTTTGTGTGAGGTGGGTGAAATTGTATATATGAGTACATTCTCTTGAGCTCTCCAAGTGCCACATATCCTTTTGTAAGTCTAATCTTTGCTACCTCTTATAGAGAGTAGGTCGTGTAAATAAGACTTCTAAATATGTGTAAGAGTCATCATACTTCAACTATTGTTTGCAAGTAAAGCTTGATGTTGAATTTCACTCATTGTGGTGTAGTTTTAAACACCATAACCTTAGTCTTGCCAAACTTCAAAGTTGACTCAGAGTCCACTATCCTTTACATACGAGTATAGTTCATCTAGATGTCTTTGTAGTTTCCATGGAGAGTTAGCTATTAACACGATGTTGTTTGCATATAGTAAGAGGAATATCCAACTAGTAGCTAGTAGGGCCCCTCTTATCTCCACCTCTACAAATGTAGTTAGAGATCTCATCAATGTATAATCAAAAGAGTGTCTGTGAGAGGAGGCATCACTACTTTTGGTCTTTTGGGGAGAAGTTGATAAGGAAGATTTAAAAAAAAAGTAATTTATAATTTTCCAAGAGTTTAAGTAGCTCTTGGTTCTCATCATTCATGTTATCTTTCATTTCATTACATAAAGTAACCAACATTGAACACAATCCTTAATTTCTCTAGAGACTTGTATATGGCTTACCTTAGGTATGGTGTCTCCAGATACTCCAGCTTGGATTTCATACTTCTTGCCTTTATTGGTGAGTTCTTCTTTTGAGAAAAGATAGCTACGTCTATCCTATGATTCCAGGGCATGTTAAGAAGCACATCCCAACCATCAAGATCTATCATACAAAAGGTATCTTTGTTTGTAGCTTTGGATTTGAAATTTGAGCTTGCCAATATAGGGTATTCCTTTCTTGATTATGTCACCTTCATCGGCATTTATAGCTTGACAAACTTTAGTCAGCATCTCCTTCTCTTCATTCTTTAATGCAAGCTCTTTAACCAACTCCAAGGAAATGAATTTTTCATTTGCTCTAACTTCCAAGGTCTATTAACAATAGTGCTTGGTTATGTAGCAACTATCCCCAAGCTTTTAATACTTTGTGCATCTTTGAAGTGTGATTTGTATTTGTGACTATATCACTGACAATATTAATTGTCACTACTAGCTTGGACTTATTGTTGGAAACTTTACTTTGTCTTTTGTTTGGAGATTGCTTTGCTATGTGGCTTATTTGTCCACACATAAACTCTTTATTTCTTTCATGAAGTATTGCTTTTCTTCTTCAGAAAGTTGCTTGGCTTGTGGGTGTAGATTGGAGTAGAACTGAGGAGCATTTGGATGTACATAGGGCTTCAACTTCCTTTCGTTTGATGGTTGCTTTTGCTGCTACTTTTGTTCTTCTTTTGGGGTTAAAGTACCCCTCATGATCAAGCACTCTTCTTACCATTCTATCGAAATTTGTTGCCATTATGCTCAATTTTCCGTGTCCCAGCATGGTCAATGAGTTCCCTAAGACCAGAACAATGATAATGATTAGGAGCAGTACTTAGTTTAATATGCAAACCTCCTTGGAACTTCCTAAGCTTTTTAGAGTCCCTGATTTTCTTCTTTGTCAAAAAAGGTGAAGAAAGGTTGCGCTATTTCCGCTATATCATTGGGAGAGACCCTTATCTTCTTCTCTCTCTCACTCTCCCTTTATGGGTTTGACACATTAGTGCTATGGCTTGTAGAAGGACAAACCATTGGGTGCTCCTCTTGCGGTTAGAATGGTCATACTATCGAAGATTGTCATCATTGACCTTTACCCCCTTCCCACCAAAGCATATGTGTCTATCTCTTGGCACTCCTTGTGCCACCTTACCGTTTTGGGTGACAGAGATTGTTCTATATCGACTATTCGATTTTTATGCTCAAGGCACTAAGACATACATGATGTGCACTAAGCCCTTGCGAGCAAAAGGAGGCTCTAAGGCCTCACTAGGCGATAAGCCCTCCAGGAGACCATCGCAATGTGCTATGAAGGTTTTGCCTAAACATTTTTGGGTCTAGTTGCTTCCATGGCTCTTGGTTTTGCAATGAGCTCCATTGAGAGAAAGTGGCTGTTGGGTATTGGCTTTTGTTCCATTGCATCCTCTTTGGCACCACCAGCGGCACTTCCTTAGTCTTCAAATGCTTCTGAGATTGTAATCCATGAGTTTTCAGATTCCTTCTTGGGATTCCATTCCTCCAGTTTGTGATGAGGGGGTCTCTACTCCTCGTGCAGTCCTTGCACACCTTGGCAAAAAGCTTTTCATTCATCATCATTCCTTGGATGGGGTGGTCAACATCAAGTTGCCATCTCACCTATTGATACCTAGGATCCATAGGTTCTACCTAGGTCAGGACCTTGGATATCTCAGCCATGACTTGGAGGCTAGGCCTTCTTATTCTTACCAGCATGGAGATATGGAGCTAGTAGCTTCTCTCTTGAGGTCGAGTTTCGGGGGTCTATTGTTCTTCCTTATAAGATTTTCTTCAGGTGGAATACTTGGATTACAGGGTGGACCATCTCTCTCTCTCTCTCTCTCTCTCTCTCTCACTCCTCCTAGGGCAGCTTTCTGCGCTTAAGAGGGGATGTTGAGAAACCCTAGTCATTAGATGCATCTCTTTTCCTTAATTCCCATTTGGTTTCCAGTTACAGCCCCAAAAAGGCTATGCGCCCATATTTTGGGGTGCTACCCTACACTGATTGGTGCCTATAAATAGGGCATACACTTCATTTATCTCCCTCTTCAATAGGTTTAATAATGTGGATCTCTTCATAGTATTGGGCAATGAAGGAAGCGTTCAATTGCACTTAAAAGTGGCTATAAATCTAGATGTTGATGATAACAAAAGAACCTAGCTGGTAATGTCATAAGTGATAAATTGGATCTAGGAAGGTCACGAGGGTACATGTCATCTCAAGAAATCCCTCATTGGTCGCCAAGAGGTTTAACTTTGGTAGATTCAACGTATGGTGACCAGCAGGACTTGAGTTCAATTTTGACATTTATATGGTTGTCTTGTTATAGGAATCAAAAGGCAAGATTTGGACCAGGGTCTATGCCTGACAACCGAGTGTCTTACCATTAAAACAAAATGTGACTCTTGTACATTCTTCATAATCAATACAACTACCCATATATATATATATATATATATATATATATATATATATAGAGAGAGAGAGAGAGAGAGAGAGAGAGAGAGAGAGAGAGAGAGAGAGAGAGAGAGAGAGAGAGAGAGAGAGAGAGAGAGAGAGAGAGAGAGAGAGAGAGAGAGAGAGAGAGAGAGAGGTCTACTTCGTCCCTGTTTCGTTTGCTGCCTTCGCGTCGTCTACCTTGGCCATCAGGTCGCGACCCGATCTCCCTTTGTTGTGCGATTGTGCCCTACTGCGCGGAGTCCTGCCTGATGTCTCCCCTTGGACGCTGCAGAGTCGCCTGGATCTGCGCCCTCAGCTACTCGCCTGCTTTCACACGCCCTGTTGGTCAGGGGTTCACCTGCTCGCGTCCGTCCTGTTCTGCACAGGAGCACCGTTGCAGTCCTATTGCTGCAGCCTGGCGGTTTCCTGATTTTGCAGGTCTACGGGACTTGCACAAAGAGAGAGAGAGAGAGAGAGAGAGAGAGAGAGAGAGAGAGAGAGAGAGAGAGAGAGAGAGGGAGGGAGGGAGGGAGGGAGGGAGGGAGGGAGGAGAGAAGCATGGCTGGTCTGGATATGGCTTTTCTCGACCAAACGGTGGCAACCCTTGGTCCGGATTCTGATACAGAGGAACCAGAGGATATGGTTCCTTGCACAGAGGAGCTGCCTCCTGCTCTTGACTTTCAGCCTGCGGACAAACGCTCCAAGCACACTTCGGAAGAGACAATGGGTCATCAGGATCGTTCTTATGCGCAGGTTGCCTCTGATTCTGTGGATTCTTAGGATATTGACTGGGAGCATTTGCTGGAGTTTGCCAACACTCTGCTTGGTGATTATGTCCAACATAATCATGAAGTGTTTTTTGACTCTGGATCTGAAGATGTTCTGGAAGCCACGGTGGACCTGAAAAATGTCTTGTGCTCTTTTTCGGTGTTTTATGACCGTGCCGTTATCCTCTTCTTCACTGGCAGGATCCCAGTGCTTTCCCATATTCGCTAGTGGCTGCACCATTTACTACAAGGGGAGTGTGTTGAGGAGATTTTTGTTGGGCCCCGAGGCTTCTATGAGGTGCTGTTGAAATCGGAGAAGCATCGGGCTGATCTCCTCTCTAAATTGCCATTGTTCTTTGATTGCCGTTTGGTCCATGTTGTGCCATGGCGGCCGATGGAAGACTTTCAGCGCCTGCTTCAACGTGAATGCCTAGTGTGGGTTGAAGTGGAAAATTGCTCGGCTGTCTATTGGCCTTTGTTGAAGAATGCCATGGCCGTTGTGGGAACTATTCTGGTCTCCCCGAGCGTAAGGGCCATGAATCGTAACCGTTTGTGCATGTTATGGGACACTGCTAGGAAAAGGCCTGCATGGCTTCGTATTAATTGCTCTGGCATGCATCCTTTGCACTTTTGTTTGAAATGGGGCAACTTTGCAGGTCACTGCTTTTCGTGTGGAAAATTGGGGCATTTTATGGCCGAATGCCCAGAGAAGCAACCGTCTTCAGAAGATGAGCATGCTGTGCTACCTATGGAAGACATGGTGCTTGATGCTCCGCGTCATAGGATGCTACCCAGCCACCTAAAGTTTTGGATAAAGGTAAACAACCTGTTTCGGGTTTGGATTTCCGTGGCAATGACTGCGTAGAGGCACGTCCCGAAAAAGGGAAAAAGTTTGATGCTGGCATGGCGGATACTGGGCCTAATGTTTCACAAGATTCCATACGCACGTATATGCGCAGGAAAGAAATGTTGTCTTCAGAACACCTTGGGCGTACTATGGTTCCTTCTACTCCCCGTAATCAGTCTACTAGAAAAGCATATATAGATGGCCCAAAGGGCCCACCCGCTAAACTGACTTTTGATACTAGAGGGAATGTGATTACACCATGGGATCGTCGTTATCCCCGTTCCATCCCCAAGACACTGGATATTTCATCTACCTCTAAAGCTGGCCGTCAGAACTCTTTTGCCGTGTTAGCTGATTTTTTGGATGAGGGTGTCCTTGACATTTTAGTAGAAAAGGTTAAATCGAGGCAAGCGGTGCCTCGCTCCTAATCTTCTTTTTGAATGCACATGAAGATAGCCACGTGGAATGTGCGCGGCATTTGTTCTCGCCATAAGCAACATGCCATGTGGACTGTATTGCATGAGAATCAGTGGGATGTCTTTTGTGCGGTTGAGCACAAGAGTCACGGTGAAGCAGGATTAGTTGTGGATTGCCATGGGTTTTGCTTGTTTTATGCAGAGACACACGCCGGGCATTATTCTGGCGATGATTGTACATGAGAGATATCAGCCTGTTCTTATTAAAAATGATGTACATGGCCACTTTGTGGTAGTTGAAGTTTTATTTGAAGGCGAGATCTTATGGTTGTTGGGTCTCTATGCTCCAAACGACCCTTTATTCCGTCGGGATCTTTGGAATACTTTGAAGATCTCCTTGTCACTTGGTAGACGGGGTTTTTTTGATGGGGGATTTTAATATGTGTGTTGATTCTTCACAGTCCACTTCTGAGCATTCGGTGATGGACGCTTCGGAACATCGGGTGTGGAATGCGTTTGCGCTTGCTGTACTTAAGCAAGATCTATGGTCTTGGCTACACTCTTCTTCTACAGGGTTTACTTTCCATTCGGCGCAGTATGCAACTACATGGTCGCGGTTGGACAGAATGTATATCATGCAGGATGATGATTTTCTTCCTGAGATGCTGGCAATGACAGTCTTGCAGCAATATGCTTTGTCGGACCATTTCCCTCTCCAGCTTGAGATACTTACGCAACCCATTGCACCTTTTATGCAATTGCTGGATAGACTTCCTTTACGTTTCAACTCGTCTTATTTGAAGCACTCAATCTTTTGGGGCTATATGCAGCAATTGATTGATAGATTTTTATTGGACTTCACCACTGAGGGCACTATTTCCTTTGACCGATTGCTCGCAAATGTGCAGCGGGTTGCTCGGCAATATGGGATCCACCATGCCTCTCTTTGTCGGCGGCACTGCCATGCAGCAGAGGACTTGTTGGCTTTGGTTCGTTCTCTGCTTGTGGACACTCCAGATGATGAATTTCTGCTGTCTCTGGCGATGCGTTTGGCGGATCTTATTAAAGAGTTTCAGTTGAAATCTTATCAACAGGCCAAATTGCAAAATTTGACTGAGAATTTGCAAGATAGTGCTTGTGAAACTCATAAGTTCTTTCATGCTCTGTATGCCTCTCCTGCTCGAGAAAATATGACTAGACTCCATAATTCAGAAGGTCGAATGGTCATTGACCCTCAGACTATTGTCAATATGTGCCGGAATTATTCTCTAGATCTTCTTGGTTCTTCTCAGTCACCTTCTGACCAGGTTACGTATGTACGTTTAGTCTTCTATGATCTGGTCCGACATCAGGTTTCACTTGATATGCAAACTACTTTGGAGACAGATATTTGTGAGGAGGAGGTTATGGAGGTTTCGCTACGCCTGTCTAAGGATAAAAGTCTCGGTTGGGATGGTCTCACCAATGAATTCTTTGAGAGTTCTGCTACCCAATTGGTGAAGCCATTGACGGCCATGTTTCAGCAGGTTTGGGAAACAGGGTTCATGCCTTCCTCCTGGAAAGAAGGTCTTATCAAACTGCTTCCAAAGGTTCCTTCGCCGATTTTTATTGGACTTCACCACTGAGGGCACTGTTTCCTTTGACCGATTGCTCGCAAATGTGCAGCGGGTTGCTCGGCAATATGGGATCCACCATGCCTCTCTTTGTTGGCGGTGCCGCCACGCAGCGGAGGACTTTCTGGCTTTGGTTCGTTCTCTGCTGGTGGACACTCTAGATGATGAATTTCTGCTGTCACTGGCGATGCGTTTGGTGGATCTTATTAAAGAGTTTCAGTTGAAATCTTATCAGCAGGCCAAATTGCAAAATTTGAATGAGAATTTGTAAGATAGTGCTTGTCAAACTCATAAGTTCTTTCACGCTCTACATGCCTCTCCTGCTCGAGAAAATATGACTAGACTCCAGAATTCAAAAGGTCGAATGGTCACTGACCCTCAGACTATTGTCAATATGTGCCGGAATTATTTTCTAGATCTTCTTGGTTCTTCTCAGTCACCTTCTGACCAGGTTACGCATGCACGTTCAGTCTTCTATGGTCTGGTCCGACATCAGGTTCCACTTGATATGCAAACTACTTTGGAGACAGATATTTGTGAGGAGGAGGTTATGGTTTTGCTACACCTGCCTAAGGATAAAAGTCCCGGTTGGGATGTTCTCACCAATGAATTCTTTGAGAGTTCTGCTACCCAACTGGTGAAGCCATTGACGGCTATGTTTCAGCAGGTTTGGGGTACAGGGTTCATGCCTTCCTCTTGGAAAGAAGGTCTTATCAAACTGCTTCCAAAGGTTCCTTCGTTGTCGATGTTGCAACATTGGAGACCAATTTCTTTGATGGGTTCGATGTATAAAATCTTTTCCAAAGTGCTGGCTAATCGGCTCCACAAGCATCTTCCGCCCATTGTGCATCCTCTTCAATATGGTTTCATTAAGGGCCGGAATATTCTGCATAATATCTTAAATGTGCAAATGGCTATTGACTATGCAAGGCACTCTAGTCAGGAGATGGTCTTGATTCAATTGGATCTGGAAAAGGCTTTTGACTATTTAGACTGGTCTTTCATTGTAGAACTTATGTCTACTATAGGCTTTGGTACTCGGATGTCCCAATTGATCTATACCATTAGTGCTGCGGCTTCTTCGCGAGTTATGCTAAATGGTGGTGTTACAGAGCCCTTTGTCCTTGCATGCTCTGTGAGACAGGGTTGCCCTTTGAGTCCTCTCTTCTTTGCCCTGGCGACTCATCTGGTTCTTTCGATGTTATCTTCCATGGCCGCTTCTACTCAGTTGGTCGGATTGTCTCTTCCTTTTGGTCAGCACTTCATTAGTCAATCTTTGGCTGATGACAGCTTTATGATTTTGTGTGCGGACAAGGACAATATTCGCAAGGCATTAGATGTTTGGACGCTCTTTGGTCATGCTTCTGGTCTTCGTATCAATGCTTTCAAATCAGCCATTCTAAGTTGCACGGAGTCCAATTTACAGTCATTGGGCTGGCAGGGACAGGTGGTTCCCCGTGGTTCCATTGTCAGGCATCTTGGGTACCCTTTAGGTGTTGATGTTCGGCCAAAACATCTACTACAATGGATTTCACAGAAACTAGCAGCTAAGTTTCTGTATTGGAAGTCGCAAGCTTGGCCCTTCCATGTTTGCCTCAAAGTGGCTCAGACAATTATGCTGCCAATGCTCACATATTTCTTACCATTGCTGCCTTGGACTCCTACTACTTTGAATGCTCTCACTCGGCCCATTCGTTTCATGTTATGGAAGAAGGATTCATTGCATGCAGGTATTTCGTGGATTTCGTGGTCACATACATGTACCCCCAAACACCTGGGTGGGGGGGCTATTTTGGATGCCGAAACTCATATGCTGGCACTTCGTTGGTCGCTTTTTCGTGCCATGTGTGTGGAGCATCACCCATGGGCCTTTATAGCCTGTTATTTTCTTGAGGACCGCGGGCTTCTGCATGGTAATACACAAATTCGAAGCTCTTGGTGGCATGTTCTTAATGTAGACTCTCCATTTTCGAGTCCTTCCTCATCCCTGCTTGTTTATTTGGTCAGCTCCTGGCAATTGGTTCTCCAGAAGGCGCATTGGCATCCAACGGAGGACCGCGTACATTCTAACTCCTTTCAACTGGAATTGTTGGCAGCCTCGAGATTACTTTCATGGGAAGGCAAACATGAGCTCAGACCAAAATTTAACCGCATGGCCCGTTTGGGCTTGACTTCAGTTGCAGATGCCACCCTTGCCAATAGTAATGTCTTCATATTGTTTCGTTCTGCCAGGAGGCTTTTTAGAATCCCTTGTGGATATCGTGGTTTGTGGAAACAACTTTTGTCAGTGCTCTAGAGCCGGCAACCCTTTCCTGCCCTTGCTGTGGATCGTCCTTGGCAGGATTGGGTCCTTGCAGGTCGGTTAAATTTGGAAAAGGCCTTAGCTAACCAGGTGTACCATCTTCTGATTAAAGATCATCAATGGCTGGTTACTAAAGCTAATATTGTATGGGGGTTGCGGAAATCTCAGTCATGGTGGAAGGTAACTGTGATGGAGGGCTGATTGAACAAGACACCTTTCAAATGCAAGGTATTTCTTTGGAGGGTAATGATTGGTGTTCTTCCTCTTGCCTCGGCCCTTTCCAAGCGTCGAATCTCTAACGGCAATTGTTTCTTCTGCACCACTACTGTGGAATTGGCCCATCATCGATTTATTTCTTGCCCTCTCGCAAAGAAGATCTGGTCGCTTTTGTCAGTAGTTTGGCGAGCTGTGGTTGGTTTCTCACTGAGCCCTTTCGATTGGGTTTTTGTACGCCCAAAATACCCCACACCGGCTCAGTTGCATATGAAGATCTTGTTCCACTTTCTTAGATATTGGGGATGCTGGCACAATTGGACCACTCGGAATGTCTTTCTTTTTGATTCGGCCTCTAATGTTCCGGGACACATTGCCAGGCTTAAAGGCCTCTTGCTTTGGCAGATAGATCTCATTCGGCACTTTGACTTGCACCCTCGGGAAGACACACTTCCCTGGCATATGGCAATTTCCTCGGCGTCTTTGCCATGACTTGTGTAACTCTTTCCTGGTTTTGTACTGACAGTTTTCACACGTTGGCTTAGAGCCATCGTGTATCTTGTAATCATGTAATCTTGTACCTTTTTTTCGTAATTAATACAATTACCTTTTACGGAGAGAGAGAGAGAGAGAGAGAGAGAGAGAGAGAGAGAGAGAGTTAAAAAAAAAAAAGATAACAAGTTTGAAGATCATCATTGCTTTATATTACATGCTTAAAACATTCAACCATTAAGATTTCTAGAAAGATTCTCATCTCACTGTTTCTTAAATAACCTTGCACCTGAGGAAAAATAGAAAAACAAAAACAGCATTGCCTTTGGTCAGTCAGAATACCTGTTCTTGTTGAATGGACAACTTCTATGCAGTTAATCAAAGTCAGTAGATCTGCACAATTGAACCTTGTTATTGATGCATGTTCTTTTCTTTTGCAGCTTTATTTTAAGGCCACAGATCCTTTTAGTCAAAGATGGCAGTCTGCGTGGATAATCTCAGCTTTTTGGAACATCCTTACTTTCGCATTGCTGTGTGTTATCTGTGCTTTGTGGGCTCCATCTCAAAATTCTACCAGGTAAAGTCATTCTCATTCAGTTGTAACGTGTTTTGTTTTCAAAAGCCTTCTATTAACTGCTTCATGTTTCAATTTAAGTATTATTTATATGGTGGCAAACAGGTATGCATATTCTGATGAGGGTGGTGAAAACTTTGATGACGAGGATGCTCTTCCATTGAAGTCAAATATGGCATCGGAGACAGAGAAGAGCGGCCTAAAGTCAGAGAAGAAGGAAAGGAAGCCTGTCAATACTGATGTATTTAGTTTAGATGATGATCCTGAGGAAGACAAGAGGGAGTAGTCCACCTTTTCATCTATTATATTTGTTTTGGTATTCTGACACATGCTGGGAAGTAGCAGGTAATGAGATGGTGGCTACATTTAGCAAGAATGGTGAGTTTCTCAGGGCATTGTAAGAACGGCAGTTCTGTTTTTGTAGGACAAGCAGCACAAGATGCATGCATTTCTAATCAGAAAATGAGCTAGTAGCTTCTTGTGTATATGCCAAACCTCAAAGACTACCGAGACCATGAATTTTGTACTTGTGGCAGTGAAGCTAACCTTTTGGAAATTGGCTTAAATGAAATACTTCCATGTCTTTTATGAACCCAATCAGTCCTACTTGTATTGCTTTACTCTGCAAGGGAGTAGTTCTGATCTTAAGGGGACAGGGCATGCAGTATCAGCTGCTGTGTATTGTGGGGTTGCTTCCTGTATTCTGTGCTAGATTCAGGCCTTTGAGTGATGAATAAGGCCATGTACTACAAACTTAAAATTGTTATGTATTTTCTGACTGTGATGTGGTAGCAATCGTGGGTCCTTGTGTCAATCTGATTATAATATGCAGTTTTCCTGCATGGGTGAGGTGAAGCTGAAGCACAGGTAGGAAGGAAAAGGTAACAAGGCCGAATTTGTTCATTTCAGCTTGTAGGAGGGGCTCTGGCTTTACATGGATCACTTACCGCTCCACTTTCCATAGCTTGCTTGTCTGGGGGTTGTTCGGTGATTGTGTCCGCATGTGTTTTCTTTTCAAAATTGGATAAATTGTGATTTGGTGATTTGATGCTAATGCAAAGTTGCAAGTCTTGTCCTCCTTATTTTGAGCATGAAAGACTTGTCATTGGAAGGCCCTGTCCTTGGATTGACTTACCACCGAAGAACTTTTAAGGATATGCTGATAGCAGCAAACCATCTTGATCGAGCTTCCTTCTTCCCTTGTTGCAAAATGGGTTGGAATCTATGTAGCATAATGCATTTGTGTACATCATGCAAAGCTTACCTTGTATCATGGTTTAGAAAACTCAACATGATGATACAAGCAAATCATAAAGACTCAGGGTTGATTGAAAGTTGTGGAAAACAATTGCATTTTGCTGACTGCACACTATGTTGCCATGTGATGTATGGTGGAGAGGTGGCAGGGACTTGCTTTCCCTCACTGATAAGGTGGGTGGTTGTCATAATGAATATGAGGCAGATTCCAGAAGCATGCTTGATGAAGCACTTGTGCTCCCTATATGCACTTTCACTTTCTTCCCTTGTTAGTTGTGGAAATGTAAGTAGATTAAATATTTGAACGGTTACATTTCCCTTCTTGGGCTTCCAAGGAACATGCAATGTTATAGACATTCCCGAGCAATGATACCTTTTCTATTAGTTAATAGCAAGAAAACCACCATCACATAAAGTAAGCATAAGCTCATTCTCAAGAATTTTGTCCATCTTATCTTAGTACGGGGGCTTGGTAGATTGAAAGTTTAAAGTGGCAAAACAATATGTTTGAACATGCTCTAATATTAGAGAGAATGCATATCTCCCACACAATCAATGGAAGACTAGTCTTGCCACAATTTTGGCACTTGCATATGAAGCTCATTAATAATCATGATGTTTATTCAAGAAGCATTTTCCATTAGAGAAAATGTATTAAGTCATGCAATCGTCAATTCCAATAGATTGCATTTTGAAGACTTATTGTCTTAATCAATTATGAACACAACTTTTTGAAAAATAGCACCCTAGGCTTTCTACACTTGATAAGTTTGTTGGAAAGAGGAGTGCATTAGCCTTTCTTGTACAAGAACACAATAATTATAGAACCCTATTATTTGTTTGTCTTTGGAAGCACTTTATTTAGCATGCAATGTTTGAAAAACCACAATAAGTTGATAGCATGTAATGTTATTGCAAAAGTGTTCCAATCTTCATAAATTACAATCTACACTTCAAAGTATAAAAGAGATGGTGACTTTTATATATCCTCCCTTTGTGTGTTGTGTTGTGGGGTTTGTGTGTGTATGTGTGTGTGTGTGTTTGTTTGTTTGATGCACAATATTATTTATTTAGCCTACAAGATATTTTGATGTGCATAAGATTATTAGACATTTTGGTTTTACCTACAAGTTCATCCAATTTGCACGAGCGTAAGGTCATCATGTGCTGGGGGTATTTTACTAATTATAAAATGTTGTAAACTAGTGTTGAGATTGAAAGTTGAATAGAGATACAATTTAAAGAGATTTATAAGACCTTAAGTATCTCCAAAAATTAATATGCTATGTTTTTGGACATTACTTGGGTTAGTTCTTATATTTTGAAATGCCAATTGCTACCTCTTATTTTTAGTGATTATTATACCTATGAGGTTGGTGCTTTTAGTAACCTCTAGTGAAATTGACTTTTATAAAATTTGAGTATTTTAAAAGATAACTCTATCCTAGGATGACCTCAAACCCATACTTCATCACAAGAAGCAAAACATTGTGCTTTAGCCAAATTTGGAGCCTATTTTGATAACCTTACCTTCCAAATCAACGATACATCATAACAATAAAATTTATAGGACTTCTACTTACTATAATTTTTTACTTATACTTGTGAACTAATTCTTAGTCAAGAAAGTTGCTTGACCTCAAAGTAGGCTTCCAATTGACCCACACTTGTTAAAATTTTCAACTCAACCCTCTACAAAGACATAACTTCCATGCAAAGTAAATTGCAACTCCGAATTCAAGTGTACTATAGAAAGAAAAGTTTTAGCTTGTAAAAAGATCAAAAACTTGTATTTGGCAAGGGGGAGGAAGGAGCATGAAGAAACAAAGAAGGACGAAGTGTAGGAGGAGGAGGGAGAAGAAGGAGATGGTAGGGGAATGGGGGGAGTTGGGGTAAGAGATGTGAAAGGGAGGTAGGGAGGAGGAAGGACAATGAAGGAGGATGATGAAGAAGGTGGAGATGGAGGAAGAACTAGGGGAGAGAGAGAGAGAGAGAGTAGAGTAGTTTATTATCGTCCATGGAAGGCCAAATTATGACCCATGGGACCTTTCCAGATATACAATGATTCTCCTTCCCCATGGTAGAAAAGGGTAGCTACGATGAAAGAACAATCTATGCAGCGTGGTTCTCGCGAAAGCGTAACATGCGGGTGATGAGAGCCCCTAACTTTGATATAGGAGTAGTGGTCAGAAACTGGTGAAGTGGCCCTTGTAAAGGGATATCAAAGTCAGCTCGTATGTGTGCATATGTTGGGCATGTCATAATCATATGCTCCTCTCATTCTATACTTCATAGTCCATATAGCTTGCATAACCTCGTCTCTCTTGCCTGTCCACTCCATGCACTTGTCTTGATCAATAAAGTGTGTGATCGAGTTTGAAGTCATGCAATACTCCATCTAAATACCACTGAGAGCGGGTTGGCTATGTATGGATGCGTGTGTGCCTTTGCCTGCATGTAGGATTCCCAACATGAAGGATAGATATGCATACTGTAATAAGCAAGTTTGCCATTTGCTCCCTTGCTTTGATGTTTTGCTTGATACGCTCGTAAGAGGTTTGATTGAAATGTGTCCATGCATATATCTTCTTCGTATGCCATATCTAGATATCTATCCACTCCCCACCCTTGAAACCATTTTCGCATATCCAGCACCCATCCTATTGAAAGCACTTTACTTTTTCACGTTTTCTGTAGGCGTGTGCTAGCATCCCATGCCCGTTTGGAGAGCCTACTGTCATCCATTCGACGTACTCAGGTGGTATATCTCAGTACTTGGATCATAGCATGTACCTTAATTGGCCGACAGTTAGTTTCCAAAAGCATAAGTACATATCATGTGGTGCTTTTGATGCCCAAATGTCTTTTTGCAGCTTCTCAATGTCGTTCCATGTAGATGAGGAGATGCCCTCCCCCCCCCCCCCCCCCCCCCCCCCCCCCCCCCACACACACACACACACACACACACACACACACACACACTTCCACTCCATATAATACCATCTGTAGAATATATGCATAAAAAATCATACAACATATTTTCTAACATTCAGTATCTGTACGGATGCAGTCGTTTTCAAAGTGATAATACTTGCTTTTTCCTGCCGCTAACTGCCGCTCCACACATGTATGCCATCTGTGGTCTGCAGGTATCTCAATCCCCAAGTATTTGAAAGTAGATACTACCTCTATAGATTGTCCCGCATAATGTACTTTTGGTGGGGTCTTTGATTGCTGGGCGCGCACAACCATTAGCTTTGTTTTTGATAAATTCACCGTCAAACCACTATCTTGACAGAACCGTTCAAGAATCCCCATTAACTGCTATGTACGTTCCCCAGTATATGTAAAGAAGACCACATCATCTGCATAAAGCAGGAGCAAGATGACAAACATACCAATATGTGGGCTTTTGGCTTCCTCTTCATTCATAGTCGTGAGAAGTATTTCCTCTAGCTTATCAATGCATAAACCAAATAATGTAGGGGAGAGCGGGCAACCTTGTTTGACTCCCATATTACTTTCAAATACTTGTGACAACCCATTGTGACCTTTGAGATTCCCATGCATAGATCACTTGGGACCCCTAATTCTTGCATTTGTTGCCATAAGCCAACCCTTGGTATGGTGTCAAAAACCTTCTTAAAATCCACAAAATAGCAATACAAGGTTGCTCCCTCAAGCCGACTCTCATCCATAAGCACACGTAAAGTAACCAAATGGTCTATGGTGTTATGACCAGGGCGAAAGCCTGCTTGTCCATAAGTTCGTTTGTTATTACTTTCTGTCCATTTACTCAATTGCATTTCCAGGATATTATTAAATAGCTTTGCCATGGCTGAACCGACCATAATCGTGCGGTAGTTTGTGAGTAAATTGCGATCTCCTCCCTTATACAACGGTTGTATCCAATTCTCTTGCCATTCTTAGGGAAAACCATATGCAAAAGCATGATGTATCACATGCAACATAAACAGTCTCATCCCCTTTGTTGTCCATTTCAACATCTCCGCATTCAACTGTAAAGTATCACATGCTTTTCCATTAGCCATCTTGTTGAGGGCTACCTCCAATGTTTCTAAAGTGAACAAAGCGCTAAATGGCTGCGTATGTATATCACATTTGATGGGTTGTACCCCTTTATGCATGTAAAGTTCTGTAACATACGATAGCATGTCAACATCTGTAAAATCCCCCATAACCTTTGACTGTTTGGTTTGCAATTTTCTCCATGCTTGCTTGGACATTTCTCAAATTCCCTAGCCATCTTCACTTTCCTTGGCCACTACATATTGTTGTCGCTTTTTACGCGTGAGAGCATTATACCATTTTTCTACCTCACTTCGTTCTTGTCCCTTAGGGAGGATTTTCAGCTTTCTACGTGCAGGCTTACATTCATTATCAAACCATTTCTCGCATGGCAATCTTTTGACATTTTTGTGACTGCTCTTTGGTTTCCTAAAAGCCTCTATCGTTGTATTTAACATTGCATCTCTCAGATAAGCCCATGTGCTCCTAGTAAGATTGCTCATAAGACTATCCAGGTGACCAGCATATGCTGGTTTCTTGTCTACATCAATATGGAATGCACCAGTATCTACTCTGTTCCCTGCATGTTCTACATGGTGGCAAATATCAAGTGTCAAGCCCAAAACTATATGATTCGATTCTGGATGTTTTTCACCTAACTAGAATTCTCTGATCACGCATAAGTCATTCATGTGTACCATTGCATAGTCTACCGCATTGGAACCTCCACTAGTTGAGTAGCACGTGTATCCTTCAGTATCGGGGAAACAATTCATACCATTCAATATCGGCATGTGCAAACCATTAACCATATCCATCAAAGAATGTCCATGAGCGTTAATGTATATATCCTCAGACTGTCTACACCATTGTGCATCTACATCCACAACCTCTTCCTTGTCTAGCTCGTCACACGCTATGGGATGAAATTGCATACGTCTAATACACGCATTTAAGTCACCTAAGACCATCACATGTCCTTATTGCATATATGTGCATGCATCCATACTCAAATCTTCAAAAGGTTCTTGCGAATCCACTTCATGTCGTGCATAGAAGGGGAGTCCTTATGTGGAATGTAACATCCCACAATGTACATCGGTGTAGTGTGCTTGAGCATAATCCATATGTACCGCTTATGTTGGCCTTATGTCGGTGCTTATGTCGGCGGTCTACTTTACATACATCAATCATTCCTTCCAAATGACATTTGTATATGCATGCAACTCCTTGCCCTCTTTTTCCTACATGTGGCTGATATACGCTATGAATTTTGTACCCTGGGATATCCGGAATTCTACATGTCTCCCGCTCCCATGTCTCGGCGAGGAACATAATGTCAGCATCACCAACCATAACATTAATGATTTCACCTTTATGCCATGGAAACCCTCTACAATTCCAAAACAACACCTTCACAAGCGTGCAACTCCCATGGGTCGTGCATCCCTATGCATCCTTTGAAGTGTTATCACTAGATTTCTTTCGCTTATTGTATTGCTTCCGATGTTCCTCTTGTTGCATGGGGGTGCGATCCTACAAAAGGCCAAGTTGGCCTATGAGACCAATACGTTACATAAAAAATGTCTTTCCAGGTTCTAGTAAAGCTACCATCTAATGCTATGATAAACTAATTGAGTAGGTACAAAACGGTATATAGGTTGGGTACAATTCATGTGTTCCAAGTATGGTGTGGAATTGCTGCTCATTGAGCTTGGTCATCCTAAAATGTCCCACATGGGTCTATCTAACATCAAGAGGCTGAATCAGCGAGGCAGGGTCCTCTGGTGGCGGTATAGTATCCCTTGTATCCTCAACATGTGCCTCTTGTGGGGGTGGGGGCCAGTTGGGCATGGGCATCGGGCTTTGCTTCTTGCTGTGGCTATGGTTGGGGTGGTCCCCCGTGGTCAAGAGGTCAGTGGGGCAAAGAGAGAGAGAGAGAGAGAGAGAGAGAGAGAGAGAGAGAGAGAGAGAGAGAGAGAGAGAGAGAGAGAGAGAGAGAGAGAGAGAGAGAGAGAGAGAGAGAGAGAGAGAGAGAGAGAGAGAGAGAGAGAGAGAGAGAGAGAGAGAGAGAGAGAGAGAGAGAGAGAGAGAGAGAGAGAGAGAGAGAGAGAGAGAGAGAGAGAGAGAGAGAGAGAGAGAGAGAGAGAGAGAGCATGCTCATAACTCTCCTCCTTCCACCCCCACCCAAACACACACTCCTCTGATCTTCTCAACCCTTGTCGGGCCACTACTACCCCACACAATAGAAAAGCCATAAAGGGTATAAAGGGAGGGTCATCCTTAAAACCCTCCCCCCTTTTTAAATTTAAAAATTTTATTTCTTCACAATATGTCTTATTCTACACACAATTCACCAAAGGCATGTGGTGTCAAGGGTATCATAATTTGTAGCACCAAACTGTGCTTTTAGCTAAATCTAATTATTTTTTAAGTTTATTTTAGAGAACAATAGCATGTTCATCCAATTTTGTAGATGATTGCGAAATCAAATAAATCAAATAGAGGAGAAGTGTTTGGCACTAGCTAAGAGGTAGCATAGCTAACATGGTTGAGACTCTTGAATAAATAAGAGTTTTACCAAGGTTCCATCATTGAGCAAAAATCCCAACAAATGAGTCATTAGCTCTTAAAACTCTGATACTGTGTGGTCTCTTAGCTTACAAGCACCCATATTAATGGTATTTTGCCACCTTAGTTTAACCACATATTCTAATCTATGGCTAGGCTTGGATATTGAAATCCAAGAGAAAAAGTAGATAGGAGATATGGAAACTCACCACGTGTAGTCTAGATGTCTATCAATGGGCCCCTGAGTGACCCTCAAAGATCCCACCAATTTTGATAGATGCTCCTCATTTGTAGCCTTACGCTTCTCAAGCCCCATCAGCTAATGCATGAGAAAGCGATCTTCTTTGATTATTCCTCCAATCCAATGCAAGCTCTCTCTCTCTCTCTCTCTCATGTATGATTTGATTAATATGGATGCCATGTTGTTTATTCTCATTTGGACTATCATTAGTCGCACCTAAACATCATATGCACTTGTGCTCTTTTCTAGCTATTTTTGATGGGGCTTGCTTTTTTTGCATCCACTGATATGGCTATGAAAATTTTGCCATCTTGATCCGTGCTATGTTTTTTCGTTTTGATATCTACCTATCCATGTTCTTTGTTCTGGTTATCAACCTTGAAAATGGTTAACGTTACCCCCCTCACTATTGATTGTGCCAATCCCATGGCACTCTGTCGAATCCTTTCAACCTGAGTGGAATGGTGGAATAGATTAAAGGGTTGAGTTGACAATGAGGATTAATGTGAAGCTCAATGTTGCTTTAAGATAGCATAGTAGGTACTTGCAAGGAAGTATTTGTGCTCCTATGGGGGTGGTGCCTAATTGTGAGGGTGGGTGATAAGGTGTGCAATTAGAGTAGTAGCTTAGGCTTCCTAGGTATACCCTACACTTGAGGATCTATTTCGTGTGAAGTTATTTGTGTAGTGCTATGTAGTGGTATTTAGGATCATAGGTCTATTGATTTTTTGGATTATCTTATCTTTGAGGATTTTAAACGATATGTGGGGGAATAGGGTAGGGGGTCCAATTAATCAAGATCACTGGGGTATACATAACCTGAAGGCATCTAGGTATAGTGCATATGTGCACTTTAATAATACAAGTGGAGCTCTCTCTCTCTCTCTCTCTCTCTCTCTCTCTCTCTCTCTCTCTCTCTCTCTCTCTCTCTCTCTCTCTCTCGCTCACAGATTTGGTAGGACACAAGTCCTCATACCTATCTTGTAAGCATAGGATAAGTGGCCTTAATGTTTGTTCCATATAGGCCTTGCTCATGGAGTATCTTTTCTACCATCCTAGTTGAGAATGGGATGATGATATTGTAGATATATTGAAGAATAGACTACCCAAATGCCCAATAGAGAAAGTGTGACTTACATGCCTACTCATTAAAACCACCATAGGTCAAACCACATATAAAATTGCCATAGGTTGGACACCCTCCAAGATAGCTTATGGCATTGATGCTATAATATTGAAATTTTAAACTCAACCTAGTGCATTTTAGTACAATAATGCTTCAAGGCCTAGATCAAGTAACTCACTAAGTCAACTGAAACCCAACTTTTAGCCACCTATGCACTCATTATAAAGAAAGTCCCTAGGAAAGCTTTGTTTGACAAACACTTGAGATTGTCTAATCAAGGTGACTTAGTAAACGATTGTGACCCTATGCTATTGGCCACTTTAACGATAACTACATCAAGAAATGTTCTCCCCTATGACACCCTAAACATGAACAACCCTTTGGACTAGCCAACACTTAATCCCTTGTAGCAACACCACAAAATAGCTCTAGAAAAGAATATCAGAGTAAGAGAAGTCACCAGACAAAAAAGAGTACCACCAACCTATCTTCAACTCAAGATTACTATGACTAAGGAATCCCTTGTAGATGTTCTCATTGATGAAGGCTTAAATTTCAATATTGTATAGTATTAATTTTGGGACCAAGTTGCCAACTTTCACTAGCGAACACTATACCGAATCAATATGAAGGCCTCCCTTATTCAATATTGGAAAAGTATAAGCTAATGGTAACCATAGAAACTAAATCAGTATGAAGGTCTCCCTTATTCAATATTGGGCAAGTATAATCTAATGCTAACCATAGAAACTGAGAGCATACTCATGATTTTTTATATTCTTTTGAACCAAGAAGACATGGGGACAAGAAATTCTACTAGGACAACCATTCAAGTTCAAAACAATGTGCGAAGTTGACCATATCAATCAAAACATCCACTTGAACCTCCCTAGAGCCAAAGCAATATTTGCCTTTATTAAGGGAGAGTTGGTTGAGAAATGAGTGCTTAGACAAAACCTACCTGGCCACCATTATACCTACAAAGCAGAAAGAATCTATGTTACAATAGCTTGCAATGACCCAAGACAAGAAGCTCTTACATGTAAGCCATTCAAGAGACAAGTGCTCATGAAAAACTCACATCAACACCAAATCACTATGGGAAATCGCAAGAAATGTTTTTAAGGCCATGAAAGCAAGATAGACATCCACCACCTCTACATGGATGATGCCAAAGGTTTTGTTGATTGCTCAAGACTACTACCGCAACAATTGCTACATATGGATTTGAAACGAGCCTCTCGAGCTTGCCACAAAATCAAATGGATGCCTCACAGCACATGGCACAAATCATGTGCAAATGCAACAATTTAACTCAACAACCTAGGCCCCTTGTCATCAAAACTCAACTTTAGCAAGACATCTAGGTGTGTATACCAAAAGCCATTCAAGTTGTGACCACCAACTAGCAAGTCTTACATGCACCCAAAAGTTATGCATCATGCCTCCGCATCTAATGAAGTAGTGACTTTGAAGCCTATAGCTAAGAAGGTTAAAATTATGAATATCTCCTTTATATATCACTTTTTTGCATGTGACAAATGTGTAAAAGAGATATTTTTAAAATTTCCTCTTTTGAAAACATGTGATATACATATATATTTATGAGAACCCTCAAGGTGACTTATAGCTTGAGAATTACATGGAGACTATGCCTAAAAGTGCATTTGCATTGAATGCAAACCTACATTTAACAAGTATCACAAAAGTACAATCATTGGTTGAAATGGAGCTTCATATAGGACCACCCAATTAATCTAGCAAATGACTATAGTGTTGGGCAAAAAAATTAGCATTCCAATTGCTAATTGATTCACTCAACCTGATATCGCATCATTCAAAACATTTGCTTGAGCCTATGAGATGATCGATCTTGGAGTTACTAGCAAATATATGAGTGAGCTTATCTCCTATTAAAAGAGTACATGGGAGGATAGTGAATACATTTTTTTACAAAAGTAAGGCTATTCAACAAGACATTGTGAAATGCTTTTGACGAAGAGCACTAAAACAATGCAACACCAACAACTGGGCTCTAGTCAACTAGGCTCTAGTCACAAAGCGTAATGATCCTATTGAAGTAACTAAGTTCCTTGATAAAATTATGAATCTAAATATTAATTTATCAAATTCTAGTACCATCATCACCTCAACATTTTCTATAATGGGAATCAATTAATGGTCAATGTGGAGGAGCGACACACTATCAAGACCCTGCACCATTATGCCAGGCCATGATGCAAAGGCGCATATACCAAGCTTAACCTTGAACCCATTGTCTAAATCTCTACAAGTGAATGCCTTTTGGGAGGGACGAAAATGCACACAATCTTGCGCGTTGTTGCATTAGGTGATGCCACATAGAAAGGAATTGTGGATATAGGAGCAGGAGTTAGTGTGCTTAGCCATGTAGAATGAGTTTTGATTTCATTGCATATTATGACATATAGGCTTTAGTTTATGTAAGTTTGAAGAGGAATAGTAGCACATGTTAGCTTGTACTATCCCTTTCCAAAGCAGCATAATGTTAGAGCAATGAAATCATGAAAAGGTTGTTATGGTTGATTTATAGTTGAAATTGTTTGAGCACAATGAGTCATACATAAATTTGCATTTGAGCATGGTATCAAAAGGAAAATCTGTAGGAGGGCCGTAGGAGGCACAACAGTTAGATGGGGATGCTCTATTTGTGTGTATGACAAGGTATTAGTCACCTACATGTATGGAATACTCCCTTTGCTTGGAGTCGGGATGGGCAATATGTTGGACTACAATTTGAAACTCATGTCTACAAATGCATTTGATAGATAGATCATTTCACATTATCTAGATGCTCCTGGCATGAGGGTGTGGGGATTGTTTAGAGAGTATAGGAACCCCTTATAACTAGTGTCAGATTTAGATCAAGATAAGTGGTGCATTTTCAAGGAGCCTCGGCTAATAGGAACACAATTAGTGTATGTATGCCAAAAAGTGTAGAGATAGATCTAATATATCCCGATAGAGACCATCATGTTGAGATTCAACAACAAGAAAGAGTTGAAAGGGCTAGATGGAGAGCAGAGATCATTAGGAGGTATTCTCCTAAGCATAGCAATCCAATATCGCTAAGAGTGAGAGGTCTTATTGACCCAAGTAATATCCTAGTTAGTCCGTCAGGGAAAGGAGGAAGCCCTAGCATTTTCCTTTTCTTGAAAAGTTAGTCTACTTCGAGTGGGAGTATAACCCCCTTGGTACAAACGCCTAGAGAAAAACTAATCGTCGCCACGATGGCGTAACCAATTGTGATACGTATATGAATGGTGGATTTGCCAACGCTTGGTTTTTTCCTACCCATTTTTAATGGGTTAGCAGAGGAGGATGCAGAACTCCATATTAGTGAGTTTCAAAAGTTAATATTTAATTGTCTAATCTAGGACAAAGGACATCTTATGATATTCTTTAAAGAAAGAGCTATGGTGTTGTGCAGGTACACAGATACAGTGTGAAAAACTCTAGAGTGCATCATCATCCGGCTTTCTTATTGATCTAGAGAGTCAATGCCATCTTAGTCATTAGTGCTAGTGTCCGTGGTATGGATACTAGATTTTTGGACAAGTTTAGCCTATTTTTGATATTTTGGATATTATTTCTTGTAAATATCCTAAAAATCTATAGAAAACTTCTGGAATAGGGTGCCATGTAAAAAGCAAGTTGCTTTTTTTGCCACTTTGGGAGATTTCATGCAAAAAGGACTGGTGAAATTGTGTGGCACGCGATCGCAATTTACAAGCAAAAAACAACACTCTGAACTAGGAGAAGAAGAAGAAGTGATCTGAAAGAATCCTGATCAGGTATCCTGAGGCTTTACCCCCTTTTGAAGAGAATGAAACCATCAGATTTGCGGTCTGAGTAGTAGAGAAGAAGGTAGCTTTCAAGAAGACACTCACGGAAGAATTTTACATTGAAGACACCGGTTTGATTACCTGCAACTTTCCAAGAGTGGGTTCTACAACCTAATAAGGGTCTTGTGGCTATATAGTTATTTAGAGAATTTGAAAGTCGGTTTGAGCACTTAGATCTTGCAGAACAGCAAGCTCTTGCAAGTTAGAAAATTGAATTGTTTCTACAAGCAGCAGATCCTGAGCTTCAAGAGAAGCTTGATGATTTGTTAAAGGATCAGACTACAAAGACAGGGCTTAAAACAAAGTGAAGGTATGTTAAGGAAGCTATTACTGCACTAGTGAAAAAGTATAGAAGAAGAGAATATTTGCATGTATCTAGCTTGCCCACTATTACGGGCAAAATTGTTTATATATTTAGTAAGTCATCCACTTTTGTGGCTAATCCTATGGTTGCACCTATTGTTCCCAATGTTAGGGAGAAAGATGTATTAGATGAATTGGTCAACGGCATGTGGGATCTTTAGTTGAAGGTCACAAAATTGGATGACAAAGGACAAGAGGAAAGGGGACAAGTAGCAACCCTTAAAATAGGGAAAAGATATATTTGACATGATACTTTGCAGCATGAAAGGAAGGATTGTGCTGCTTATCAGGAAGCCTTAGCGCGACAGCTCATCTTTTGGAAATATGGCAAGATCCATGCACAAGAAATGGGATTGCCTCTTGCTTTGAATTTTTGAAAGGGAGGTATGCAAAAGTTGTTGGAAGACTTGGTTATCCGAAATGCTTATGCAACTACACATGCTTCTACTTTTGGATAGAATGTTTAGCCATTTGATGGTCTGAAGGTCACATGCTTTGCATGCAGTTGAAAAGAGAAATGTTACTAATAGTGAAATGTCTCATGCATGGCAAATCCTTCATCTCAAAGCTCTTCTCTTCAACTGAGATTTAAGAGCATCCAGCTCATCACGAGCTTTCCTTCTGATAACTAGTTGGGAATCACCAGTAGATGCATATTCAGTGGATGCATATTTAGCAAAAGGGCAAAACACGGATATACTTATGGAAGAGAAATAGAGAAGAGATGAAGATAATCTAGTGATATCAAAGAGAGTGACAAGAAGAAGTGTGAATCCTCCTAAAATTGCAAACTAGTCACCTCTTGAGCATATTATAGAAGGGGTTTGGTAGGAGCAGAAACGAGATAGCAAGCAAGAGGGAAAATAGCTAGGATGTAAGTTGCAGTATGATATTGAGACAACTCAATGATTGCCTTGGAAGATCATGTAATGGAAGAGTCAACCATTGCATCTATGGATTTTCTTAATGCATTTGAAGAGGTTTACAAAGATCATGTTTTACTTGATGCAGGGACTCAAATGGAGATTGGTGAAGTGTTGGATGTACATGATTTTCAAGATAGAGTTATCATTTATGAGACAGTTCATGAGCTTGAGGATTTGCCTTTAGAGGATGTGAGATGTAATGCTCCATAGCTAGAAAATGTCTCAGAGGCTTTATCAGAGGCCTTGATAGGCAATTCTAAGATGCTTCAAGATATGGACTACTTCACTATTTTTGGTGATGGTGAGAATGTGTTGAATGCAAGTGAGGCTCAGTATATGTTTGATGTGGTACTCAATTATCAATATAAGCAGATGGTATCATATCTTGGATGAATGGAACCTATTTGTATGAGTGATGACCGACGTTGAGAGTGTGAGGTATCCCAAGTCGTAGGGTTAGAAATTTGATTCCTTGGGAGTTATTTGGTGAGGTTTATCAACAATCTACCATGCACTTGACTTTGAAAGAGCAAGCATGTTGCTATGTATTTGTTGATGGGTGCATTGATAGCCTATATATGGAGAATCAATAGTCTCTAGTATATAATGCACACCCAACACCTTATGAACCTAGAGGGGGCATTAGGTGTGGTTCAAGAGTTATGTATATACTAAGTATTTTGATCTATGATCTGGGGGGATGCCTTCTTATATGCATGATAAGCGACAAGTTGATGCTATGGATATTTGATTCAGGTGGATGCATCATTGGCACATACTAGAGGATGTGCAAGTTCAGAGGGGGTGGATGTTGTGCTGCTATGCAAACACAATGTGAAAAACTCTAGAGTGCATCATCATTCGGCTTTCTTATTGATCTAGAGAGTCAATGTTATCTTAGTGATTAGTGCTAGTGTCTGTGGTATGGATGCTAGATTTTTGGACAAGTTTAGCCTATTTTTGATATTTTGGATATTATTTCTTATAAATATCCTAAAAAGCTATAGAAAACTTCTAGAATAGGGTGACATGTAAAAAGTAAACTGATTTTTCAGCCAGTTTGGGAGATTTCATACAAAAAGGACTAGTGAAATAGCATGGCGTGCAATCGCAGTTTACAAGCAAAAAATAGCACTCTGAACTGGGAGAAGAAAAAGAAGTTATCTAGAAGAGTCTTGATCAGGTGTCTTGGGGTTTTACCCCCCTTTTAAAGCCAATGGAACCATCATATTTGCAGTTTGAGTAGTAGAGAAGAAGTCAGTGTTTGATGCACATTTTTTGTCTACAAGGGGGCTCTAGGAGATCTAATGCTTGGAGGTTGCTTCTGGGTAGTGCCAGATAAGGAATTTGTTTATCTTCTCAGGTTCTATCAATACATAGTGCTTTGATTCATTGTGCTTTGTCTTTATCTTGTGTACCTCTCTTGTCTATTCTTTTTCTTCTCTTCTATCTCCTATTCTCTACTTTCTTCTATCTCTGATCCCCAGTGGATACGACCCTTCTACTAAAGCCCCTCCGACAACAGTGTGGCATCATGGCTTGGAAGCCAGAACCATAACTACAATAGATCTATTTTATGTGGCATTCCAAGGAGATTTTTCCCTTGAGAGAGGTGGTCAATATTGGCTGCATGTTTTGAACATGACACATCAAGAGTCTCATGAGAATTCTTGAGCTTATGGCAAGAAATTTAAGAAGGTATTTCACAAATTGCAAGTCTCTATTCCCATTCCACCTATTTTCCAACTACAATATTTCCTACATGGATTGGATTTCAACATCCAAGTGCAATTGAGTAGTGTTCCTCTCGTTAATGTAGATACTGCCTACACGAGAAGAAGAGATAGAACTCAATTACAAGTAGCCTTTGCATTTATGGGTAAATCTCTATTCAAGTCTAGGTCCTAACAATAATTTGGCATTACATATAGCTAGTGGAGGTCAAGGTGTGATAAGTCCACCTATAACAAGCCCTAATGCAAGAGGCATCGTTACGCAAAACATACCTATGCTACCAACTTCTCCTAATGTTGTCATGCCAATGGCTAGCCAAATGGGCCTGTTAAATAGTGGGAGTCAAATGATGAACCTCAATGTAATGCCAACTAATCAACCCCCAATACCTAACCAAGTGGTTAAGCCATTGGGATGCCAAGTGGATGATTACGGTTATGAGTCTAGTGCATTAAATATTCTTGGGAAAGTCAAGGACATGATAAAGCATTATATTGACATGATAACTGAATAATATAGATAAGTATCCATAGTTGTAAACTTCTTGAAGAAGTAGCAAAACTTAATAGGAATTCGACACCCTGAATAGGGTGGTCCATCAAGATTTAGTTGGTTTGGAGTGCTTTAATAAGTTTATTGGGCTCAAGTCAATGTATGGAATACTTTATTAGAAGGAGAGTGGCTATCTTTGGTGGTATCCCTTGAGGTGAAGTACTAATGTATTATCTCTCATCATCTCACTATATGCCAAGTTACAATTGCACTTGACAATGGAACAAATGTGGAGCTCCTACTATTTCAAGAGTTAGTCCATCTGATGCAAATCAGCTCTCACCTAGTCTCTAACTCCTCTCTTGACCACTAGCTACTCTCATAAATAGTAACAATAACCAATAGTACCGAGATTGTAGTAGACACACCTCAAGCTTACTCATCGTTGTAGTCTCTTGCAAGAAGCTAAAGGGTACCCCATGATCCTTATGCAACAGTCTTATTCTCCAAGCTCTCAATCTAGATGCATGTGCTACCACCATCCTTGAGTTGCTATTGTGAGAAGAATACAAAGACAATGAAAGATCAAAGAACCACCAACTACTCCATGCCACATCCCCCACGCTCTCATTGTTGCTGTGCATGCGTGCGTGCGTGCGTGCGTGCATGCGTGCATGCGTGCGTGCGTGCGTGCGTGCGTGCGTGCGTGTGTGTGTGTGTGTGTGTGTGTGTGTGTGTGTGAACCCAACTCCTAGTTGCACCCACATAAGCATTAGCCATAGCACTAGTGAGATAGACACACCCCTTAGAGAGAGAGTACTAGTATGTTAGTATGTTTGTAGATATTGCAAGAATCCTAAAAGATCCCTTGACATTAGTGACCTTGCCTTGTGCACTATCCATGATATCACCCCATAGTTCTACTTATCATGCCAAGATCAAATCACCCTCCACTTTGCCGACATTGTCTAGCACATCCACAATATCTTAGCAACAACCACAATCTTGAATTTCATTGACCATTGCCCCAATATTATTCAAGAGAGTGCTCGTCACAGTAGTCCATCCCTAAGAACTACCATGGGACTAACACAAGTCTAGAAGGGGGTACCTTTAACCCCATTAGAAATAAATAGAGAATTAAGGAAGTGCCCAACAACAAAGGGCATTATATTTTATGTCCACAATAGGAAATGTTAGTGTAAATTGGATAATGTAATCAGTAAAAACCAAGAGGAGGCTTACTCCCATGCAACTTGTAACATTTTTGTGGAGTAGAGTTCCATGTGGCTTCTATACTTTTATATGAGGAAAATCCATGTTGTCCCACACTTGAGGACCTAGTTGGTGCAAGGGAAGGTGTAGTGAAATGCTCAAGGAGACAAGTTTCCTAGGTGACCTAAGATGCCCTACCCTTAATGAGCTTGGATTTTGTGTTGTGGGGATAGGGCTAGGGGGTTGAAACCTTGAAGTGAATCTAGCTTAAGGACCCCTAGGTGCAATGATAATGTAGTATGCATACTTAAATTGAACCTCTTTTTTTTTAAAGGGGTGATTTTCATTCCTTAGGAATAGCTATGGTGGCTATGAGGGTAGAAGCAATAGTAGGATAACCTCGTTGGGCCTCATGTGTATAGTAGTAAGCATCCCAAGCAATCTTCTTATTTTCTAAGATAGGTAGTGCCATTTTGGCTACCCTTGGAATGCTTTTCCATGTTGTTATTCAATGTAGCGAGGCTTCTCCTTTGAGTGCTTGTAAGTTTGTACAATTTGCAAAGGGCTTCCATATCATGCTAGTCTAGCCATCATTGAGCCAATATCTCCCCTATCTTAATGAGTAAGTGCACTATTCTTAAGGGGAGGAGTCTTTTAAATTTAGAGTCCTCATATACTTTAAAATTAAATATGACTATAGCACTTTGCCTCTAATTATACCTATGCACAACTTTCTCTAGGCTCTCCCCTTGCTCTTCTATTATTTGTATGTTTAAAGGGGAATGCATAACTTTCTATGGTAGGCACTCCATACTTCAAGATCCTCTCATAGGCTTCTCGCTACTCCAAGGTGACTTCTAAGTCTTATTATGAATTTGAAACCTCATCATGGGTTCCTTCTAGTGGGGCACCATAATCTAAAAACTCCACCTAATCCTCTGAAGTAGAAATTACTAAGGGTGGCTCCCATATTTTCTCTATTGACAATTGATGGTATTCACTTTTTGTTGATGAAGATATTGGTACCCCAAAACCCCATGTCCTTCATTTTATTATCATCATACCTTATGTAGCAAAGATAGGCCACCAATCTTCCTTCATAGGCTCATAAGCCATCATCTAAATTTTGCTCCAAAATCAATATTTTCCATGGCCATAGTGGCCACTCCCATGAGCTCCTTAACTTCTTCTATCTAGAAATTTATAGAAATAGTTAATGCCTCATGGTACATTATTTAGACGGGAAGAGATGACATGCTTGCACTCAACTACTTGCTCTTTATATTGACTGTCTCATAAGAGGTCATCACCCAAATGAGTAGCCATGCATTGTAGCATGTCCAAGCAAGCTTTTTTCACTTCCCCTATCATTTTTTATATTGTCTTTGTAAGGTTGGTCTCTAGGATAGTTTGTAGGATAATGAAGGTGATTTGTAGCACATGGGCTTGTTGAACATTTGCAAGTTCTCTAGACAGTCTTGCCATCTTGTTTATTTCTTGCTCCATTTGCACTCTAGTTTTTGCCAATTGTATCTTAGCTTCCTCAACTTGCTTTCACACCTCTTTCATCCATTGAGCTTGTATCTTCAACTCTTGCTTTTACTCTCTAACTAATTGTGGAGGTCCTATTGCTACACTATAGTTTGCTTCAAATGTTCTTGATATGTCTCTAGCACTTTGTCGAGTCTGGCTTGCAAGTCTAAGTTGTCTCTAAGTACTCAAGGTTTCTCCTTCAACTCTTCTCGCATAATTAAACTAGCACTAACTAGTTCCTCTTGCATATACCAATTGACCACCTTGGTCATGAGAGTCAATTGTGGAATCATATGGTTGTTGCCCATCCTTCTTAGAGGTAATCTCCTCTACAAATCAGCCTTTCTTTAGTTCCAATAGTTCTGTTTGCATGGTTTGGAGAGTAGTCAACATTAATTGTAGTTCTAGTTGTCCTTTGCTAACTTTCTCCTTCCCTTCCGCCGATAGTTTCACCTCCCTCTTTTAACTATGCATGAGTTTTTATTGCCAGCTCGTCCTCCCTCATACTAATCTTCCTCTTAAGCTCTTCTTTCCTCTTATGTAAATATCCCTAATAAGATAAATGCATGCATGTGAGGAAGTCTTCATATTCCTTCAAGCCTGCTACTTTCTCGTGTTTTAGATTTCTTAGAGCCTCTATCATAGTTGGAGTGAGGTGGGATTTTCCTTATTTTGACCGTCATGCCTTTGCCCTTTTCTCCCTTCTCACCTCTTCTATTTTATCTTATATTGCCACATTAGTCTCCTCCTCCACTTTCCTTCTCCTTTTTCCTTATTCTGTTGTGTATGGCCCTATTGTGCCTTGCCCTTCTACACCTTCTTCTCTATCCTATGTGGTAGTGGCTATTATGTAGTGATGATTGTACTTTCTTCAATGGGACTAAATTGTATAATAAATTCCATGCCTACTATGAAGATTCTTGTAATAGGATCTCCCAAGGTAGTGCACACCAACAAGTCAGTGGAGATCCATAGGTTATCATGCAAAACCTAGTCTTTGCAGTTGTTAGCAGTCTTGGGGGATTTTGCAATGCTGGGTGATTCCATAATATTATCAATCCAAAAGTGATTCAAATTTTACTTGGTAATACTCCCAAAAAATATGTGTTCCATGAGTCCCTTTGGAATCCTACTAGATGCACCATTTACAATAATTGAACATAGAATGAAATACTAGGTTGTGACTCTAAAGTCTTCATCTTGAATTACACTAAATAGCACTCCATCATTATTCAACCCTGTGTGTTCATTCCACCGCATACCTATTATTTCAAGATCTTCGACCACAAAACCACTGCATACCTTTTATCCACTTTTTTAGATTTAGGGTTTTCCCATCCCTCTTGGGCATCTAGCCCATCTTTTGGGCCAAAGGATTGGTCATATCTTATTAGATGCTTTTCCTATGGTGAGAATCGAATAGAACCTTTGTGGTTTTACTATGGGAGCCTATTCCAACATTATAAATTGCATGGGATCAACCCCAATCTATAGATTTACATGGCGAAATAAAACAAGTAATATGACCTCTTGGCAAGTCAAATGTTCTATTACTTCATGCAAATTGTGTTGTGGATAATAATCCAAAAATTAGGCTCATTCCTTGTGCTTTACTTGCACATTGCACATTGCTTCTTGCAATTAACATTACCCCCTTCCTAGACGAGTGCCAATTCCAGGCACTCACCATTGTAGGTAGCATGCTCCTTCTTATACCAAAGACATGGATACTTGGGACAATTGTGTGTCCCTTGGAGGAATCCTTCTGGAGTTGCTAATGAGGAATGCTTACAGAGCTAGGTCAACTATGGTTAGAGTGATGGTAGTTGATATGGTTGCTAAAGTTATTGGTATTATTGGGATTCTCTTGGTGAATTCTATTGATGATCATTTTCCTAATAAGCGTTGATGGTGACATGATGGACAGAAGTAGTGTTACAATATAGGCATGGGATTTCACCCTAAGAAAGGGTATATGAGGGAAAATGGATGTGAATGGTCTTAAGGGGCAGGGGAAACCCTAACCCTAGCTTGGCAAAGGCTATATAAATAGCCTATGGGGGTCACTATCAAGTGTGAGATACAACGTATCCAAGTTGGACTTTGAGCTTGCTTAAGGCAATCGGTAAGACCTTCCTATAATGGCCATGGCCTATGCAGATGTAAGGCCTCAAATTTGCAAATTTAATGGAAAAAATTTCCATCCTTGGCAAGTCTTGGTAAAATACAAAATGATGGAAAGAGGCTACTGGCCCTTCATAAAAGGGACCAAAGTAATTGACCCATCCAATCCCCTTGATGTAGTAGATGATGAAAAGGCTCACGCCATCATCATGCTTCATTTAGATGAATCTTTAATTCATCATATTGACCAACTCTCCACTGCTAAAGAAAAGTGGGATGAGTTTGAAAGGCTCTATGGTGGTGCTATAGGGAAGAACTCCAAGATACTTCTCAAGATTGAGTTTTTCAGGCTTGGAATACAAATAGGGAGAAGATTTAAGCAAGTTTATTTCACATATGGAGGGGCTTATGGCACAGTTTAACTCCATTCGAGCACCCATCCATGATGAAGATGCCATTGGCATCCTACTAAAGTATGTGAAGAAGGTTTTTCCAAACCTTGTGACTACCCTAACTAATATCCTGAACCTCGAACCCGACTTTGGCAAGTACCATCTAGTCTTTCCTGGATGAAGAGAAGAGAAACCATATTGAAGGAACTTAAGCATCCACTTCCTGTGAGCAAGTGTTAGTCCATTATACTGCTTCTACTAAGTACTCCTTCTATCACAAAAAAGGGCATATTGTAAGAAATCGCTGGAAGAAATACCCTGACAAAATGAAATGCAACAAATGCAAAAAGACCGGTCATATCACCAGTAAGTGTCCCAGTGTTCCACTAGTATCTAAGGAATTGGAGGCCAACTTTGCATCCCAATCCATAGATGACCGACTCTTTTGAGTCTTGTAACATCCTCTATCTATGAATATCCTTGTAGCTTGATTTATAAAGGCATCCCATTTGATTGAGGGGGGGGAACTTTAACATGTCTTGTGATGCAATGCCAGCCTGGCATTGAGGGGGGTGTTACCATATAGGCATGGGAATTCGCCCTAAGCAAGGGTATATGAGGGCAAATAGATTTGAATGGCCTTAAGGGGCAGGGAAAACCCTAACCCTAGCTGGGCAAAGGCTATATAAACAACCTATGGGTCACTATCAAGTGTGCGATAGAGTGTACCCACATTATACTTTGAGAAACTTAGCAAGCAAGATTTGGTTCTTGTACTTTGAGCTCTTATCTCCCTCTTGTGCACATTCTTCTTGTTGCAAACTTTGATTTTCCACAAGTATTGTGCTAAAGGTCCAGAAGGAGTAATCATGCATTAATTTTTGGAAACTTCAGTACCTACAATTGGGAAACCTCTCGTTGGTCTCTCCCTAGGGGTAGTGCTAGCCTTCTTATCTTGTTGTACAATACATATTTTGTAAGTTTGGAAAACGAGGCAATATCCTAGAGTGTTGTTCTCACTTGAGGACCCAAACTACATATAGATTGTGGTGCAGATATTACATGAGTGCATGTGTGTACTTAGGTATTCAGAAAATCGATCATCAATACATGTATTGAGCTTGGCATCTCAACATGCTAGTTGATTTGTACCTTGATCATTCAATTTTATGGCATTTGGGGTCATATTAGAGAAGTCTAATTCCCTGATGTATTAGGAAGAATTTGTTATAGCCAAGTATATGTCCAAGAGTTTGTGCTAGCACTAGGGTTTTTGCTCTTAATGATGGCAATATTTTGAATTGAAGAAGAGAGTTAAAAGTCCTAGATTCCTATTTGATGTTCAAAGTGTTCTTGCCTTCTTGGTTTGCTCTTATCTCCACCCCCAATGTCTTGTTGCTTAATCAAGTTCTAGGGTTCTTGCAACAATTTTCAAAAGTATGCTTCAGTATATTCAAGTGAGTGGTGTGCAAGGAGACTTTCTATCATTTCCTACACTTGTGAATTTTCAATCAACTTATAGCAATTTACATAGTTCAACCATAAGTAAAAAATATCGCCTCATAAATCCAAATGCTTCAATGTGTTACCTTTTGTTTCCCATGGCTCCTTATATCTTAATTTTAGAATTTCAATCCTAAAGGACTACATTCATAAGCAAGGATGGTTCCTTAAGATTGTATGCTAGCGACACTAGTGGCATCATGCACCTACATTTATCACAACAATGCAATGTGTATGCCTACAATGCAAGGTAAGTGCATGCTATCTCTGATGATTGTTGTTAACCCTCAAACAAACAAGGTGGAAAATCTGAAAAATTTAAAGCAAAAGACAACACAAGGCAAACCAAAGAAAAATATGGAAACATAAGTGTATAAAAGTCCTAAATCAAGGAGAAAGGCACACAAGAAAAAGCACAAGTCAATACTTTTGTAAAAGAGTGCAAGACCCACCATGATTTATTTTAAGAGCACCAGGCTCTCACCCATGCAAATTGTAAAGATAGATGGGCGGTAGGAAGGAAGCTAGGAAGATAGGAGGACAATGGGAAAAAGGGCCAGCCGGCCATGTAAAAAAGGGGATAAGGGGATGACCGTCCAAAAGGTATTTAGGGTTTTGTATATAAAGTTGAAAAGTGAATGAGAATCTCATTCTTATGTATGGCCAAAAGTAGCTCTCCTCTGCTTCTTCTTCTTATTCTTGCTTGCTTGAGCTTGTGCTTGAGAGAGGGAGTGTGAGAGTGTAAGGGTGAGGGATTGTGGTGGAAAAGCTCTCCATCTTCTCCTCTCTTCTTCTCTTCTCTTCTCTTCTCTTGTCTTGCTCATGGAAATGGAGCTTGGAGTGTAGAGCTTTGAGATGGAGCTCGCTTGAAGCTTGCACTTGGATCGTGGAGCTACCAGAGTGCTCGGGAGAGGAAGAGACTTGATCGGGCATGGAGGTAAGCTCACTACACTCATAGAGATGGATAGCATGTCAGCTATGTGAGAGGTAGCCATTAGTGCTTGGCTTGGAATGCTTGAACAATAAGCGGTCCATGGGTCGTGGTGGTTGATCACCATTACATTTTGGTTCCATTGCCGGGACCAACGGATTCAAGCCTTGAGTGCTTGCATGCTCCAAATCGAGCATTGAAGTAGGGTTTGTTTGAGGTAGATAGATAGGAAGCGAGGGAGTTTGAAGAGGTATTCGATCTCCTTAGTAAGTAAGTTTTTGGCTTTTTGGATTTCGAAGAGCATGTTGGAGTTTTGTAGGTAATTGCTTTGTGATGTGGATGCATTAGGATAGGAAAAAACAAAGAAAAAAAAAGGAAAACAAGCATTAGGGTTTTTGCTATCATAACAGGGCGAGGGTTTGATTCATTTACCGAATTGCATTTTTGAGTTTCTTTGCTATTCCGTGTATGTGCAACTCTTCCTCTCTATCCACAGCTTTGTGCGGTATGCCGTGACCTAAATTGTGTGATTCAAGGGATTTATTGTTGCGTGACCAAAATCGTGCTGCGTTCGGTCCGTCTAAGTGACGACAATTCTAGGTCAAGTCCCAGAATCGACCCTCGTCCCTCTTCCGCCATTCGGCCACTACCATTCGGATGCCCACCACTTGGCCCGCTTGATTCGGCCCTCGACCCTCTTTCGGCCCATTTTACTTGGACACTTGAAAACTCTATCCTTGGCCCTCTTGTATTTGGCCATTCGGCCCACCACCATTCGGATGCTTAAGACTCGACCCAACTGAATCGACCATTTAGCCCATCTTACTCGGACAAGTGAAAATTTGGCCCTCAGCCCTGCCAACTCGGCCCACTCCAGTCAGACAAGTTGACATTCGACCCGGTTGAATTCACCATTCGGACCAACTTTGCATTCGGCCCACCTCACTCCGCCCTCCGCCCTCAGCCTACTAGTTGATTCGACTCACTACCATTTGTCAAGAATCGCGTGGTGGAGGGGGTTGCTCAAGATGCTGCGCCGAACACACACAGAATGCACAAAGAGAAGCTCACTCAAGAGACAAGAAGAGAGATGGAGGCCAAAACGTTTTCTTGCTGGTTTCTTCTTCTTCTTCCACACTCTTTACAATGTACACAAAGTATAGATAAGATACAACATAAAAGGAAAGTGGCCTACTAAGTCAAACAATGCATAACCGACTACACTAGTCGACTGGCGCTATAACTATGCCAGCTGTAAATAGGTGTAACAACCTGAATATAATAAGTAATGAGTCAGTGGCCATGTGAGAGTCATAATGACCACCGACGTGCTAAGTGTAGACGTGTGGACCCATCTAACCAGGCGGTCCATCATCAATGTCCGCATGTGTTGAGCTTGTCATCTCAACACTCCCCCTCAAGCTCAACTGCATCTCTGCAACTCCAAGTAAGCTTCGAAACTTTTGAAGCTTCTCTGTACCCAATGCCTTCGTGAAGATGTCAGCTATCTGATCCTGTGTGCTGACATACACCAAGTCAATCTCACCTGCTAGTACCTTCTCTCTCACAAAGTGGTAGTGTACCTCAATATGTTTTGTCCTGGCATGGAACACAGGGTTCCTAGCCAACTGTATACTGCTCATGTTGTCACAATAAATGATAACTGGACCTTCCACCTGCACATCCAAATCAGCCAATAACTTTTGCAGCCATACTACCTCACATGCTGCAACAGCAGCACCTCTATACTCAGCCTCTGTACTTGACAAAGCAACTGTAGATTACTTTTTGCTGCTCCATGCAACTACTGCACTACCAAGAGAGAACATGTATCCGCTGGTAGATCTTCTATCACACATACTACCAACCCAATCTGCATCTGTGTATCCAAACACATGTACATCTGTACCTGCCTCATAGAAAAGTCCATAATGTAATGTGGACTTCACATATCTCAATATGCGTCTGACTGCATCCAAATGTGGCTTTCTAGGTACTTGCATAAACTGACTCACAAGACCAACAGCGTAGCTCAAGTCTGGCCTTGTAATGGTCATGTAGATCAAACTCCCCACTATCCTCCTGAACATAGTAGGGTCTTCTATCTCATCCCCAACATCAGCACTCAGCTTTACATTCTGCTCCAACGGGACTGAAAGTGGTTTGCATGCAGTCATACCATACTTGGACAACATATCCAAGCCATACTGTCTTTGGGACATCCATATACCATCATCACATCTGATCACCTCAATGCCAAGGAAGTACCTTAGCTCACCTAAATCCTTCATCTCAAACTTCATCTTCAAACAACCCTTGACTTCAGCAATTCCACTATTACTATCACCTGTAATAATCAAGTCATCCACATAGATGACTATGATGACTAAACCTGCATCTCCCTTTCTCACATAAAGTGAGTGATCAGCATCAGAAACATAAAAGCCAATATTGACAAGATACTCTCTAATCTTGTCAGACCATGCTCTAGGTGCTTGCTTGAGCCCATAGAGTGCCTTCTTCAACCTGCACACATATGTGGGATGCTCTAAATCTTCATAACCTGCTGGCTGATCCATATACACTTCTTCCTGCAAATCACCATGCAAGAAGGCATTCTTTACATCCATTTGCTGCAACCTCCAACCTTTGGCTGTTGCCAAAGCAATCACACATCTGACAGTTGCCATCCTAGCAACTGGACTGAAGGTTTCATCATAATCTATGCCATATGTCTGGGCATAGCCTTTTGCAACTAGCCTAGCTTTGTACCTGCTAATAGAACCATCTGCATTGTGCTTAATCTTATAAACCCACTTACATCCAATAGCTTTCTTTCCCTTCGGCAATGATACTAGATCCCAAGTCTTATTGGCCCCTAATGTAGCCATCTCCTCATCCATTGCTGCATCCCAATGAGCATGACCAACAGCCTCCTCAAAACATGTGGGCTCAACATCCTCAACTAGTTTCACCATATAAGCATAATGGTGAGCTGCATAACCTTCAAAACCAAATCTTTTAACATGGTATCTCACCCTGCTAGACCTGTGTACCACTGGATCACTCAATGGAGTCTTTGCATTAACGCGTGCTCTCTGCACACCTGGAGTCCTCACTGAAGGAATGCCAAGCTCATCATCCAAGCTCTCTGAGCCACTGGAGTCTCCATCAAGAATTGCATCAATGCCTTTTGACACCTTATTCTTTCCTTTGTCTTTACCTGTAGTGCTACTAGATGCACCCGAAGATGTAGAGGTACTCCTTAGTCTCCCAGACCAAGGACTACCAGATGATGTCTCTGGTCCACTAAGAGTCTGTGATTCTTGCTTTTCAGCCTACACATGAGTGTCATGATCATCATCATCATCCAATGCATCACCACTAGATGCATACCAACTGCTCATTTCATCAAAGATGACATCCCTGCTCACTCTGAACTTACATGTGACAGGGTTGTAACAGCGATACCCTTTCTGCTCTAAAGAGTATCCAATAAAGACACACTTTTCAGCTTTTGGATCCAGTTTCTTCCGCAACTCATCTGGCACATGAACATACGCAATGTAGCCAAATACTTTCAAGTGTGAAACATCAGGCTTCTTACCTGTAAAACATTCTTCGGGACTCATACCATGAACTGCAGCTGTGGGAGTTCTGTTCATAATATAAACAGCAGTATGAACAACCTCAGACCAAAAATGCTTAGGCATATTCTTTTCAGCCATCAAGGTGCGTGCAACTTCTACAATATGCCTGTTTTTCCTTTCTGCAACCCCATTTTGCTGTGGGGTATACCTGCATGTGTTGAGTGTTGAAATGACTTGTTTTTTGGCTGATTTTTGTTGTTTTTGAGAGCTGAATGGTTGATTTTTTATGGGATGATTGGTTGATTTAGAAGTGGTTTGAGAGTGTTTTGAATGATATTGATTGTGTTTTGGAAGATCATGATGTTTGTTGATGGTTTTGTGATGTTCTGATAGGTTCTGAATGGTTCTGTATACCTTCTGTTTTGCTCTGTTTTGGTCTGTTTTGTTCTGATTGTCTTCTGTAAGGAGGGATGAAGTATTGATTGATGAAGAATGAGATATTGTGAAAGCTTAGTGAATGGTTTGTGAGAGTTTGAAATGGGTTGAGAATGAGTTATGTAGTTTTGATGACCTTCTGTAACCTTCTGTAACCTTCTGTAGAGCTTCTGCTTCTGTTCTGGTTCTGTTCTGTTCTGTACTGTAGCTGTTCTGGTACTGTTCTGTAGACTGTTCTGTATGCTTCTGTAAGTGTTCTGTGGAATGTATGTGTGACTTTGGGGAAATTTTTCTAGCCTTGGAAAGAGGTGAATACAAGTGCAAAAGAGCTGAAGGAAGTGGAAGAAGTAGCTGCTGAAGACTCAAGAGAAGACTAGAGTGAAGTGACAGTAGTGAGTTATGAAGAGACACTGTAGTGGCTCTGGTGACCCTTTATATCAGACATACCTCTTGGGAGGGGTATCCACGACCTAAGAGTGATTATTGAGAGTAATTTTGAGAGATTGTAGTGAGGATATGATGTATTATTGATGGAGAGAGAGAGAGAGGGTCAGAGATAGCCAATTCTACTAAAACAGAGTGATTGTATATGAGAGATTGAGAGAGAAGACTATGAAGATATTGAAGATAAATACTATGTGATGTATTTCCATTCTAAGATGGTGTACTTATTTGTTTTCTTTGTTCCATTGATGGATTTTGTGAAGATGTTGAAGAATATGGTTGATTCTATTAAAATCCGTGGGAGATTTACATGATGCTGCATGAAGATTTGTTGTGCCTGGTGTTCTTTTCTTCATTGTGATCATATGAAACATGATAAACAAGCTTGTTGATGTTACAAGATAGATTTTCTTGCAAGAGAATTCTCTTTTCCTTGGTGTTCCTCTCGGGGCTCCATGTTTTTGGTGCACAGCCGGGGAAACTTGCCATCAACAAGCACCAAAAGAGTCTGAAAATGAAGGAAATGGCATTGCCAAGAAGAGAAGAATTCAATGGATGATTGTAAAGTTTCTTCTTCCATTGAAGAGTTGGAATTCCTCATAATCAAAGCCACTTTCCACAAGAAGTTCATTCCACAATGGCGGAAACACATCACCATCATGATGCATGCTCTATGTGGTGGACAGTTTCCTCTTCCTATTGAAGCAGCAGAAACTTGCATCTTGGTGGCAAACTGTTTGGGAACAAACTGAAGAGCAGAAACAGAGAGAATGAACATCCATGGAAGATTTGGCATTCATTGAGAAGTTTCCAGACAACATCAAGTGGGAGATTGTGAAGAAGCTTCAGGAGTCTTGGTCTATAGAGGTTCACAGGGACAAGAAGGAAAAGAGTTGGAATTTGTTCGTGGATGCTCAACAGCAAGATACATGGGATGCTTGGTGTACTGATAATCTTCTGTTTGTTCAATTAGCAACCCACTGGAAGTTGGTAGACAGAGTGTTTTTCACAACATACACTGTTGAAACCATCAGAAGCTGGCATTACTATGATGATGGCACCACCACAATGCTCAGACGTATGCATTTTGACACCTTCAGAACCGAATACCTTCCTCTGTGCAGTGGCATGAAAGCAGAATTTAGGGACGTTGAGAGGAAAGAAGTAGAAGAAATGTTGGCAAGAGAGTCCTCCAGAGACTGAAGCCTTCTGTTAACCCTCTGTGGAGCACTAACAACATAGTGGAGCCAACCCCCTGATGAATGACGCAATAAAAAGGCAAGTGTTAGAACGAGTCCAGAGGTACGTGAGAAGAGAGAAAGCAAAAATCAAGGTTGAGAACGAGCTCGCAGCAGAAGCCGCCTTTGACGCCCTTGCGGAACTCTTTACAGAAGTCCCAATGGCACATCAAGCCCTTCCTCCTCCTGCTGGAGGTCCACTTCCAAGCCAGATCCGTCCTGGAAATATTGATGACAGACCAGCGAATGTAGTCCCATTGCCAGTTTTTAAGGGAGAGTACAATGAAGACCCCGATCTTCATGTAGCAGAGTTTATGGTAGCATGTGTGGCTAACAATGCCAGAACCCCTGAGCATTGGTTGGCAATATTCCCCGCCACTTTCAAGGGCGCGGCGTTTCAGTGGTATGAGCGACAAGCAGCAGGAACTTTTGGCACATGGGACGACCTGAAGTTGGCCTTCCTCACTAAATTCAGGCGTGAAGGTTTTGAAGAGCGGATGAGAGAGGAATTTATGAACCTAAGTCAGTCCTCTGGAGAAAGAGTGGAAGCCTATGTCTCACGAATGGAATCCATCCTGAAGAGATGGACTAACCATAATCTAGATGATGGCATTCAGAAGGGAGTGTTTCTCAGAGGATTACAACCAGAAGTCCGTAAGTTTGTAGAGCTGCAAAGACCAGCCACACTACAAGCTGCAACGGAAGGTGCAAGACTGTACGATGAAGTGGAAGCTAGATTGGCGATGAATTCGGGAAGAGGAGTCCTACCTCCTCTGATGCCAGGAATGATGTATCCACCAAATGCAGTCCCAGGGACTGTTCCCTACCCCTACCAACAGATGCCCCCGGTCTCACAGTACAATGCACCAAATCCACAGTGGCCACAATCCATGCCTCAAATGATGGCTCAACCACAACAACAATGGTCCCAACCGATTTCCTCCATGACAAATCAGCAGCAGCAGTGGAACCCCACCCACTGGAGTCAACAGCCAACGGTTCAAACAGGAGCTCTGAATCAGAACCAGAACAGAGACCCCTCTGTACCAGCCCAACCAGTTTATGCACTGATTACAGAAACTCCTCAAAACCCTCCTGCCAGTACGTCAGGAGGAGAAAGCTTGAAGGACTACTTATCCAACTCAGTTGCAAACATTAAGAAGGAGTTGATGGATGTGATTACAGAACAACTACAGACGTTGAAAGTGAATACCGCTAGCATATCCAACGTTGCAAGAGCAGGAAAAGATGTGATGCGGTCAAATACTTGGTGTGGTAAGTGTCATCAAGCAGGTCATTTAGCCACTGAATGTACACGGAAACCAACCATCCCTGGAGCCTTCTGTTCCTACTGTTTGCGGAAGAACCATACAGAGGACATTTGCTCTCTGAAGGAGATGCATGATAGGAGAAGGAAGGAAGAAGATGCAAGATTCAACCTGCTGGAATCCAAAATGACCACACAAGATATTGGACCCAAGCCTAGAGAGTTTGGTCCTAATTTCGGACCCAGAAGATTTCCTTCCCAAAGTTACAGAGGAAGACAGTCTGGCGGTGGTCAGAGATCAGAAGTGGAGTGTTACAGATGCGGAGAAAAGGGCCACATCTCACCAAATTGTCCAAATCCTCGAAGGTCAGTGGATTACAAGCCCTTATGCAGTCGATGCAAAGGAGAAGGCCACACTGCAAAAGACTGTCCAAGCCCAGCCCCAGTGAAAAACAGTGCTACTGATAGTCCAGCCAAGGCCCAAGAGCCTACCTCCAATTTAGTGGAATTGGAAGTTGCTGCCATCACGCGTGCAAAGCAGAAGGAACCACCTATCCAAAAAGAAAATAACCCTCCTACCAGAACAGTGAAGTTCAGTCTTCCACCAGAAGAACAGAACAAAACAGAGCCTAACAGTGTCGTACAGAGCCCTACAGTGCCACAGAGAGTTACAGAGACAGGACCAGAGGTCCAGGAAACAGAAGAGGAGGAAGTGCCACGTGGCAGAAGAAGTTCCTGTAATTCCTCTGATGGAAGAAAGAGGGAAAATGAAAATGGGTGTTGCCCCATTCCCTAACCGGTTAGAGAAGCCAGTGGATCCTATTAAGGAATACGATCTGGTTAGAGACCTAGATACCTTTAAACCAAACCTCACATTCCGACAATTATTGTTGTTGTCTCCCAGTTGCTGGAAAAGGTTCAAAAGTATACTGACAAGAAGACGTGGTTTAAGGATTGCTCCCTCAACAGTGACAAAGTCCAACAAGGCTCCAGAGCCTGTAAAAGAAGTGGATGTGGCTAACGCTTTCCTAGATCCGGGTACTCCAGAGACTGGCGTGTGGATAGAAGGCTGCTTTATTTCAAATGCACTGATTGATGGTGGTTCATCAGTGAACATTATGACGGATGTGACGATGAAGGATCTAGGCCTACCAGGTGTGCAACCCACCCAATGGCTCATCAGACTGGCGGATCAGAGTAGAATCAAGCCTTTGGGCATTCTTCCTTATGTGAAGACTACTGTGGCTGGAAAAGATTATTGGCTAACCTATCTGGTGGTGAAGCCAAACTCTTATGGCACATCCTATCCTCTGTTACTGGGCAGACCATGGCTTTTTGAAGCCCGAGCAAGGACGGATTGGTTCAAAGGAACTTTGACCTTGGGTAGAGGACCCAACAAAGTGGTGCTGAAACTGTATGGTTCTCAAAAAGGACATGGATCCACCTCCTTGGAATTATCTTCTGATTCCCCTAACGAGGCTACAGATGGAACATCAGCAGACGAAGATGCTGTCAAACAGATCCTTCCCAAGAAAACAGTGGCACATTCTTTAACAGTGGATACTGTAAGCCGACTTCCAAAAGATGCAAAGCCATTATCAATGGGTGAATACTTCCTGCCTGAACCAGAAATGACTTCGAAAATCACTTCTGACAGTGAGATAGAAGCATGGATGTACTGCTCTCCCTGTTACATGGCCACAGCAGAAGCAGAAGCAGAAGCAGAGACAGAGACAGGAGAGAAACCAGAGAATCTGTTCTTCTGTTACAGAGCTCCTACAGAGACAGAAGCAGAAGCAGAAGCAGAAGCAGAAACAGAAACAGACGCAGAGACAGAGATAGAGACAGAAGAGGATGGATATGATATGGACGAAGAAGATTATGAAAGTGAGCCAGAGGGGTCTATCCCACCTGGAGAGGATACAATTGAGGAAGAAGTTCCAGAAGTATCAGAAGCCGATGAGCTTATGCTATGGGACAGAATGGCAATGGTACCATTTGGTCTGGTAAATGGATCTTCTCATACGGAAAACCTTTATAAGAAATGGATTAAGAAGAGCAAGCCGTCTTTTAAGTGTGGCTCCTGCCGTCCTAACCCATCCTTGCCAAAGAAAGATGATGATGATGCACCGTGCCAACCAGCACCAGTCCCACAAACCCAACAGGCATCAGAGGGTCCCTGTTATGTGACGTTCCTGGATGTATCATCAGAATATGAGTCTTCAAGCCAAGAGGTAATTAATTTTGAAACCAAACCCGAAACATCGCTGATCCCATTCCAATATCTTAAAGAGCAACCTAAGTCTCCACCAAAAGAAGAAATTGGTTCTAGTGGGACATCAGAAGAGGATACCATTCCCTTGAAGGAGTCGGATCTCTACCCAGAAGCAGTCCGCGAGACCTTCATCCGTGAAGAAGAAGGTGAAAGGCAGTTAACCTTTGTGGATGCTGAAGGCACTGAACCCCACTTGAAGGTGGGTAGCAGTCTCCCAGAAGAGGAGTTGTCAACCTTGTACAACTTGTTGAAAGAAAATTTGGACGTGTTTGCGTGGTCTTACAAAGACCTAAAGGGGATTGATCCCACAATATGTCAACATCATATTGACTTGGAGCCTGATGCCAAGCCAGTACGGCAACGACAGAGGCGAATGAACCCGAATTATTCCACATTGGTGAAAGCAGAGCTGCTGAAGCTTCTGGAAGCCGAGTTCATCTATCCAGTGGCAAATAGTGAATGGGTTTCACCCATCGTGGTTGTACCCAAGAAGAATGGAAAATTGCGAATATGTGTGGATTTCAGAAAGCTTAATTCCAAAACAAAGAAGGATCACTTTCCTATCCCTTTCACAGACCAACTATTGGACACAGTGGCAGGACATGAACTTTATTCTCTTCTGGATGGATTCAGCGGATACAACCAAGTCCAAATCGCAGAAGAAGACCAATCCAAAACAACCTTCACCACAGAATGGGGGACCTACGCTTATCGAGTGATGCCATTTGGGCTCTGCAATGCCCCTGCTACTTTCCAACGAGTCATGATGGCTGCATTTCAAAATCATCTGCACGACTTTATTGAAGTATATTTGGATGACTTCTGTGTCTATAGTTTGATCAGTGAACACTGGGAACACCTGGAACAATGCTTTGACCGATGCCGGGAGTACGGGATTTCCCTCAACCCCGACAAATGCATCTTTGGGGTTTCTTCTGGAGTTCTGTTGGGCCACATTGTCTCTGCACAAGGGATATCAACAGACCCTGCAAAGATCGAAAAGATTGCAGCTCTGGCAGCACCCACCAACCTCAAACAGTTGAGGGGATTCCTAGGCCATGTGGGTTACTACAGAAGGTTCATAGCCCATTTTGCAACAAAGGCAACCTCCTTGCACAAGCTCCTGAGGAAAGATGCAGAGTTTACTTGGACAGAAGAATGTGACAAAGCCTTCCACACTCTGAAGCAGTGTCTGATTGAGGCACCCATTCTGCAACCTCCTGATTGGACGAAAGAGTTCCACGTACACACTGATGCATCAATTGAAGGCTTAGGTGCTGTCCTCTACCAAAAGGGCTCCTCAAAGTTGGATCAACCGATCTATTATGCAAGCCGAAAAGTCACTGATAGGGAACGAAACTATACAGTGACCGAGCTGGAGTACTTGGCAATGGTGTTTGCCCTGGAGAAGTTTCGCCATTACCTCCTATCTACCCACTTTAAATTTTATGTGGATCATGAGGCCCTGTCCTTCTTGATGAACAAAGCAGATGTGAAAGGACGAATGATGAGATGGCTCCTTTTATTCCAGGAGTTCGACTTTGAGGTGATTACTAAGCCTGGTCGTTCTCATGTTCTGGCTGATCATCTGTCGCGTATCCCACAAACTGCAGATGAGGAGCAGGATGATCCAGACCTCCCTGATGCTTCCCTATTCTTGGTAGAAACTGTCACTCCCTGGTATGCGGACATTGCCAATCTGCTGGCAACCCAACAGTACCCTCCTGGTATTTCTAGTCGGGAAAGGAAGAAGCTCATGCTAGAATCAGCCCCCTACACCCTGCTCGGCGGTGCACTGTACAAGAAGGGCAAAGATGAAGTGCTCCGAAGATGTGTTGCCGGGGATGAGATTGGGATTGTTCTGAAGGCTTGCCACGACGAGCCATGTGGAGGTCACTTTGCAGGAGAAGCTACAGCCAGGAAGGCTCTGCTAGCAGGATATTGGTGGCCTACCATTCACAAAGATTCCTATGATTATTGTAAAAGATGTGATGCTTGTCAAAGAATGGGGAAACCCACCAAGACAAGTGCCATGCCATTGCAACCTATCCTTCCGTTGAAGCCGTTTGAGAAGTGGGGCATTGACTTCGTAGGTCCAATCGATCCTCCTATCAGAAGGAAACAGAACCGATACATCCTCGTATGTACGGATTATGTTACAAAGTGGTGTGAAGCTAAAGCCCTAAAGCGGGACGATGGTAACAGCGTGGCCTTGTTCATGTACGAGAATATCATCACCCGTTTTGGCAGTCCCTTAGAGCTGGTAAGTGACAGAGGCACGCATTTCCTTAACAAAGTCATGGAAGAGTTGATAGAGTTGTATAAGATCCGCCATCGCAAGTCCACTCCTTATTACCCCAGAGCCAACGGCCAAGTCGAAGTCACGAATCGCATCCTCTGCTCGATTCTGACAAGAACAATTGCCGCACATCGTCGTGATTGGGACGATCGACTTACAGAGGCCCTCTGGGCGTACAGAACCTCTCATAAAGCAGCAACGGGACAGACACCTTTCCAGTTGGTGTATGGAACAGAAGCTGTTTTTCCTGTTGAACTGGAACTACCCTCTTTGAGAGTGGCGATCAAAGAGCGTTTGGGGGATGACGATTCACTGCAACGCCGTCTCCTGCACTTGGAATGTTTGGACGAAATTCGTAGGATGGCTCTACAGTGCATGGAAGCCACGCAAGCCCGACGTAAGGCTTACCATGACAGCTTCATCAAGCACAAGGAGTTCAAAGAAGGTGATTTGGTCCTAGCCTATGATTCACGATTTGGCAAGTTTCCTGGCAAGCTCCAACAGCGGTGGATGGGCCCCTATAAAGTACTTGCAGTCAACCCTAATGGTTCTGTCCAAGTGCAGACCGTTGATGCCTCTGATGATCCCTTTCTGATTAATGGATATCGCCTCAAGAAGTACTTTCCTCCTTGGGGATCTTGACAATTACGGACACTTGATCCTTTCCCTCGTTGGCACGGCACTGTACTTGTTATGATGCTACTTCTGATAGCCATTCTTCAATCACTCCTGATGAAGTGGACGCAACCCTCTATCCCCTCAAACCCCCCTTCTAGCCTTGATCTCTTATCCTCTATTTTTCACTAGCGACAGTGGCGAGGTTGGTCTTGACACATGGTTTTTCTACCATTCCCTTGCTCAATTTGCAGAAAAAAAAAAGAAGGAAAAAAAAACAAACAAAACATATCGGTCATGGGAGAAAAGGACTTAGGTCCCTGTCATGCCGACCTGTTCTTCGAGAAAAGGTGGAAACACCCTCGGGAATAGGAAAAAAAAAAGAAAAGAAAAAAAGAAAAAAAGAAAAAGAAAAAACAAAACAAAACAAATCTGTTATGAGAGAAAAGGAAGCAATTCCCTGTCATAGCGGGCCTCGTTCCAAGAAAAGGTGGTAAACACCCTTGGGCAAGAAGCTGGCTGTGGAAAAGGTGGTAACACCCAGCAGTCCAGAAAGTGGATTCATTAATTGATATCCCTAGGATCCAATTCCGAAGCTGCCTCCCTTGGTACGCTGTGTCCTGGGTCTTTCTGCAAAGTGACTACCTGTCCTCTAGCGGACGACATATTCCAATCCAACACAATGTTCGATTTGATGGCTACCTCCCTGGGTACGCCTCCTCAACAACTGATGACGCGATCTTCATCGACAACCCCTTGAGTGATGTGAGCTTTCATCCTAACCGGATGGGGAAGTGAGTAAGGCTGCCCTCCTGTATCTATCAACAGAGCGTGAGACAGAGGGTGGGGCGAGAGACCAGTCTTTTCTCTTCAAATCGAATGAGAGATGAGAAGTGTGAATGAAGTGTTGCACGCACGGGATGGGCCTCTCCATGCACAAAGCACAATTTGTTTCTGTGCACTGCACCATAAGGCTCCCTGGCCTTCCTTCTCGCACTGTATGCCGGCACAGGGCGGGATGCACTGTTGCACCATCAACTGCGCACAAGGCATACAACCTTTGCACAAGTGACCGTGAGGATTACATTAATGGGTTTCAGGAAAAGGCTGCCCTCCTGTAACTATCAACAGAGAGTGAGACAGAGGGTGGGTTGAGTGTGACTGGAGTTTCTTCAATCAATTACCGAGAGGTGAGATTGAGGGACGTTACGACACTTGGAGTCAGGTATGTTCCACTTTCCCTATGCACCCACGGGATGGATTTTTACTGTCAACACAAGACACGTCACCCTGTTCTGTACACGGCACTGTAAGGCTCCCTTGCCTTCCTCCTTGCACTTATGCCAGATGGGTTGGATGCACTAATGCACCATCAACTGTGCACCCTGGCATACCCCTTCTGTACCATTCCCCCTTGTTGATTCCTCAACCGGGTATGAGATATGGGGTTCCATCATTCTTCCTTGAATGATATTAGTCATGGGACGAGTGACTGTTCTTTCATTTCATTTGAGTGACTGTGAGTTGAGTGCAATATCCCTCATCATCGACGAATTTCTTGCGATTCCTTCCATCAGCTACCTCCCTGGGTACTGCCGCGTGGTCCCTGCCATGACGAACGTGTGCCGAGAAGATGCCTTGGTCCCTCCAGCGCCGACAACAACACTGGACGTGCCATCGACACTCAACCTTGATTCTTGACGAAATGGGCCAAGTTCTTCTAACCCTACACTTTGGTTTTTTTCGTGCTGGTCATGTTTTAAGTGTGGGGAAGTTAGTGGATGGTCTGTGGCGTGGTCCTAGGTCCCTGTTGTTCGGTTAACCCTATCCGTTAAGGTCTTAAGTGTGGGGACGCGTCCCTGCGCGTCTACATTGCATACCCATCTGCATATGCCTTATCTTGCTCATGCATGAATGCCTTGCCTTGCTTTTACCCTCCTGGGGACCCTTCCCACCCACCCGGTTATGTTCCACCCACCCTTGGGGCTATTCCCTTGCAGTTTTCCTTCATTCCCTGATTTTGCGGTCCTGTCCTGTGAATGCATCCTACGTTCACCAAAATCCAAATCCAACCTTATAGCCCTGTTCCCCCCATTGAACTGACCATTTTTTCTTTTTACCTACCCCTGTTCCGGTGCACGGTTTTCGAGTTATTAATTTTTGAAACATTTTGCGCAATTTAGCCAATTTTCCATGTGAACGCGCTTTTCTTGCTTCGAAACCGTGATCTGAAGTCATAGCCCTGACAACCGCTTTTCCCCTAACATTTTTCCTTTTTATTCTGCATCATTCCGCTACATGGTTTGTCCGTTATTAATTTTCCGGGTTTTTAAGACTTTTTCGTGTGTATTTTTGACATTTTTCCATGTAAACCTGCCCTGTTTGCATCGAAATTTCAATTTGATTTGACAGACGTGTCCCCCGTGTCTTCCCCTACCTTTTTCCTTTTTCCTCCACCCTCTTTCGACTTTCGGATTTTTACTTATTAATTTTTAAATGAGTTTTCAGGAGTATTTTTGGAGTTTTTCACATGTGAACCCCTCCTATTTCCGCCGGAACTGCGTTTTAACGTAATAACCCTGTGCCACCCCTTCCTGCGGACATTTTTCCTTCTTACTGCACGTCATTCCGGTGAACGGTTTGTCCGATATTAATTTCCGATCCCATTTTCGGGTTTGTTTTTTGGGTTTTTCCCATGTGAACGCGTCTTACCTTAGTCGGAATTATGTTTTGATGTGATAGGATTGTCGGGCACATCTTTCGGCACAGTTTTCCTTTTTTCTGCACTTCATTCCGATGCACGGATCTTTCGATATTAATTTTTAAATTGCGTTTTTGGTTCGTTTTTTGTGTTTTTGCACGTGAACGCCCTTTACCCCTCCCGGAACCCCCGTCCCGTATTTTTCTTGTTTCCCCCCTATCGTCCTGCCCACTTTTTGTTTTTACGATATTTCGTTTTGACGTCCGGATTGGGAGTTATTAATTTTTCGATTTTACGAATCTCCACGCGCCTCGGTCATGTCCGCGTAACCTGTACCGTCTTCCTCGCGCCATTTCAATCCCGTCACGGCAAATTTTTTTACCCCGCCCCGCGCACGAGCGCGGGACGGGGGTACTTGCCTTTGTCCCCATCCCATGGCCCCCCCCATGGGCACCCACCCTTTCCCCCCACCCCTTCCCCCCCCAACTGCCACCCCTTCCCCACCCGCCCGTGCATCTCTCCTTTCTTTCTTTCTTTCTCTCTTTCTTTCCCTCTCCTCCCTCGACTCCTCTCCCACCTCCCTCCTCCACAGTCCCCCCTCCCCAGCGGACTCCCTCCTCCACCCTCGCCTCCACAGCGTGTCCCCCCACTCCTTCTCCTCCCCCCACTCCCCCGTCCTGCCTCCCCCCGCAGTCCTTCCCCCCGCCCCCACCTCCTTCTTCTCCTACCCAGCGCCCTCCTCCCTGCGCCCTTCCACCTGCTCCTTCCCCCCGCCCCCACCTCCTTCTTCTCCTACCCAGCGCCTCTCCCCCCCACTCCTTCGCGTTCCTCCCTTTCCCCCCGTCTGTTTCCCTACCCCGCCGCCGCCCAGGGCCGCCCTCGACAGCGCCCGCCGCCGCGCCTCCTCGCCTTCGCCCGCGCCCGCCGCCGCCGTGGCCGCCCTGTGGAACGCGCCGAACGCCACTCCACCCCCTCCGCCGCCCGTGGCCTCTACCTCCTCCGCTGCCCGCGACCTCCTACTCCCTCCTTCACCGCCCGCGACCTCCCCTTCTACCACCTCCTCCACCGCCTCCTCTCCCTCTGCCACCTCCTCCCACCCTCTCACCTGTCAGGTTAGAAACTAACCTTAGATTAGTAAACACTAACCTCACTGTGATTAATTCCTAACCTAGCTTAAATTTAACTTAACTAGAATTAGGTTAAAATTTAACTTAACTCGACTTAGGTTAACCACTAACCTAACTAGGGTTAGTCCCCTAACCACTAACCTAACTAGGGTTAGTCCCCTCACCACTAACCTAACCCCTAGTTAGTTTACACCCTACTAACTTAACCATGATTAGTTGACTACCCCCACTAACTAACCCTAGGTTAGTTAGTCTCACCTAGGTTAGTTAGAACTGACCCCAGACTAACCTCATTGACTTAGTCCACCCTAGACTTAGGTAGACTAACCTGACTTACCCTACTAACCAGACTTAATTGACTTATGTTTAATTGACTTATGTGATTAATGAGATTTAGGTGACTTAATTAATCACTACATTAATTTTTCCATAAAAAAATTTCAAAAAAATTTCTAAAAATTCCTTTTGCCTTTTGCCAATTTTTGGAAATTTGTCTGCTGGAAATTGCCTACCCTATAATTTCTGAAAATTCCACATTTCCTAAATTTACCCCTAAATTGCCAATAAATGTAGAAAATTCATTTAAAAAATTGTAAAAAAAATTCTAAAAAATTCTAAAAACATTCTAAAAAATTTCCCTCACCTCCCTTGCTCATTTTCCATTTATTCAACCATAAATAATAACAATTAAAAATTAACAAAATAATAATAAATAAAAATAAAAAACCCACACAAACCAAATCAACACATCTGCTAAGGTGTTGTCATTGTTGTTTCATCAGTGCTCTTTGCTTTTCCTTTATTGGAATTCTTTCGTGCGCATTCCTGCATTACATACACACCCCTTCTAGGTATTTATTTTGTGTGCTTTATTTATTTTTATTTTCCCCCTTAATCACAATTAATTGTTAAAATGAACCATTTCATTCACCCACAGTTTCCACGCGCATTCGCGCTAAACACACATACTTTTTAAATTAAAATCAACCAGCCGTTCACTTAGCACGCGCTACGTGCGCTACAGAGGCACTCTAATTTTTTTAATTAAAATAAACCAGCCGTCACATGAGCACGTGCTGGCAAAAAAGCGCTCCACATCACCTTAAATTATAATCAATGAATTGCATTTAGAGACCCAGTCGGGAATCGAAGTCCGGGAATCGCATAACTGCACCGTTTAACCTAATAATTGGTAATTAAATTTATAAAAAGGAACCGCCGTTTTCTTGTTAAGGTTTATCACCTAATAAAAATTCACCCATTCTTAATAATTTATTAAAATGAACCCTTCATTAAATTAATCCCCCCCTCACTGCACTTAATTCCCCTTTTTAATGAAGCGTTTCGTGGGATGGGTATACGCAGTTCTTAGTGTTATTTTCCATGGTCCAGTCTTGGTTCTATCACAGATGTTGTATTGATATGTGTCGGATATGATATGGTTTTGGTTTCCTGTCTTAGTTACGGTTACGAGTACGGTACGCAGTTTTTTTTTTTAATTGCCTGATACGGGGTTCAGGGTGTTTTTCTGATGCATCGCATGAAGCTTTCGGTCGCATTTGTCTCAAGGTCATGTCAAAATTTTTCTAGGATGTGGTTTGCTTGGGGTTAGTAGGTCGTGTCATGTTTGATTGGTAATTCTCTTATCCTTGGTTTTTGTCTGTTGCTTTGCAGGCATTCTCCTTGATTGTCTGTGTTTGTGGTGTGTGTGTAACCATCTGAATGGCGCCTTCTCATGCTCCTCCCCCTATCCAGTACGTCCCATTAGTTAGTAGGGATTACTCGTCCCTACTTACTTTTGAGCCCCTCACGAAGGCAGGACTTGCTGCTTTTGTGGCCACTCCTTTTCCATTACTTCCAAAGGATCCGTCCTTATGTGATGAGTTCCTGGCCTCTTACAGCAAGAAGACAGGAGTAGTCCAAGGCATGTCTATGACATTGACGTCTCGAGGCTTAGGGAAGGCTCTGTCTTTACCCTTCAAAGGAGAACCTTTTGTGACCACTCGTCAGCTCTTCTCTAATGAAGAGATTCTCAAGCTGTTGCAGAAGCAGACAAGGGAAGTCCTTGATGTTAAGAAAGTGATAAACTCTTCAGGAGTTTCTTTTTCTATGATTACTGATCCCGTATGGAAGACGATGTGTCAGTTCCTTCAGGACAGGTTCATGCATGCCAAAACGCCATCCCACTATTTGTCCAAAGAGCTTTTCACAGCCTCTAGGATGGTGCTGAAAGGAGTTGCTATTGATTGGAGCACATACCTCCTTACTAAAATGGATCAGCATTTTGTTAAAGTCACCAGGGGTAATGTTACCAATGTTACATATGGATCATATTTGTCTGCCTTCTTGACCTATTCAGGTTTACAGAAGACTGTGCCTCCACCTCCTCCATCAGATCCAGTACCTCCTCCTCCACCTTCAGAAGAGTCAGCACCTATTGACATTGAGGATGATGATTCTCCGCCTCCCCTGGTCATACAACGCAAACGCTTGAAGCGGGTAGCGGATAAAGCCCCTGCTGTACTTCCCTCAGTGCCTATCCCTGCTACTTCTGGCAGTGAACTCCCTGGGTATCTCACTTGCAATAATCTGTTCCGAGCACATCGAGAAGGATCCTTGGAGATCTCAGTTCCCTCCCTGAACAGTCTCGTCTCAGGAGATGCCATTCCTTTCCTCTGCAAGGATATTCAAAGTTCCATTGAGTTGTCAGTGACAGCCTGTGTTCAACAGCTGTACGCATCTTTCTATGAAGAGCTCATGCAGTCCAAAGACCAGTTGCATAAGGCAACATCTGAGTTAGCATCTGCTAAGGATACCCTAGCAGATCTATTTAAGCAAATGGAACAACAAACCCAACTGGTTGCCACTCAAAGCGATGAGATTTCTTCATTGAAGACCCAGTTATTCGAGGCTCAGTCACAGGTTACTAGCCTTTCAGCAGAGAAGGAGAGGATGTCCAGCGAAGCGAAAGAATTCCAAGTTTTTTTAGATGACAAGCTTTCAGCTTTACAGACTGCTAATGACACAATGGCCAACCAAGCCTCCCAAATCCAGCAGTTGCAAGCTCAGCTTGCAAAGTCCCGCTCTGTTCCTCCAAGCCCTCCTGTTTCATTAATTCCTTCTCTTTCACAGCAGGACTTGGCTGCCCTACAGAGACAGGCTACTTTGTGCCCTCTATTCCAAGACAAAGTGGAAAGATTGCAGTCCAGAATGGACTTGTTATGGTCTACCTTTGAACAGTTTCAGGAATATGTCTTACCAGACCATTCTTTCTTTGTCCACTACCACTTGCAGAAGTTAGTCTTCTATATGAAGCTTTCCACGATGGATTTACCTTTTCCAGAGGATGGCTGGAGTGGGGCTTGGTCTGCTGAGTTGTTGACAGAGGTAGTTAGAATGGTCTTTGAAGATTCTGTCACGCCAGACACCATGTTGATGTCATACATGTATCTCCGAGGAGATTTGTTAATTCCAGATGAGGTAGATATGGCATGGTATGTGGGGGATGTGGTCTTACAGGCTGTTCTATATGTCAATCATTTGGAGTTGCGCATAGCTGATATGTTTCAGAGTTATTCCTCCAAAGTGGCTTATTCTCAGGATAGTTCGTGGCATCCCATGATTGATTCGGTGGTCCTCAATCAAAGACAAAACACAGCTCCTACCTTTGTACAGAGTACTAACCAACTGAGGATGGATCTCTTAACCTATCTTTCCAAACATAATCCATTTGATGCTATCTTCTTTGATGCCTATCATAGACGATCTCTCTTGGGACCTTCTGTTCCTACCCTCCTCTATTACCAACAATTGGCTCACCGCTATGCTATATATATTTCCCTTTGTCAAACTAATTCCACAGTAATTTTACCACTTCTTTTCCAACCTTCAAATTTCCCTCAAATTCCTATTTTCACTTACTGTTCCTTTATTGAGGATAGGGTATTTTCCCCTTCTCCACCCTGTCCTTCACCCCTCATAAATGTACCCTCCACATTTCCTATTTATCAGTTAACACCGTTCCTTAGTGATTCCTTACAAATTTCTGCCACTCCTTCTTTAACCTTTTCTTCCTTTTATGATTTTTCCTATCCTTCCCTACATCCACTTTCTCTTATTCCATTACCCTCTCCTAACACTTCCATATCTCAACCACCTCAGTTGGTTAGTGACTGTGACGGTTTTGATAATCAGATTTCCAGAAGAAGGGGATGGAGTTCGGATGATTGCCTTACAGGACCACAGATTAATTGGCCAGTAATTCCAGGGGAATGGACAGCTTCAAGTCAAGCTTATCAAAACTATGTTCATTTTGCCCAACAATATTCACAGTCTGCAGATCCCTCAGTGAGATTAACTGCTCACTTTGCTTGGTACCTGGCGTATATGCATAGGCACTCTCATACTGATTCAAAGCCTATTCCAAAGTTGTGCATGAATGTCAATGTTAGCATTGATTCCCAACAGCTGGAGATATTGTATTTTCATGCCCTCTGTTTACCTAGCAGATACTTGGTCCTGTTGGAAAGGATGTGCTGTCTCCAATTTTTCCAAAATCCTCCTAAAAACTTTGTAGATGAATCCTTATCTATGGATCGATTCCGACAACATCAATCTTTTAAGAGGGATCATCTTCATTGATGCCTTTCCAATGTATGGTGAAAGCTTTTTATGAACACCTCTCTTTTTGAAGAAGTCATTCAGATGGTTGTGTTGTGTATTAGTGTTTATGTTGTGAGTTCATGTATGTCAAACGAACGTGGTGGTTTCCTATTGGATTTTGTGTACGAGCTATATTTTGGAGATTTGTAGAGATGGGATCGTGGTTGGAGAGTTGAAGCTGATGCTGATAAAGAAGCAGCAAACTCTTATATCCTTTACAAATTTGTTGTGATTTTTAGTTTGATAAGAGGTGTTAATTTCAAAAGAGTTTTCCTTTCTTTGTATTTTTCTATCAGAAACAGGTTATAAGTTGGGGTCGTGTTGGATGGATTCTTTGTGAAAAGATATTGAAGATCAAAGTTGAGCTTTTCTATGAACTTGTATTCCCTTTTTCCTGGGTCGCGAGGACGCTTCCTTATTAAGTGTGGGGATATGTTGAGTGTTGAAATGACTTGTTTTTTGGCTGATTTTTGTTGTTTTTGAGAGCTGAATGGTTGATTTTTTATGGGATGATTGGTTGATTTAGAAGTGGTTTGAGAGTGTTTTGAATGATATTGATTGTGTTTTGGAAGATCATGATGTTTGTTGATGGTTTTGTGATGTTCTGATAGGTTCTGAATGGTTCTGTATACCTTCTGTTTTGCTCTGTTTTGGTCTGTTTTGTTCTGATTGTCTTCTGTAAGGAGGGATGAAGTATTGATTGATGAAGAATGAGATATTGTGAAAGCTTAGTGAATGGTTTGTGAGAGTTTGAAATGGGTTGAGAATGAGTTATGTAGTTTTGATGACCTTCTGTAACCTTCTGTAACCTTCTGTAGAGCTTCTGCTTCTGTTCTGGTTCTGTTCTGTTCTGTACTGTAGCTGTTCTGGTACTGTTCTGTAGACTGTTCTGTATGCTTCTGTAAGTGTTCTGTGGAATGTATGTGTGACTTTGGGGAAAGTTTTCTAGCCTTGGAAAGAGGTGAATACAAGTGCAAAAGAGCTGAAGGAAGTGGAAGAAGTAGCTGCTGAAGACTCAAGAGAAGACTAGAGTGAAGTGACAGTAGTGAGTTATGAAGAGACACTGTAGTGGCTTTGGTGACCCTTCATATCAGACATACCTCTTGGGAGGGGTATCCACGACCTAAGAGTGATTATTGAGAGTAATTTTGAGAGATTGTAGTGAGGATATGATGTATTATTGATGGAGAGAGAGAGAGAGGGTCAGAGATAGCCAATTCTACTAAAACAGAGTGATTGTATATGAGAGATTGAGAGAGAAGACTATGAAGATATTGAAGATAAATACTATGTGATGTATTTCCATTCTAAGATGGTGTACTTCTTTGTTTTCTTTGTTCCATTGATGGATTTTGTGAAGATGTTGAAGAATATGGTTGATTCTATTAAAATCCGTGGGAGATTTACATGATGCTGCATGAAGATTTGTTGTGCATGGTGTTCTTTTCTTCATTGTGATCATATGAAACATGATAAACAAGCTTGTTGATGTTACAAGATAGATTTTCTTGCAAGAGAATTCCCTTTTCCTTGGTGTTCCTCTCGGGGCTCCAGCATGTGAACTGTCTCTTTATCCCATGAGACCTCAGAAAATCACTGAACTCATTGGAGAGGTACTCTCCCCCTCCATCTGACCTCAAGCACTTTACTTTCAAGCCTGTTTCTCTTTCAACTACAGCCTTGAAAGTTCTAAAGTGCTCAAAAGCTTCACTCTTTTCCTTCATAAAATATACCCACAGCTTTCTAGAACAATCATCAATGAATGTGACAAAGTATGAACTGCCTCCAAGAGATACATTTTGTGTAGGCCCCCAAATGTCTGTATGCACAACATCAAGGATATTTCTGCTTACATCTCTGTCATGTGAAAAGGGTTGTCTTGCCTGCTTACCAAACTGATATGCTTCACATACCTTCTGAAATTCTGCAACTTTAAAAGTAGGCAAACCTGTAACCAACCCTTTGGACTGCATTAATTTCAGCCTTTATACATTTGCATGTCCAATGCGTTTGTGCCAAATTTCAATGTCTGCAACAACACCTTTTCCTTTGGCATACATAGCAGCATTCATAGTAGGAATTCCAGCATCTAGAGTGAACATACGTCCAACTCTACTTCCCTTTGCTACCAACCTGCACTTGTCATTAAAGTCTTTTATAAAGCAGCCCTTTGCATTAAATCTGACTTGCAGCCCTTGCTCTACCATTTGACCGACTGACACCAAGTTCTTTGTAATAGATGGCACATGCAATACATCTGAAAGACTCTTTGTCTTACCATCATGCAAGGACAAGGAAACTTTTCCAATGTGTGAAATTGGGTGGCATGAGTCATCACCCGTCTGCACATAACCTGCATTCTGCAAATCCTGCATCTCTCCAAACCATTCTGCATGGCTGGTCATATGATTGGATGCACCTGAATCAACATACCAAACATCTTCATGTGTTCCCTTTCCTGTAACAGCATTCAGCATATGCTGCATAATGAACAAACATTCATTTTTGTCTTCATTTTGTCGTGAAGACGATGCATAGTTTCCTTGCTGCAACTTACCACTGCGGATATCATCTTTCTTAGCATAACATTGGGCTGCAATATGACCTGTTTTGCCACAGTAGTAGCACACAATACCAAAGTTGTTAGAACCTCTGTTCTGCCATCCACCTCTTCCTCTAAAGCTCCCCTTGCCTCTAAAGTTACCACGACCTCCTGAAACCTGCATATCGCCAAATTGCTGATTCAATCTGTTTTGCTGGTTGTCACTACCACGTCCTGTACCACGGCCTCTTGAAGAGAACCTACCACGTCCCCTTCCAGAACTGGAGTAGAAAGCTTCACCACTTCTTTCAGATGTCTCACTTTGCATGTTGATCTCTTCAGTGATCATAAGGGAGACCAATTCATCGAAATCTGGAAAAGGCTTTCTGACATATACGGAAGTTACAAAAGACTTCCAAGCCTTTTCATTGTTAAATCCACCCAAGGTAGACGACACCAAATCATCATCATCGGGCATTGCATCAATCGCTGCCAATGCATCTGCAATGCTTATTACTTTCAATGCATACTCATTGATAGACATCTTCCCTTTCTTCAATGTATTCAACTCTTGCTTGAGTTGAATCTTTCGTGCCTTTGTATTTACAGAAAACATACTTTCAAGTATGGTCCAAGCTGCATATGCATTCTCTGCATTTCTAATGTGTCCCAGCATATTATTGTCAATTACTGCAAACAACCAATACATGACCTTCTTGTCTTTTGCATTCCATTCCTTTCGTGCCTTTGTCTCTTCTGTAGTTGGAGGATCACTCACCTCCGGCTCCTTTTCTTCACCTGAAACGAACTCGTAGAGGCCTTTTCCAATAAGGAAGTTCGTGACACAAAACTTCCATGATGGGTAGTTGTTCTTGTCGAGCTTCTCAATGATGGGGCTTCCACTGTTCTCTGCCATTATCACAAAACTAATACCAAACAGCAAGCAAATCTTCTGCAACCCTTGACCTGTAGTGCACAACAGTACACCAGACAGCCTTTTTCACTGTCTGCTCAACAATACATGCAATCTACAACTAGTTTGCAGATAAACCTTGTGTTTACTCACTGATAAACACCTTTGAACTTACAGATTTGAAATCTGTAACCTGCGCACCCACGTTAGGTCAATACAGTCGAAGTCACAGTGTACCCCGAAACTGCTGTCCGCAACCTTGCGGCTCTAAAACGGGCCCTGAAACGGCCTCAAATGCCCAAAATAACTGCGGGCAAGCCCTAAAGGGCTTATCTGCAGGATATACAGCGCTCTTCGCGCACACCAAATCTCACTGCAATCTGAGATTTTTGCTCTGCCCTGCTTCCAGTGCCTCCACAGGCACTATCCAAGAGAAGGAGTGGAAGAATGGGAGAGATTCTTACCCGTAGCTTGCTTGCTTGAACCTTGCTTCTTCTCCTTCACTTCAACCTTCAAAATCAGCCTCTCTCAATGGCGCGGCTCTGATACCATGTCAAGAATCGCGTGGTGGAGGGGGTTGCTTAAGATGCTGCGCCGAACACACACAGAATGCACAAAGAGAAGCTCACTCAAGAGACAAGAAGAGAGATGGAGGCCAAAACGTTTTCTTGCTGGTTTCTTCTTCTTCTTTCACACTCTTTACAATGTACACGAAGTATAGATAAGATACAACATAAAAGAAAAGTGGCCTACTAAGTCAAACAAGGCATAACCGACTACACTAGTCGACTGGCGCTATAACTATGCCAGCTGTAAATAGGTGTAACAACCTGAATATAATAAGTAATGAGTCAGTGGCCATGTGAGAGTCATAATGACCACCGACGTGCTAAGTGTAGATGTGTGGACCCATCTAACCAGGCGGTCCATCATCAATGTCCGCATGTGTTGAGCTTGTCATCTCAACACCATTCGGCCACTCAACCCCTGGACAACCACATTTAGATTGGCCGAATTTGATATTCAAACCAGTTACATTTGGCCCTTGGTCATTCGGATCAGCCGAATCGGGACATTCGGCCCCTGCAATTCGGACCTACTGAGTCGAATCTAGATTTTTTCAAAATTTTTAACCTATAGATTCTGAAACCAACCTAGAGAGTATATAGAGCCAAAAGCACATCATAGATCTATCATCGAGCTGAAATCTAGAGCAAGTAGTTCAAAACTTGGCTATGAACAGTCCTTCAAATCACACATGGTATTTAGCATAATGGCCCTACGGGCCGGGGAGGACTATCCCCCCCTATCGAGACCCACACAAAGGGGACTCCTCCGTACCTCCCCCAAGTAGGTTGGAGAGAAAACATGTATCGTGACAGGTCCTCCAAATTAAATCCTAGTGTAGTAATGGCTCTACACAAGCATAGATTCTCACTTGCAAAACATCAACTAGAAACCCATACCCGAACAAAGACAAACAGAGAACCTAGAACCTCAATGGGCCAATCTAGCCAACAAAGGCAAAAAGGCCACACCACAAAAACATGTATAGGTTGCATTCGGACTGCATCTAGTCAAAACGGAATGCAACAACATCAAGCTACAACTACGAGGATGACTAGACATGACAGTCCTGAGAATAGATGCACCTTGAATGGCACTGCACAAATGACCCAAGACATCAGTGGAGAATCCACATCTGGTTGTGCAATTGGAGACTCAAAGGCATGTATCAGAAGGCTTGAATTTATAATCCAAGACCCAAAAGGTGAAGACATAGTACCACCTGCTTATCTTAGGATCAAACTCACCGCAAAAAGAGAACATAGTGTCGATGCTCTCATCGATGAAGGAGCGGATTTTAATATATTGACCTATGAAGCGTGGACCCTACTAGGCAACTAGAGTTAACATCGACTAATGCAACTCTTAATCCTTATGGGGGACACCCACAAGCACTTATGGGGAAGTGAAAAATCCAGGTAACTATTGAAACGATGTCGCAGCGCGTAGGGTTGAAGGTCACCATAGGGGTTTGGCAAGAAAACTGGACAAGATAGATGGAGACGCATCTTCAAGAGATAAGTAGATATTTCAGTGAATGTTTAAGAGGTACTTCATAGTCAATCACAAGGGTTAGAGAGATAAGAATGTATGAGGGTTCAAGAGCTTAGACTCTGAAGATGGTAGAGATAAGAGAAGGGTTGAAGGTTTCAAGAGCCAAGTCCTTGAAGATGTTAACAAAGCTTCCAACTGTATGTTCTTAGCAAAGATCACAAGAGTAATACCTCATAAGTTCTAACTCAAATCAAGTTTGTTTTTCTTGATTGTAAGAGCAATCACAAATTATGAAATAAAGTACAATATGCTGTCATGTATCATTAACAACTCTGCTTCCCATCATTCATACATGATGCCATAGCATGAATGAAATTTGCATGGTTACAAGGGACAAAAGATTATGAGTCAATTACAAGGTTTGTAGGGCAAAGAGACTTGCTTCAAGAGAGCTCCAAATAGAGATCCTGTTAAGGATAAGATTCCATAGCCAAGAAAAAAAAATCCTCTTAATTCAACTCAAAGTATCTATCAATGGTCTACAAACATTACCTATCATAGGGGCACATAATACAAGCATATTTTGACAAGATGTCTTTTGTAGAGCAAGAAATGAATTAAAAGAACTCTGTTGTAGATAAATCTCTGAATATGGCTAAAGATATCAACCCAAATATCTTCTGGAATTCACCTCTGATGAAAGCATAAACTTCCCCTAACACGAGGTGCATAGAACATCCAAATACAAGTGTCTATTATATCATATGAAGTAAAAGAGAAGAAAAAGGACATGTTGTCCACAAATTCACTGTGTGGGATGCCTATTTCAGGCCATATACAAGGCTTCTACCTTCCATATACAAGGCTTCTACCTTCCAAAGGTAGCTTGCAATAGGCATGTAGAAGTAGGATAGAAGAAGGAAATCATGTTGCCCTTGTCAACCCTATTATTGGCTTCTTATTTCAGCCCAAGCATATACATAGAGCAATCAAGATGCTCTCTTGTTACCCCTTCCACAATGCTTATGCAATATCAATTTGCATCAAGCATATTAATGTTAAGTAAGACCAATGGTTGATCATGAATCATCAAGAAGAGAAAGATAAGTGCTGTTGCCCACGATTCTTTGTTTGGGCTGAAATATTCAGCCCACTTTCTTCACATAAACAAGTCAAGAAGGCTCCTTGACACTCCTCTCTTCAGGCTTCCACAATGGTAGATTGCAATAAGCTTCCAAGTGCAAGAATGAGTCCTTTGTATCAAGATTAATCGATGAACATCAGCCCTTCAGATTTTAGGATTGGAAGATCAATAGCAATCCCTATTCAACTCTTAAAGGACTCAAGAGAGTGATTTTAATGTCTCTCTTGACATGGGAGATCAAACTCAGCATACAAATTAATACACAGGTCAAGTCTAGTTCTCCCTCAAGACTTCTAATAGAGCTCTCTTATGTGTGGATTGCTGCCCTTTAAATACACAGTTCAGCCTTGTTTTACAAAGCCAAGAGTGGCCTTCCATTTTCATCAAAGCATGGAAAGAGCAGCCCCTTACATGTCAAGTGGAGTATGTTGCAGTTTCTTATGATTGCATGGCTTGAACTTCCCCTTTGTGTGGTGGCTTTGGACGCCTCTCTCCCTTCTCCAACCATGGCACCTGTTCAGCTTGAAAAACGTGGTGAAAAGAATGGTTGTTCTCTTATTTCTTCCTTGTTAACCTCAAATTGGAATGGCGAAAAAATAAAGGAAAAAGCACAAAAAGAACAGAAAGAGAGCAAAGGTGTAGAGGCAGCCTCGAAAACTAAACTGAGGCAAAAAGAGCAATTTTAAAGGAAAGGCATGTCAAAAACTCTAAAAACTCTTGTAAAAGAGCACCAGGCTCCCTCTGTGCCACTTGTAAAGGAATAGACGGGTATAGGCATGAAGCAAGAAGAGGGAATTAGGAAAAGGGACCTTGTGATAATGGCCGGTCATGTAACAATGGATGGGCACCCATGGGCGTTTTAGGGTTTGTATATATAAAGTTCAAAAGTGAATGAAAGCTCATTCTTTGGTGTGTGGCTAACAAGAGTCCTCTCTTCTCTTCTTCTCTCTAGTGTGTGTGCTCTTGAGGGAGGGAGTGTGAGAGTGTGAGGGAGTGAATGAGTGTGTGGTAGTGAGGGATCAAGAGGGTGAAGCTCTTCACCATCTCCTATTCTCTTTTCCTCTCTCTTCCCTTCCCTTCTCTTACCTTGCACATGGCTATGGAGAATGGAGCTTGGAGATGGAGGAGGCTTGAGCTAGCATCTAGGATCGTGGAGCTACTGACTTGTGTGAGGGAGAAGGCAACTCATTTCGGCATCAAGGTAAGCTTACTACACCCCGAGAGGATTGACAACGCGTCGGCTAGTTGAGAGATAGCCATGAGAGCTCGCTTGGAATGCTTGAACAATAAACGGTCCGTGGGTCTTGGTGGTGGTTGAGCGAAAGCTCCCATATTTTGGTTCCGTTGCTGGGACCGGCGTGCAGATTCAAGCTTGAGCCCTTGCGCGCCACATATCGAGCATCAAAGTAAGGGATTCATCCTCGAACCAGAGCTTGAGGTAGGTAGGAAGCTTGGGATTTTTTATCTTTGAAACAAAAATGTAGAGGGAGCTCATGCTCAACCGCCAAGACCCATGGACCACTTATTGTTTCAAGCATTTCAAGTGAGCTCTAATAGCTATCTCTCACTTAACCGATGCGCCATCGATCCTACGAGTGTAATGAGCTTACCTTGATACCGAAATGAGTTGTCTCCTCTCTTGCACACGCTGGTAGCTCCACGATCCTAGATGCTAGCTCAAGCATCCTCAAGCCTCCTCCATCTCTAAGCTCTATCCACCATAGTTGCACGCACGAGAAAAGAAAAGAGAAGAGAAGAGAAGAAGAGAAGAGGAGATGGTGAAGAGCTTCACCCTCTTGATCCCTCACTCCCACACACTCACTCCCTCACACTCTCACACTCCCTCTCTCTCTCAAGAGCACACACAAGAAAGGAGAAGATAAGAAGAATAGAACTCTTGTTAGCCACACACCAAAAGAATGAGCTTCCATTCACTTTTTGAACTTTATATACAAGCCCTAAAATCCCATGAACACCCATCCCTTTTTTACATGACCGACCATTGTGGCAAGGTCCTTTCTCTATTTCCCTCTTCTAGCCTTATGCCTCTAGCCTACACCCGTCTAATATTTTACAATTGGCGCAAGAGGGAGCCTGTTGCTCTTTTACAAGAGTTTTTAGAGATTTTTGAGGTGCCTTTCATTTAAAATTGCACTTTTTGCTCCAACTTAGCTTTAGAGGCCGCCTGCATGTCTTTGCTCTTTTTCCATCTTTTTTTCATTTTTTCCTTCATTTCTCCTCCATCTTTCTCCACCATCTCAACTTGAGATTAACATTACCCCCCTCTGAGACGGGTGCTAGTCCCATGGCACTTCTGGTTGTTGTTGGGAATGGTAGGCAGTTGGCAAATTGTTCGGGTGAGGGTAGGGCCACATGTAGACTTGGGTGCTTGTGGAAGCTTGGTAATGATGTTTGTCAGAGAAGACAATTGGATTCCAAGTGGATGATGGGGGCCTGCCCCTCTGAAGTTGGTGGTTTGTCGCCTTTTGTAATGCCTGAAAGGAGAAGGTACAGTGCACTACCTAAGGGGAGTGTCTACCTTATTGTGTGGTGCATTGTGCTCATGCTAGTGGAATGGGGAGGTGGATCTAACCATAGGCAAGCCTGGGTGATGTCCCTCACTTGAGGACCCCATTCATGCAGAGGGAGGTGTGGTGCAAGTAGCTTAGGGTAATAGGTCTGAGTGTTACCTCCCTAGGTATGTCCAGCCCCCCTTGATGGGCCCTAATCGTGAAGTGGAGGATCAAAATGGCTAGGGGGTTAGGAGCAGAGCCACCGGCCAATCAAAGCCATCGGGCACGCCTAACTTGAGGACCCCTAGGTGCAATGATCGTGTTTTATGTGGTGCTAAGTGCTTCTTCAAGTGAGTCGTTTTTTCCATGTCCTTGTATGATGTTCCTCTTGCTTTTTCTTTCATGCTTTTCTTTTTCTTCTTTAAATAAATAAAAAATAAAAAATAAGTATTACACTAGTAGGATGACAGCTTCATGTGAACGTGGAGTGAAGTGGTGGAGAGGAAGGGATGATTACATATGGTGGGCTAGCTGTCATTCATGTCTTCTAGAGGAGAGCTAGGCAAAAAGAAGGGAGGAGGCTAGCCCTCATCATCAGGCGCGCCATGGTACAGCTATCGATGGCGTTAGGATCAAAGAAGAGGGGAGGCAGGCCACATTTTTGTGGAGTTGGGTCCTGCTTAAGTAATAATTTAAGAAGCCTAAGATAATTACATGTAGTTATAAAAGCTGGATCAGGGCAAGAGGAGAAGTCAGCAAAGAAGTGAGTCATGGAGTCATCCAAGCTTTCTGAGTTGAAGATGAGGGCGTGTTCAAAAGAGACAACATTAGAGTTGTAGATAATGGGAAAATCATATCACCCATGGAGGGTGGCATCAAAATCCACTTCTACCCTACGAGGGTACGCCATAAATGTGGGGTTGTTCCTCTCATAGGGCAGGGTATTGCAAAAAGCCATCGAAGCGAGCATGCTGATGTCGCACATCCGCCTCCTCCATAGGGGCTGGCAGTTATAACCTTGTACGGAATGTGGCACTTCAAACACTTTATTTTGCCGAAATTCGGCTTCTTTAGTTCCCCAAAGAGTGAGGTTCTTCTCTCTTTCTTCCATCCACTTCTGTCCTAGTCGGCTACCAATCCCAATCACCTCCTCCATTATCTTGAGCAATAGGAAAATAGGAAAGTGAATGGCTCTTTTTCTCTTTCCTGTTGCTCCCAAACTACTAGTTTTGCGTGGAATCCTACGGGAATTTCATAAGGGCATGGTGGGAGGGACGCAAACGGCTGTTCGACTGGCTTGGCCCTTAGCTGGTTTCTGGTTTCTTCTACTAATTTTTTCCTTCTTTCCCTGAGCGTAGCTTGTCTTTCTGTAGATGTCTCGACCAGTTGTTGTTCTTGGGAATGCGGCGAGGGAGGTTGTGAGATCACCTCTTCTCTAAACCTTCCCATATCGAATTGAAGTTCAGCTTCATCCCCCTGCCGGTCTCCTTCTTTCCCTGAGTGCGGCTTGTCTTTTTGCAGATGTGTCGACCGGTTGTTGTTCTTGGGAATGTGGCGAGGGAGGCAGTGAGGTCACCTCTTCTCTAAACCTTCCCATATCGAATTGAAGTTCAGCTTCATCCCCCTGCCGGTCTCCTTGTTGTGTTTCCTCTTCAAACCCTATTGCATCAATTTCCTGGGGGGTTAGGCCAGCTAGTAGAAGGTACTTTTGTTAATCATCCAAGCTCAGCTTAACCGCTGCAGGTTGGGGTGGCATCTGTAACCCTGCGTGAAGAGCTCTGTGTGCAATACTAAGTTTCTTCTTAACCACCTCCAATGACTCTCCTTCTTCTGGGCAGGTGGTGTCCATCAGTGTATCTAGGAAGGCCTTTTGCTGGGTATTAAAGGCTACCTAGGCGGCTTCTGCTTTGCTCTCTGCAAGGATCTTCTCTTTCTCTACGAGAGCCAGGCACCGCACAAGTATCTTCACCCTTCTTTCATTTTGCCCTGCCATTCCTCGACTCTCTTCTTCATCTCTTTCATGCTCTCACCCTGCCTCTGGACCAGGGACATGAGTTTCTGCTCTTGGTCCTTTAGCTCTTTGCTCATGGTTTCTTGTTCTTTCTTTCCTTGGTGCAGCTTGTCAGAGTCATGGTTTTGATCTCTTTCTGTTGTTGTTGCTCTAACTCCTGCTTTCTTTCCTGGTCCCTGGCAGTGAATTCAGCCATAAGCTTTTCGATCTGATCGGTTTTTGCAGTCAACTCTTCATGTTGCACGATTAGGAGCTTGTATTCTCTTTGCATCTTCACGAGTTCCTGTGTTTCATCCTCCAGCTGTTGCCTCCAGCCCTCTTCCCTATCATCCTTAGCCTTCAGCTCTTGTTTGAGATCAGAGATTTCTCTTTGCTGCATGGCTATTACTCGGGTCTTTTCAAGCTGAAATGTAGCCACCGACTCTGTTTCTACCACCAACTCAGATCATTGTTGTGTGGATGGGAGTGGTCGAGACCTCCACTTTCTAGCGCTTCGAATCCTGCCTTGACTCAATGTCCATGGCCGGCCTTTTCTGCCCTGTGGTTGTGGTCTCGGTGCTCTTCCCTTGAGCTAGTTCTTTGTTAATAAAGTACTGCATCCACACCACGAAGTTTGAGACATCTGCGCTGGTGGGGATGCTCAGGGTGAGGGTTGTTGCTTCTATGGGAGACACCAGGCAGGTCGAAATAGGGTGGATGGGAGCCTTGCCTTTGCCCTCAGTGACGGTCGGTGGTACAATTTCTGGCACCTGCATGTTGGAGCCGAGCACCTCCTCTTTGGGCAGGCTCATAGCCCCTAGGTCATTTGCCCTGCTTTTACTATTCAATTTACCGGCGTGTAGTTTCGGCCAAGTCTTCCTCCTCCTTCCTTCTTAGCTCCTCCTCTTCTTCAACAGCTCTTCTCTCCCTCTCTTTCTCTGTTTTCCTAGACTCTTCTTCCAATCTATATGCTTTTTGTTTTTTCTTCTTTTCCCTCTCTTCGACCTCCTTGAGGGAGTCCCTCTTTGCCCTCTCTAAATTCTCTTTCTTTTTTCCGGTCTTTGTCCTGCTTCTTCTTTTATGTCGTCTTTTTAACAGGTTTCTTTGTTATCTTCTTGCTTATCTGTTCCTTTTGTTCCTCCCCTTCTTCTTTGGTCTCAGTTCTGTCACTGGATAGCTCTTTGTCCTGGTGAGGGGGCGATCTCTAGGGTGTTTCTCCTTCTCCTTTCTCTGCATCCTGAGCTTGTTTTACCGCTTCCTGAATGAGGGTAGTCAAAATGCTTCGGTAGCCAATGAATGAAGCTTTGGATGAGGCCTTCTTTCTTTCTGTGGTCTTGGATGCTGGGGAATCCCCACCTGCTGGTTTACTGCCCAAAGCTAGCGCTTTTGCCACCTGGTCAATGGTCTTACGCACATAGCCATTCTAGTCAACTTCGTCCAAGGTGAAAGCTGCCATATTCTCCAGCACATGCATGCTGATTTGATGCATCAAGGAGTTGTAGCACTGGATGGAGAAGAGCGCATGCACTAGCTTTTCTTGTAGACGGGCTTCCGCATTAGGAATGTCCTGGATGCTGATGCTGTCATTGGTCAGTACTTCTTCCCTCTTCATCTTAAGCATGGCATAAACATCTCTCTTATGCTTTTTCTCTACCTTCGGCTCCAACCCCAACGCCTTCTCCACCAAGGCTGGGTTTAAGTGTACCTGCACCTACTTGGCCTTTTCTCCCCTTCCCACCGTCACGATGCCACACTCCTGGTCTGGGTTGTACGTCCTGAGGAACTCCACACACTTCGTGTGGTTAGGCTCTTGTGCAAACTTCTCAAGGTACTTTGTGAGGTTGCACTACTCGACAACTCTTTTGGTTGTTTCCTCCTTGGCCACCACACCCTTTATGTTATGGACGGTTCAAAATTTGAGCTAGTTGTAGGCACGGTTTTCTAGGGTGATGTGATATTGCGTTCTTTCCTCCTCCGTGAATGGGAGTCGGTGGGCACGGTCTTACTGCGACATCTTTCGTTCCTGTCACGAACCCAAGTTTTCATTAGTGCTTTCAAAATAATAATTTTTTTGGAAAAGAAAGACTCTATGTGTTTATTGAATGAAAGCATTAAAATGCAATGGAGATTCTTCCCTTCAGATCTAATTTTTGTTCTTTTATTTCAAAGTTCTCGTGTCATTTTCCCTACCTCACTTGTTTTTTACATGTTCATGCATTTGCTTGATTTTCCTTGTTTTTGGTTTGATTCACCTTACTCCCCTCCCCTTCGAGCTTAAGAAGAATCCTTCCTAGGATTGAAAGTTATGAGGTCAAGGGCATTCTGCAATGTGGTCTAGGATTTACCTGCGTAGGAGCCAAGTATAGAAATTGGGATTGTACTCTAAATGAGCTTCACGGTCTAGATCAAAGGGTCAAATGCCTAGATGTGTGATGTATGTGAGAACATCTGTTAGGAAGTCACCAGAATCGACATGGCTAGCAATATGTAACTCTTCCTCAATCAGTAGTAGGTGATCGAGGTACGGGTGTCCTTCGATGTGCTCTTCCATGGGTCGGCCATGAAGAGTGGTTAACACTCTATATGAGGTTGGCACGATGTAAGTGGGGTTGTACTCTGCTATTTTGATTGCACGATGCTGCTTAGCATTGGTCATTATTTGGCATCCTTCAACTTCCCATTGCAATCAAAGAGTGTACCAGTGCCTTAAGAACGGGGATTCAGTATCAGCAAGTTTTGATAATTCTGCAATTTCTTGGTCAGTAATGGCAAAAGTGGTTCGTTTATCATAGGATGTGATGAGGTGCTGTTTGATGGCCTGCTCTTTGGATATCTCACTGGTGAGCAATTCAGCAACAGAGTTAGAGGCTTTTGCGAATGCAAATTCAAACATCTCCCAAGAACAAGGCATCGTTCAAACTTCATTTGCAAAGGGTTCTTGCAGTAGGTCTAAATCCAAGCAATCATAGCTCAGAGCTAACGACATGACAGTGGCATCGAGTCGTCTAATGCAATCAACCACATTCTCCTTTGTGTCCTCAGCTAGATTGGAAGCCAATGTTAAGAATGATTTTCTCTCATAAGGGGGTCGAAGGCCTGTTGTGGTGGTTAGGGTTTGATAGAACTAGAGCCTTTGACAACAAATAGTTGTGGTTGCGGGTGTTCTTGAGATTGCGGTTGGACCTCTTGAATTAGGGTTGGGGTAGTAGCAGTGACGTCAAACGGACTATTGCCTTCGGTATGGATCAGGGAAGTTAGGCTCTATCGAGTGTTGATTCATGTGACAGTGTTTGTTGTTTGGGCCGATAGGCTTGTTCGGCTTTCTTGGGCGTATGTGCAGATAAGCTTGATGGATATGGGTCTTGAAAGTGCTACGGCTTCTAGCTTTGAGGTTTTATGGGGCTTGCTGATCAAACTTGAGGGCGGCGTGCGAGTAGTGGCTCCGACCGTGCGGGCCTTAGGGATCCATATCCAGGCATTTTTGTCATAGTAGCCTTTCACATGCAAGAGGAATTTAGGGATCCATCTTGGCTTGATCATACGTCAATTTTTGTAATTGCACCTTAGCCTCCTAGGTTTAGAGTTTTTGGTGTTATGAGGATGTGAGCATCAACTCCTAGGCGGCGATTGCGGTTTCTTGGGCCTCCATTGAAGCCTAGGATGTTGGACCTTATTCTTTGCTTCTATGAGCGGCGATTCTAGAGATTCGATGGGTGGTAGCCGAGCACTACCCCCTCCTTAGACTTGGCTGCTAGCATTTCTACTGGTGGTCTTGCGGACTTTGACGAGGTCACGCAGTCATTGGACCCAACTGGGCAAACCACCACTACAGCCCACCAATGCCAAATTAAGCCCATATGGGGGCCACACATACGCACTTCTCGGCAAGTGCAAGGCTGCCGTTTCTATCGAGTCTGAGACTGTACCAATGATCTTCTACGCATTGCCAAACGCTGAAGACGTAGGCACGGAATCGCTGCTAGGGCAAACCTTCAAGAAGCAAACTCACTGCAATATTGATTATGAATCTAGCATATCCACCTCGCCATAGGCAACGTTCGCATTGTTACAGCCTTAGCAAGGATGTGAGTTAAGACATTGAAGTCTGCTCCCTCATCAATCAAGGCATTGAAAGCGCATGTTCACTTAAAAGTGACCGTGATGTGTAGGTATGCAGGTTCTACAGCTTCCTCATCCTCATCATCCATTTCAGTGATCGTGGCTACTCGTACTTTGACAGGGGTTTCTAACATTGGTGGCTCATGCAGAGGATGCATGGGAGGGTAGTACTTCTTGACATGGCTGCCATTGAAGAAGCCTATGCCCTCGCGGTCTAGAGTCTCGACCTCAACATTTCCAATTCGACTGATTGCACAAACTTTGAAAGGTCCAAGACCTCTAAACTTCATTTTCTGCTTATGCCCCTTAACTGAGTATAGGAGTACTAAGTCTCCCTGTTCAAAATCGCGTTGCTTGTTGACATGCTCCTCAAACCAACTCTTATGTCATGCCTTCTCACATATGAGTGTGTGAGTGGCTAGAGGACGAGTTTTCGAGAGGCGTTCGAGCTCAACCAGGAGTTGCATCCATGCCTCCTTTCCTTTCCATCGTTCCTGAAGTACTATTCTCAGGCTAGGAACAAAGAACTCTACAGGGAGAATTGCTTCAGTTCCGTAGGTCAACCTAAAGGGAGTTTGGCCGATAGCCATTATATAAGCTGTACGGTAAGCCCACAAGGCTGCCATTAGCTTGTTATCCCAGTCGCTACACGAAGCAGAGACTACTTTGGTCATGATGTTTACGAGAATCTTATTCGTGGATTTTGCCTGGCCGTTTGCTTGAGGGTAGTATAGAGAGGATTTTCGATGGATATTTAGAAAGGTGGATAGAAGATGCGCTATCACTTCATTGATGAAGTCTGTGCCCTGGTCACTAACTAGTTCAATGGGGCAGCCAAATCGTGAAATCACCTGCTCCCACAAGAACTTGGCAGTCATTCTAGCAATGTTCTTTCATGTCGCTCTCGCTTCCGCCCATTTCGTTAGGTAGTCTGTGGCCACAATGATGTATTTGTCCTGTGAATACTGTGCAGCTAGGCTAATGGGTCCTATGAAGTCAATTTTCCATTTTTCGAAGGGTTGTCGTGCAATGATTGGGGTCAACTGCATTTGATCCTTGCGAATCGGGACACGTCACAATGCTTAACGAATCGTGATGCATCAAGAAACAGTGTTGGCCACCATAGTTGAGACCACAACACCTTGCGGGCTATCGTGTCTTCGCTAAAGTGCCCACCAGCAATTCCATTGTGTGCCTCTAAGAGCACATCGTGCACCTCATACTTGCACACGCATCTACATAGCAGTCCATGTTGCCCTAGTCGATATAGCTTGCTTGCTATCAATAGGTAGGGTTGGATCTTGAGGATGAGTCGCCTAAGTCCTGCCTTTTCTATCGGTCGCTCAGGCAGTCCGTGCTCAAGCACTTGGACTATGTCATTTGCCCAATGTGGTGTTAGATTAGCCTTAAATAAATCTCTCTCGCTGGAAAGGTTAAAGAGATGGGCATCTGGCAATTCATGGCAATGCCTTCTTCAGCGGCCTCTCCTATGGGGATGCATGACCTATGGTCAGCCATGTAGTGTTGTTTTCCTTTCCGTACAACCACGGAGAGGTCAAACTCCAAAAGCAAAAGGAGCCACCGAGCTATGCATCCTGTAGCGCAAGGTTTATTCACTAGATATAGCAAGGCTTGATGGTCCACAAAGAAGGTAAAGGGTATAGCCAATAGATAATGCCAAAATTTCTTCACATCAAACACCATGGCCAAGTCCTCTCTCTTTGTCATCGAGTAATTCATTTCCATCACAATTCTTAACGAATGCTTAACGAATCATGCTGCATCAAGAAACAGCGTTGGCCACCATAGTTGAGACCACAGCACCTTGCCGGCTATTGTGTCTTCGCTAAAGTGCCCACCAGCGATTCCATTGTGCGCCTCTAAGAGCACATTGTGCATCTCATGCTTGCACACGCATCTACACAGCAGTCCATGTTGCCCTAGTCGATATAGCTTGCCTGCTATCACTACGTAGGGTTGGATCTTGAGGATGAGTCGCCTAAGTCTTGCCTTTTCTATCGGTCACTCAGGCAGTCTGTGCTCAAGCACTTGGACTATGTCATTTGCCCAATGTGGTGTTAGATTAGCCTTAAATAAATCTCTCTCGTCGGAAAGGTTAAAGAGATGGGCGTCTAGCAATTCATCGGCAATGCCTTCTTCAGCGGCCTCTCCTATGGGGATGCATGACCTATGGTCAGCCATGTAGTGTTGTTTTTCTTTCTGTACAACCACAGAGAGGTCAAACTCCAAAAGAAAAAGGAGCCACTGAGCTATGCATCATTGTAGCGCAAGGTTTATTCACTAGATATAGCAAGGCTTGATGGTCCACAAAGAAGGTAATGGGTATAGCCAATAGATAATGTTGGAATTTCTTCACATCAAACACCATGGCCAAGCCCTCTCTCTTTGTCATCGAGTAATTCATTTCCATCACAATGCTTAACGAATGCTTAACGAATCGTGATGCATCAAGAAACAGCGTTGGCCACCATAGTTGAGACCGCAGCACCTTGCGGGCTATCGTGTCTTCGCTAAAGTGTCCACCAGCGATTCCATTGTGCGCCTCTAAGAGCACATCGTGCATCTCATGCTTGCACACGCATCTACACAGTAGTCCATGTTGCCCTAGTCAATATAGCTTGCCTACTATCAATAGGTAGGGTTGGATCTTGAGGATGAGTCGCCTAAGTCTTGCCTTTTCTATCGGTCGCTCAGGCAGTCCGTGCTCAAGCACTTGGACTATGTCATTTGCCCAATGTGGTGTTAGATTAGCCTTAAATAAATCTCTCTCGCTGGAAAGGTTAAAGAGATGGGCATCTGGCAATTCATCGGCAATGCCTTCTTCAGCGGCCTCTCCTATAGGGATGCATGACCTATGGTCAGCCATGTAGTGTTGTTTTCCTTTCCGTACAACCACGGAGAGGTCAAACTCCAAAAGCAAAAGGAGCCACCGAGCTATGCATCCTGTAGCGCAAGGTTTATTCACTAGATATAGCAAGGCTTGATGGTCCACAAAGAAGGTAAAGGGTATAGCCAATAGATAATGCCGGAATTTCTTCACATCAAACACCATGGCCAAGCCCTCTCTCTTTGTCATCGAGTAATTCATTTCCATCTCAGTGAGTTGTCTGCTAGCAAAGCTCATTGGATAGTCTAGGTTGTGTTCACCAGGTTGGCACAACACTGCTCCCACAGCAAATTTTGAGGCATCGATATACACGTGGAAGGTAATCGTCCAATCTAGGGCTCATAGAATCGGTGTTGTGGTTAGAGCCTTCTTCAATTCTTCATATGCTCGTTGGCATGCTTCATTCCATTCAAAGACAATCAACAGCTTGTATAAAGGTCTGGCAATCAACGCGCAATTCAACACAAACCACCAATAGTATCCCGTATGGCCTAAGAAGCATTGAACTCCCTTATAGTTAATTGGGGGCGGAAGATCAACAATAACCCTGACTTTCGAGAAGTCAGTGGTGGCAATGCCATTCTTTGATACCACGTGCCCTAGGATGCATCCATGCTTCACCTAAAACTAGCACTTTAAGGGATTCAAGGAGAGATGATATAGGCGATACCACTCAAAGACTGCTCGGAGTTTGTCTAAGTGTTCTCTCTAGGTCGAGTGGACACACAAGTCATCTACAAAGACTTCCAAATCTTTGCAAAGCATGTCTTTAAATATGGCGCACATGAGGCATTGGAAGGTGGCGGGGGCATTAGTCAACCTGAAGGGCATTAGTCGGCTGGATGCACTTGCACCTAATTGTATCCCGAGAAGACATCCAAAAAACTGTAGGCTTCCTTGCCAGCCGCTCTTTCAAGCATATGCTCGGTGTACGGCAATGGATAGTTGTCCCTCTTAGTAGCAGCGTTCACCTTCTTGTAATTGATGCACACTCTGATTTTTTCATTCTTCTTCATGACAATGACTATAGGCGATACCCAGTATGTGTGCTCAATTTCATAAATGAATCCTGCTCTCATCAGCTTGTCAATCTCTTCCTTGATTGTGTGAGCGTGTTTTGGATTCATAAGGTACGATCGCTACTTGATCGACATAGCATCTGGCATCATGGGTATGTTATGAGTCACTACACTCGGATCTACCCCTTAAGCTCTTTAAGGACTAAGCAAATACGTCGATGTACTCTCGCAAGGGAGTGACAAGACTCGTTTCCTCTTCCTCAGTCAAGTCATCGGCAATGAAGACTGGTCGGGCTGTCTCCCCTTCCTGGGCTAGGTTCACCTCCTTGACCTTGGCTAGTCCCTCGATCGGTTCACTCGTTTGCCCTTGACTTTTGGCACCCAACAGGATCACTACCCTATCCCCTTTTTTGAATTTTGTAAATCTTTTAGGGAGGTCCTGCGGATTTCTCTGTTCTTCCATTTGTGTGTCCCTAGGTTGTTTTATCCTTTCCTCTTTCAACTGTCTGCAGCTCAAGTGGATGGGTAGGTCCCCCTTGGTGCGTCTAGTCTAGGTATCTCTTGGTCGCTATCTGAACTTACCTCTGAACTCCCCGTCTTTGCTAGAAGAGGTGGTCTCCCCTGGTGGTCACAACTCAGATGGTGACTCTGTCCTAAAGCACTAGTGTCGTACCGGATTGGGCTAGGCCTTCTTGATCAAAATCTATGGTTCCTACCTGTTCCAACCAGGTGTGATCACAATCGATGCGCATGACCCCTCACTCTATCCTGAAGACACTCTTTTTCTGTGGCTTGGAGCCTACCTATATTTATTCTATTTCTCATCCCTCAGTGTCGTATTCTACGGTATCCATCTCACCCTCACTTTCATCACTGAAAGATCGGCAATCTTCGTATTTGTCATTGGAGTCCTCTTCATCAGATTGCTCGTCATCTCCTAGATCTTGGTATATCTCTTGTCTTTGATCGGGGATTAGGACCCAGTTGTACATAAGGTTCAAGTCATGCACTCTGGTCCATTGCCACTTGGATTCATCTAAGAGATCCTGGAGTGGTTTGAAGTTTGTTGTTGGATTACCAGCTAGCTTGCCCATTAAATATTCCAGAATCTCTAGGGGCTTCCTCTTGTTACTTGGCACTTGGAAGGTGACAGGTTTAGGTCTCCCCTGAAGGGTTCCTGCCATCATACAAACTGGTACGGAGGGCGCATCTTTAGACTTACCGATTGTCTTGATGGCTTGCTCGTATGCCTCATGATCCAAGAATGGCAAGTCGATTGTATAAAGGACATGCATCCAATCTCGCTCGTCCTATGGGCATAGAATATACTTGGTCAAGGGTCCATAGGACTTCTTGACTTGAGTGTTCCATTTAAGCATCATGGAGATGGCATCCAAGTCGACTAGTGAGGTCTTCTAGGTGTCCATCTCTACCCTCACCACGTTCGTTCTATTGCCAAGGAAGATTAAGTCGTTACCCCAATCTTCGATGACTCTAGCATTGCGTAACCAGGGTCGGCCTAATAGGATATCGTAGTCCACACCGTTCATGACTATAAATTCAACCGAGAACTAGATACCTGCAATTTTCACTGACCAGCTTTTTAGCACCCCGAATGGTTTCACTCTCATACCATTTGCTAGTATGACATTGAACTTAGCAGTCTCAACAAGTGGGTTTTCCCAAGTCTGAAGCACTGTGTGGCTAAGCACACTAACCCCAGCTCCTGTGTCTATGATCCCCTTTCTCTTTGTGTCACCTAGGGCTAGGGCAGGTAAGATTGCATGCATCTTAGTGCCCTCCCAGAAGGCATTAATGTTCAAGGACTTTGGCACAGAGTGTAGCGTTAGAGTCGGTATTTGTGTCTCTACATCATGGTTGTGCAGATCAACATCTTGCTCTCATGATCCTTCAACCCACTATTTCATGTCTTGCCATAGGGTGGGATGCTACTTAAGTAGGTCTCCCAGACTTAGCGTCACATGGGTGGTCACCAACGTGGTAAGGAGGTCATTGGCTACTCGTCTCTCTCCTACTCCAGATTGTCTTGGCCAGTGGCCGTGACTGATTTGCAGGCCTGCAGCATCAAGACTTGGCCTAAGCGATACTGCTTGTGGTGCGGTCGCATCCCCCAACTTTGGTTGAGGGGGTAAGACTGGCATGCTTATGTTGGAGAGATCATCGATCTCATCATCTAGGATGGACTCAGCGTCCTTTAGGTGCTCTTGGGCCTCTTTCACCCATTCCTTCAGCTTCTCTATGGCCTCTAGTTGGCGCTTCGGATACAAGTATACCCCTACCTTAGCACTTCCCTTTTCGGCCGTCTTAGGGGCTGAAGTTTCTGCCTCTGTATTAGTGACCTTCTTTCCAACAGGCAGAGTAGCAGCACTCTCAGTTTTCAATGCAACCTTAGCTTCAAGCCTCTTCTTTCTCTGCCTACGACTCTTCTTTCCTATTGATGCTGCATCGAGGTTGCTAGGCCTTGGCAGTGATATGATGGCTTGCTTCCTCCGGGCACGAGTCATGACCTACGATGGGATAGGTGTGGTCTCCCCATCAAGGTTCTCGACACCAAACAACCCCAATGGGACAAATGGCATGTTGGCTAATCTCAAAGATGGTTTTCGCTTTGGGCAGTTGACGAAGAGATGAGTGATCCCACACTCAACACACCTTAGGTCAGCTTTGTCTCTGTTCTACTGCTCCCTCTCAGGGCTGTATGATGAGACATGCCCTGGGTGACCACAAGTCCAATACATGATTGGATCCCATGTCTACCCTCCTAGGCCTCTACCTCGTCCTCTTCCTAATGTCATCACCGGTATTGGTCGATAGTCCATAAGAACTGTATTGCCCTCGTCGTCGTGTGAGATGTAATGGTATACGTAAGTCTCTTCTTCATTCGGCTCTTCCACATAGTGGATTGGAGCATCACTCAGTGGATGGGTCACATAGGGACCAGGTGGTCTAGGTATGCCTGTAGGGTTTATGTCCATCCTAGGAACAGCCGGCTTAATGTCATTAGGTGCAAGAGGGGCCAATGGAGCTCCCCTTCTGAAGAATGGCTACGGCATGTTCGCTAGGTAGGGTTGGTCAGATGGTTACGAGTACGGAAGTCTTCTTGATAATCTACAATGCACGATGTTGTGATCGAACCTACCTTAGTTAGCACAAGGTCTTGACCTTGGGTCTTGACACTTGACTGGCAAGTGGTTTTCGCCACATTACATGCATTGGATGTGTGGCACGTTAGTCATCTCAACATGTCTTGCAGCTTGGCTATCTCCATCTTTACATCAGCCAAGTCTTTGTTTGTCTCGGTGGCTTTCCCCTTATCTTGGGTGGTTGGGCCTGATCGTTAGCTAGAGGTTGAAGCTCTCTCTAATCTCCACGAGTTGGTTTCTTCTGAGTTTAAGCTCCTGGAGCTGGTCTCGTTAACTCTGATGGCTTCCTCAAAAACCCTAGTTAACGCATCTCGCTGCAAGCTTGAGTTGCCTGCCAAAGCCTTATACAATTCCTCATTTCGAATTTCGCTGATGAATATAGTTGACACTGCTCTCTCAGTTGGTCATTCGCCCGCTGTAGGGATTCTCTTGAAGAGACTCCTCACATGGGCCATGTAATTGCAAATGTCCTCCTTCTCCTTCTGCTTGACATTCATCAGTCGCACTAGCAGATTGTCGGAGTATCCAGGCTCGGCAAATCTCTTGATGAAGAGATTCTTGAGGCCGTTGAAGTTGGTTCACTCTGCGGCATCTAAACTTGTATACCAAGTCCTACCCTTGTCACCTAAGTAGAGCCCGAACGCTTGAGAGAGCTGAGTCAGGTCGGTGAGGCCATTGGCTTCGCAGACTTGCTTGAATTGCTCTATGAAACTATATGGATCATTGTGGGGCTGGTACTTGTGGAGCTGGATTGCAATGAGTAGGATTTTGTACTGGCTCTTGTAGCCTTGGTTTGCTCCTAATCCTTCTAGCAGTGATGTCGCTAGTGCTACGACACTTTGCTCTGCTGCTATGTTGTCTAACAGTCACTTCATGAGAAGCTCGCTCAGCGTTAAGTCTCCTTCCAAGGCTCTCTCGTGATCAATTCAGTTTCTACGGGCTAGGTTCAACACTCGTTGTACCTCGCGCAATTCTATGCTTTGCCTTTGGCTCCTATCCTACTGATCTCTGTTGTACTCTACTATGCTTTGCAGTGCCTTGTGGGCTAGCTTCCTCTCCTCTTCTAAGTCTGCGATGATGGCATCTATTGTTCTGCTACGGTGCTCATACCGAGCGTGCGCATCGTAGCTACTAACCAGCTGTTGAATCACCTCTAGGAAGACTCCTAAGTTGAATTCCTCGTTCGGCTTGCGGTCTAGATTTTCTTTTGCTATCGTTGCGTGTTCTCATACTCCACCAAGCTATCGATCAGGTTAAGTTTGTCAAATCCACCTCTTTGGCACCGCTTGCTTGGTCCTACTCCGTGTGTCAATTGTGTGTCTATGTCTTTGGGTCTTCTCCTATTGGTGGGTTCCTTGAGTTGTTTATCTGAGTGAGTTCCTTGATTTATTAAATACAATCCTCAATTTATCTCCTCTCAGTGTGTGTGTTCCTTCCCGTGCACTTTTGCTCAATCAGGCTTTCAGTTTTCCTTAAGTATACTTCAAGTGTCGAAATTCAAGGTGAGTGTGGCAAACAATATTTAAGCGTCTTACGCACTCTCGCTTCGTTTTGGGCCTGATAGGCTTGTCGATCAATTCTCTGGATGTCTTGACATGGTTTCGAGTTTTCCTGCTACATTGCCTTGTCATTCTTTGCCCAGTCAGGGTTTATGGCTCAGCGGGTTGTCTCTAGGACTCTACGTCTCGCGACAGTCTACGCAAAGCTGCTAAGCAACTGCACCTTACGATTTTGCCTATTCCTTGCACCAAAATCAAGTTCTGAGTGTCATGAGGACTCGCGACAGGTTGTGCGGCTGAGCTCTAGCTGGGTCTGGTCAAATTTCTAGAAATTTTGGAAAAGTCCACAACTTGTCCTAATTGCAGAGGCCGAGTGGGTGACTCGGACGGGCCGAGGGCCGAATGGACGACTCAAACAGGGTGGACTCGGATGGGCTGAGGTGCTGACTTGGACAGGCTAAAAAGGTCCAATCGGACGGGCCGAGGGAGTCTATGCGGATGGGCCAAGGGAGTCTACTCGGACGGGCCGAGGCACAAGGACTGAGGGCCGTCTGAGAGCCAAGGTTTGCGTGGGTCGAGGACCAAATTAGGTCGCTCGGATGGGCCTAGGGCCAAGCGAGATGGTTGGCCGAGGGCCAAGTTTGTAAGTGGGGCTGAGTGATGTCACTCGGACGGGCCGAGTAGGGTTTTGGGCCAAGTCAACTGAAAGACAAAGGGCCGAGGGCTGATTCTACTGGGACTCGGCCCAGAAATCAGCCGCTCGAACAGGTCGAGTTGTACGCAATGAGGCAGCGTTGAGGCAATTTTGATCAAAAGTGACGATTTAGCTAATCATTTCACACACAACCTTCCAAAGCACAACTAGGGTGCAAGGGGAAGTGATTGATATACCTGAAGCGATCGATAGGCTAGCGACAAGATCAAATCGATTCTCCACGGGCTCTGTGTGTGTGTGTGTGTGTGTGTGTGTGTGTGTGTGTGTGTGTGTGTGTGTGTGTGTGCAAGGGTTGCAAATGAGCTCTTCCTTGGCCTCTTGGCTCTTAAACCCCTTCTCGGGTAAGGTTTGGACACTCCCAATCACTCACTTATCGACATTAAGAATCCCAAGCAATCTTTTTGCCATTTTTTGCATGATTTGTGCCCTATCTTGCCTTGTTTTGCAACGGTAAACCTACTCTTTTTGGATTCGATTTTCTAATCTTAACCTACGCTAAATGCAACAAGAATCAAACGCAAAAAATTGAAATGATTTTTCCATGTTTTCCAATCATCAAACAAACAAAATAACCAAAAATACTTACTTGTTTCGAAGATCAAAAAATCCAACTTCCTACCTATCTCAAGTTCTGGTTCGGGGATGAATTCAATGCTCAATATGAGGCGCGCAAGTGCTCAAGCTTGAATCCGTTGGTCCCGGTAATGGAATCAAAATGTAGAGGGAGCTCACGCTCAACCGGCAAGACCCATGGACCGCTTATTGTTTCAAGTGTTTCAAGCGAGCTCTAATGGCTATCTCTCACCTAGCCAATGCGCCGTCGATCCTACAAGTGTGGTGAGCTTACCTTGATGCCGAAATGGGTTGCCTCCTCTCTCGCACATGCCAGTCGCTCCACGATCCTAGATGCTAGCTCAAGCATCCTTAAGCCTCCTCCATCTCCAAGCTCCATCCACCATAGCCGCACACGCGAGAAAAGAGAAGAGAAGAGAAGAAAAGAAAAGAAGAGGAGATGGTGAAGAGCTTCACCCTCTTGATCCCTCACTCCCACATACTCACTCCCTCACACTCTCACACTCCCTCTCTCAAGAGCACACACAAGCAAGGAGAAGAGAAGAAGAGAAGAAGAGAAGAAGAAGAAGAGAAATCTTGTTAGCCACACATCAAAAGAATGAGCTTCCATTTACTTTTTGAACTTTATATACAAGCCCTAAAATCCCATGGACACCCATCCCTCTTTTACATGACCAGCCATTGTGGCAAGGTCCTTTCTCTATTTCCCTCTTCTAGCCTTATGCCTCTAGCCTACACCCGTCTAATATTTTACAATTGGCACAGGAGGGAGTCTGGCGCTCTTTTACAAGAGTTTTTAGAGCTTTTTGAGGTGCCTTTCATTTAAAATTGTGCTTTTTGCCCCAGCTTATCTTTAGAGGCCACCTGCATACCTTTTCTCTTTTTCCATCTTTTTTCCACTTTTTTCTTCATTTCTCTGCCATCTCAACTTGGGGTTAACAGTAAGTATTTCGGGTTATTTTGCTGGTTTGATGATCGAAAAAGATGGAGAAATCATTTCAGTTTTTTGCCTTCGACCGTTATGCATTTAAAGTAGGATAGGCTTAGTAAACCAGATAGGAAAAGTGTAGGGTTTGTTGCTGAAGAACAGGGTAAAACAGGGCACAAGTCATGCAAAAATGGGAAAAAAAGAGTGCTTGGGATGTTAATGTTGGCAAGTGAGTGATTGGGGACACCAAAACCTTACCTGACAAGGGATTTAAGAGCCAAGGGGGATTGTGAAGAGCTCATTTCATGCCCTGACATTGAGAGAGAGTGAGAGTGTGTTTCCAGCATTGATTCGATTTGATCTTGCCATTGAGGAGCTCTCCTCGCGATTCAGGTACGTCAGGACCTCTCTGCTATGTATTTTTTGTGATTTGGAAGGCGTCGTGCTCGATGGTTGTGAGGATCATTAGATTTGACGGAAATCATTCCCGACGCAGTCGTTGTCCACACGGTTCAGCCCATCCAAGTGTCGGTGATTCTAGGCCGAGTCCCAGAATCGGCCCTGGGACCACTCGGCCAATCGAGTTGCCTCGGACCATCCGACCATTCGGTCTACTACATTCGGACAGCTTTCACTCGGCTCGTCCAAGTGAAGCATTCGGACCAACTTTGAAATTCGGCCCTCGGTCCTGCCCACTTGGCCCAACCCCACTCGAACAAGTTGACATTCGGCCTGGCCAAATTCACCACTCGGTCCACTTGACTCGGCCCACCTGACTCAGCCCCTCGGCCCTCGAACCACTCAGCCTACAACACCAATGGGCCCTCGGCCCTCTTAACTTGGCCCTCGGCCCTCTTAACTTGGCCCTCGGCCCTCGGTCCATTCAGGCTAGTTACCATTCGGCCCTCGGCCCATCCAAGTGAATTCACTCCACCTACAACCCCATTCGACCCTCGGCCCTCTTAACTCGGCCCTCAGCCCTCGGCCCATTCGAGCTAGTTACTATTCGGCCCTCGGCCCGCATCCAAGTGAATTCACTTGGCCTACAACTCCATTTGGCCCTCGGCCCATTTGAGTGACACACTCAGCCCCTACAACTTGGATGAATACTAGGCAACATAAAACAAAGTGAGAGGGGGCGTAAGCCATTTAGACACTTATTTTTCACACTCACCCTGAATTTCTACACCTGAAGTACACTTAAGGACAACAGAAAGCCTGATTGAGCACAAGTGCACGAGAAAGAACACACACATTGAGGAGAGGTAAATTGAGGATTGGAGCAATAAGTCAAGGAACTCACTCAAATAAACACCTCAAGGAACCCACCAATAGGAGAAAATCCCAAGACATAAACGGACAACCAAGGTACAGAGTAGGACCAAGCAAGCAGCACTAGAGAAGTGGATCTCACCAGCTTGTGCAACCTGATCGACAGCTTGGTGGAGCACGAGAACGCGATCATGTTAAAGGAAATCTCAGACTGCAGGTCGAACGAGGAACTCGACTTAGGAGTTTTTCCAGAGGCGATTCAGCCAACTGGTAAGCGACTACGATGTGCATGCTCAATATGAGCACTATGGTAGAACAGCAGAAGCCATCATAATAGACTTGGAGGAGGAACGGAAGCTAGCCCACGAGGCACTGCAAGGAATAGTGAAATACAACCAAGACTAGCATGCTAGGAGCTTAAGGCAAAACACAAAATTGTGCAAGGTATAGCGGATGTTGAACTTGGCAGGTGAAAATCAGACCGATCACGAGAGAGCCCTGGAAGGAGACTTGACATTGAGTGAGCTTCTCATGAAGCGATTGCTCGATAACACGTAGCAAAGCAAAGTGCTGTACCACTAGTGATATCATTACTAATAGGATTAGAAACAAACCAAGGCTCTAAGGGCCAGTCTAGAATCCCAATCGTTGCAAAGCAACTCGACAATTACCAACCCCACAATGACCCATACAGCTTTGTAGAGCAATTGGAGTAAGTCTGCGAAGCCAACAGCCTCACCGACTTGACTCAACGCTCTCAAGCATTGGGGCTTTGCTTAGGCGACAAGGGTCAGACTTGATACACAAGTCTAGATGCCGGAGAACAAGTAGATTTTAACGGCCTCAAAGACCTCTTCATCAAGAGGTTCTCTGAGCCCGGATACTCTGACAATCTACTAGTGAGACTGATGAATGTCAAGCAGAAGGAGAAAGAGGACATTCGCGATTATGTCACCCATGTAAGGAGCCTCTTCAAGAGAATCCTCGTGGGTGAATGGCCTACCGAGAGAGTGGTATCCACCGTATCTATCAGTGGAATACAAAGCGAGGAGCTGTATAAGACCTTGGCAGGTAATTTGAGCTTGTAACGGGACTCAATAGCTAGGGTGTTTGAAGAGACCATTCGAGTGGATGACCAGCTAAATGAGCAGAGCTCTAGGAGCTCAAATTCAGAAGAAACCAACTTGCAAAGTTTGGAGAGAGCTTCAGCCTCTAGCGAATGATTAGGTCCAACAGCCCAGGACAAGGAAAAGGGCTCTGAGACAAACCAAGACTTGACTGAGGTGAAAATGGAGATAGCCAAACTGCAGGATATGTTGAGACAACCAATGTGCCGCAACATACAATGCGTGTATTGTGGCGAAAGCCACTTGCCGACCGAGTGTCAAGACCCAAGTCACGACCTTGTGTTAATTGTGGTAGATTTGGTCACAACGTTGCGCATTGCAGATTACCAAGAAGACTCCCTTATGCACAACCCTACGGCCAGCCATATCTAGCGAGTAGACCCCAACAATTTTTTGGAAGGGCGGTCCCATTGGCCCTTCCTGCACCTAACAATGTTAAACCAGATGTTCCTAGAATGGACATAAGTTCTATAGGTATACCAAGACCACTTGGTCCCTACGTGACTCATCCACCAATTGACGTGCCAGTCCACTATGTGGTGGAGCCAAATGAGGAAGAGACTTATGTATACCCATACGTCTCGCACGACGATGAGGGCAATGCAGCCCTTATGACTATCGGCGAATGTTGATGATGGTGTTAGGAAGAGGCTGAGGTAGAGGCCTAGGAGGGCAGATACAAGATCCAATCATATGTTGGATTTGCGGTCATCCAGGGCACGTCTCATAACGTTGCCCTGAATCGGAGCAACCAAATAGAGATAAGGCAGACCTAAGATGCCCAGAGTGCGGAATCACTCACCTCTTCATTGATTGTCCCAAGCAAAAACAATCCTCGAGTTCAGCCAGCGTGCCATTTGTCCCATTGGGGCTGTTCGACATCGAGAATCTCAATGGGGAGGCCACACCTATCCCATTGCATGTCATGACCCGAGCACAGACAAAGTAGGTCGGCATATCATTGCCAGGTCTAAGCAAACCCCGATGCAGCCTTGATCGGAAAGAAGAGCCGTATAGACAGAGAAAGAAGAAACCCAAAGCTAAGATCATGCTGAAAACTGAGACTGCCACCACTCTGCCTATTGGAAAGAAGGTTACTAATGCAGAGGCAGAAACCTCAGTCCCTAAGACGGCCGAAAAGGGAAGTGCAAGGGTAGGGGAGTACCCACATCCTAAGCGCCAACTAGAGGCTTTCAAGAAAGTGAAGGAATGGGTAAGAGAGGCGCAATAGCACCTAAAAGATGCAGAGCCCATCCTAAAGGACGAGATCGAAGATCTCTCCAGCATAAGCACGCCAATCTCACCCCCTCGATCGAAAGCAAGAGATGAAATTGCACCGCAAGCGGTACCGCTTAGGCAAACCCTCGATGCTACAGGCCAGCAAATCAGTCACGGCCATTGGCCAGGACAATCCAGAATAGGAGAAAGACGAGCAGTCTCAATGACCTCCTTACCACACTGGTGACCACCCCTGTGACGCTGAGCCTGGGAGACCTGCTTAGGTCACATTCCACCCTATGGCAAGACCTGAAGCAGTGGATTGAAGGATCACGAGAGAGAGTTGCCGTAGACCTACACGACCATGATGCAGAGACACAAATACCAACCCTGAAACTGCACTCTATGCCTAAGTCCTTGCACATCAATGCTTTCTAGGAAGGCACCGAGACGCATGCGGTCCTACCTGTCTTAGCCATGGGTGACACAACTCGAAAGGGGATTGTAGACACAGGAGCAGGGGTTAGTGTATTGAGCCACACAGTGCTTCAAACGTGGGAAAACCCGCTTGTGAAGACCGCCAGGTTCAATGTCACACTAGCAAACAATATGAAAGTGAAACCATTCGGGGTACTTAAAAATTGCCTGATGAAGATCGCAGGTGTCCAGTTCTCAATCGACTTTATAATCATGAAGGGAGTGGACTACAACATCCTATTAGGCCGACCCTAGATGCGCAATGCCAGAGTCATTGAGGATTCGGGTAACAGCTTAATCTTCCTGGGCAATAAAACAGAAGCTGTGAGGGTAGATATGGACACGTGGAAAACCTCACGAGTCGACTTGAATGCTATCTCCGCGATGCTTAAGGGTAACGTTCAGGTCAAGAAGCCCTATGGGCCCTTGACCAAGTATATCCCATGCCCAGAGGATGAGCGAGACTAGATGCATGTCCTTGCTACGATTGATGTGCCATTCTCAGATCATGAGGCATACGAACAAGCCATCCAGACAGTTGGCAAGACAACAAACACACCCTCCACACCAATCTGTATGATGGCAGGAACCCTTTGTGGGCAACCTAATCATGTCACATTCGAAGTGCCAATGCTGGCAATCCAGCAGTAAACTTCAAGCCACTCCAAGCTGCTAGATGGACCTTGGTGGCAATCTAACCAAATCAGGTGCGGCACCAGTGCTTAGAACAGAGCCACCCTTTGAACTGCGACTACCAGGAGAAACCACCTCTTTTAGCGAAAACGGTGAGTTCAATTCTGAGTCGGAAGTGAGCTCAAATAGCGACCCGGAGATACCTCGACCACCCAAGACCAAACGCACCAAGGGGGGCCTACCCGTCCACCTGAGGCGCATACGGTTGAAGGAAGATAGGGAAAAACAGCCTAGGGACACACACAACGGAGGAGCAAAGAAAGCCATAGGATCTCCCAAGGAGATTTACAAAGTTCAAGAAGGGTGGCAGGGTAGTAATCTTGTTGGGTGCCAAACGCCAAGGACAAATGAGTGAACCCATCGAGGTACCAGCCAAGGTCAAGGAGGTGGACCTAGCATAGGAAGGGGAGGCACCCCGACCGGTCTTAATTGCCGATGACTTGACTGAGGAAGAGGAGACAAGTCTTGTTGCTCTCTTGCGAGAGTATGTAGATGTGTTTGCTTGGTCGCTGGAGGAGCTTAAGGGGGTGGATCCGAGTGTAGTGACCCATAACATACCCATGACACCAGACGCAACACCAGTCAAGCAGCAACCATACCCGATGAATCCAAAACACGCTCATGCAGTCAAAGAAGAGATTGACAAGTTGATGACAATGTCTACTCATTTGAGCTAGTTCCATGCTATTCTCAAGAACTTGACTTCGCAGGGTATTATATTTAATGATGAGGTTACTCCATTGGTTTTGCTTGGGACTCTAAGTGAGTCATGGAATGTATTGTGCACTACCTTATGTACTCCTGCTACTATTTTGAACTTGCCTAATGTAGAGAATGCTCTTCTATAGGAAGAGATCAACCGTAAGAACTTGGATACCTCTCGTGTGTCGCATGCTTTAACTATTAGAGGCAGAGATGGTAATGGCAAGAATGACTATGGGAATGGCCGTGATAGAGACTCGCAGAAGTCTAGGTCTAAGTCACATGGTAAGTCGCACAGCAAGTCTCGTGGGAGAAATGCTAATGTGACATGTCATCATTGCGACAAAAAGGGTCATATACGCCCACATTGTCATGAGTTGTGCAATGAGAAGTGCAAAGAGAAGGGAAACGACAAAGAACAGGAAAAGTCCTCTGATCACAGCATTATGCCTGTGAAATCCAATGTGAAAATCGAGGAGATAAATGTCGTGTAGACTGATGACTCCGATGAGGAGTACATACTTGCACCTAGTTCTTGTGATGCTATGTCATTGGCCAATGTTCACTCTATGTATGCATAGTATTGACTTTTGGATTCCGGTGCTTCATTTCAAGTTACACCATGCCGTGAGTGGTTCCACTCCTACCACACTATCTCTAGTTCAGTTCACATGGGTGATGATAGGTCATTTTCTATAGTTGGCATTGGGGATGTACGGCTGCATTTCTCTACTGGCAGTACTTTTTAGTTACAGGATGCATGTCATGTACATGTGCTTACACGCAATCTTATGTTTGCAGAGTAGCTTGATGATGTTGGGTTTCATGTTTCATTTGGGGATTCTGCCTGGAACATCACCAGTGGCATACTTGTGCTTGCTAGAGGTACCAAAGCTAGTAGCCTCTATCCTCTTGTAGTTGATGGGTCCTCTGTTGACCATGTTTTGTCAGTGGGTTCCATCCCACATGTATCTCTTTGGCATTGCCCGTTTAGACCATATGTCCTTGAAGGGAATGAAAATGCTTTCTGGTTTGCAGTACTTATCGCCCCTTGACTATGCATGTTTTGATTCATGTGAGCATTGTCTTTATGGAAGACAGACTAGGAATACACATAAGAAGTTTGGTAGGACACACATGAGTGAGCCCTTGGCATTTGTACATTTGGATGTATGTGGGCCCATGCCCTGCCAGCCTATGTGTAGTGCAAAGTATTTTGTCACGTTCATCGCGTAAAGTTTAGGCTTACCCCATTAAGCTTAAGTCCGATGTCTTAGCTGTATTTCAAAGATGGCTTGCATTTGTTGAAAACCGGACTGGGCATAGGTTGAAATGCCTTAGGATTGGCAATGGGGGAGAATATGTGTCACGTGCTTTTAAGCAACTATGTGACGAGAGGGGTATTAAGCGTCAATTGACTGCCCCCAAGAATGGTTTGGCTAAGAAAATAAATAGAACCATCCAAGAGCGTGTACGCAATATGCTTAGCCATGTAGGCTTACCATAGAGTTTTTGGGCTGAGGCAATCAATACAACTGTGCATGTCATAAATAGATCACCTTCTAGTGGTTTGGATTTCTAGGTTGCAGAGGAGGTATGGACTGGGAAACCTCCATCTTATGCACATCTACGTGTCTTTGGATGTGAGGCATTCTACCATGTGCCCAAAGACAAGCGTACTAAGTTGGATCCTAAGAGTGTCAAATGCATTTTCCTTGGCTATGGGGATGCAAACAAGATAGGTTACCGCCTCTGGGATCCACAAGCACGGAAAGTCATTCGCGGCCATAATGTAGTCTTCCATGAAGACAAGATGCATAGGTAGCCTGAGAAGGTGGTAGAGATACGCAGGGTTATATTCCAGGAGGAGCCACGTGCTCCTGCATAACCAGTTGGACAGCCTGCAGCAGCAGTTGATACACATGGCCAGGGTGTTGGACTGGCCCCAAAACCTACCGTGAGACGGGTCTACTAGAGATAGACGTCCACCTAATAGATTTGAGCCATTGATGCATTATGTCTTGGTTACAGATGCAGGAGAGTCTCTCACCTATGATGAGGCTATGCACATGCGTGACAGTCACTCCTAGGAGAGGGCTATGCAGTCTGAGATAGACTCCCTGCACAAGAATATGACTTGGGATTTGGTTGCACTACCTCAGGGTAAGAAGGCTTTGCCATGCAAATGGGTGTACAAGCTGAAAAGTATCCCTGGAAACCCCAAGCCGGCTTATAAGGCAAGACTTGTCACTAAGGGTTTTAAACAGGAGCATGGAGTTGACTTTGATGAAGTCTTTTCTCCTATGGTCAAGATGACCACCCTACACTTGGTTTTGGCCTTAGTCGCACAGCTTGACTTGGACTTGTACCATATGGATGTTAAGACTGCATTCTTGCATGGGGATTTGCATGATGAGATATACATGGAGCAGCCTAAGGGCTTTGCAAAACCTGGCAGGGAACACCTAGTGTGCAAGTGGAAGAAAAGTCTTTATGGCTTGAAGCAGGCACCGAGGGAGTGGTATCATAATTTTGATGCCTTTATGCAGTCACAAGGCTATAGCATAAGGGCTATGGATCTGTGTCTTTACATGAAGAAAGCCCATGATGGCTCATTGCTTATTTTGGTACTTTATGCGGATGATATGATGATAGCAAGGAAAGCTCATGATGAGTTGGATGCTCTCAAATCTCAGCTGAAGAAGAGCTTTGAGATAAAGGATTTGGGACAGGCCTCTCACATTCTTGGCATGTGCATTAACCGCGACAAGCATCAAGGACTACTCTATCTCTCATAGAGAGAGTACATTCATAAAGTCCTTGAGCATTTCCACATGCAGGACGTAAAGCCTATTGGCTATCCATTACCTTCTTATGTGAAGGTTTCACAAGCCAATTGTCCGCAAACAAATGAGCAGAGGGCTGAGATAGTCAAGATCCCTTATGCATCAGTCGTGGGTAGTTTGATGTATACCATGATAGCCACTCATCCAGATATTTCCTTTGCAATTGGTATTGTGACATGCTATATAGCTACACCTGGCAAAAAGCATTGGGATGTCGTAAAGGGTATCATGAGATACGTAAAGGGCATAGCAAATATGTGTATTTATTATGGCAACCAAGATACATGAGTTATGGGCTACACAGACTCTGATTATATAGGACATGCAGATAGTAATAAGTCCACTTTTGGCTATGTCTTTACCTATGTTGGAGGTTTTGTTTCTTAGATGTCCAGGGTTCAGAAGTGTACGACTCTCTCTACCACTGAGGCCGAGTATGTTGCGGCCACTGAGGCTTGCAAGGAAGCCATATGGTTGAACCATTTGGTTCATGACCTTGGGATTGATATTATATCTACGCTGCATTCAGATTCTATGAGTGCTATTCAGCTAGCCAAGAATCCGATCTTCCATGCGAAGATGAAACACATTGAGGTGAGGTATCACTTCATATGTGGGGTCATGGAGGACAAGTCTGTTGACCTTGTCAAGATCTCCACTGATGAAAATCCTGTAGATCTACTCACGAAAAACCTCACTACTAATTGCTTTGCCTTCCTCAGGAGATTGATGGGCGTTGGATGAGATGATGTTTTTCCTCATCCTGTTGTACATGTGTATATTGTATTGTCTTTTCTTTTTCTTTTCACTCCTCACTAGGGCAAATTCATCTTTAAGCGGGAGGTTGTTGGGGGTAAAGGTGCCTCTGCCTAGCCACTTGTGTATTACTACACTGACAGTACCTGCCACTACACACTGCAAGTGGCAGGCGCCCATCACCATCACTTTATTCGTTATTCTTTTAGTGATAGTTTGAATAAAGGAAGGCCCGATCACACATTGTGATTGTTGGAGTTCCCATCTGTGTCTCTCTCTTCTTGCTCTTGCTCTCCACCATAGTTCACTTCCAAGCAAGCTTCAATCCTTCTCATCTTTCACTCATGACATCTTTAAGCATTAGAAGTTGTAGTAAGGCACTCTAGAAATGCTCAATGTATTGTGGAATGGATTCACGATCTCTTTATTGCAGAAGATCCCACTGCTTGATAGCTTTTTCACGGAATTGAGGTGGAAGGAAATTCTACAAAAATTTCTTTTGAAAGGCCTCCCAAGTAGAGGGACAATCAACACCCTTGCGGACAACAGTCCACCATAATGATGCTATGTCTATTAAATGGTTAGTGATGCATTTAAGTTTATCTTTTTCAGCATATTGCTCTTTATGGAAATAATCATCAAACTGACTAATGAAAGTGATAATAATTTTTCCGTCACGTTACCCATTAAAAGTATGGAATTTGAAATTTCTTTTACTTATCTTGGCTTCTTTCCTGAGAGACTATGCTTCGAGTATCACATCAATCGTACGTCAAATAACATCTTCAGGTTGTGCTCCATCTTGATCAACAGTGGATCGTTGAAGTGTTGCCAGTTGTGCTTGCAATTTTTGGCGTGCTCTTCACTCTTCTTGAAGTTGTATCATAATTAAGTCCAATTTTTGCTCCATAGTTGGCTCTAGCAAATCATCTTTGGCCATAAAATCTTCCATGTTTTGATCGGACATCCTGTAAAAATCTCAAACAACCTCACACGCTCGAAATATCGTTAGAAGGATGAGCGTAGCTCAATTTTGGGTTCACAAGGCTTGCTTTTTTTAAAATGGCTTTTGATCTTGCTTCTTTTGCGGGTACGATAATTTATGATGGTCTTCTTCCAAATGAATAATTCTTCTGTATAGACTACGTGTGACTGTCTTCTTGTTGGAAATCAACTCTGCCAAAGTGTAGGTGTGAACAAAGGCTTGCTAGAGTTTTCAAAATCGGTTCGGGAATAGCTCGGTGTGAACACCCGCTATGGAGGAGGTTTAAGATTGAAATTTTAAGCCTTTGTGTAAAGCTTAGAACTTTAAGCTTTAGGAAAGCTTAATGACTTTAAGCTTTGTAAATAATAGCTCTAATGAATCATTAGCAATGTGTAGGACGAGAGGACGTCATGATCAAAGTCGGCACCATTGAGAACATGCCGCTGCCTCTTTCGACGTTGAATTTTGAAAAAGTTTAAGCTTTTCTTAAGATTTTTAAGCTTATTAAGCTCCAAACTAATTAAATTTTTCTTCTCTGCTTCTCTATCACAAAAGATTTACAAAGAATCTTTAGAGGTGGTCCTTCGTCTCCTCGGAGAGGTCCTTCATGATCTGACAGCATATTAGAGGGTTCTTCACCACCAGGAACACGCTAATATTGACGGTTCATCATGAGACAGCCTGTAGAGCACATTCATTCCAGGAGCTTCGTCTTCCCGCGAGATGGGAAGTGATTGGAAGCCCTTGATCTCAGCTTCACTTTGATACCACTGGTATGCAAATCAGATGTTGTATCCACACGTAGTGAACTTTGAAAGGTCCCCAAGAACAAAGAACTTTACAAAAGCTCATGAAGCAAGAAGAGAGGTTTGCACGACACGAGACAAAAAGACAAATTGGGTACAATCTCCCCCCATGCCTTGTGTGAGCACTTCACAAGGCATGTATTTATAAATTTATTAATCTCCAAGCTTAAAAATAGCCCAATTTACAATTAGCATGCTTTTGGCTTTTGTGTTTGCTTTTGCCCAAATAAAGAATAAAGTGTTTAGGCATCCAGAAAGTTGGGTTGTGCCCAAATACAATGTCCAATAATGAAATATTTAAATCGAGCGCCTATGCGCATACAAAATAATAAATGTTTGTCAAGTGCTTTAATTGATAAGCGTGCCTAAATAAATATTGATGCCACACCTTTAGTGATAAGACACACACCCATAAAAAATAATAATTATTCTAGGTAATCTAAATACATGCCATGCAGTCTTCAGCTACAAAATAAATAAATAGGTTGGAACTCTGTTCTAACCTTAATTTAATACGAGTATACTCTAAACTCATAAACGTCTATTAATTTAAATATGTATTTTGTAAAATCACCCGCTGTGGAATCACCCACATGCACATTAAATTAATCTGATGCCCAAAAAGGAGAGGCGTCCTTGTCAACTTCTCGCACAAGGAATCCACCTTGTGTATGAGCCCTGGCAAATACATGTAGTTTTATGGAATCCACCGTAAAACCTCATGAAATCCAGAGTGGAATATGCCTCTAGTTTTACGGAATCCACCGAAAAACCTCATGAAATCCATTGTGGAATATGCCTCCTGGCATCAGTGTGTGATTACCTCATTTATGAAGTGCATGGCTTGGTCACATACAATTTTAATGGAGCAACTGAATCATGAGATCACCTACTCCCATAAGAAATTTGCTATTGTTCGCACATCATTCTTTCACATGGCTCTAGCCTTAACCCCCTTGGTTAGATATTTAGTAGTAATAATAATGTACCTTGCTTGTGAATATTGAGCTACGGGACTTATAGGCCTAACAAGTCTATTCTCTACTTCTCAAAGGGTTGTCATGTGATTACTAATGTTAGCTCCATCTTGCTCTTTCCGACAATAACTTTGGTATGCTGACATTCATCACAATATTTTGCAAACCTTATGGGATCACAAAATAGAGTTGGCCATCACAAAACTGAGACGATAAGATCTTTTGAGCCATGGAGTCTCCATCAAAATGACCCCCTAGCAATTCTTATCTGCACTTTAGCCAAGACTTCAAGCATTTCCTACTCTCGAATGCAATGCCTCATTAGCTAGCCTAACTGATACAACTAATCAGTCGATAGGGTTGCACTTTGATTATGAGCCATCAAAGTCGAGCCTTTTCTATTGGGTGGTCAGGTACTCCATTTTCTAAGACCTAAACATTGTCATCAACCCAATAGGGAGTGAGGTCCGATTTAAAGAGCTCCTCTATTATAGAAATTTTAAACAAATGTACATTAGGAAGGTTATCCACAACACATTTTTATGTTAACCCACCATTGAGTATCTAAGACAAATGATTGCCCATGTAATGTTGCTTCCCTTTTCACACTGCTACTTAGAAGTTAAATTCAAGTAGAAGTAGCAACCATCAAATTATGGGGCCAATAGCACATGGCTTATTTACAAGGTACAATAGAGCGTAGTGGTCCATGAAGAAGGTGAATGACATTGCCAGTAATAATAATGAAATTTATTCACAGCAAACACATTGCCAATCCTTCCCTCTTAGTTGTAGAATAATTTATTTCAATGTCTGTGAGCTAGTGGCTAGCAAATCTTACCAGATATTCCAAATTGTGCTCTCTAGGTTGGCATGACATTGTTCCCATGACAAACTTTCAGCCGTCACATGGAAGCTCATGTTCCAATCTAGGACTTGTAGAATTGATACAACTATCCAAGCCTTTTTTTAATGTTTCATAGCCATGTTGCCATTCATTGGTCCACATGAAAACAATCAATTGCCTCTAAGTGATTGCCAAAGAACATTATTCCATTGCCCTAGCCCTTGATTACACAAGCATTTCACCTCCAAGGTTGGCCTAGTAGGGTATCATAGTCCACTCCCTTCATGACAATGAAGTTTATGGAGAAGTGGATTCTTGTGATTTTGATTCGCCAATCCTTTAGAACTCTGAATGGCTTGACTTTTGTTCCATCGGCTAGTGTAACATTAAAGCTTGTTATTTCTACAAGCGGGCTTCCCTGTTGAGAGTTATGCAGTCACACCCATGTGATAGCCTCTTTGTATGGAGCAATAGGGCAATAATTAAATATTCTACTAGAGGAGATGCCTGAAATACAAGATGCCTAAATCCCATAAGCACAGTGGAGAGAAAGGGAACCATCATGAGTCTATAAAGTGATGTACCTTCTTATCATTCAATGATGGAATACTATTGTACTTTGTCATTTTAGTCATACTCAGCATCATGCTCAAGATTGTTTTTATGAGTCCAAGCTTCCATCTTGGAACCTAATTCACTTGAGTAATAGTTGGTCTCTCTAATCTATGTCATCATGAACATTGTCTTTGTGTTCCATCCGCCATAGCCATGCTCAAATCCATGCATTTCAACACGGTATTAGAGCCATGGTGAGCATGGAGACTTACCTCGAATCATCTCCCTTCTCTACTCTCTTAGCTCCTCTTCACTTTTGGTCAGCTCATTGTTAGTTTATGACCTTGGTTTCCACCTCTGTTTCCACTTGATCCTCCACCATGGCAGCCATAGCCAGCAGGACATACCTCACTTAGAGCTTCTAGATCCATGTCATCTAGATTGCAGCTAACTTCATTGTTCAGATAGTCATCAATAGTGGAGTCTCTACATTGCAACACGCTCTTTCTTGTATAGTTACCTATCATTGAAGTAGGCTGAATATTGCAGCTGTTGTTTGCTTAGCTATGGCACTAACATTACGCAAATCTCATCATGCCAGTCTTGTGGTACTCTCCTATCGGCCGCTGCCAGCGTAATCATGATGAACACAGATATATATGAAATAGAGGCCTTTTGCTTAGCCGATTTTTCTTGTTAACTCCTTTTTTCATTCGACCTCTACCCTCCCAGATTAAGGTCAAGCAGTCAGAATTTGCTTCATCATAAATACCAAAGGCAATAAAGCTGAGTAAGGTGCCAATAAACTCTTCACCAGCTCAGCTATTCCACTCTCCACCTACATCGAGCACGCACTAATCACCTCAGATTTCTTCCTGATCAATACCCTCTATCTCCCTCCCGCAAGTCAGGAGCACCCCCTATTGTTGAAACCCCCTAGCCATAGAGACAGCCGAGACGGCCTCCGTCCAGGAACCTCCCAAGCACTCCTTTCTTAGTACCAAGTACAATAGAAGGTGCAAGATTAGAAATTGGCAACCTTTTAGATGATGGGATTGTAAAAGAGCACAGTGTTGAAACAAGGGCAAAAGATGGGGATGCTAAGAGATCTGGGTCAGCTAATAATATGGTCAGCATGGCAGAACATGCTGATGCTAGTTACGAAAAATTGATTATCACAAAAGAGACCTCACAACCTTATGCATCCCCACGAATGTGGACAAGGAAAGAAACCACCCACACTAGCCTGTTTATGTGTCCCTTTTGGTTCCTTGCATAGTTCACATTCAATTTATCTCTCAAGTACAAAACTGTAATCTCCAACACGATCTTAAGTTCAACTTCCAGTCTGTTCACGTTCCTCAGGTCCCTGAAATTTCTGCAAGAGAAGTTCACATGGGTAAAGCTATGGAATATGCTTCTTTGTATGGCAAGGACAATAGTTGTGAGCTTGTCAGATTTGGAGGCAGGTAGTAGTAGAGTTATTAATCCAGCACGGGGTGACTTACTCTGCCTTATATCAGTTGTTTTCTATGCAATAAGACACTTTGGTCTTATTGTTGGAAAAGGAAGAAATGTAGATGCTCATACTAAAGAGAAATCGAAGATCTTATTTGAAGAGTCTGAAGACGTTTTTGCTACCTCAAAGATGATGATACATTTTCTTGAGGGGGACATGGACACAAAGATTAATGCAAGCAAAGTCAATGAAGAAGAAAATCAAAAAGACCAAGAAAAAGAAGACCATGAAGACAAAAACAGTATCAAAGAAAGCAAAGTGAACTACATTAAAGAAGAGGACAAAAAAAGAAGATGTACTATGCCTGCCATGGCATATCTGATGAAGAAAGCACAAGGGCCTATTAGTCCTTGTCTCCACTTTTTTCACTAGAAATTTTTATTGTATGTACTTGCCATTAATGCTCCTATCATATGCCTTGTAAAACTCCTCATGTAGCCTATGCATAACAGTCTCTACACACTTAGTGACACTTTGTAATAGTCCGTGGATGCTATCCATGTTTTTGGTACCACACTTAGCCTTTTCTGCGATAGCCTCTAGATGATCACCATGTTTGTGGCATACCCACACTTAGCAAGGTTCTACTCATGACAACCTTTGTACACTTAGTGCCTTTTTCACGGTTGTGATTGAGGAGGGGTGTTGAGAGTTATGCAATCACACCCATGTGATAGCCTCTTTGTATAGAGCAATAGGGCAAGACTTAAATATTCTACTAGAGGAGATGCCTGAAATACAAGATGCCTAAATCCCATAAGCACAGTGGAGAGAAAGGAAACCATCATGAGCCTATAAAGTGATGTACCTTCTTATCATTCAATGATGGAATACTATTGTACTTTGTCATTTCAGTCATAGTCAGTGTCATACTCAAGATTGTGTTTATGAGTCCAAGATTCCATCTTGGAACCTAATTCACTTGAGTAATAGTTGGTCTCTCTAATCTATGTCATCATGAACATTGTCTTTGTGTTCCATCTGCCATAGCCATGCACAGATCCATGCATTTCAATATTCCCCAACATACAAGACTATATGGCTAAGAACACTAACTATTACCCCTATATCTACAATTCCCTTTCCAATTATATTGCCATACTCAATTATGGATAGAACTACATGTATCTTAGTTCCTTCTCAAAAGGCATTTACTTGTAGGATTCTTGACATAGGGTTTAAGGTTAAGCTGGGTGTATGTATGCTTGAGTCATGACCTTATGTAGTCGTTACTTCTGGTTGCACTGTTTCTTCTACCCATTTCTTTAGAGCTTCCTAAATGTCCCAGGCCTTGCTTCAACAACTATCCTGGTGGCAAGGAGACTAGGGTCGATATCAATGTATCTAATAGGCTATTGCTTGGTTCTCCTTTTTCATATCGTTTGTCATTTTGCCTTCCATGATCTTGACTTAACTAATTTGTAGTGCTATGTTGCTTGGCTCATGAGATGGCATTTGTGGCATTCGATTTCCTCTTGATCCTACTTACATGGGTGAAGCAAGCATGTGCATGCTTGATAGCTCGTGCAACTCATCTTTTAGGATCGACTCATTATCCTAAAGATGCACTTGTGCCTCTCTTAACTTCTAACGTTAACCACTATGTCCACTTGTTGCTTTAGGTTTGGGGTATTCTCTAATTTTTGCACTTTCTTTCTCCTTCAGACATTTCTACTTCCACATAAGAGACTTCTAGCATTGTAGCACTATCAATCTTAAGTGAAAGTTTTGTGTTAGATCACCTATAGATTATGTAAGTAGGTTACTATGCCCATGTACTAAAATGCCAACTTGTTTCACTTAAGCTCTAATAATCACATTTAAGAAATTTATAATAGCATTATCATTGAGTGTCTTGACACTAAAAATTCTAAGTGGTATCGATGGAACAATTATTGTGTTAGTGGAAGTTTTCATCTATGCCAATTTCATATAGGTGTGTGGTCACACTCCTTGAGCTCTAATAATCACATTTAAGGAAATTATAGTAGCATTATCATTGAGTGTACCGACATTGAAAAGTCTCAGTGGTATCAATGGGATAATTATAATGTTAATGGAAGGTTTTCGTCTACAACAATTTTGTATAGGTGTGTGATCACACTTCGAATATCTCAAGTCAGCTTTGCCCTTGTATGGCATGATGATTGGTATTGATATGAAAGTTTCTTTTAAATTATTAGATGCCCTAGTTCCCATGAAGTGGGTATCAATATGCATTGTAGTTTAGTGGGCAAATTTTTTCCACAATTAATGCTATTCACCAAGGCTTTGATGAGTGCATAATTGGAGTATTGCATGCAAGTCATTTGTTGTTAACATTGCATGACATCATCTAGTCTTCCAAGTTTGGAGTGGAAACTTGTCTAGTCATGTTAGTTTCAATGAGGTTCTTCTAAAAGGCCAAGAGATGTGTGCCCATGGGGTGTCGCAAGGAGGTGGTTTGGTTCTCAAGTCTATCTTCGATGCAACTTGGATGAAGTTTTGAGTTTTGGAAGTACCATTTCAATGTCTACCACCATGTGCATAGGGAATTGTGGTTGAAGGCTACTATGTTCCATGAATCGTGTGTGCACTAGAGTAAGAAAGATTATTGATCTCACGACTTTCACAAAAATTCCTCATATGTGATGACTTGAATTTTGTTGCAAGAGGATGATTGTGTTCTATCAATACGATAGGATAAGAATATAGAAATTTTAATGGTATTTTGCACTACTAAGACAAATAGCTCGTGGTTCATAGACACAAATGCCACTATCCCCCATGAACTCATTTGTGGTAATTTTTGTTCAAGGCACTCGATGTGTCTTCGAAAATAGGCCAAGAAAATCTAAAAGTAACTTGACAAAATTGGATTAGGTAAATTTGGAGGGAATTTTGAAATTTGCATAAAATCTAAGAGTTATTTTTGGCAAAATTCCCTTATTCTATACACCCACATAAATATACCTACACAAAGTCTCCTCCTCATCTAGATAAACATTTCTTTTGCAAAAAGATGTAGCACTTATTAATACTTAAAAGACAATAATATGGAGTAAAGATACATAACAAATGTAGTTGGAGTTGAATGCAAATCAACTCAAGTACATACAAGGCCTTTCAAAGGAATGGAAGAGAAAAGCCATGGTGAAGTGTAATCTCATTGGGGTTTTTCTACCTTACAAAGTGAAAAATATGCTATGGCAACCTTGAGTCTAAAGAAATTGCTCCCAAAGCTCCTCTTGATGTTAGGAGTCCACCTTATGGAAACTAGTGACCTTTGAGAGTGAACGATGGATGATAGGAGTCCACCAAAGTGGGACATACACAAGGTTCTCTTTGTGCAATGGGCCTTCGTAATGTGCAACCTTGTGAGGCTACCAATAATCTCGCACAACTCCAATGCTTGTACATTAGCTGAGCTTCCATGCCTACAATTGCACATGAACCATGCTCAATGATGAACTTTGTATAATGCACCTTCACCTCATAGAGTAGGTAGCATCCTTCATTGACTCACCACTAGTAGAAAACACCCTACCTAAGACACCTAAGGATAGGCTCTTCAATATGGAGTGTAAGATCCTCTCAAAACCACGTGTAGCCCACAAGACTATAGATAGTGCTACAAGGCCTCTAGATGCTAAAGTGGGCAATACTCACAATTCCCATCTTTATGCATGTGAGCCAACCAGCTAGCCACCTACTTGATCCCCATGTGTCATTAGCCAAAGGAAATACGAGGCCCTATTTAGTTGCCAACTATCCCATAGGTGTCTCGAGGAAGTGTATCTCAAGGGGTATTTGATGCCATGCTTTGTCCAATGTCTACCACAAGTGAGTGCTAGTCCACATAGCCCTACATCAAAATTCGCTCGATGATCCATGATGTGTAGGCGAAGAAATTCACAGCCTTTTGTGAAACTAACAAGGTAGGCCAACTCCACTCTCGTGGATTCTAGCACATCCAATGCTTGGCCGTCCAATATCCAAATCAACCACGCTTGGATATCTAATCGGGTGATGTATGAGTCAAGCTTTTATGACTTTCCTTGAAGTTAGGTAATACTAAGTCCTAGTGTCCTATCCTTTGCCCAATGATAGCCTACCACCCTTCTATATGGTGAATAATGTGTTTGTGGGGCTCCTTTCACTCTCCTTGCTACATGTACATGGACACCCAACGGTGGAAATTCGATTGCACACAATATAAGTTCTTGGTGGGATTTTTTTATTTTTTGGGCCTAAGAGGTGGGATATCTAATCGGGTGATGTATGAGTCAAGCTTTTATGACTTTCCTTGAAGTCAGGTAATACTAAGTCCTAGTGTCCTATCCTTTGCCCAATGATAGCCTACCACCCTTCTATATGGTGAATAATGTGTTTGTGGGGCTCCTTTCACTCTCCTTGCTACATGTACATGGACACCCAACGGTGGAAATTCGATTGCACACAATATAAGTTCTTGGTGGGATTTTTTTATTTTTTGGGCCTAAGAGGTGGGGGGGGGGGGGCAAGCGATTCCTATGGTATTGCTTGCAACAATATTATATAGCCTACCAAAGCTAAGTTCTCTAAGCTCTCCCCTTCTCTTCATTGTAACTATCCTTCTCTAGTTCCATGAGTCCTCTCTCTCTCTCTCTCTCTCTCTCTGGAGTTCTCCTCTCTTTGTTAGGGCAATCCTCCTTCTTGAGTTAGCATTGTGGTTGGGGCCTAATTTACCTGTTTTCTCCCCTTCCATCCAATTGATTCAATGGTAGACGTTAGAAGTTGAGAGAGATGTTGGATGGCATTGGGCTTGGAGACGAGAGCGCGATATTTTCTCTCTTCATGGCAGTGCCGCCCTTTTTCCTGCTTCATTGATGATGACAAGATAATGATGAAGGGAAGAACGATTTTATAAAATTTTATTAACCTTGTAATTTATAACTTACCCTTCCAACACTTTGCATGGATATCATACATATAAGGACATAAAAGAAAACTAACGTTTTCTTATTGTGAAGCAAATGCAAAAGCTCTCTAGAAAGAGACCTCCTTTTCAATATTGGTTCTATGCTATTTTTAATGACGTTCCTTTAGATAGCAAGATGTGGTAATTAGGATTGCATCCAATATGACACCTTCTCAAGTGTTCTTGTCTTGCCACATATTGAGAGTTCTTCTACTATTGCTAAACTTCTTTAAAAGAAATTTCAATTTGTGCATAGTTTTTCTTGTTCATGTTGATTATTTAAAGTGATGTTTTGGTATTAATAGGGTAAGAAAGGCTAGTACAATGACATGTACTCACTGTTGCTTTGAAATCTATGCGTTAGCTATCAAAACTTTGACAAGTCTTGACTAGTCTCTAAACTTTGAATCCCAAAATGGTTGTCCTTCCTATTTCTGGTATCAAATGACACCTAAAATTTTGGGGAAATATATCAAATATAGCCAAAATATATAGTAAGGTATCAAAAGTACATAGGTTTATATAAATTCATTTTTTTTGTGAGTGAAAATTTACACATATATTATGGTGCTATATGTAGCATGCATAGCTAAGGCTATCCATGAAATATGAATCTTGCATATTATTTGGAATCTCAAAGTTCTTTATAATTTGTGCACACATATATATATGCATGAATGTGTCTACTGTTGCTTTGAAATCTATGCGTTAGCTATCAAAACTTTGACAAGTCTTGACTAGTGTCTAAACTTTGAATCCCAAAATGGTTGTCCTTCCTATTTCTGGTATCAAATGACACCGGTCATGCTACCCTCACATTTGCAAGTTTGGGTTGTAAGGTACCTCATGTGGCCACATGTTGGACCAATCATCATGCCCCATGGGTCATGCTACCCTCACATTTGCAAGTTTGGGTTGTAAGGCACCTCATGTGGCCACATGTTGGACCACAAGACCAACATGTGACTTATTGCTCTCAAACCTACCCTCACATGTTGGACCACAAGTCCACAAGACCAACATGTGACTTATTGCTCTCAAACCTACCCTCACATGTTGGACCACAAGTCCACAAGACCAACATGTGACTTATTGCTCTCAAACCTACCCTCCATGTTGGACCACAAGTCCACAAGACCAACATGTGACTTATTGCTCTCAAACCTACCCACTTGATCACTCAACACTTGAAGCACTCGAAATATTGCAAAAAGGGAGACAGAAGTAAGATGCAAAAAAAATCTACTCTATTCCACATGCAATTTTAAATATGTTGTACGCAACATACAATTTTGTCCATGGCCAAATATCATGAAAGTAGAGGTCAAACGAGATATTTGAATAGGTGAACTCTTAGTTTTGCCTCAATATCATGGTTGATCATATGATGGGCCAATTGATATGTGGACACTCACCTAGCAATGTCAAACACAACTCTACCACATATATTCATACATTCAAGTTCCAAATGTGTGCATTTCAAGGGTGACCCTTGTGTAAAGTGGTGGTCAAGAATAAAGCGCCTCCTAAATCCTACTAATAACGTCGATAGTCTCTCTTAGCAAATAAATTGATATCATCCTCTTAGACTACCAAACTTCACCAACTATGGCCAACTACAAGGTTGCAAATAGATGGTCGTACCATCAACAGAACTAAAGATGAGTATGGTAGTGTTAGACGGCAAGGGGAAGGCTTCGGTCAATGAAGAGATAAACATTGTTCTTTAAATAGGAGCAATGAGGGGCCATCATGAAATTTTTTACATGTGTTTCCTTATGCTCCGTAAATCAAAATACAAGTGAAGAGTGATTGTTAAGCATGATAAATGAGATGCTAGTGACAAGGCAACTTGGTGGCTACATGTATAAGGGTAAGTCAATATTTAACTTTACAAATCTTACATGGATGTTTGTACTTTATACATTCAAAGGTTGTGTCATGCACCCAATAATCAAGTCCACATAAAGAAAGAAAGCTGGCTCCACAATAATAGGTGGCTTTATGTCAACATAGTATACACATTTGAAACCTGAAAAGGTTCAACTTGAGATTCCATCAAAGTTATTATAAACCGTCTCTGCACGTAAACATATCTCAATGTCGCAGCATACGATATCAGAAGTATCACGTGACTAGGATGCCTTGTCCGAAGAAATTTCATTTCAATCCATGATCTTAATTCAGTCAAAAGTTTGGAGTTATCACCATAGCTAACAAAACCCATGCTAATATACACATCTGTAGTCTTCTTGAGCATTCCCATCAATCAATGTCAATCACCCCATCTTGAATGCTCTAAGTCTCCAGCTGAGCATCACCTAGACACACTAATGCCACACTACGGGAGGTAGCCAGGTTTAATGGAGGATGAGAAGGATCACAACTGGCCAAGATAGGCAAGCATTGTTACATGGCCCAAAGCCTGCAAAACCCTACCAATTCTTACCATCACACTGCATAATGCATGTTGTCTATCTATAGCCTTACACGATCTGTGTTGAGATTATACCCCATCCCGAAAGGGTACTTTTTTTGTTTGCAGATCAACAAGCACTGCCTGGTTCTCATCATGTTACAAAAAGAAGTACCTGCCCTTTAGTACCACAGAAGATTCTGGAGACCACAGTAATATACGTGTGAGTTGTTAATTGCCCACCTGTTTGCAAGGCTTCAAAGTTTGAGTGGAGTACTAAAGAGCTCCCAGAAAATCACACTTCCATTACTGTCAGATTTAAAATGCCATCCTCAGGATTAGATTTGTTCCCTTCGAGCTGAATAGTAAGTACTCAATATGGAGTACAGCCAACATAAAACCTGCAAATCTCAACCGCTTGCAGCACAAAAGGTTATGCTAGCAAACAGCCCAGGGGAGTGTCACATGTGTGTGTTGGCCCTGTCCAATCGACAGTTAACCCAAAAGCTGTGTACTGTGGTGTAGTGCACAGCCACACAAGCACAAATACTGGGAATACATACACTATCACATGATGTAGAACCATGGTAATACATACACTATCACATGATGTAGAACCATGGTAATGGTTTCAAAATCAACTCAAAATAGGATGGATGGTCACAAGGCTACATCAGCAAGTTGTCCAGCCAAAATAATTTGATTCCCCCCATTTCATGCTCGTGGAGAAAAGAAAAATGATCTTCAATTGTATGCTGAAAATGATATTGAGAATTTTGGAGTCAGCAGTATCTGTAATATGTCTCTTCCTTGTACTCTTTCATCAATACGTAATTTTGAGGACCATTGATCAAATTACAAAGTCTGCTCCACAACAGGCATAAATATGGGGCTAGCAAAGTTAGTGATCATGTACTGCCTTGCAGTTCAGCAGCTTTCACATGAAATCCTGCAACAGTTAATGCATTAGTCGCTTCTGTACTACCCAAAAAAAGACACAGCAAGTGATAAGAGTATACGAAGGTTGTCAAATATAACCTTCTAACCCTCAGAAGAGACCACAACTTTTTTCTTTTTCTTATGCTTGTGTATCTTCTCTTTTTCTTGTGCTTTCTTACAGACATCATCTCCAGATACTTGAGGATTGCACTCTCCATTAACTTCGAGGTCCCTTTTACCTGAAATTCAATCAGCATAACCAAAAAATAAGATCCCACACTCTTGTAGGATGAATTTTATAATGAAAAATGTCTAATAAACCTTTTTTCTTCCTTTTCCTCTCTTTCAACAGCTGGACATCTTTGCACTCTGCAGCATCAAGACTTTCTTCCTTCTCTTGCTTCTCAAAACTGCACTGAGCTTCCGCTAAAGCTTTAGCTCGTTTCTTTGACTTCTTACTCTTCCCCGACTTCGTATCTTGAAGGTTACATTCATCATCCTTCTCGGCAAGCTTAGCCTCACCTGAATATGTATAAAAATTTATTGAAAATGGTGTTTGCTATTGTAAGACACTTTAACAAAACTAATTATTTGGGACCTGCAATAGTTACCTTCTACATCCAAGGAACCTCTTACTGAAGGAGACACCGAAGGGTAATTTTCATCAAATACAACTGCAACCAACTGCTGCTTGAGAAACACCTGGAGAGAAGCAAAGAGAGATTAATATAAAGCCTACAAATAACCAAAACTTGAAAGTTACCGAGAGGTTTAAATACTGTGATAACTCTCACCCGAGTAAGCAACTGTCTCGTCTTGATATTGTATATCCTCAAATATCGATCCAAACCTGTTTGATTTAAACACCATTACAAGAAGAGCACTTCAACAACACACACGTCAAAACAAACCAACTTAATAAAAAGAAATGCCACTGTGTATGTGTGCATTATTTAGTGATCTTCTAAAAGAGCGTAAAGAGAATCAAAACAGAGACATTCAGCACAATCTTCAATAAACCAGTGTAAAGACTTGAACAGACAACTAACATGCAGCAGTTTCAGTTCCCCCTAAGCATCCTAGGTAGGAACACCCCTCTTGTTGAGGGTTCACTTGTGATTCTTGTGGCTTTGTAGTTGGTATGGCTAGACCCACCTTTGGTTGTTGCACTCTTTTACTCGGAACAAGAAGCTCAACATCAGCCTGTTGGAAATGGAGGAAGAGACAGAGAGTGAACATGCAAGTACTAGAATGATAGAATGGAAGTACAATAGGTCTTAATTAAGTTAGACCTATCCCTAACTCAACTAGAGTTAATTTAACTCTAGAGTCTAGTGTCATTACCTTTAAAGTCCTAGACACACTATCCTTTGACACTTAAAATAACTGTCTACACCACACAAGTACATCGGGCACTACCCATAATTGACCAATTCTAGCACCTGCCTGTAGTGCCAATGTGATCATGTACAAGGAGTGAATCAATCACGAAAAGGCAATAAGTTCAAGGATTTTCGAAATTCCTCAAACTTTTCACGTGATAGTACCTTGGTGAAAATATCTACAACATTCTCCTGTGTAGGGATATAGATCATGCTAATCTCCCTTACATGTGATCTCTCTCACACATAGTGATAATGTATCTCAATGTGTTTCGTACGAGTATGAAACACTGCATTCCATGCTACTGCAATAGCACTTTGACTATCAAAAAGAATAGGTGAAACCAACCTTCCTTCCTGGAAAGGGTGGTAATTCCCTAATCAAGCATTTTATTGTCATTTTATGGTCATATTTGGCATTTATTGCTGGCCGACCGGACTCGAGGTCAGTTCACCACCTCGAGGTCCCATGGAGAGAGAAGCCGGTGCAACAGGTCTATGACTAAAGTTACAAAATGAAATGTTCCAAAATACATAACCTCTAAACAGTTGGTTTTCATCTTTTCTAAGTAAATCCCAACTGCATAAGGACAGTACAGCATGACCAAAACAACATCCCTTTTAGGAAAGCATTTTCTATGCCCATAACTCAATGATTCATGTGCAGAATTGCAGTCTGCAGAACTCTGTATTTACTGTTTTTACTGTCCAACATATCCAAAACAACATCCTTTTTACCCTGGCATCATTCCAACAATAAAACAGTCCCACAAACAGTACTAAACCAGAGCTGAAAAACCTTGTTCCTGTCTGGCATGGTCATCACTTTCTTTAGTTCCTGCATTGGAGAAGCCAACAGCTACTCCTGAACCTGGACAGTGAAGCTCTTGGCTCAACAGAAGTGCAAAGAAAACACAAAACTATACCTTCAATGGAATCAGCCCATCATGCAGAGCATTTCTGTAACCGGCCTGTTCACTGGGAAGGGCGGTAGTGTACAACCAAAATATATATAAATGCTTTCACCCAATTCACAGTCGCCCACTTTACCTGAACTTAAAGACACTGAATCAAGAAGAAACACAGGAAGCTAGAATGCTCCTGTTGCCACACAGACACCCTGTTGGCCCCTAAGTTAGGCGCCCCTTGCAGTATTTCTTTATTTTTAAAAAGAGAGAAAGTACAATGGGCTGTCTTTCACCTATTCTGGGTGAAATTTAGCAGCATAACAGTACAATTACTGACCCAAAACAAGCTGACCAGGAGGGGAAACTCTGCCCCAATCTGAAACTTCTGGTTGGAGTGCAGAATTGACCATTTTCACCCTGCTCTAATTACTGGTTCAGACCTGTTCTGAAACCTGTTTTCAACTCATACTGGTCCCTGTACTGTTCAGCCCACTGTAATTACTGGTTCAGTCCTGTTCTGGAACCTGTTTTCAGCCCATATTGTTCCCTGCACTGTTCTGCATCATCTGTGCCAAGTGCCCCTTGATTATGACATCAATTGGGCTCTGAAATAACCTCTGAACAGTCCAGAATCTGTACTGATTTAGTGCTGTTTCAGACATCTGCTTAGTGAGATTACCACCCTCACCTATTCCTGCTTGTGGGCAGCAAACAACTGCTCCTGTTGCTGGAGAAAAAAAGGCTCTTGCCTCATGCAAAAACAGCATATTCCACACAGTTATACCTGAATCAGAAGAAAGGCCCTTGATTCTGCAGCATAACCATACTGTCAGGGAGAGAGAGAGAGAGAGAGAGTAGGAAGCAAGCTCAGCCCTCTGTGTATCATAGACAAGGTAGACCAGCTCTCAAGAGCTCTCCATCTGCAGCAATCCTTCTCCCCCTTTACAAAATGAGCCCCTTCCACCCAAAAACTGCACGCCAACCCCTTATTAAAGAGGTAAGTGCACCAATTTGTGCCAAGTGGCAGCACTGGAAGATATTTCCCGTTCCAGCCTTCCGGTCTAAAATTCCCCATGCTCGATGCAGAATTTGACCTCCGCACAGACCAGAGGATTGATCCTCGTGCAAAAATGAAGATAATGACGCGAACAGATTCTGGGGTCCAAAAATAGTAACTCCCTAAATTTTAGGAGTTGCTTCCATTGCATCCCACTAGTCTTCTGACCATCTTTGCAGACTATGGCTACATCCAAATTTACAATGTAGCTCAACTGAAAGTGAATTTCCACTGATGACCCCACATGGACTAATCTCTTGCAGATTTGTCCATCTTCACTTTGAACTAGTCTCTTCCAGGCCAATTCTTCAACACACTTGTCCATATACACTTTCACAAGTCTCTTCCAGGCTTGTCAATCTACAGTGCCATCAGCCTCTTCCAGACTTGTACTGGACCTTAACTATCCAGTCTTGACTCATTAGACATTCCTGTCCGTTTCACATACTGGCCATGCAACTCAGGCATTTAGATTTCAAGAGGGATCCTTCCAAAAAGGACGAAATAAAATATGTAATAAAGAAATCAACAAAAAGGTAATAGTTGTCACGGTCTTGTGATATACCTCCCTCTCGAAATCGCAAACGTCCTCGTTTGCATGAATGTCATACATGCTTCCAACTAACCCAGTGAACTTACACTTGGCAACACATGTACAACACATACATGCTATCAGTCAACATTGTGAACTAAACACACTGTTAACACATGTATGTTCTAACTGTGAAACATGGCAGACTATCATCATGTGACTCCACATCACTATTTCCAGATATAGTGGCCGGTACACCACAATGATATCCCCATAGTGGCAGATTCTCATTTGATGACTCCACATCACCCTGACTAGAGATCTAGTGGCTGGTACATCAAAATGATATCCCCACTGAGTCAATTCACAAAATACATGCCCGATCGAGTAACCATTGTTACAACATGTATTCAATTCAATAGAAGTAAAAACTGTATTCTTGCAAGCAATACTTACTTATTTAGCACTGAGAAAACCATATGGACACAATAAGTGTTAATCTGTACAAAATCTGTTTCTGTACATAATTTCTTTCTTGAGCAATTGTCACTTTGACAATCTATTTCAGCTTAGAGATACAAGGGGTCAAGGTAGATTGCAAGCGAAATGCTTCAAGGTAAAGTTCCAACACATTAGGTGACTCTGCAAGTTCACCTTCGTCCATCCTCTTAGCATCTATAGCTGGATAGTTCTTGAACTTAACCAAATACCTTCTAGCAACTTTGCCTTTCACTTTCCTTTCTTTGTGTAGCAATACCTATTCTGGAACAAGAATTTCATCAAGTTCCTCGACTTCAAGCTGTTCCTCATCTAGCATATCTTCTGGCACATCACCCACATAAGGTCTAAGAAGACTTACATGGAAAGCATTATGAATCTTCCAATTGTCAGGCAATTTCAGCCTATAGCTGACATCACTAATCTTCTCTATTACTTGAAAAGGCCCATAGTATCGCATACTAAGCTTAGTGAAAAGACTTTCCTTGCCCCCAATCACCAAGTGAAAATATCAATTCACAACGGTGATGATCAGCAGCTTTCTTTTGCTTTGCGTGAGTCCTTTCAAGGGCATGCTTAACTTTCTGATACATTTCCCCCATACTCGGCACATACTAATCTGCTTGAAAGATCTTATCCTTTGTATGCAAAATGGGAGGAACCTTTTTACCACCTTCAACAATTTCAAAAGGGGCTTTGCCTGTTGACGAATGCATGGTATTATTGTATGCATACTCGACCAAAGGCAAATACTGCTCCCACTTTGACTTGTGCTCTGACACATAGCACTTAAGCATATCCAAGACAGTAGAATTTGCCTCTTCTGACTGTTCATCAGTCTGTGGATGAAATGACGATGAGAACTTAAGCGTTGTGCCCATGTTCTCAAATATGCCTCTCCAAAATAGACTTGTCATCCGTGGATCACAGTCACAATAGACTGTGGCATACCATGATACTTGAAGACATTGCACATAAACAAACGTGCCATCTGATCTGGTTTTATCTTCTTCTTGACAGGAATGAAATGAGCCTGTTTGCTAAACCTGCAAATAATAGTCCATATCCCATCATTTCCTATCTGTGTCCTTGGAAGATCAAAGATAAAATCCATAGCTATGCTTTCCCATGGTTTGTCTGGAATAGGCAATGGCTGTAAAGCCCTGGTGCTTTTTGCCTATCAAACTTGACCTTCTGGCAAATCAAACACTGCCGCACAAAAGCATCCACGTCTCTTCTCAAAGTAGGCCAATAAAAGAATGTCTCTACTGCTTTGACTGTTGCATCAATACCACGATGCCCTGCATACGGTGTAGAATGACTCTCTGTCATAACTTTCTGTCTCAATGGCATAGTCACACATAGTCTACCATGCATCAACATGAAACCATCCTTGAGAAGATAATGCTCATGATGTTGTCCATTGACAAACTGATCAAAGATCCTTGCAAAATCTTCATCATCAATATACTGTTCCTTCATATCATCAAGCTCATGATGATAAGGAATTGACACAGCTGAAATTTGTGGCTTCCTTAACAAAGCATCAGCCACAACATTCTTTTTGCCTTCCACATGCATAATCTAAAAATGGAACATTGACAAAAAGTTTGCCCAACGCATATGCTTTTCTGACAGCTTAGTCTGAGTTAAGAAATAACGCAATGTCTAATGATCTGTCTGGACAACAAAATCAGCCCCAAGTAGGTAGTGTTTCCAATAAGAAAGCGCTTTCTCATAGACCTGCATAGTCTTCTATGGCCCTCGCAAGATTCTGCTTTCATAAGCCACTACCCGGCCATCTTGCATTAACACTGCACCAATGCTATTGCCGCAGGCATCACACTGGACAATAAATGACTTCCTAAGATCTGGCAGAATGATCACTGGACTAGAAGTCATCTTTTCTTTAAGAAGATTAAAAGCTGAAATCTCCTTCTGTGTCCACTGGAAAGAGACTCCTTTCTTCTGTAAAGCATGTAAAGGTGAAGCAATCTCTGCAAAATTGCGAATGAACCTCCTGTAGTAAGAACACAAACCCAAGAAGCTTCTAACATCATAGACAGTCTTCAAATCTGGCCATGTTCTAATTGCTTCAACTTTAGCAGGATCCATTCGGACACCATCCTTTGACACTATGTGCCCCAAGAACTGGATTTCTTCCAAGAAGAACTGGCTCTTCTTGCCATTGATAAGCAACCTATTATTGCAAAGCTCATCAAAGACTGCTTTCAAGTGTTCTCTATGCTCCTGTTTATTCTTTGAAAAGACAATCATGTCATCAAAGAATGTACCAACAAACTGCCTCTATGGACGAAAAATCCTATCCATCATTCGATTAAAAGTAGCAGGAGCATTAGTAAGTCCAAATGGCATTACCAAGAAAATTGACGCTCCTTCCAAACGGTCAAGGATGTCGTCAATTCTTGGAATGGGGAACCTGTTCTTGATGGTACTCTTGTTCAGCGCTCGATAATCTATGCACATGCGCCAAGAACCATCCTTCTTCTGCACTAAGAGCACTGGTGAGCAAAAGGGAGATGAACTTGGCTGAATCAGCCCTTTTTCCAACAGCTCATTCACCTGGCTCAATATCTCTTTCTGTTGGGCTGCACTAACCCTATACGGAGGTCTATTTGGTGGGCTACTGCCTGGCACCAAATCTATTGCATGATCCTCAGACCTCTCTCGTGGCAACTGTGATAGTAATGAGTCAAAAAAACAATCACTGAACTGAGACAAGAAAGCATATCTGTCTCTATCTAACATAGAAAAATTTCACTCATCATTATCCTTGACATCACGTGCAAAAATCAAGTACGCAGAAAGATGATTCTTTATTACAGATGTAATGGCAGAAGCCGATATAACAGGTACAGACTCTCCTTTAAGCTTCACATCAAGCACATGAGTCTTTCCCCTATGTTCCAAAGTCAGTGTCTTGTTAAAGGCATCCAACACACCATGCTTTCTGAACATCCATGGCATTCCCAACAAGACATAAGACTGTATATGAAGACGCAGCTTTCCAAGAATGGGTGTCACAGACTCTAAGTGGCCAGGACATGCCAACCCTGCCTCTGCTGTGTAGCCCATCTCATCTGCTCTAATGCCCAAAGTAGAAGCCAACTCTGGTGAGATAAAGTTTGCCTTAGCTCCAGGATCGAAGAAAATGAGTACATGTTGATCCCTAACTTTACCCCAAGCTCTACAAAACTCATTAGCATCCGAATGTGGCTTGCCCCCCAGCATATCTGGCACTAAACCCGTTGAAGGTTTGGGCTTCTTTCCTTTCCTGTCCTCTTTATCATCATCAGCTGGTCTCCTATTCTTGTCCGGACAGTTAGACGCAATATGACCAGTCTGCTCACAGATAAAGCACTTCCTCTCAGCCATTAAAGCCTTTCTCTCTTCAAGAGACTTGCGCACAAAAGATTTCTTCTGGTCCTTTGACTGCTGTCCAAAGGACTTGGCTGGTTTCTTCTTGAACTGCCAAGGTTTACCTGTGCTTTGAGAATTCTGATAAACATGTTTACCAAATGGCTTCTTTGCTGAAAATTTTTCAGATTTGTCCTGTTTAATGCTGCCCCCAAAACCACTTGACTGTCCCAACAATAATGCATTTCCTGTAGTGGCATTCTCAATTAACTGAGTCAAAGTGGTGACCTTTGTCTTTGTACAATAATTCCGGAGTTCCTTGGGCAGCCCGCAGCAATATTTCTCTATCTGCTCGGTCAATGGCACAACCTTGTAAGAAGTGACTGGAAGTAAAACCTCCCCAAACTTCTTGTTATAGTCTTCCGGATCCTTGTGTTTAGATGTATCCAAATTGTGCCAAGCTGACATAACATCAATCTCAAATTCATTGGTCAACCAAGCAGAAGTAAATACTTGCTTAAAGTAAGTCCAAGTGGCAGGAGCCTGTCCTTGCATCAACAGTGTACTCCACCACTGACTAGCATTGTCCTTAAGAAAAGTGGCAGCTTTCCGGACCTTAGAAGGCTCCGTAAAGTTCCCTCCTGCAAATGCGGCATCAAACTGCTGTAAGAAAGAGAGAGCCTTAGTCCTATCTTCAAATCCTCGAAAGATGTCAAACTACACGGCTGCACCACCTTCGTTGTATGGCTTTGGCTTCTCATGAGCCATCAAAGGATCCGTAGGATATGCCTGTAACATAGGAACACTAACAGGTGGCATAGGAGTTGCCGGACCACTGACTACATGGCTTGTAGGCACAATACTTGCTTGCTGATTTTGATAACCAACCATACCAAAAGTGCCCTGTGGCATGCCAAAACTGCCCTGAACACCCTGAAATCCAGGCTGCATGCCTATATTGCCATACATGGGGTTTGGCATAAAACCCTGTGTACCCCCAAACACTGTTCTTCGTACATAAATCTGGTTTCCAGACACATAACCAGCCATACTCTGAAATACAGATCCACCTCCAAAGTACCCAGGATGTACAGAGGTCGGTGGGAAAACCTGTGGTAAAGCCTGAAAACTGTTTCCCTGCCCATTTAAGCCAACATTTGGCTGCTGTAAAGTGGCGAGCTGAACTGGCAATGCCTGTGTAACTAGCGTTTCCGCCACCTGTTCCTGGACAGTCGGAACCAATCTTGGAGTCTCCATTGACTCCGCAAGCTGCCTTGGTGTTTCCACTGAATCTGCAGCATGCTTATCCCTATCCTGGACCTCTACTGGATCCGAAATCTTTGCAGATTGCCCAACTTGCTATAAAGGAAGGGAGGGCTGCAAAAATGCCAAAAACTTTGGATTCTGCATCACTTGAGTAAACATACTCACAGCAGCAACTAACTGAGTCTTGAAATTGTCTTCATCCATAGAAGAAGCCGTAAGAACTTGTGGCTCAACCATAACAGGAGGAGCAACAAACTGTGGAGGTCTAGAAGACTCTCCCACCTCATGAACAACAGGGATCTCCTGTGATGAAGATGCTTCCTCTCTGGTGTCTTCCTTTCTATTAGCCATAATGCACAATTCTATGTCTCGCACCCAAACAATCCCTGGCTCACTCTTTAGGGAAAAAATGTGATTCGGTCCCGGCAACGAAACCATGTAACCGGCCTGTTCACTAGGAAGGGCGGTAGTGTACAACCAAAATATATATAAATGCTTTCACCCAATTCACAGTCGCCCACTTTACCTAAACTTAAAGACACAGAATCAAGAAGAAATACAGGAAGCTAGAATGCTCCTGTTGCCACACAGACACCCTGTTGGCCCCTAAGTTAGGCGCCCCTTGCAGTATTTCTTTATTTTTAAAAAGAGAGACACTACAATGGGCTGTCTTTCACCTATTCTGGGTGAAATTTAGCAGCATAACAATACAATTACTGACCCAAAACAAGCTGACCAGGAGGGGAAACTCTGCCCCAATCTGAAACTTCTGGTTGGAATGCAGACTTGACCATTTTCAGCCTGCCCTAATTACTGGTTCAGACCTGTTCTGAAACCTGTTTTCAACTCATACTGGTCCCTGTACTGTTCAGCCCAGTGTAAATACTGGTTCAGTCCTGTTCTGGAACTTGTTTTCAGCCCATATTGTTCCCTGCACTGTTCTGCATCATCTGTGCCAAGTGCCCCTTGATTATGACATCAATTGGGCTCTGAAATAACCTCTGAACAGTCCAGAATCTGTACTGATTTACTGCTGTTTCAGACATCTGCTTAGTAAGATTACCACCCTCACCTATTCCTACTTGTGGGCAGCAAACAACTGCTCCTGTTCCTGGAGAAAAAAAGGCTCTTGCCTCATGCAAAAACAGCATATTCCACACAGCTATACCTGAATCAAAAGAAAGGCCCTTGATTCTGCAGCATAACCATACTGTCAAGGAGAGAGAGAGAGAGTAGGAAGCAAGCTCAGCCCTCTGTGCATCATAGACAAGGTAGACCAGCTCTCAAGAGCTCTCCATCTGCAGCAATCCTTCTCCCCCTTTACAAAATGAGCCCCTTCCACCCAAAAACTGCACGCCAGCCCCTTTTTAAAGAGGTAAGTGCACCAATTTGTGCCAAGTGGCAGCACTGGAAGATATTTCTTGTTCCAGCCTTCCAGTCTAAAATTCTCCATGCTCGGTGCAGAATTTGACCTCCGCACAGACCAGAGGATTGATCCTCGTGCAAAAACGAAGATAATGACGCGAACAGATTCTGGGGTCCAAAAATAGTAACTCCCTAAATTTTAGGAGTTGCTTCCATTGCATCCCACTAGTCTTCTGACCATCTTTGCAGACTATGGCTACATCCAAATTTACAATGTAGCTCAACTGAAAGTGAATTTCCACTGATGACCCCACATGGACTAATCTCTTGCAGATTTGTCCATCTTCACTTTGAACTAGTCTCTTCCAGGCCAGTTCTTCAACACACTTGTCCATATACACTTTCACAAGTCTCTTCCAGGCTTGTCAATCTACAGTGCCATCAGCCTCTTCCAGACTTGTACTGGACCTTAACTGTCCAGTCTTGACTCATTAGACATTCCTATCCGTTTCACATATTGGCCATGCAACTCAGGCGTTTAGATTTCAAGAGGGATCCTTCCAAAAAGAAAAACCAAATAAAATATGTAATAAAGAAATCAACAAAAAGGTAATAGTTGTCACAGTCTTGTGACAATTTCCTCTGAGAATAGAGAGAGAGTTGACCAGAGGGAGTAAGCTCTACCTCTGTACATGAGTCAGAGACGAAGAAGTACTCTCCATAGCTGATGAACTTGCAGCAATCTGCCCTCAGCTCCTCAAAACTTTATTCTCAGATCTTCCCCTCATGCCTATTACGTTATTTTTTTAAATGCTCTCTCTCTCTCTTTTGGGAATTTGTGCTACATGGCATACATGTAACAATTTTCCCATTTAAACCTTTCAGTCTAAAATTCTCCATGATGTGTGCAAAATTTGACCTCGGCACAAACCAGAGAATTATTGCACATGCAAAAACGAAGATAATGACATAAACACATTCTGGGGTCCAAAAATAGTAACCCCCTAAATTTTAGGGATCGTGAGCCTTGCATTCCTCAAGTTGTTCTAAGCAACTTTTATCATTGCAACCACATCAAAAAGTGTAATGTGGCTGAGTTACAATAACTTTTATTCCGTGAGCATTCTCACATGTGCATCTTCTGTCTTGGCCAAGCTCATTGTCCTACACCATCTCCAATAACTAAGCACATAGTCCCAAATCACTGGCATTCTATTCTTCAGTGCCCATTCAATATGGAACTGATCCTACGGCTCAAACAAACCATTACTCCAATTTGTCCCAATGGCTGCCTCTACTTGCCATGCAAAGATCCCGGCTTAATCCAAGAGAACTCTGGGGGTAAAAAGCACTAGCAACTAAAAAAAAGAAAAATAAAATATTTATATAAGTAAATAAGGAAAGCAACTGCAAAAAGTATCACCACCTAGTGACATACCCCCCTCTTGAAAGAACCAAGCAACCTCGATTGCATGCCACATATGCTAACGGATGGCACAAGATGATAACAAGATTCTCCATGTTATTAGTGCCATCGCATGTATCACTTGATAACAGATGGCATGGGGCGATTGTAGGAGTTTCCCCAATAGCATTTGTGCCATTGCAAGTTCAAGTCTCACATAGATGGAGGATCACATCATGTATCCAACTATGATTACTAGGAGTCTACATGTTTCCAGATGCAACACAAGGCGACAGCACGTATTCCCGAACTATTAGTGTCACAACATGTATAATCACTCAACTGAAGTGTAACAAATACAACTTCAAAGCACTGAGATTTCATTCAATGATACACATGTTAATGCTAAGTATAAACCATACATTGTGCAATATTCAATGAGATGCAGTATTCAACTGTAGAATAGAGAATGTACATTGCTTCAAAAAGCATTCTAAGTCACTGTAGATTCCGATAAGAAAGCTTCTCGGTAAAGCTGCAATAACTAAGGCGAATCTACCAATTCAACCTCTTCCAACCATTTGACATCCATTGGTGAATAGTTCTTGAACTTCACCAAAAATCTTCTTATAACTCTACCTTTCACTTTCCTATCCTTATGTTCTAGGATCTGCACAGGAGCTAGAATCTCATCTAATTCCTCTACTTCAAGCTGTTCCTCTTAAACCATATCTTTTGGCACTTCACCAATAAAAAGCCTCAATAGGCTCACATGGAAAGCATTATGAATTTTCCAATTCTCTGGCAATTTCAACCTATATGCCACGTCATTGATCTTCTCTGAGACCTGAAAAGGGCCATAGTAACACATACTGAGCTTTGGAAACAAACATTCCTTGCCCTTCTGTTTTCTCAAACGTGTCTATTAAAAACGCAATAAGACCTAAACATCCTTTTTGAACAAGAGTTCCCAACGATGACTATCAACAACTCTTTCATGTTTAGCTTGTGACTTTTCTAAGGCATACTTGACCTTCTTATATGCTTCTTCCCAATCTTTTACATAACGATCTGCTTCAAAAATGTTATCTTTTGTTTGCAAAATGGGAGACAATTTCTTTCCACCTTCCACAATCTCAAAAGATACTTGCCAGTAGATGAGTGCACTGTATTATTGTATGCATACTCAACCAATGGCAAGTAGTATTCCCAAGAAGTCTCATGATCTGAAACATAACACTTCAGTAGATCTAAAACAGTCGAAATTGCTTCTTCAGACTGTCCATCAGTTTGCGGATGGAAAGAAGATGAAAATTTCAGCATAGTGCCCATGTTTTCAAACAATGCTTTCCAAAACAAGCTAGTCATTCTTGGGTGGCATTCCATGGTACTTGCATAAATATCTTTACCATGTGTTCTGACTTAACCTTTTTCCTTACAGGAATGAAATGTGTTTGTTTGCTAAATCTGCAAATGATAGTCCAGATTCCATCATTCCCTGAAGAAGTTCTTGGAAGATCAAAAATGTAATCCATGGCAATACTTTCGCATGGCCTGTCTGTTTGCTGAATCTGCAAATGATAGTCCAGATTCCATCATTTTCTGAAGAAGTTCTTGGAAGATCAAAAATGAAATCCATGGCAATACTTTCCCATGGGTCTCTATCACTCACAATTGACCGTGGAATTCCATGGTACTTGAAGATATTATGCATAAATATCTTTACCATGTGTTCTGACTTAACCTTTTTCCTTACAAAAATGAAATGTGTCTGTTTGTTGAATCAGCAAATGATAGTCCAAATTCCATCATTCCCTGAAGAAGTTCTTGGAAGATCAAAAATGAAATCCATGGCAATACTTTCCCATGGCCTTTCTGGAATAGTCAGTGGTTGCAATAACCCTGGTGCCTTCTGTCCATCAAATTTGACCTTTTGGCATACAAGGCAAGATCTGAATATGCATCAACATTAGATCTCAAGGTTGGCCAATAGAAGAAAGTCTCTACCGCTTTGACTGTAGCATCAATACCACGATGTCCTGCATACAGTGGAGCATGACTTTCTAATAAAACTTTTGGCCTTAGCTGTTTTGTAACGCATAGTCTTCCATGCATCATGATAAAGCCTTCTTTGAACACATAATGATCGTCATGTTGGCCATTGATCAACTATTCATAGATTTCAAAGAAATCTTCGTCATCAACATACTGCTCTTTCATATCATCCAATTCATGGTGATAAGAAATTGAAACAGCTGAGACCTGTGGTTTGTGAGATAAAGCATCTGCAACTACATTCTTCTTGCCTTCCACATGCACTATCTGAAAATGAAACATAGATAGGAAATTTATCCAACGCATGTGTTTCTCTGACAATTTAGCCTGAGTGAGAAAGTATCTAAGTGTTTGATGATCCGTTTGCACTACAAAATCAGCACCAAGCAAATAGTGCTTCCAACTAGAGAGCGCATGGATCAAAGCCAATAACTCTTTCTCATAAATTTGGTAAGTCCTTTCAACGACAGAGAGTACTCTACTGTCGTATTTCACAACTTGCCCATTCTACATCAATACAGCACCAATGTTGTTTGCACATGTATCACACTGCACTATGAATGGCTTAGACAGATCTGGCAAAATAAGTATTGGATCTGTAGTCATTTTTCCCTTCAAACATCTAAATGCTAATTTCTTTTTGTCAGTCCATTGCCATTTGACATCCTTCTTTTCAAGCACATGTAAAAGACAAGCAATCTCTGCAAAGTGTCTTACAAATCTTCTATAGTAAGAGCATAGGCCAAGGAAACTACGGACATCATGAACGGTTTTCAAGTCTTGCCAGGAGACAATCGCTTCTATCTTCGTAGGATCCATCTTCACACCATCTTTAGAAACTATGTATCCAAGGAAGTGAATCTCTTCCAAAAATAATTCACTCTTTTTTCCATTAATGAGCAATCTGTTATGCTTAAGCTCATTACAAATTGTAACTAAATGTTTTCTATGCTCCTCTTCATTCTTTGAAAAGATAATCATATCATCAAAGAATGTGCCAACGAAACTTCGATAAGGGCGGAAAATTCTATCTATCATCCTGTTAAACGTAGCATGAGCATTGATCAATCCAAACGACATGAGTAAAATTTCATAGAGACCAAATGTCGTTCTAAAAGCACTCTTATGGATATCCTCTGGCCTGATTCTGATTTGATGGTACCCACTTTTCAAATATATCCTACTAAACATTCATACTCCCTATAATAATCGATCAAGAATGTCATCTATCCTCACAATCGGAAACCTATTCTTGATCATGTTCTTATTCAAGGCTCTATAGTCAGTACACATTCGCCAAGAGCCGTCCTTTTTCCAAACTAGTAACACAGGTGAGCAAAACGGAGAACCACTGGGATGAATTAGTCCCTTCTCTAAAAGCTCATTAACTTATGTCATAATCTCTTTCTGCTACGCTGCAATGACCCTGTACAGTGGCCTATTGGGCGGACTAGTCCCTGGAATAAGATCTATGGTATGATCTTCAGGCCTCTCAAGGGGTAACTCTCCTAGTAACGAATCTGAGAAACAGTCATTGAATTTATCCAAGAAAGACCTTCTACTTTCATCTAGTACAGACACATTACTGTCAACTTCATTAACTTGCTTTGCAAAAACCAAGTACGCAAAAATATGATTTTTCATTACAGAAGTAATTGCAGAAGCAGAAACAACTGGGACAAACTCTCCTTTAAGCTTCACATCTAACACGACTCTTGCCCCTATGTACAAGAGTAATCGTTCTATTGTAAGTATCCAAGATAGCATGCTTCCTGTGGCACCATGGAGTACCCAACAGAACATCATAACCCTCTAAAGGCATAATATGAAACTCCTCTGTGTCCACATAGCTCTGAATGTGCATACGACGTTTGCCAAGAATAGGGGTGATAGGTTTAGTATGTCATGGGCATACCAAATCAGCCTGTCCAATTGATCCCATTTCCTCGGGACATATACCCAGCTTAGCTGCCAATGCTGGTGAGATAAAGTTTGCACAAGCTCCAAGCTCAAAGAAAATAAGCATTGTGGAATCTCTGTGCATACGACGTTTGCCAAGAATAGGGGTGATAGGTTTAGTATGTCATGGGCATACCAAATCAGCCTGTCCAATTGATCCCATTTCCTCGGGACATATACCCAGCTTAGCTGCCAATGCTGGTGAGATAAAGTTTGCACAAGCTCCAAGCTCAAAGAAAATAAGCATTGTGGAATCTCTGATCTTTCCCCAAGCTTTGCACAATTCTGTAGCATCATCAACTGGTTAATCTCCCACCATATCAGGCACTAAGCCAATGCTGGGCTTCTTTTTACTTGGCATATCTTTATCCTCCGCATCTTTAGAAGATTGTGGACACTTAGAAGCACTATGGCCTTTTTGTTCACATATAAAGCATTTCCCAACCATCATTAATTAAAGCCTTTCTTTCTTCAAATGATTTGCTAAAAAGTGGCCTCTTCTGTCCTTTGCCCTGTTTAAAAGAAGTCTGAGATTGCTGTTGAAATCTTTTCTTCCAAAAAGACTTCTTTGTAAAGTTGCTCCTTTCTCGAAATTGCTTCTTCTTCTTGCTAGAATCCTGCTTAAACTGAGAATCCTTCTTTTCATTGCCTTTAAAGCTGTCAATTTTTTCTTTCAACAATGCATTTGCCACACCAGCATTTTCAATTAATTGTACCATATTTGTAACACTAGTCTTGGTACAATAATCCCTGATGGCTTCGAGCAAACCACAACAATACTTTTCAATTTGTTCTGACAAGGGCACTATCCTGTAAGAACTCAAGGGCAAAAATGCTCACCAAAATTTCTTATTGTACTCTTCTAAATCCGCACAATTTGCCGCGTCTAATTTATGCCATGTAGTCATGACATCTACTTCAAACGTGTTAGTTAACCATGAGGCTGCAAACAACTGTTTAAAATGGACCCAAGTGGCAGGTGTATATCCTTGCATTAACAATATGTTCCACCAGTACAAAGCATTACCCTTCAAAAAAGTTGCAGCCTTCCGCACCTTAGAAATCTCAGTAAAATTCCCTCCAATGTAAGCTGCATCAAACTGCTGTATAAATGTCAAAGCTTTCAGCTTATCTTGCATACCACTAAAGGTTTCAAACTTTAATGCCTGACCACCCTCTTTATAGTCTTTAGGTTTTACACTTTTTGGTGTCAAGTTGTCATAGACATGTGGCTGTAAAAAGGGGAGTCCGTTAAGCGCATTATCAGCATTCATTTCACCTGTCTTAGCTGCCATATGCCCACTAGGCTGAAAGAAAACAGCCACTGCATTTTGTACTCCATGCATCAAGTAAGGACTCTACAAAGTCTGATAACCGGGCTGTAGACCAATATTAGCATAAAGTGGGTTCACTGCCTCAGTAGGCATCATTCCTGGTGGCTCTCTAGGCAAGTAACCCTGATAACCTGTGGGTAATCCAGCCATTGCTTGAAAAACTGACCCACCACCAAAGTAACCACGATAAGTAGCAAACTGAGGAGGAATAGTCTGTTGTGCCACTTATGCATAATTGCCTTGACCATTCACTCCCTGATCCTGTGCTTGTGCTTCTTGTTGCACTCGATCTGTCTCCATGTTTGGTGTCTTTTCCACATGCTCACACGCACATTAGAGGTTTGCCTTTTTTAGCGCTCCATGGTATGATGTAATGACTTAGCCTAAGAATCGTCATTATGTGACTTCAAAATTTTTTGCATCCGAGTATTCTTTACAAGCTGTTGGAAAGAGCCAACCATACTGAGGAGTTGTGCCAAAAACAAGTCCTCTAGTTCTTCCTCCTCATCCTGTGGTTCAATGTCGGTTCTAAAAGGTACTGACACCTGTGCACCAATACTCTCTCTTCGGTGTATGAGCAGAATAAGAACTCTCTTCTTCATGAGGGAGTTTTCCTTTGCCTTTATCCATGTCTGCCATCTCTCTAGTCCTGTAATCTCTGTAAAACCTGTGTATGGCCTTTTCACCAAAAACTGTTAGAGCTTAAATTCTTACAGAAAAGAATTCCAATCCCGACAATGGAACCATGCAACCGGTCTATGACTCACATAAAGCGGTAGTTCCTTCAATCAACACCTGGTCTTTTCACACACACACGCATACAAACAGAGACTTCCAATCCCGACAATGGAACCATGCAACCGGTCTATGACTCACATAAAGCGGTAGTTCCTTCAATCAACACCTGGTCTTTTCACACACACACGCATACAAACAGAGACCTCACTCCCTTGCTCAACACCAGATTGGCCCCGAAGACCGGCGCTCCTCTCGGTATTTCATTATCAATTAAAAGATGGACAGTTACAAAAATGAAATGTTCCAAAATACATAACCTGTGAACAATTGGTTCTGTGATGAGCAGTTGGTTTTCATTTTTTCTGAGTAAATCCCAGCTGCATAAGGACAGTACAGCATGACCAAAACAACATCCCTTTTAGGAAAGCATTTTCCGTGACCATAACTCAATGATTCATATGCAGAATTGAAGTCTGCACAACTCTGTACTTATTGTTTTTACTGTCCAACATATCCAAAACAACATCCCTTTTACCCTGGTATCATTCCAACAGTAAAACAATCCCACAAACAGCACTTAATCAGAGCTGAAAAACCATGTTCCTATGTGGCATGGTCATCACTTTCTTTAGTTCCTACATTGGAGAAATCAACAGCTGCTCCTAAACCTAGACAATGAGGCTCTTGCCTCAGCAGAAGTATAAAGAAAACACAAATTTGTATCTTCGATGAAATTGGCTCATCATGCAGAGCATTTTCTCTAAGAATAGAGAGAGAGTTGACTAGAGGGAGCAAGCTCTACCTCCATACATGAGTCAAAGACGAAGAAGGACTCTCCATAGCTGATAAACTTACAGCAATTTGCCCTCAGCTCCTCAAAACTTCATTCTTAGATCTGCCCCTCATGCCTATTACGTTTTTTTTAATGCTCTCTCTCTCTCTCTCTTTTGGAAATTTGTGCCACATGGCATACATGTAACAATTTTTCCATTTAGACCTTCCAGTCTAAAATTCTCCACGATCGGTGCAAAATTTAACCTCGACACAGACCAAAGAATTAATCCTCGTGCAAAAATGAAGATAATGACGCGAACAGATTCTCGCATCTAAAAATAGTAACTCCCTAAATTTTAGGGATGGTGACCCCTACATTCCTCAAGTTGTTCTGAGCAAATTTTATCCTTGCAACCACACTAAAAAAGTGTAATGTGGCTCAGTTATGGTGACTTTTATTCCGTGAGCATTCTCACATGTGCATCTTCTGTCTTGGCCAGACTCATTATCCTGCACCATCTCCAATGGCTAAGCACACAGTCCCAAACCACTGGCATTCTATTCTTCAATGCCCATTCAATATGGAACCAGTCCTAAGGCTCAAACAAACCATTAGCCCAATTTTTCCCAATGACTGCCTCTTCTGGTCATGCAAAGATCCCGCTTTAATCCAAGAGAACTCTGAGGGTAAAAAGCAACAGTAACTAAAGAGAAGAAAAATAAAATCATTATATAAGTAAATAAGGAAAGCAACTGCAAAAAGGTATCACCATCTGGTGATAGCCGATACCAGTGCCCACGCCGCTAGTGACTCACTGCTGTATGTGACAACCTCGTGTCTGATATATGGATTCTATTTTCCGAGCATAAATCTGAGTTCTCATCTATATTGTGTTTCTTTCTTTCCCTTTCTCTTTTGTCTTGTATTTCAACAATTTATTATAGCTTATGTTTACGCTTCCATTGCTGCACTACTTCTGATATGGTATCAGAGCTCAGGATTTGTGCTCCTGCAATGTTTTCTTGCTGATTTCAGGACTGTTTTCACCCTTGTTGATCAGGTGACTACTGCTCCATACAAGCAACTTGTTTGACCTGCGTTTTCTACAGATTTGCCATCGCCTGTTGTCTACAACCCCTCTGTTGAATGCGTTTTCTGCAGATTTGTCATCACCTGCTGTCTACAGCCACTATATTGACTGCGTTTTCAATTTTCACACTACTGCGACAATTTTCCAGCCTATTTGTGGCAGTACTCAGCTTGCATTTTGGTATTTCTGACTCCTTCCAGGCTAGGCGACTATACTTTCAAACCATTTTTGCTGTTTTTTGCAGTTTTTGACTGATTTCTTGATTTTTTGCAACAACTCCTCAATCTCAAGCTGAATTTCAGCAAACATATCCTTTGGCACATCACCGCAAAAATGTCTCAACAAATTGACATGAAAAGCATTGTGTATCTGCCAATGTGGAGGTAATTTCAATTGATATGCCACATCGTTGATCTTTTCTAAAACTTGGAAGGGCCTGTGTATCTCATATTTAACTTTGGATACAATATCTCTCTTCCTTTCATCTTTTTCAGCCTTGCATTTTCAAGGCGCAACAATACATAGTCACCCTCTACAAACTCCATAGCATGTCTACAATGATCAATTGTCTTCTTTTGCTTTTCTTGTGATCTCTAAAGTGTATACTTTATTCCACATAATGATCCACCTCAAAGATCTTATCCTTAGTCTACAAGATAGGTGATACCTTCTTGCCACCCTCAACCACCTCAAAAGGAGCTTTGCTAGTTGAACTATGCATTGTATTATTATATGCAAACTCAACTAATGGCAAATAGTGCTACCACTGTGTCTTGTGGTCTGAAACATAGCACCTCAAAAGATCCAATATCATGGAATTGGCTTCCTTAAACTAACCATCTGTCTGCGGATGGAAGGATGATGAGAATTTCAGCATGGTACCCATATTCTCAAACAACCTCTTCCAAAATAAATTGGTCATCTAAGGGTCTCGATCACTAACAATTGACTCTGGCATACCATGGTACTTAAAGATGTGCTACAAAAATAATCAGACCATATGATCAACCTTTATTTTATTCGTCATCGGAATGAATGGACCTATTTGGTAAACCTGCAAATGTTCATATCCCATTATTCCCTGTAGGTGTCCTAGGAAGCTCCAAAATAAAATCCATTGCAATGCTCTGCCAAACTCTATCTAGAATAGGCAAGGGCTGCAACAAGTGTGATAAATAATGCTAACAGCTGAAATTTGTGGCTTACATAATTGTGCATCAGCCACCACATTCTTTTCACCATCAATATGTATAATCTAAAAATAAAACATAGAGAGAAAATTCGCCCATCTCATATGCTTCTCTAACAACTTTGTCTACGTCAAAAAGTACCTCAAAGTCTAATGATCTATTTGCACTGTAAAATAATGTTTTCATGTAGATAGTGTATGAATTACACCCAAGAGCTCTTTCTCATAGAACTTCAAATTCTTCTCTGCACCGTGGAGAATTTCGCTCTCATATGCCACAACACAGTCATTTTGCATAAGAGCAACCCCAGTGATATTACCACATGCATCACACTAAACAATGAATGACTTCCTTAAATCAAGCAACACAAGCACTGGATCTAAAGTTTTCTTTTCCTTTAATTTTTCAAATATTGAAATTTCCATTGTTGTCCATCTAAATGGCACATTCTTTTTCTGTAAAGCATGCGATGGAGATGCAATTTCAACAAACCCACATACATATTTCTTATAGTAAGAACATAAACCCAAGAAGTTGTGAATCTTATATACATTTCTCAAAGGTGGCCATGAACATATTGCCTCAACCTTTACAAGGTCCTGCGAATACCATCAGCCAATACAATATGCCTCGAAAAGTGGATTTCGTGCAAAAAGGAATTCACTTTTCTTGTCATTGATAACCAACCTATGCTTACACACTTCATTGAACACAATGTCCAAGTGTCTGTTATACTCTGCCTCATTCTTTTAATTGATAATCCTGTCATCAAAGAAAGTGCCCACAATCCATTTGGCTTGAAAATGCGATCCATCATCCAATTGAAAGTGACAGGAGTATTCATAAGCCCAAACTGTATGACAAAAAACTCATATAACCCAAAAGATGTTCTAAAAGCTATCTTAGGCACATCTTCTAGCCTAATGTATATCTAATGATATCAACATTTCAAACCTATATGGCTGAATATAATTGCCCCCTGCAATCTAGGCATAACATCATTAATCCAAGGGATCAAAAACCGATTCTTTAACATGATCTTATTCAAAGCACAATAGTCAATGCACATACGTTACAAGTCATCCTTTTTCTACACCAAAAGCACTGGAAAACAAAAATGAGACAAGCCGGCCCTTTTTTCAACAACTCATTCACCTGACTCATAATCTCCTCCTGCTAGGCTGCAATGACTCTGTAGGGTGGCTTATTAGGTGGGCTACTCCCAAGGATAAGATCTATGCCATGCCGTTCAAGTAATAGCTACCCTGGAAGTAACTGAGCGAAACAATCACCATACATTTCTAGAAATGACATGCGATCCTTCTCTAACTTAGAGATGTTCCCAACATTCTCACTATCATCTTTATCCTTAGTAAAAACCACGTACGCTGAAAGATTATTTTTCATTACTTTAGATGATGGGATCCTGTACCCAAAAGTGAGGGATCAGCAAAATATTCCCCTTACCCGTATCGGTGAAAATTCATCTTTTGATGAAATGGGAAAAAAACATATACAGCATGGACGGATTCCCCTTTTAACTTTACATCAAGTGTTAGTGTCTTTTCCTTATGCTAAATAGTAATCACTTTTGCATGAGAATAAATCACTCCATGCATACGGTGACACCATGCATTCCAAGCAATACATCACAACCCTCAAGTAGAGCAATGAAAAACTCTTTATTATTCACATATCCCTGTATATGCAACCGAAGCTTTCCAATGAGTGGTGTGATAGGCTCTACATGGCCTTTACATGCCATTCCAACTTTCCCCATGGGTCCCATCTCATTCTCTCTGATTCCGGGTAGTGGTTGGGGGGGGAAGGGGGTATGTGTGCGTGAATGTGTATGTGTGTGTGTTGCTCTACCGTGCATCAAAAGTTTGGACCGCCACTACAATGCATTCCCCTTCAAGAAAGTTGGCTGCCTTTTGAATCTTCAAGAACTCCATGAAGTTTCCCCCTAAATAGGCTACATCAAACTGCTGAATTAAAGTCAAAGCTTTCAGTATATCTTGTGCATCACTAAAGGCCTCAAACTTCCTGCTTTTTCACCCTCATCATAGTCCTTTGTTGCGCCTTTGGGTGTCAAGTTGTCATACACTGGTTGCTGCAAAAAGGGTGCATTTGCTTAATTTATTCACCAAATAGAGGATTCACATGACCAGCACTCGTTCCTTGAGCCCCATAAACATTCAAAAGTGCAAATGCATTACCAACATGCTACTTTGTGCCCCAGATATCAAGCGAATGCTGCGAGACATGGGGTTTTGCACATTTCCAACCATACCTGAATACATTGGGCCTTGCACACCATGCATTAGCCGCTGCATACCATAGGGATTTATGCCATACATTCCCGTATGCGATCCTTGTCCAACCATAGCATGAAAAATCGTGCTTCCACCAAAGCATCCTAGTTGCCCCAACATAGCATGCATGCCCGGCTGTCCAAAATCCATTGGATTGGGACTTCCATGATGGCCTTGCATTTGCATTCCTTGTCCCATAGGTACCAACTATTTGGCTTCGTTAGCATCTTTAAGAGCTTCAAGTGAAGGCTTTGGCATTACCTTCGGTGCACCTTGCTGTCCTGAAAATGTAGAAGATGACTTTTTCTTCTTGCCCTTGTTGTCCTTCTTCAGAGTATTCAAAAATTGTGTAAACTGAGGATCCTTTGTCAGTTCAGCAAAGAGATTTGTTGATGTCCTCATCGTTTAGTGATTTGGTCATCAAAATCCTCTTCAGTTTGCCGGTCATCAGCCTCATTATGCCTTGAAGGTCATGCATCTTACCCAACAACGATATTTTCAGCTTGTTGTCCACGGTCTAAGCCTTGTCCAAGATTAGGCATTGCATTTCCTTCTTCCTCATGTGAGTATCCATATTGAGAGGCATCATCACTGCTTGATTCCATCTCACCGTATGAAGATATATATTGCTGTAATTTCTCAACCAAGAGCAAAAATCAACACTAGCACAAAGATTTGGCTTACAATCAAGTGTCTCTAGCCCATCGACTCAAAGAATTGAGTGGTATCCCGACAATCGAACCATGGAACCAACCTTCCTTCTTGAAAAGAATAGTAATTCCTTGATCAAGCACTAAATTACAACAATCGGCAAATAAATTGGGCAATTTGCCATGGCTGGGTATCCAAAATCCCTAACAATACAACAAGTCGCACGTGTTGATTTCAATGTACGATGCCTTATCTTGTATGCATGGGTCTCGAGGTGACTGCTAAAACCTAATTTCAACAAAAATTTAGAGTTTACACTAAAGATCTCTCTATTGTCCACCAAATTCGGCTAAGATCTACTCCAAAATGGCTGAGAAATGCTGAGATCTCCTGAGAAGGGGTTGGAGAAGGTGAGAGAAAGCCAAGATGAGAGAGAATTCACGAGAAAACCCTAAAATCTGCCTGCTGTCTGCTTCAACCTACACTTAAGGCAGGCACCTACTACCAGGCACCTCCAAAATGTTGTCACCTAATCAGCAATGTTGTTGCTAGCCCCTAGAAGGTGTCTTTCTTCTCTCCCCTACCTGCTGAAACCTCCAAATGGCTGTCTTCTCTACAACAAATTGCTATTCTTCTGCACAATGCCAAACATTGAGTGTCGCCTTGGGATGCATATCCATAGCAACTAGCAACTCCATGGGACCTTCGGATGTGCATTGAACATGAGAATTAAAAAAGCCCCAAATTTTTCCCACCAATGTAGAAGAAATTATAAAATCTTGGCAATTTCGGTCAAGATTTACACATGAAAGCTTAAATCAAGCAAAAGCCCCAAATTTTCTTGAAGAAAATTCAAGAATTTTTAAAAAATTAAAATGTAAGTCCAAAACCCTCAAATTTCTTGGCACGGAGTGTGAGAAAGTGGAAATTTCTTTGAAATTGGGGATGAGACGAGTAAAATGAATGAGAATTTGCAAAATTTTTCGAAAACCCCCAAGTTCAAAAAATTAGAGTTTCTACGTATTTTTCCAAATTTGCAAAAAAAAGGAAAGCAAGAATGAGAAAATGGCAAGTAGGGCTGCGAATATCACGAGCCAAGCTAAGAGACGTTGTGTGTGCAAGGTTGCATACGAGACTACATGCACGCTGAAAAGAGCAACAGCAACTCCTCCAAAACAACAACTTCTTTCAAAATAGCAGCTCCTTCCTCTAAAACAACAAATCCTCTTCCTTTGTTGGCTAAGGGGACTTTACATGGGTGGCACTAGCCAAGAGGTGGAGAGACAAAACCCACATCTAGTTCTGATACCAACTATTGGAAACGGAGAAAGAAGAGTGTGAACAAAAGAACAAGAGTAGGCAGCAATTCCATACTCAAAAGATGCAAGTACTAAAATGATAGAATGAAAGTACAATAGGTCTTAAGTTAGACCTATCCCTAACTCAACTAGAGTTAATTTAAATCTAGAGTCTGGTATCAATACTTTTAAAGTCCTAGACACAATATACTTTTGACACTTTAACAATTTTCCACACCACACAAATTACATTGGGCACTACCCATAATTGACCAATTCTAACACAACTACTGTCACCATCCTTCTTCTTCCAAGAAGAGAATATTCCATTCATAACGCCTCTGAAATATCCCTATGATATAATTCAAAGTACAAAAGGCCTTGTGACAAATTGCTAACTACATCATAAATACATTGGTTGAGTGAACTATTAATGTAGTAGATTATGATGCCACACCATGTGGCACTAAGTGAAAGAAGGTGCCCAGTTCCATGTCTGCATCAAAGCATCTCCTCTTCTTGATTTGCTTAGTGTGGTGCCCTACACTCTCTCGTGTCTCTTATAAAGAGTTACAAAGTTTCAATTTATTTTGATTAAAATATTGATACTAATTTAGATGTGAGTAAACATTTGGATTTGATTCTATACGAATACACTAATGTCCCATCCAACTCAGATGGATGATCTTATAGATCAACTTTATGGAGCACCCTTTCACCAAGATCAAGATCTTAGGTCCGGATATTATCAAAGAATTATAGCTTCAAAGGATATTCCAAAAACTGTGTTTGATCCCAATGTGGACACTATCAATTTTTGGTCCTACCTTTTGGATTAACTAATGCTCCGACAACTTTTCAACAAACGATGAATGATTTGTTTCGTCTACATCTTGGAACTAGACAACTATTTTCCTAACATACTTATTTATAGCAAGAAATTGGAAAAGCATGCAAACCACTTCCATATCATCTTGTGTCTCTTAAGACAAGAACGATTATTTATAAAGCTATCCAAATACAAAAGTTTTTGCACAGATTTTTCATATCTCAAACATGTCGTCTCGATTGATGGCATTTACATTGACCTCCAAAAGGTTCAAGTAATACTCGATTGGCATATACAGAGCTAGTTACTATTCCATTGATGTTGCAAATAATCGATCCAAATAAACCTTTGGAGATTCATAGAAATGCAAGTCATTATGCTATAGGTGTTGTTCTTTGTCAAGACATCCAACCCATTGCATTTGAAAGTTGTAATGTCATAAACGCTTAGACACATTATACAACTTGAGAGAGCGAACTAATGGTGGTTATCGGGTTCATTATTTAAATTAACCATCATTTATTGAAATACATCTACAATCAGCCTAATCTCCATGGACATAAGGCAAGATGGGCAAAGCACATGCAAGACAATAACTTCGAGATCAATTACAAAAAGGGCGCAACCAATATGATTGCCAATGCCCTTAGTCGAATACACAAAGTTAATGCCTTGTCCTCCTCCAAAACTTCAATCGATTTCTTTCTCTCAAAGGGCATCGCCAAAATGATCCCCATTTTGAGGAGATCTAGCAATTAGTCCAAGATGGACCTATTAGTCCAAGAAGCTTTGGTAATCCGAATGCCTGAAAGCTGACTACTAAGAGAAAAATGATAGAAAAGTATTCTATTCATACTTGATTATTTTTTAAACAAGGCAAAGTGTGCACCCTAACGATATGGATATCCACAAGAAAATTTTGTACAAGTGTCCTGACGCGCTGAGCGCAGGACACCCTAGTGTACACCGGACCATAGCCTTAGTTACTCACTACTTTTATTGGCCTCGCAGAAAGATTTGGTCGAGTCTTAAGTCCATGAATGCCCGTAGCGTTAGCTTAATAAAGCTCAACGGCACAAAAAAGCAGAAATGCTATATCCTTTACAAATTCCCAACATGAAGTACAATAGCATTTCTATGGATTTTATAGTAGAATTATCCCATACAAATTGAGATCACGATATAATTTGGTTTATGATCAACCAAATCACAAGAATGGCTTGATTCATTCCCACAAAGACGTCAGTGAAAAGCCACGAGTTGGCTGGTCTTTTTGTTGAGTATCTTTATAAGGCATGCGAAGAGAGCGAGCTTTCTTGGTCTAAAGCTATCATCTATCTTCTCCAAAACTTTGTTAAGAAAGGTGCAAAGATGTCCTATTTGAGTTAATGTTGAGTGGCTACTAGCTCTCCTTTGATCCTAGTTATCTAAATCTTTCTCCTTGACTTTGTGGTTTAGCCAAAGAAAGCTACATCACAATCTATCAAGGAATGGGTCTCACCAAACTGGCCCTCCTAGATCCCATTGTAATCTCTATAGAGACCTCTTTTGGTACACACAATGTATCCCTCCATCAAGCAAGTACTCGAGTCCAATTCATTGTACCATATCGTATCACAATGTGTAGCTCCTCGAAAACTCTATTGGGACTCAAGAGCAACTCGTTAACTCTACTTAATCCAAGTCCTCTTTCAATAGTCGACCATCATTCTCCACCACAAACGATATAAGCCACACATTCACAAAAGAAGCTACCACTACTCTCCTAGCTAAAGAAAGTATCACGGTGTTCCACAAAAGGAACATCAACCCAATACTCCAAAAAGGCGCCAAATGTGTTGCTCTAAGGTGATATCAATCCCCACGACACCCAAGCTATCATCTCATAGTAGTCTTGTAAAGGGACCCAAGTGAAGTCATTGTTAGGTCTCCAATTTGACACTCTAGTGTTACATATGCAAAATTTGAACAAGTGAAATCCTCATTATTGTAGCAGAGTATGTCAACTCATGTGTGAGTCTGAGCATGTATTATGGTTGGGCACATTATGTAGTTATTTTAGGCATTTTTTGTGTAGCATTTTATGCTATTGTGGCATTTATTGCTGCCAATCAGCCAGCATTAAATGTTGGTCGACCTAACATATTTTATGTCATTATTCATGCCTATATATATTTTGGGCTCCTCCTCCTCAGTTCAGTTCACCACCTGGAGGTCCCATGGAGAGAGCAGCTAGTGCCACTGCCCACGCAGCCAGTGACTCACTCTTGTATGCGATAGTCTTGTGTCTCATATATGGATTCCATTTCCCGAGTATACATCTGAGTTCTCATCTGTATTGTGTTCTTTCTTTCCCTTTCTCTTTTGTCTTGTGTTTCAACAGTTTATTACAGCACATGTTTATGCTTCCATTGCTACTCCACTTCTGACATGGTATCAGATTTCAGGATTTGTGCTCTTGCTGTGTTTTCTTGCTAATTTCAAGACTGTTCTCACCCTTGCTAATCAAGTGATTGCTGCTCCATACAGGCGACTTGTTTTACTTGTGTTTTCTACAACTTTGCCATCACCTATTGTCTACTGCCCCTCTGTTACTACCTAGGTTTTCAGTTTTCAAGCTGCTGTGACAGTTTTTCAGCCTATTTGTGGCAGTACTCAGCTTGCATTTTGGTGTTCTTGACTCCTTCCTGGCTAGGCAACTATAGCTTTAGGCCGTTTTCGATGCTTTTGGCAATTTTTGACTGATTTGTTGATTTTTTGCAGCAGCTTTTGTCTTCCTTTGGCCAGATTTTGGGTTATACTATATGTGAACTCTTATTTTTTGCAATCTGCCCCTCTGCTCCCTGTGTTTTCAGTTTTCAGGCTGCTGCGACAGTTTTTCAGCCTATGTGTGGCAATACTCAGCTTGCGTTTTGGTGTTCTTAACTCCTTCCTAGGTGGGCGGTTGTACCTTTAGGCCATTTTCGCTGTTTTTGACAATTTTTGACTGATTTGTTGATTTTTTGCAACAGCTTTTGTCTTCATTTGGTTAGATTTTGGGTTATACTATATGTGATGTCACGAGGACGTGAAAATTTGATGCTTTGCTTATGTTTAACTGACATTTGATTAAAGGATTAATCAAATGTGCAATTAAAAGATGCACATGTGTTGCACATGTGAGGTGCAAGCTACTTTCTCACAGTTGAAGACCGAAGGACCCTATGAAAAAGATGGGTGTCAAAGGCAAAAGTTGTAACAAGTTACACTTGTTAGATTCTAGGTGAATTTTGGTGTTAGTTTGCCCCTAGGATCATTAATTGGCCATTAAGTGTCGGTGGTGACACTAGGGACTAGGCATTAATTAATAGATTAATACTTGTCCAAGGGTCAATTAATGCATGGGACCACTTTGGGTTGCAAATGGCCTAGCCAATTAATTTTTGGATGGGCAAGGTCAATTTTCTGAGTATGGATTAAGGGCTGAATTAATTTTCAGAATTAATTTAACCTTTCCCCCACTTGCGCGGGAAAGTTTTGCCAAGTGGCAGCTTTCTTAATCCATTTTCAGCAATTTCCAGCCATTTAATTAATTTTCAGAATTAATTTCTTAATCCATTTTCAGCAATTTCCAGCCATTTAATTAATTTTCAGAATTAATTAATTCTGAAAATTAATTAAATGGCTGGAAATTGCTGAAAATGGATTAAGAAAGCTGCCACTTGGCAAAACTTTCCCGCGCAAGTGGGGGAAAGGTTAATAGGGCTGAAGAGAGAGGGAAATCTCTTTGTTTCATTTGGGAGCTGTTGAAAAGAGAGGTTGGACTTTGTTTCATTTGGGAGCTGTTGAAAAGAGAGGTTGGACTGTTGCTGCCAACTTTTGGGGCCAATTCCCAGCCATTGGAGACCATTTTGGTGATGGAGATTGCATATTCTTGACCTTGGGAAGCTGACAATTGCTACTGATGCACTTTCTCTTGAAGATTACAGTCTCTGATGCTCCTATTGTTGTTGGTGCATCTGTTTGGGGCTGGTACAGCAGGGCAGCAACTGATTTTGATCAGTTCTTCGCGACAAATCTCAGAATTTTCTCTCTCTACAGCATTCTCTCTTCTCCTTCAGCCTATGCTCAGTCATTCTCAGCAATTCTCAGCCATTTGGAGGAGATTTCAGCCATTTTTGGTGGGCTGATCTGTAATTTCTGCAGTAAACCCTAATTTACAGCAGAAATTAGGATTTAGCAGTCGCCTTGGGATCCGTGCCAAAGATTGAAGGCTCAAGGGACTGAAATCAGCAGCTGATAATTGAAGATTATCAAGGGATTTCAAGAGCCAGCCCATCCCAAATTGATTTGGGGCAGCGTTTGGCTAGCCAAGGGTCAAATTGGAGAAGAAGTCCTGGGTGAATCAAGGGGCAACCGCCCCAAAAGGCTTGCTAGTCATTTATGATAGCAACAGCAATTGGTTAGTAGGAGGAGATTGAAGAATCTCAAGTTGTACTCCTTCCAATTGAATGAAAGCTAAAGAAATACCGCAAGGGGCGCCAATTTTGGGGCCAACAGGGTGTCTACTGTCCAAGAATGCTATGGTAAAGTGTGTATTCATTTTATGTGCATTTATTTATTGCTGTAATTAACTCTTAAATCAGGTTATTACCACCCATTCCAAGAAGGAAGGCTGGTTTCATGTGAACTCTTGTTTTTTGCAATCTGTGCTTGTGTTTTGGCTCTGTTCCCTCTCCAAATACCTTCTTTTCTCTACTCCTCTTCTAAATCCTCTCCAAATGGCTCCTCTATACACATCCACTGATGACAAGCTCCATGGACCTAATTATTACACGTGGAGTGCGGTGATGAAGGCCTGGTTTATACAGAAGCAATTATGGTACGTGGTTGGCGGAGCTATGGCACGCCCTCAACAATCTTCTCCTATTCCATCTAATTTTGATGAAGACAACCATGAGGAGGCCGTGCTTACATGGGATTCGGATGATCACGTGCTTACTCAGCCTTACTTCGGTGTATTTCCAAAGAAGTCCTACCAACGGTCACCTCCTACAGGACACCTTCAGACATATGGTCAAAGTTGCAGTTCATGCACGAGGCTCCTTCCACCATGAGGGCTGCTACTCTCTATGGCCAACTACAGCAACTAACGTTTAAAACCAAAGATACGATCCCATCATTCCTACTTTGAGTTACCCAAATCCAAGATAAGCTTCGCACTGTGTAGTCTACTCTATCACAGGCACAACTTGTTGGTACGGTACTCTACAAGCTTCCTCAAGAGTTTGATGGAGTGGCAAATGCTTTACGGGCACAAACATCTTTGACTCCTGTCAGTTTTCTTCATATGTCCTCGATGCTACTTGAGCATGAGGCGACTTTGTGACTACAAGGGCGGCTTCCGTCACATTATGCGGTTCCGATGAGACTCTTGCAGCCTCAAAGAGAGGTTCGAAAATGAAGAAGTCAAAAGCCCAATGTTACCACTGTGGCAAGAAGGGCCACTTGCGAAATGACTACAAAGAGTTAGCGGCTTCCAAGAAGAAAAAGAAGCAGAAGACGAAGCCGGATGCAAACTCTTCCGACGAGTCATCATGTGCCTCAGATTCTGACTCAAATCCTCTGGCCAGGGTAAAGTCCAAGGCACGAAAGGACTCCTCTTCTTCGGATCATGGGACAGGCTTGGTGGCCCCTTCCTCAGCTGCTTTCTAGTGGTGGTGATGAGGTTATCCCTCACAACTCTCTAATGCCAGAGAGGGAGTGTGAGAGGGTGGTGAGATGGGGTAGCTGTGTCTCATCTATATTTCTATACAGATGCACAAGATCCAAAGAGGGACATCCTTGACGCATCGACCGAAGTTTGGCAAGTACAAATCCTGAGGCTAAGATTGCCATCCAAGTTCATGATGGGCTGGTTCTTTGACAGAGAGCGGGTGGCTTTCGCCTGGAGCTCATATGAGGGGACACTTTGGCGGTCCGGCCAAAGGAGGGGAATGCATGGTCATTTATACGTTGCGGCATTGGTGACAGGCTGGTCACATGTGCTACATCAGTGGCATTGTTGATAGACATTGAGAGCTGTTATGATCTTCTCTATCTTCAAGAGCTGGTACAATTGACATCAACATCAAGTTCTCTCCGAGGCATCTTGGTGGTGGCTTGATCACCCACTACTTAGGTATCCATGGTTCTACTTGGTGGTTCTATGTTGTTTGGTTTCTGATTCATTCTCATTGTACCATTATATTGTATCAGATCACCCATGATCTAAGAGAGGGTATTGGCAGAGTATGTCAACTCATGTGTGAGTCTGAGAATGTATTATGGCTGGACACATTAGGTAGTTATTTCAAGCATTTTTATTGTGTAGCATTTTATGCTATTGTGGCATTATTGCTGCCAATCAATGGTGGCTGACTTGACATATTTTATGTCATTTTTCATGCCTATATATATTCTGGGCTCCTCCTCAGTTCAGTTCACCACCTGGAGGTCCCATGGAGAGAGGAGCCGGTGCCAGTGCCCTCGCAACCAGTGACTCACTATTGTATGTGATAGTCTCAAGTTTGAAGTGAGCAATACGCAGTGGCGATGGAATGTCCGGCGATGAATATGTCAGGTAGAGAGCAAAACGTGAGTAAGAGTAGCGAGTGAGAGTCAGAGATAGAGATGCACGATGTTCTTGGGTACAATTCTTGTGAGTACCTCTTAAGGTTTTAGATAGATATATATGAAAGTAGAAATGTGCTAAGGGTGTGTTCACATCTATGCACATATAAAAGGCACGATGGCCCTTTATTTCCAACAACCTCCCACCTAAAGGCAATGTGCCTTAAGAGGAGAAAAGAATCAGCTAAGTCTAGCTATGTACAAAGCTAAAATACATATATCTATCCAACTCCCATCATCTGTCAGCAATGAGCAAACCGCTCTGCTGGAAGACCCTTCGTGAGAAGATCTGTAGGATTATCATCTGTATACACTTTGACAAGCTCAATGCTCTTGCTGTCAAGTACATCTCTAATGAAGTGATACTTCACCTGTATCTACTTTATCTTTGCATGAAAGACAAGATTTCGTGCTAGCATGATAGCACTTCGACTATCACAATGGAGAACAGGTAACTATGTAATGCCAAGCTCTCGCACCAGACGTGAAAGCCATAAAACCTCCTTGCATGCCTTGATGGTAGCCACATACTCTGCCTCTGTAGTAGACAATGCAACACACTTTTGTAGCCTGGAGATCCAAGAGACTGCTCCTCTTGTGAAGGTAAACACATACCCAAAAGTGGACTTTCTACAATCCACATGACCAACATTCCCTGCATCCGTAAAGCCAATGACAGATGCCTTCTACTTTCCAAAGCAAATGCACAAATCCTTTGTGCCTTTGAGGTATCTCATAATACCTTTCACTGCTTCCCAATGCTTTTTACCACGGTTTTCCATGTATCTACTAACCACTCCCACTGCCAAGGCAATGTCAGGACGTGTAGCAACCATAGCATACATCGAACTGCCAACAGTTGAAGCATATGGTATCTTGGCCATTTCAGCCTTCTCATCATGAGATATAGGGCTGTCCTTTGCATTAAGTTTTACATATGGAGGCAATGGAATCCCAATTGTTTTTCCCCCTCTATATTGAAACGCTGCAAAACCTTGGAGATATACTCTTGCTGAGATAGATAGAGTAATCTTTTTAACCTATCTCTAAGTGTTCGCATGCCAAGAATGTGATTTGCATCACCAAGATCCTTCATGTCAAAGTTGCCATGAAGCTGCCATGAAGACTTTGCTTCAACGAGTCCAAGACATGATTATCCCTACCAACAATCACCATGTCATCAATATACAAAACCAAGATAATCAAGCTCCCATCTGCTGCTTTCTTAGTGTACAAGCAGTGATCCACTTGACTTCTATGAAAACCTTGAGATTGCATAAATGTATCAAACTTATGATACCATTCTCTTGATGCTTGTTTCAGCCCATACAAACTCCTTTTGAGTTTACATAAGATCTTCTCTTTCCCTTTTGCCACAAACCCTTCAGGCTGCTGTATATATATGTCTTCATGAAGATCACCATGTAAGAATGCAGTCTTTATATCCATCTATATGAGCTCCATATCTACAGCTACAACTAAGCCCAAAATGGTTCTCAATGTAGTCATCTTGACTACAGGAAAGAAGATCTCATCAAAGTCAACTCCATATTCCTGCTTATACCCCTTCGCAACCAATCTTGCTTTGTACTTTGGCGAGGAACCAAAAGTGAACTTCATCTTATAAACCCATTTGCATGGAAGGGTTTTCTGCCCTTTAGGAAACTGCACCAAGTCCCAAGTGTTATTTTTCTCAAGAGAGTCCATCTCTGACAACATGGCTTTATACCATTTCTTGCTGTCCTGTCTATCCATTGCTTCCTTGAAGCAAGACGGTTCACCACAATCTGTCAACATGACATAATCAACCACATTGTTGGCACCAAGAACGAATCTATCAAGTTGTCTAGTAGCCCTAGACGATCTCCTTACCCAATGATCATTGTTTGTTGGCTGCTGGACCTGCAAAATTCCATTTTCAGCTTGCTGTTCTGGCATTTCAGCCTGCAAATCAGCATTAACAGCTTGTTGTCCTAGCAGTTCCTGAACATCCAGTGGCTCATCATTATGGGCAATGGCTGGCTGATCATTTCCAATATTATTTTCTGCATTTGCAGGTTCATTTACAATAGGTATTTGCTGCTGTACAATGGGCACATTTTGCTGTCCAAAACATATTTCTTCCCAAAATACAACCCTACAGACCTCCTCAGTCTTTTTTGGCTATTTATGCATGAGATCTTCCCGTAAGATAATATCATTGCTATGTACTATTTTCCTTTTCTCGAGATCCCATAATCTATACCCCATTTCACCTTCATCACCATATCCTAGGAAAATATATTTACAGGACTTTGGCTCAAGTTTGTTGTGTTTTTCCTTACATATGTGCACAAATGCTTCGCAACCAAACACTTTCAAGTGTGCATACGAAGTTGGCTTGCCCCGACCACGCTTCTTGGGAAACTCCCCTCTCCCACAGACTTGTTCAGTGACTGATTAATCAAATGAACAGCTGTCATAACAGCCTCTGCCCAAAATCCATGGGGTAATGCAACATGAGACAGCATCGTACGGACCTTACCTTGTATGGTCCGATTCATACGCTCTGCAACTCCATTTTGGGTGGGATTATGAGGTGCAGTGAGCTCCCTCTTTATCCCTTTGCTATCACAAAATACCTAAAAGGCCTTGGACACATATTCCCCACCATTGTCAGAGCAAAGACACTTAAGTGTCTTCTCAGTCTGATTTTCAACCAATGCTAAGAATTTTTGAAACTTGTCAAGCACTTCGTCCTTGCTACGAATAGGGTAAACCCATACCTTCCGTGTAGCATCATCGATAAAGGTAACAAAGTATTTATTTCCCCCTAAAGATAACCCTGGCATCTCACATATATCAGAATATACTAACTCTAGAGGAGAAGACTTCAACGAAAGAGACTTCTTATGAGACGTCTGTGCATGTTTACCATCATAAATACAATGATCACAATGCTCAAAATTAGCATAACGAAGATAAGACAAGTAACCCAAACGAGAAAACACTTTCATTCCAATTTGACTCACGTGTCCCAACCAGCCATGCCACAAAGAAACACTTGGTTGCTCTGTCATGGCAACAACATGGTCTCGCACACTAGATACATGGAGAGGATATAAGATGTCAGTTTTACAACCTCTGGCAATCACTCCAGATCCCTTACAGATCTTCCATCTTCCATTTTCCATCACCAAAGGTGGTATGAAATTCATCGCCATCTAGCTACCCTGTGTGCTAATCAAGCTCTTCTTCAGCTGAGGTACATGTCATACATGCTGAAGTGTGAAAATAGAACCATGCTGAAACTGCAACTGCACACTATCAATACCTACAATGTCACATGCATAGTTGTCTCTAAGATGGACAACACCATGTCGACCCCCTATATAGTCAAAAAGCCACTCAGATAAGGGGTGACATGAAAGGAAGCACCTGGATCTAGAATCCAAGTGTGTATGTCATCATCCGTATCTGCAAGTAAAGCATGTGTACTAAAGTGTGAAGAGACAAAGAGTAAATCATTCCCACCATCGCTGTCATGAGTGCATGCCATCATCCATATTTGCAAGTAAAGCATGTGTACTAAAGTGTGAAGAGACAAAGAGTACGTCATTCCCACCGTCACTGTCATGAATTACTACATTCATGTCTTTAATTTTGACACTCCTCTTCTTAGCCCGACTCTCTTTCTTCTCTTCCTTGCTATCATCTATCTTCTTGCCCTTTCCTTTCTCTTTATTCTATTTCTAGCAATCACGTTTAAAGTGACCCTTATTGCCACAATGATGGCATTCAACATCCTTACCACGTGATTTATTGCGTCCCTTGCTATCAAATTTGCCTTTCTGCTGTGATCTACCCCTAGTATGCAAAGTACTGAAAGACTTACTGGATGCATTATTCTACCGATTCATTTCTTCCAAGAGTAGAGCACTCTCTACATTAGCATGCAAAATCATCGCAATAAGATTTTAAGTTAGCAATCCTGAATGTATCCCAACTCTCTGCAAGAGTGCAAAGCAAGAACGTAGCCTTAAATTCTTCATCAATCTTGAGCTCCAAGTCAACCAGCTGGCTGAAAATGAAGTTAAACTCACTCAAGTGAACAGACATTGCTGTACCCTCTTTCCTACGCAAATCCATAAGCTTTTTCAGCCAATAAACTTTGCTTGCGGCACTCTTCTGAGCATACAGTTCTTCCAGTCGAGTCCAAATAGTATAGGCAAAATCCAAACCTTCAATGTTAAACAACAAGGCATCAAAAATCGATGGCTCGATGGTTGAGCATGCAAGCTCATTTAACTCATCCCAATCTTCCTATTTCATATCTGCGGGCTTTGCCCCTTTGGTCTTAATCGGCCTTGCTTGTTTCTTCTGTAACAGGATATTATAGCATTGTTTTTGCCAAATTGCAAAGTTATGTGCTCCTTCAAGCTTCTTAATGTGCATGAGATGATTGCTGTCACTGTTCCCAGCCATGATTTTCAGCCCAAATGTGACCAACAAATTCAGCAAATGCAGGCCCAAATTGTCACACAAGTGACCAAGGTACAAACAAGTACCAACCAGCAATAAATAACCACGTAAAAGTAGAAATTTCAGATCTGCAAATAAATTTTCAGAAGGACTAAACCTTGTACTGCACTCCACAACTGATTACAGCTGTTCCAAGGACAAATACATCACATTACATGAGAAGTCCCAAATTTTAGCTGCAATTTCCGTTGTACATGCACCCACGGGCACAAAATTTGACATGCATGGTCAAAAGCCCCAAAATTTTTGTGGTCAAAGCATCAACCATACATCTACATTGTCTCTCACATGCATAGAATAGGCCAATTTTGCCAAAATAGAGCAATTTCAGCAAAACCCCCAAATTTTTCAAGTGCTAGATGTCCAAATTGCATGGAATTAAACCCGCATATACATAAAATGACCAAATGGCGCACAAATTTCGCCCAAACAGCAAAAGCCCCAAATTGCACGGGGTCCAATGTGCATCAATGTCGAGAAATTGGGTAAATTTCAGCCCAATTCTTGCATGTACATGAAAAGCCCCAAATGTCAGAGGCAAAATGTCACAAATTCCTGCAATTTCTAAGACAAATATCACTGCTGTGTCTTGCTCGCATCAAATGTGGACAAATCCCCAAATTTTTCACACAAATCTGCCCAAAATTCTGAATTATGCTTACACGCACGAACGCCCATTAGTGAGCAAAGGGCTTGCTTGCAAGGAAGCTTTGAAAATTAAAAATTTTGCAAAAGAAACGTGACGAATCTGCCCTATTTACAGCCGCCAGCCCATCACCTCCTCACATGACCTGCTTGTGACCTAGAAACGACGTTTTGACCTACGCCTGACTGCACAAGCGACATTTTGACGTTTTGACCTGCGCCTGACTGTACGAGTGACGTTTTGACCTGCTCGCGACCTTGAACTATCGCCTGACTGAAAACATGGAAGAACAATGACGAGATGACTTGCACGGACTCTGAGAAGCGCAAACACCTTAGCCGTAGCTCTAATACCACTTTGAAGTGAGCGATACACAGTGATGATGCAATGTCCGGCGATGAAAATGTGAGCAAGAGTAGCGAGTGAGAGTCAAAGATAGAGATGCACGATGTTCTTGGGTACAATTCTTGTGTGTAGCTCTTTAGGTTTTAGATAGATATATATGAAAGTACAAATATGCTAAGGGTGTGTTCACACTCGTGCACATATAAAAGGCACGATGGCCCTTTATTCCCAACAATCCCATGTCTAATATATGGATTCCATTTCCCGAGCATACATCTGAGTTCTCATCTGTATTGTGTTCTTTCTTTCCCTTTCTCTTTTGTCTTGCGTTTCAGTAGTTTATTACAGCATATGTTTACGCTTCCATTGCTGCTCCACTTCTAACACATTAGGTCTCCAATTTGGGGCTCTAGTGTCATGTACACAAAATTTAAATTATGTACGCCAATTGATGAAAACACCAAAATTTTCGTTGAAAATATCCATGGTTTTCATAAGCCTCAAAGTCGCCCTCATCCCATCTAGATATATTGCTATGTTATCCATAACTTCACCTCAAGGAGCTCATCGAACTCTATGATGACCAACATGATCCCTTTGATACCTGTACATTTGTCTATCACAAGAAGTTCATAGCCTTCGCTACAAATAGAAACAAGGAGGGTGCGCACAAGCATCCCTATCTTACTAAGCCTCCTTTAACCTATCAAAGCTACTCTTCAACAAAGATGGGCATGGATTGGTTGCTTTATTTGAACTTCAAAGGATGGACTTCTAGAGCAAAAGCTATGGCCATCATTGCTAACACAACCTATAAGTTCTATCGTTGGAAGTATTAGTGGTGACTAGTATTGTGAAAGGAGTTGATAGTGAAGAAAAAAGAAAATAATAAAGACATAAAATCACTTTCTATCAAAGAAATTGAATCATTTTCCTAGTAAAGGAAAGTTTGAGCAGTCTTTTTCACCATTCAAGATTCTTTTTGGAAGTGAGTGAGATCATTGTGGAGCCACAAGCAGTTGAAGTACAAAGATAGTGTCACGTGAAGATAATCGAGGATACACAAAAGGCTATACAAGCATAAACTATGAACATTCAACAACTATAATTCTAGATATTACTTACTGTGAGAGAAATGAAGGTATAAGTAGGGTGATGTTTTATGCAACAGTAATAAAAGACAGGTGGTATGACACCATCAAACCAATACACGCACCACATGAAGCAATGATATCCTGGGAAGAGTGCCTTGAGATGGACCGGATGCTTCCAGAGCATCTTCCCTTGAATGAGCCAAGCAGCTTTCCTGGGGAAAAAACAGAAAATTCCTTGAGAGATCTGATGATAGTTTCTTGTCAAAATATACTAGAAATTGTTTGAATTCTATTTGCAGTTTAAAATCCAAACCTGTTCGCATATCAAATGTAGCCATATCACCATTACCAGTCCCAACAAAAATGGTATAGTCATCTGTATCTGTTTCGACAACCTTAATTGGGGACTCCAAAAAGTCGACAGAAAGCACTGGCCTTCTTTGAGCAGATATATCGTATAACCGTATCTGTAAAGTATGAAGAAATTATATTAAATCCTAAAACAATCAAGATCATTCCAATGTAGAAAGAGGCTCTACAGAACTTCAATATTGCATAAACTTACCTGATGGTGACCTGTTCCAATAACTATCTTACGGTGGTCTTTTCCAAGAAATGCTGATGCTGTCACAAATGGGGGTGACATCAGTCCTAGACTGTCACGACGAGGCTGCAAGCTTTTGACAAAGCCACATTAAGCGCATGGATTTGTTAACAAAAGGGACTAGAGGCATGAGGTCAGCATCAACCATGTAAGTATGACAAGTGCATACCGCTTTTGCTTCCCAGATCTTGCTGCTCCTCTCAAGGTCCCACAAATTCAGATCAGCACCATCTCTTCAAAATATTAAAAACAGAAGACTATGTAAAGGTTGCTACACATGAGAAAGTTGAGATATTTAAGAGAAGACAGTGACCTCTTACCCTCCAAAAGCTGAATATCTTTCACTTCTATCAACCTTGAAGCATAAAATATTTCCTCCTTTGCATACAGTGAAAGTTTGTTGAACCTCAGCAAAGCCATCATCATGAGAGCCATCCAGCTCTGCTTCTTCCAAACATATCCTTTGTGAAGTTGCATAACCTTCTTCCGTGCATGTCAAAAGTGATCGTTTTCTAAGTAATAAAACATATCAATGTTAGGTCCACTGCAGCAGTTTCTATACAAGTTCAAAACACTTACACATAAAGACAAAACTTGAATACAGTATAGTAATATGTCCTCCCTCCTGCTTATTCTGATGGGATTCATGATCTTACGATACTTTTATTGTCTATGAGCTTACATACCATGGTATGAACGTTCTTGTGTACAACATGCATCATATGCAGATTAGATTGCTGGCAAAGGTTCAGCATAGTAAAGTAGAAGTTAGAACACCATGCACGACAACTGGTAGTTGCAATTTTTCAGTATCACAGGTTGCTTTTTGCAGCCTCCCAATCCGCACACACTATCCTTGCTAAGTGAAATCTTATGAGAAAAACTTCCAGTCATGTAATATATCTTCCAAGCATGTAGGCATCATATCCCTACAATTACACCTTAAGCAGTTTAACAACCTAAAGTTATCAGCTATTCCCAGCAAAGTGGTGTCACATTATGGCATAGGTGCCATCATCAACCCAAGCACGTTATCCACGACAGAAATCTGACAATCTGACTGACAAGGAAGAGGAGAGAGAGTGGAGACCAGAAACTGTGAACAGAAGATGAAGAGGATGACCACAACCAGAAAGAAGAAAGATTTTGATGGCATGATGATTCACACAAATAAGATGAGTCTATAAATAGCCTCAGTGCCTTGATCTGGCCAACCAGCATTTACTACTGGTTGGAATGCTGAAAAACAGCCCACTGCCAACAAAAAGTGCCACCTGCCATAAATGCTCCAGGCCTGATTGCCATAATATCCACCCTGCTCAGAAATGTGCAACCCAGCCAGTGAAGGGGGTGTACACCTGCTGAGAAAATGCCATGTGGCATAATGACAGCAGGATGGTAAGTGGGCAGGTCTGGACAGTCAATGGGCAGATCTAAAAGTACCAATGTCTCAATCTATTGTGCCTAGGGTGAATATGTTAGCAAATTAGTCAGTTCACATGTGAGTCTTGTCAGAAGTGGTGCAGCCATGGAAGCATAGACAAGTGCTGAAATAAAATGCTGAACACAAGACAAAAGAGAAAGGAAACAAAAGAACAAAAGAACAAAAGAACACTGCAAAGGAAGAGAACTCAGAGATGTACTCGGGAAATGGAATCCATATACCAAACACAAGAACGATGCATACAACAGTTAGTCACTAGCAATGTGGGCACCCGCATTGGCTCCTCTCTCCAATAGGAAGACCACCTGAAGAATGATGATAACTGCATGAGAGGAGGAGGAGCCGCTGAATAAATAGGCCCAAAATATGCCAAATATGGCAATTGGCCGGCTAGTAATAAATCCCTAAAGAATCAATAAAATGATCACTATAAAATGCCTAAATTACCCAGTAATATCAAGCATAGCCCAGACACACACATGAGCTGACTAGACTGCTAACACCCTCTCTCAGATCATGGGTGATCTAATACAATACAATGATACAAGGATAATCATATACAACAAAGAACCACCAAAGTAGAACCATGGTTACCCAAGTAGTGGGTGATCAAGCCACCACCAAGGTGCCTCGAAGAGAACCTGAGGTCAATATCGATCGTACCAACTCTTGAAAAATAGAGAAGAGTCATAATAGATCTATGTGTCTATCAACAATGTCTCGCACTAGCATACAAGACTATCCTGTCAAAAATGCCTTTGAACATATGTGACCATGGATTGCTCGCTTTGGCCAAGACCGCCAAAGTATCCCCTCATGTGAGCTCAAGACTAGGAGCCAATCCCGCTCTTTGTCAAAGAAATGACTCATCATGAACTTGGATGTCAATCCCAACTCCAAGATTTGAATCTACCAAACTTCAGTGGATGAGTCCAGCAGACAAAAAGTTAAAACTCAGACCTGGAATAGTGTAAAACAGCAATAGGAACAATGATCCTACAATCTGATACCATGTCAGAAGTGGATGCAATGATGGAAGTGTATGGAAAACTGTTGTAATAGACTGATGTTCACAAGAGACAAAGAAAAGAGAAAGAGAAGCACTGCAAAAGAAAAGAACACTGCACAAGGACCTCAAAAGCAAAGAGAAACTCAAGAAATGGAATCCATATACCAAGATATGAGACAGTACACAGAACCAATGTGAGTCACCGGCTGTGAAGGCACTGGCATCTGCTCCTTTCCCTCCACCAGAACCAATCAGGTGATGAATGATAATAATGTTGAGGAGAAGAGCAAGTGCCAATGCCTTCACAATCGGTGACTCATACTAGGTCTATATTGTCTCATATCTTGGTATATGGCTTCTAAGTTGCTTGTGCAGTGTTCTTTTCTTTTGCAATGTTTCTCTCTCTCTTTTCTTTGTCTCTTGTGTACAGCAGTTTTCCGCACGCTTCCATCACTGCATCCACTTCTGACATGGTATCAGATTGCAGGATCATTGTTCCTGTTACCGTTTTACACTGTTTCAGGTCTGAGTTCTGACTTTCCGTCTACTGATTGGACCTGTTCTGACTGCTGCAACTGATTTACAGCTTAGGCAACCATCTTCTGATCATTTTCAGCCTGTTTTCTCAACGTTTTGTACACTGCCATTTTCATTTTCATCTTTTAAAGCTTGGTTCAGGGCTGGGGACCTGTTACTGCCCCTTCCAAATCTGCGTTTTGGTGTCTACTGCCGGCATTTTACTGATCAGCACCTGCGTTTCAGCTGTTTGCTCTTGTGCAGGGCTGGGTGACAGTATTTTCAGGCTAGTTCTGGTTATTTTTGGTCTGTCTTCTCATTTGTGGTACATTGCTCAGCTTTAGAGAGGGTTCATGTGCATCCGGTTGTCATGTTCTCTTCTACACTCTGGCTTATCTATGTGCTTTCTTTACTCCTTGGAACTCATGCCAACCTTGTGAGTTTGTATTTATCTATGTGCTTTCTTTACTCCTTGGAACTCATGCCAACCTTGTGAGTTTTAAAGCTTGGTTCAGGGCTGGGGACCTGTTACTGCCCCTTCCAAATCTGCGTTTTGGTGTCTACTGCCGGCATTCTACTGATCAGCACCTGCGTTTCAGCCGTCTGCTCTTGTGCAGGGCTGGGTGACAGTATTTTCAGGCTAGTTCTGGTTATTTTTGGTCTGTCTTCTCATTTGTGGTACATTGCTCAGCTTTAGAGAGGGTTCATGTGCATCCGGTTGTCATGTTCTCTTCTACACTCTGGCTTATCTATGTGCTTTCTTTACTCCTTGGAACTCATGCCAACCTTGTGAGTTTGTATTTTTGGCATATTTTTCTCTTTGCAACTCCCTTCCCTTTCTTCATCTTCTTTGTATCTCCCTCATCATGCCTCCTCCGGCACTTCCTCTTGATGGTCAGCATGCAACTATTCTTTACTCATCTACAAGTGTTATGTTGGAGACTTGCTATATTCAGCTTCAGGTTTCTGTGAGGATGCTATCTCTTGGTACTTCAGAGGTTCGAGTTTCCGAGAGGAGTGCCATACATCAGAAACAAAAGTCTCAATGCTATTATTATGGCAAGAAGGGGATATCTCTGGAAGGACTACAAGACATTAGCAGCTTTACAACAGGAGCAAGTGCAGATGGTGATGACGGGTGACGCCTCTCGCGGCGCGTCTTCCTTTTCTCCAAAGTCCCAATTTAGGCTCCATCCATGTGGCCCTGACGATGGCTACGGGGGCAGCCCTTCCAAGCTGCTGGTACAGGTGATGGGGTCATCCCTCACAACTCTCCAATGCCAAAGAGGGAATGTGAGAGGGTGGTGAGATGGGGTAGGTGAACCTCATCTATACAGGTGCACAGGTTCCAAAGAGGGGTTTCCCCGACGCATCAACTAAAGTCTGGCAGGTTCAAATCCTGGAGCTGGGATTGCCATCCAGGTTCATGATGAGCTAGTTATTTGACTAAGAGCGGGATTGGCTCCTAGTCTGAGCTCACATGAGAGGACAGTTTGGCGGTCTGGCCAAAGGCGAGGAATCCATGGTTACATATGTTCAAAGGCATTTTTGACAGGTGGTTCTTGTATGCTACTACGAGACATTGTTGATAGATATTGAGAGCTGCTATGATTCTTCTCTATTTTCAAGTGCTCGTACAATCAACATCGACATCAGGTTCTCTTCGAGGCACCTTGGTGGTAGCTTACGCACCCACTACTTGGGTATCCATGGTTCTACTCTGGTGGTCCTTGTTGTATGTACTATGATGGGACATTATCACTGTATATTGTATTGTATCAAATCATCCATGATCTAAGAGAGGATGTTAGCAAATATGTCACTTCATGGCTGAGTCTCCACATCAATGGGCTAGGGCACCTAGATACTATCCTGATTATTTAGGCATTTTTCTTGGCATTTTATGATGGTCATTCTAGCATTTACTACTAGGTGACCTAACATGATTTATGGCATTATTTTTGTCTACTTATTTAGGCTTCTCCTCCAGATTATCATCATTCATCACCTAGCTAGTTTTGGTGGAGGGAGAGGTGGTGGAGCAATGGAAGCATAGACAAGTTCTGAAATAAACTACTAAACACAAGAAAGAAGGGAAAGGAAACAAAAGAACAAAAGAACACTGCAAAGGAAGAGAACTCAAAGATATGCTCAGGAAATGGAATCCATATACCAAACACGAGAATGATGCATACAATAGTGAGTCACTAGCTGTGTGAGCACCAGCACAGGCTCCTCTCTCCAACAAGAAGACCAACTGAAGAATGATGATGAGTAAATGAGAGGAGGAGCCACTAAATAAATAGGTTCAAAATATGCCAAATATGACAGCTGGTCGGCTAGCAATTAATGCTAGTCAGCCTGCAATAATGCATAAATAATCACTAAAATGACCACTATAAAATGCTTAAAATACCCAGTAATGTCAAGTATAGCCCAAACTCACACATGAGCTGTCTAGACTGATAACATCCTCTCTCAAATATGGGTGATCTGATACAATACAATGATACAATGATAAGCATATACAACAAAGAACCACCAAAATAGAACCATGGTTATCTAAGTAGTGGGTGATCGAGCCACCACCAAGGTGCCTCGGAGAGAACCTAAGGTCAATGTCGAGCGTACCAGCTCCTCAAAATAGAGAAGAGTCATAAGAGATCTCAGTGTCTGTCAACGATGTCTCGCAATAGCATACAAGACCATCCTGTCCAAAATGCATCCAAACATATGTGACCATGGATTCCCCGCCTTTGGCCAAGACTACCAAAGTGTCCCCTCATGTGAGCTTGGACTAGGAGCCAATTCCGCTCGCTATCAAATAAACAACCCATCATGAACCTAAATGTCAATCCCAACTCACACAATTTGAATTGCCAAACTTTGGTCGATGCGTCAAAAATGTCCCTCTGGAACCTATGTACTTGTATACTTGTATAAATGAGGCGTGATTGCCTCCTCTCACCACCCTCTTGCATCAGAGAGTTGTGAGGAATGACCGCATCACCTGGACTAGAAAGCAACACAGGAAGGAGCAATCAAGCCCTTCCCACAGTCTGAACAAGTGGATTCGTTCCGCGTTGTGGACTTCTCCTTGGCCGAAGAATCAAAGTCGAAGTCTAAGGAAGAGGATAACCCGTGAGAGGAGTTTGCATCCCGCTTCTTCTTCTTCTCCTTCTTATTCCCTGAGGTTGCTAACTCCTTGCAGTCCTTCTGCAAGTGACCATTTTTACCACAATAATAACATTGGGCCTTCGACTTCTTCCTGTCACCCCTCTCTGAAGTCGTAAAGGCCTCGTTGGAACCGCCATAAATGAGATGAGAGTCTCCCCTGTAAACGCACAGATATCTCATGCTAAAGCAGCATCGAGAACATGTGTAAAGCTCACAGGTGTAAAGGATGTCTGCGCCCTCAAAGCATTAGCCACTCCATCAAACTCTAGGGGGAGCTTGTAGAGTACCGTGCCCACTAGATGTGCCTCCAGAAGGGCAGACTGCATGTGTCCAAGCTAGTCATGTAGAGTAACACGGAGCAAAAATGACTACATGGTATTCTTGGACTCGAACTTCATCTATTGAAGCTGTCCATAAAGGGTCACAACACACATGGGGGAAGGTGCCTCGTACAACATCCTAGACAGCATGTTAGCAAATTAGTCAATTCACATGTGAGTCCACGTGTGTACTAGTGGGCTGAGCACAATATTTTCCTGTCATGATTTGGCATGTGTTTTAGGCACCAAATTTATTGGCATTTATTGATGACCAACTAACCTGGTTATTTTGTTATTTTCTAGGCTGGCCGACTTGTTCATGGTTATAGCCTATGTATAGATTGGGGCTTTCTCCTCAGTTGTCTTAATGCATACACCTACAACAAGTCCTATTGGAGAGAGAAAGCTAGTGCCAGTGCCTACAAAACCACCAACTCACTGTTGTATCTAATTGTCTCATGTCTTGGTATATGGATTCCATTTCCGGAGCATTCTTCTGAGTTTTCTTTTGCAAAGTTCTCTTTCCTTTTCAATCTCTTTCTTCCTTCTTGTGTTGTGCAATCTATTGTAGCAGTTCTCTTTTGCAATGTTCTTGTGTTTTCTTGGCTTTTGTCTTGTGTTCAGCAATCTATTTCAACAATCTTTCAACTTCTGACATGGTATCAGATTTCAAGATCTACACTTCTGCTGCTATTTTCTGCTGATTACAAGTCTTCCCTCACTCTTATCTGCTGATTGCTGGTCTCCTGTCTTTTGTTGACTGGGTGACTTGCTGCTGCTCCAAATTGGCTTGTTTTCAGCCATTTACTACCTACGTTTTGTCTCCAACAATCTGTGTTTGCATTTCCTACATTATGTTATTGTGGTACTGCTGCATTTAATGCCTGTTTTGTCTACATTTTGACTCCTACAAGCTCGGCAACTATATTTTCAAATTCTATTGGCTGTAATTTTCAACTTTTGGCTGTATTTGATCAAATTTTGTCCTTTTGCAACAGTTATTTTGTCATCAGCTTGTCTTACTGTCATGAGGATATGTATTTTTGAAACCTCACTTAAGGACATGTATTTTTGAAACCTCACTTAACATGTGGATTAATTTTTAATCACATGGTTAAGTAAATGTTGCATATGTGAGGTGTTACTGGGGTTAGAGTAAATTTACGAGCCCAAGACCCAAGGAAATCACGGGATGTCAAAGGCAAAAGTTGCTATAAGTTATGCCACACGTATACTTGGTGGTATCTGGTGCTAGTTGTCGGCCTAGGTCACTCATTTGGTCATAAGAAAAGTGGTGTTTAATGGTACCTAACACCAATCTGATGGTCAAAGATGGCGCACAGACACTCGGGAATGGAAGTTGCCTAGCCAATTTAATTATTGACCAAATCAAATTATTTTTTCAAGGCACCGAAATAATTATTAGATTAATTTTCAATAATTAAAGACTGAAATTTAATATATAATTATGAATAATGCTTAAAAAACCATTAAGGAAGGCTACCACTTGTCAAAAATGCCCATGCAAGACTGAAAAACGTCTTTAGAAGCTGGAGAGAGGCATTTTTAGTGTATTTAACCTGTAAGAGAGAGGGAGAAGATGTTGTTGGTCTGATTTGCAGCCATTGAAGAACCTTCTGAGGCAGCCATGGGCAAGAGAAGACCAATCAACAACAGGTGACAGCATCTGCAGGTTGTTGAGACAAGGCAATAGTAGTAAATGATTGATTTTCTTCACTTCTTTGCATCTACAAGCTATTCAGACAGGGCAGCAACAATAAATGACAGATTTTCTTCAATTTTTCGCGAAGAAATTTTGAATTTTCTCTCTCCTCATTCTCTCTCATCTCCTAGCCTTTCTATGGCCTTGCTCTAAAGATTGCAGCATTGAGATCACCAAAGGCTGAGAAATTTTAGATTTATCTATTGTAAACCCTAATCTACAGCAGAAATTAGGGTTTTGCAGCAGCCTCAAGAAGCGTGCTAAAAATTGGAAGCTCCAAGACTTGGATTCAACAGGGCTAAAGCTGTTTTTAGCCTATTCAAGTGGAGAGACCAGCAAATCATTGAATTTGGGGCATTTTCCATCTCTATCAAAGCGAGTGAAGACCAATTGATTGCCCGAATTAAAGGGCAAATCAAATTCAAGACTTGCTGGTCATTTTTAACAGCAAGGGGAGTTGGAATACCGAAAGAGATTAGAAGAATCCCATTGTACATAAACTTATTCTTCAATTAAGTTAAATAAATACCGAAAGGGGCACCAGTTTTGGGACCAATAGGGTGTCCAATGTCCAAGATTATATGGTAAAGCGTACTTTTCAGTTTTGTGAATTTGTTAATTGCTGTAAATAGTGCTTAATCATGTTATTTACCACCCCATCCGAGGAGGAAGGCTGATTACACTTACACTATATGTAAACTCCCATCGATACAGTCTATGTTGTGCTTTGGTTGTACTCTCTCTCTCTCCTCCTCTTCTTTCCTTTATTTTATCTTTTTATCCTCTCCAGATGGCTCCTCCTTGTTGTTCTACTGATGACAAACTACACGGCCCTAATTACTTTACATGGAGTGCTGTTATGAAAAGCATGGTTTTAGCAAAAGCAATTATGGTACATTGTTTCTAGAGCTTTTGAGCATCGTGAGCATCCCACTCCTCTTCCAACTAATTTCGACAAGGACAACTATGAAAAAGCTATGCTTACATGGGATGACGATAATGCCCATTGTCAAGATAATCTACGCGTATGCCGAGAAGACACCAAGTCTCTGGCTATGGGAGTGAATAAGAGTAGTAATGGATGGATAGATGTATATGATATTAAGCAAGGAGTAACGGTAGTAAGAGATTAATAGAGATTACATAGAATATTACATGTTTATGAATAAGAGATGCTGGTAATATTATCTATGGCAGCCATTTCAAGGTCAAAAGCAATCATTGTGTACTGAAATACTTCCTTTCACAACCAAATTTGTCTCCCAAGCAACGAAGATAGTTAGCTACTCTTCAAGGATATGACTTTGAGATATCTTATATGGCTGGAAAGACAATGTGGTGGCAGATGCCTTATCAAGAATGTGGGCGTGTTCTATCTCTACCATTTCAATCATGCATAAGGATTGGATAGAGACCAACGACAGATGAAACAACACACATGCAAGAGATCAAAGGCTCAAAGCATCCTTGATTGAGAAAACCTATTTACAATGAGTCTCCCCTTCACCGTATCCTGTTTCACCCTGTTATACCCAAAAACTCGCACCAAACACTAGCTTCTACTTTGTTGCTCTGACAACAAATTTCATGGTTCCCTTAGCTCCAATAGAAAGGTACACCCCAAGATATCTATTCAGAATTCTCTCGAATCACTCCTTCTCCCTTCTCACCATCCGGAGTGTTATTTGTTGCCAAAAAACTGCGTGCGCGACACGAACTCGGGAGCCCTTCTTTCTTCATGAGATCTCCCAAAACTGGCTAAAAAGCAACTTGCTTTATGCATAACACCCTATTCTAGAAGTTTTCTACACCTTTTTAGGATATTTACAAGAAATAATGTCCAAAATATCAAAAATAGGCTAAAATTTTCCAAAAATCTCATCATTTTGAACCACCCTTACTATGGATACTAACACTAATGACTAATGGGACATTGACTTTTCTAGATTAATAAGAAAGCCGGATGATCATGCACTCGAGGGTTTTTCACACTATGTCGACGTAGCGGCACGACACCGTGCATATTCTACTCTCCTTCACTGTAGCTCTAAAGAAGTTCTTCCGACAATCACCTCTTGTAGGACCTCTTTTGCAATATGGGTGAAGCTTCAGATGTACGAGACTCCTTTGACTATGCATGTAGTTACCCTTTATGGTCTACTCCACAAATAAAGTTTGAGCCAAAGGATAATTTCAATCATTCTTACTTCGTGTTACATAGGTACAAAACCAAATCCACCCTTCTAGAGACTCATCTTGTAGGGACCACCCTCCAGAGTTTGATGGAGTGACCAATGCTTTGCACGCCCACTCATCATCGACACCAATGAGACATGCAAAAGTCCTCAATGCTACTTGAGCATGAGGCGTCTCTGTGGTTACAAGGGAGGCTTCCATCTCAATATGGTGACTCTGATGAGGCATTTGTAGCTTCAGAGAGGGGTGACAAAAAGCTGAAGTAGAAGACCAAGTGTTTATCACTGTGGTAAGAAGGGACATTTGTGCAAGGATTGCAAACAATTAGCAGCTTGAGGAAAAAGGAGAAGAAGCAACAACAAGATACAAACTCCACCGAGTCATCTGCCTCCTCTAACTCTATCTCGGTTCCTTGGGCCAAGGATTGTTTTCTTGAGATCATGGGAAGGGCTTGGCCACCCCTACTTCTTCTGCTTTCTAATGCAGGGAATGCAGTCATCCCTCACAACTCTCCAATGCAAGGGAGAAAGTGTGAGAGGGTAGTGAGGTGGGGCCGGCTAGCCTCATCTATCCAACTATACAGGTCCACAAGTTCCAGAGAGCTCATGTGTGAGTATGGAAGGTATCAAGCATTACTAGACATTTTAGGTGTTTTTTAGTGTTCATCATGGTGCTTATTTTGGCATTTAATGCTCGCCAACCTAATGCCATTTTTGGAATTCTTTTGTCCTATATATTCAAGCTCCCTCCTCCACACACAATCATTCATCACTTGCAAATCTAGTGCATGCCCTATGGAGAGAAGGAGCCGGTGCCAATACCCATGCAGCCAATGACTCGCGATTGTATGTGACTGTTTCATGTTTGGTATATGGATTCCATTTCTCGAACACATCTCTAAGTTCTCTTTTGCAATATTATTGTGTTTTCTCTTCTCTCTCTCTTTTGTCTTGTGTTTGGCAATCTATTTCAGCATTCTTTCAAGCTTCCATTGTTGCATCCACTTTTGACAGCTATAACCCTCTACAGTCAACTCTAGCACATGAAGTTCTAGTCAAAAGATACTATTCAATCTTTTCTACTTCCTGTTACACAAGTGTAGAATCAGCTTCGACACATGCAATCTGTCCTTCCAAAGGCTCATCTCATGGGGACTGTGCTCTATAAACTTCCTCTGGAGTTTAATGGAGTAGCCAATGCTCTACATACCCGAACATCGTCGACACAGATGAGCTTTGCACATATGTCCTCTATACTACTTGAGCATGAGGCACCTTTGAGGTTACAAGGGAGGTTTCCATCTTAGTATGATGGCCATGCGGCAGCCTTTGCAACTTCAAAGATGGGTGACCAAAAGGAGAAGATAAAGGCCCAATGTTATCACTATGGAAAGAAGAGTCACCTATGTAAGGATTGCAAGAAGTTAGCGGCATCATGGAAGAAGGAGAAAAAGAAGAAGCAAGAAGATATGGACATATCCAATGACTCGTCATCCTCCTAACTTTTAATCCTTCGGCCAAAGCCAAGGCCAAGGCACGAAAGCACTCATCTGTTGCTGAGAAAGAGAAGGGCAAGACTATCCCTCCCTCTACTACTTTCTAGTACTGGTGATGCAATCATCCCTCATGACTCTCCAATGCTAGAGAAGGAATGCAAGAGGCCGGCGAGGTGGGGCAATTGAGCCTCATCTATAGAGTTATTAAGGTGCAAAGGACCCAAAGAGAGGCTTCCCTTCCACATCATCTGAAGTTTGGTAAGCTTTGGAATCCTAGAGCTAAGATTAACATCCAAGATCATGATTGATTGTTTCTTAGCAAAGAGCAAGATTGATTCCATGTTATCCTCTACACCACATGTCTACCCCTACCACAATGCTGCCTATGAGCCAATTGCTTGCTCAATAATGCCATCCTCTACATCATCATCTTCTATAACACCACCACCTTGTCGAACAACTTTCAACTGCACACATCATTCCATTGAGAGCCCTTTGCACAAAATGACATCCTCCATTGGCATATCGAACTTCTCAAGCATTGGCTTCTTGATCTCCAAGTCCAAAATCCAGCTATAAATGGAAGGTAATATCCACCAAAGTGTTAGAGATCATCCCTTGGACACAGGCATTTTCCTCTTTCAGGTAGTGTGTGGAGCAGTTCAGGGTCAATTTGACCGCCACATCAGCAGCAGTGTGTGCCACATCATCATTTCTGCCAGGTCAGCAGTCACACGTGTGGTGGCAGATGCTGTCACAAATGCCATGTGGCAGCATCTGCCACATGGCAGAGGACTGTGCAATCAAACAGTTTTTGGCATTTTTTATGCAGTCCTCTCATTCATTCACAAACACTCTCAGCAGTTCGTGGAGATCAGATCATGATCAGGCCTGGCTGTCCTCGAGGTGTGCGCATGTGGTGACATCATCGAGGAGGAGATACGCAAACATACGCACTGCTCCCATGTACAGATCTGCATTCCTTTGTATTCAGCATACTTCCTACAGCAGACCTTGTTCTACTGTCTCTTTCTCTCTCTCTCTTCTCTCTATGTTCACTCTCTCTCTCTGTCTTGGTCCCACGCTTCCACATCACTGCACTCTGACATGGTATCAAAGCGGTGAAGACGGATTGATTGAGCGACGAACCTACCTGAAGAGGAGATTTCAGCGCGACACAAGGCTGTGTTTCTAGCATTCTAGGGCGAGCGGGAGGGCTGCGCATCGGAACAAGGCTGAAGCGAGCGTGGGCGCATGGGAAAGGAGTCTAGATGGTGAATTTGCTGCTGTTTGTTGCTGTTTGAAGAGAAGGAAGGCTGCGTTTTCGGCCTTCAATTGCAGATTTTACCTTTTCATTGCCTCTAGCCGCTAAAGAAGGTTCGGGAAGCGGAGGAAAGAGCCCTAGCAAGCTGCGTCTTCACAATCAGAGGGGGCTACTTTTACGTTTATGCAAGCATTGCAGATGAAAATGTCTGCAGAGACCACCTTGGAGTTCCAGGCGATCATGGACCGGCTCCTCCATCAGATCAAAAGCTCGATGGTGAAAATTACCGCATCTGGTGCGTGATGATGTTGGCCATCCTGGAGTCTTACAATTTGGCGAAGCTCATGACAAAGGAGATCGAACAGCCCTTGGTGACACATGAGTCTAAACTCTCTTCAAATGCTCATGTGGAGTTGACCAAGGCCCAATCTCACTGGGACAAACTAAATGCCAAGTTTCGTTCTTTTTTTTTTCTATCTTGTACTACAGCCGTGATAGCTCACATCGAGCACTTGACGATGGCTCGAGAGATATGGCTGGAGCTCGACCAAATGTACAACCAGATGACCCTAATGAAAAGGGTTTCTTTGGAGGAGCAGATGCGGACCCTATCCATGAACAAGTCTTCTTCGCTGCGGGAGCACATCAACAAGCTGAGACAGATCAAATGCAGATTCATAATGTGGGGAAGCTGATTTTCTTCAAAGACATGGCGATCACTTTATTCCGCTCTTATTGCTTCAGAGTAGGAGTCGACTCTTCCCTGGGCAGAGTTAGTTCCTATGGTCTTTGACCAAGAGGAACAGTTGAAGGGACAGAATGCTTCCAAATCAGAGGCATTGACAGGTCAAGCCTCTCAGAAGAAGGGGAAGGACTAAAAGGAGGAGGAGGAGGACAATAAACCCGAGAGTGGATCGTTGATAGCAGTGCCTCACAACACACGACTCCTTCTACCGTTGGTGTTGCCTGTTTGCAACCTTCCCGTGGGCAAATTCTCATAGGAGATAGCTCTTCAATGTCCATTACTACACGGGGTGAGATGCAATTGATTCCAGATAGACGTGGTGGTACCCATACTTCCGAGGTGTTGCATGTTCCAAGTTTAGGGTATCATTTACTTTCGGTACATAAGATTTGTTCTCTAGACTCTTGGCCCTTTGGTGGAGTTTGACAGTGATATTATTCGAATCCTTGATCGTGGTACCCATACTTCCGAGGTGTTGCATGTTCCAGGTTTAGGGTATCATTTACTTTCGGTACATAAGATTTGTTCTCTAGACTCTTGGCCCTTTGGTGGAGTCTGACAGTGATATTGTTCGAATCCTTGATCGTGGATCGAGGAAGGTTCTCTCTTCAAGGTATGAGGAGAATGGCATTTACAAATTGAAGTCTTCTACAGCTCTTTCTTCTCTTCTTCTTACCTCTTAGACACAGTCCGAGCTGTGGCATACTCGGTTTGGCCAACTGAACTATGAGTATCTTCGAAAGGCGTCGCGAGGATCACTTGTTCGAGGTTTGCCTGACATAGTGGTGAGCCAACAACCATGTGTCTCCTACATTCGTGGAAAACAGCATAGGGATGCGATTCCCAACAAAGCTTCGAGACGGTCTACTTCACCTATGGAGCTTGTATCTACGGATCTTTGTGGCCCGATGAGAAATGGAGCTTGTATTTCATGTTGATCGTAGATGCCTATAGTAGGATGACATGGGCCTACCTTTTGACGTTGAAGTCGGAGGCTTTCTCCCACTTCAAGGATTGGCTTCTCTTCGAGGAGAACCAATCTGGCCGAAGACTAAAGATCTTGCGATCAGACAAGGGTGGTGAATTTATTTCTAATGAGCTTGCTCGTTTTTGTGCAGATAGGGGCATTCACCACAGCAGTTGGCTAACACCAACACTCCTCAAGAAAATGGCATCCTTGCACACAAGAACCACAGTGTGATCGAGATGGCACGCACCATGATGGAGCATCGAGACAGACACCTCAATTTCTGTGGGCTGAGGCTGTGACTACGGCAGTCCACATCCTAAATCGATCCCCCACTTCGGCCATTGACAAAATGACACCTTTTAAGGCTTGCTTTGGAACTAAGCCTGATGTTTCTTATTTCAAGGTTTTTGGGTGTGACGCATATGTGCACATCCCCCAAACTCAGCGAGAGAAATTCAAAGCGGCTTCCCGACGACAAGTATTAGTTGGCTACAGCTCCTAATCCCGTCGGAGGCTTTCTCCCACTTCAAGGATTGGCTTCTCTTCGAGGAGAACCAATCTGGCCGAAGACTAAAGATCTTGCGATCAGACAAGGGTGGTGAATTTATTTCTAATGAGCTTGCTCGTTTTTGTGCAGATAGGGGCATTCACCACAGCAGTTGGCTAACACCAACACTCCTCAAGAAAATGGCATCCTTGCACACAAGAACCACAGTGTGATCGAGATGGCACGCACCATGATGGAGCATCGAGACAGACACCTCAATTTCTGTGGGCTGAGGCTGTGACTACGGCAGTCCACATCCTAAATCGATCCCCCACTTCGGCCATTGACAGAATGACACCTTTTAAGGCTTGCTTTGGAACTAAGCCTGATGTTTCTTATTTCAAGGTTTTTGGGTATGACGCATATGTGCACATCCCCCAAACTCAGCGAGACAAATTCAAAGCGGCTTCCCGACGACAAGTATTAGTTGGCTACAGCTCCTAATCCCAAGGATATCGCCTGTATGATCTCGTGAACTGGGATGTCTACACGAGCCAAGATGTGCGGTTTGTGGAAGGTCCGGGCACAACAGGGGGTGGGGAGCACCCCGCACTTGGAGATCTAGGGGGGAGTTGGGCTCTCGAGACAGTTCCTTTGGAGCTAGAGCCTCTTGATGAAGATTCTACCTCAGATACAGAGTCTTCTCTTCCATCGGCCACCCGAGCCGAGATGTGCGGTTCGTGGAAGGTCCAGGCACAACAGGGGGTGAGGAGCACCCCGTACTTGGAGATCTAGAGGAGAGTTGGGCTCCCGAGACAGTTCCTTTCGAGCTAGAGCCTCTTGATGAAGATTCTGCCTCGGATACAAAGTCTTCTCTTCCATCGGCCACCCTAGTGGAGCTTCCGCTAGTGGATGTACCCGAGTCTTCAGCAGATAAAGAGCGACAAGGAGAGGTCCGGCCTCCTCCTCGTTGGGCCCGTGACACACTCCGAGATTCAGGGATCGAGGGGGTCCCTGAGGAGTGGAAACCGCAGGATGGACCGCGGAAGTCACAGAGACACCAGGAACATTCTATGGAGGAGTGGAAACCGCAGGATGGACCGCGGAAGTCACAGAGACACCAGGAACATTCTATGGAGCTTCTTTGCTCTAACTATAGTTTGATGACCCGTGTTATGCAAGATCAAGAGCCCACCTCCGTGAAGGAGGCTTTGCAATCTAACCATTGGCAAAAAGCTATGGAAGCCAAGTTGGAGCCTATTGAGAGGAATGACACTTGGTACTTCGTGCCTCGTCCCTCACAAAAAGGTGATTGGCGTCAAGTGGGTCTTCAAGACCAAGTACCTTAGAGATGGTTCTTTGGACAAGCACAAGGCCCGCCTTGTTGCTAAAGGTTCTGCTCAGTGCCCAGGCATTGACTTCCATGATACTTTTGCCCCCACTGCTCGAATGGCGACTATTTGAGTTGTTATTGCCTTGGCTGGCCATGGGAGATGGCATGTCTACCAATTGGATGTGAAGTCGGCCTTCCTCAATGGTGACTTGAAGGAGGAGATCTATGTGGAGCAACCTCCTAGCTTTGGATCCTCGGATGGGAAAGTATACAGGTTGTTGAAGGCCTTGTATGGCCTAAAGCAGCCTCCACGTGCATGGAACGAGAAGATTAACTCGTTCCTTCAATAAAAGTTGGGATATCGGCGCTCCCAAGCCGATCCACAACTTTATGTACACACTTTCGAGGCTGGTCGTGTGTTGTTTGTATTGTATATTGATGATTTGATTCTTACAAGTGACCATGCACAGAAGGTCAAGAGACAAAGACTGCTTTACATCAAACATTCGAGATGATGGACCTGGGGCTTCTTCATTTCTTCTTGGGTCACGAGATTTATCAGTCTCAGAGGAGGATTTTCATCTCTCAGCAAAGATACCTTCAGAAGCTCTTGGTGACTTTTGAGATGGAGACTTGTCGGACCATTTCCACTCCTATGGATCCAAACTGGAAGGCCACTTCACACTTAGATTCTCCCTTGACAAATACTTCCCGCTATCGTCAACTGATTGGATCATTGATTTGGCTCCTCAACACTCGTGTTGACCTTTGTTTTGCTGTAGGTCTCTTGGCAGGGTTCATGAGTGAACCAAAACAGGTGCATTGGCAGGCTACCCTAAGGATTCTTCAGTATTTGAGGGGAACCTCTAACTTAGGGATTTCTTATCCAGCAAGTATAGGTGCTTCAGATCTTGTTCTCTTGTAGGTTGGAGCGACTCGGATTGGGCTGGCGGTGTGGACCACCGACGGTCTACTACAGGCTATTGTTTTACCTTGGGTGTAGGTGTTATCTCATGGAGTAGTAAGAAGCAGCCCATAGTAGCCCTTTCTTCTACTGAGGTGGAGTATCGAGCCACGTCTTCCACCACATGTGAGGTTGTGTGGCTTCGAAGATTGTTGGAGGAGCTTGGCTGCCCCCAGACTCGTCCTACTCTTTTGCGATGCGACAACAAGAGTTGCATTGCCTTGGTACCACTTCATCAGGGAGAAGCTTTTGGATGTGATCATTGATGTGGAGTACTACTAGAAGAAGGATAATCTTGCAGATTTGTTTATGAAGGCGCAGCGCTTCCCCACGCTCTTCTTCAGAGACATGCCAAATCCCTCAACCTTATGCCTCGTCCAAGATCTGAGAGGGGGTGTTAGAGATCATCCCCTGGACACAGGCATTTTCCTCTTTCAAGCAGTGTGTGGAGCAGTTCAGGGTCAGTTTGAGTGCCACGTCAGCAACAGTGTGCCACATCATCATTTTTGCCAAATCAACAGTCACACATATGGTGGGAGATGCTGTCACAAATGCCACATGGCAAAGGACTGTGCAATAGGGGACAGAGAACTGTGCAGTCGGACAGTTTTTGGTATTTTTTATGCAGTCAGTTGCATTTAATGCAACCGACTTAATGCTGGACATTGTTCTTTTTTAGACTATATATAGCCAATCTTTTGGCACACCCTCATTCATTCACAAGCGCTCTCAGCAGTTCGTGGAGATCAAATCGTGATCAGGCCTTGCTGTCCTTGAGGCGTGCGCATGTGGTGACATCATCGAGGAGAAGATACGCAGACATACGCAATGCTCCCATGTACAGATCTGCATTCCTTTGTATTCAGCATACTTCCTACAACAGATCTCCTTGTTCTACTATCTCTCTCTCCGAGCAGCATTGACAAGGTGACAGACTACCACACAAGGAAAGGCATGGAGGCCCTCCGAGATGTATGCAAGGCGCATGACCAAGACATTAGCAACATCAAGGAAACCATGGCAGCAATGTGCGCGGAAACTGCACACCAAATCAAGGAGGAAATAAGCACGAAAGTGCAAGAATGGAAGAACGAAATCTACGCCGAGATCACATCACACTTCACCTCCTGGAAGGTGGACATTGAAACGTCCCTCCAGGAGAGAAACAGGGTGATCGAAGAACTGAGGCACGAGCTCGATGAATATAGAAACCAGTTGGACCTACTCAAGAAGGAGGAAGGAGAAATCACCAAAACAACGCCCACCAAGGTACAATCCGAGATCAACGAGCCAAAGACACAAGTAACAAAGGAGCTCAACACGTGGGCGAATATAGTGAAACAAGCACAAGCCGAAGTGGCCGAGAACTCCAAATGGATTGAGGTAGCCAAGAAGTCGCCAACAAAGAAGGAGGAGTTTGTGAATGCAGCACTGGAGGAGGAGAAAAGGAGAAAGCTTAGAGCGCTCCACATCCGGGTGGTCGGATGGAAGGAAGGGAATAGCCCCCTGGCAGATGCCCAACAGATATGTGGAAAGCTGGGAGTAGAGGACCCTCAAATAGTGGAGAATGCATGGCATGTAGGGAAAGACCTCACCAAGGGAAGGCCTCTTATCCTCAAATTTGCCAACTTAGAATCCAGAGGAGCCTTCCTCTCTAAAAGGACAGCTCTAAAAGGGGAAAAAGTCTACCTGGAGGATGACCTCACACCCGCACAGGTGGCACACCGTAAAGAATGCATGCCACAGATCCTGGAGGCTCGCAAAGCGGGAAAATGGGCAGTATACAGAGATGGTCGGGTCATCATCACAGATAAGCGCCAATGACGGGGTGCGGCCTATGAGACCCACCTGAGTTTTGCAGTGTGGAACTGCAACGGAGCTATGAAGACAGATGCAAGATTATTCCAGGAGACCTATCACTGGCAAGGACATCGTCCTCTACACAGAAACCCACCAAAGCCCAGGCACCTACTTACCAGAAGTGAGGGGATATAGATGGGAGACGGCATGCCGCCCTAGAGCCCGAACAAAAGGAGGGACCCGAGGGTCCGGAGGGGTGGCTGTGTTGTACAGGGAGGAGCTACAACCCATGGTGCAAGTCATGCGGAAAGATGAGGAAGCCCGGTTCATGTGGATTCGGATACACACAGATCGCCCCCGAGACATACATGGCGGTGTGCTATTTCCCACCAGCACACTCCCCATACGCACCACAGAAGGGCGAGTCATCATACCTACCACTGCACGAAGATATCATGCACTACTCCAGCTTGGGGGATGTCATGTTGGCTGGAGACTTCAACGCACGCACAGCACAAAGGCAGACCCCCTTCTTCGAGAGCGAAGACCACATGTACAAAGAGATTGCACCGGAGGAGATAGGACTCAACCGGGCGTCACAGGACACAGCTGAGTGCACCGAATATGGCGAACACCTACTGGCGTTAGGGGGGGCACACGGACTGGCCATCCTCAACGGCCTCGAGAGATGGCCCGGGTCTGATGCCCTCACATGCTTCCCACACAAGCATGCGGCCAACTGCATCGAACGGGGGGCACATGGAGCACCCACACAGAAACTGGGAGCAAGCACAGTGGACTATATCCTCGGCCCTCTATCACTTATCCCCGACGTCCAGTCCTTTAAAATATCACCTCGCCCACTCGCAGTGGCTGCCGACCATGCATACCTGCAATTTGACATAACCTACAGGTATGACCTAACCCCCCCCAGCAAACAACCCCCCAAAATTCTGTGAGAGTGCGCAACGGAAGAGGAAATACGAACACGGAGGGAGAGAGAGAGAGAAAGCAGAAAATAAGGAAGAGAAATCTGCACTGACTGAAATGAATGCTGAATACACTGAAATGGACTGATCAGTCCCTGCACGCAGCCCACAGCTTCAGTGAGGGCACCTGATCAGGCTGATAACGATGGCAGCACCACCACGGGGGGGAGGGAGTGTCGGAATCTGCAAGAAGACAACTGACCAAGTGGGGAGGGGGGCTGCCAATATATAGGCAACGGACAAACCCTAACCCTAACCCTAAAATGGGCGCAAACCCTAAAATGGGCGCAAACCCTAAAAGTGCCCTAAAATGGCCGCCCCACAACAGTGACCAAAAAGGTGGCCGGGCAGCCAGTGGCTGCCCACTAAAAGAGGCCAAAAAGAAATACACAACCTAAGACAGCCAGTCAAGAGTGACTAGCCTCCCCCATCATAACACATGACAGACACGTCAGAGCTCCTAATGTCCTCGTCTGACTCAGACTGAGGCTCACAGGCAGGAGATGACAAGGCATGACAAGCATGACTGCTAACACCCCCTCTCAGATCCTGGATGTGGCTGAAGGCCGAAGAAGAAATGGATCCGGGGATGGCAAGAGGAATGCCAATGTCGATGAAGTCCGTCGATGTAGACTGCCGCTGAAGGAGCTCCTCACGATCCTGGAAAGCCCCCTCTAAAACACTAGGGGCCAGGGAATCCACAGCCGCATCACCCAGATCGTCCCCCTCTAAAAGGGATGGGGGGTACGAGGGAACCACCGGAGGAGAAGGTGGGGGATGGGAAGAAACCTGTGGAATAGAAGGTGCACTAGCGGGAACGGGTGTAGCAATAGACTGCCTCGGAGGACCCTGCATCAAAGAAGGGGAATGGAGCCTGTAAAGCCCGCTCTCCTGCCAACCTGTAGCTAAGACAGCTCCTGTAAGAGAATCCTCAATAACAACGGCATGCTCGGTGAAGATCACTCGTGTGCCAAGCCTCGTAAGACCATAAACTGAGAGGAGGGGAAGGCCCAAATCCGGAACATGCAGGGCCTGTGAAAAGGAGCTCGAAGGTCGGTCTGTAAACAAAGGCAATGTGCCAACACCACTAATAGGCACCGATAAAATGTCACCAACAGTGACTGAACCCTCTGATGGACGGAGATCCTGTAACAAATCACCTCGGGGAGTCATATGACTCGAAGCACCACTGTCCACTAACCAAGGCTGCGCAGAAGACACTGCAGCCACGGAAGAAGGATCCTCCTCCAAAGCATGGATATGAAGGAACACTGACTCATGGGTAACAGTTGGTGTAGAGGTAGAAGAAGGCTCCGATGTAGATCCACCCTTCGCTCCCGGATGAAGGTGAGGGTACTTCTTCCAACATGTCTCCTCGGGATGTGTCCCTTTCCCACAGTGTGGGCACTTCGGTCTCTATGAATCTGTGTCAGAGCCTGAAGAACTGTCCTTCTTCTTAGCCTTTGACTTCGTCTTCTTCTTCTTCTGTCCTCCCGAACCTGCAACAAAGGCTCTAGTGGAGTCGGATCCACTAGCACTGACCTCTCTGAGTCGCTCGTCATGCTCCAAGACAAGCGGGGATAGCTCCTCCCATAGAAGCTTCTCACGGGTCCTCGATGTAAGAAGGCTGGTGTAGAAGACATCAAACCGAGGCGATGGCAGCTGAGTCAAGAGAATCATAGCCATGTCTTCAGAAGATATCGTCCGACCGAGGGATGCAAGCTCATCCCTCATATCCTGTAATCTGTTGATGTGGTCCTTCATGGAAGGACTATCATCAATAGCGAGCATCCGCAACTTCTTTTCAAGAGATATCCGGTGGGCAAACGTCTTTTGTTGATAGAGAGACGCGAGCTTTCTCCACACGTCCGCTGCAGTCTTCAACCTGTGAACATGAACAAGGACAGAATCCTGCAAACTCAGAAAGAGGAAAGATCGGGCTCTAGAATTGAGCCAATCCCATAAGGCTGCACGATCCATGGATGTCCCATCTGCGGGATCCACCTGAGGCCGGGGAATAGGAACAGAAACAAGCTCCCAAAGATCGAAGGAGTCCAAGATACACTCCACCTTGCAGGACCATAGAGAAAAGTTGGAGCCATCCAACCGGTCCTCTTTGGGCAGCTGAGGAAGTACGGGTACCTGTACAGGGGGTACCAAAGGCTGCATCTTCGGCTCACTGGAAGAGGCTCGCCGAGATACATGAATAGAAGGGGGACGGGAAAGAGGAATAGACTCCAGACGACGGTCCTCGTGATAGAAATCACGCCTCCGTTCAGATGAGTGTCGAGACAAAAGCTCATCATCTGAGTCATCAAAGCCCGTAAACTAATGAGAAGACATCTTCCAATCTGCAAAATACCAAACACCAAAGAAAACTGTGCCGATGCCGAAGAATGACCCCCAGAAGGGTCACCAACCACCAGAAGAACCACCAAACTCCAGGAAATCAGGTCGCCTATCACAGGAGGTGAAAACGCAGCTGTGTAGGGCACAAAATCCGGAGGGAAAGTTGCCAGGCACCAAAACGCAGCCAAGAAAAGAAGCGCCAGCTGGAGATGAGCCACCAGGAGGGAATACGACCACCTTGGATGCAAAACGCAGCCTGTAGTGGAGTCGCCCAGCTGAAGAGAAGGCCGCCCAGCTGAAAACGCAAGGAGACAGGGCTGGTTGATGACGTGGCAGCCTCTGGAAGGGGCTGATGCAGCAAACGCAAATATTCAGACCACCTATGCAGCAAACGCAAATATTCAGACCACCTGGAGGGGCCGCCTGGCTATTGGAGAGAAGGGGGGCAGCAACAGATAATAGGTGTGGTCTCTCTCCAGTCGATGAAGACCTCCGTGCTCTCAGTTTGGCGATGATACCATGTGAGAGTGCGCAACGGAAGAGGAAATACGAACACGGAGGGAGAGAGAGAGAGAAAGCAGAAAATAAGGAAGAGAAATCTGCACTGACTGAAATGAATGCTGAATACACTGAAATGGACTGATCAGTCCCTGCACGCAGCCCACAGCGTCAGTGAGGACACCAGATCAGGCTGATGATGATGGCAGCACCACCACGGGGGAGGAGTGTCGGAATCTGCAAGAAGACAACTGACCAAGTGGGGAGGGGGGCTGCCAATATATAGGCAACGGACAAACCCTAACCCTAACCCTAAAATGGGCGCAAACCCTAAAATGGGCACAAACCCTAAAAGTGCCCTAAAATGGGCGCCCCACAACAGTGACCAAAAAGGTGGCCGGGCAGCCAGTGGCTGCCCACTAAAAGAGGCCAAAAAGAAATACACAACCTAAGACAGCCAGTCAAGAGTGACTAGCCTCCCCCATCATTACACATGACAGACATGTCAGAGCTCCTAATGTCCTCGTCTGACTCAGACTGAGGCTCACAAGCAGGAGATGACAAGGCATGACAAACATGACTGCTAACAGATTCCCCAAGTACCACTTTACCAGGCTAACTGCGAGCGCATACTCCGACCATCTCTATTGGAGCCTGCAAGAAATGAACCCCCACGCACCCCTGGAGGAGGTCACAGCACAGTTGACGGGCACACTACACACCTCAGCTGCCGAATACTTCCCCCACACATCCCCCTCTCCCCACCCCACCCCTCCGAACAAGAATGTCCCACAGAATAGCTGGTACGACGCAGAGTGCAGGGAAACCCGGCTCCGTCTTCAACAGGACGAAGCAGGGGAGTATACACGCATAAACAGGCACGCTTGATCTTCCGTCGCCTAGTGCGACAGAAGAAACGAGCCTACCTCTCCAAAGTGGAACACGAATTCTACCAGCTATTCTTAGGACAGGACAGCAAAGAGGCATGGAAGGCGTTTCAGGAACCCCGAGCCCAGACGCCCATCACCTCCCCGGACACTTGGCACGCATATGCAACCTCACTATACCAAGTACCCAAGCAGCCCCAGCTACCCCGGCCCCCAAGGAGCAGACCCAGATCATCCACATTCTTCAGCATGGGGCGGATTCGGGACGCCATTGACAGACTCCAAAATGGCCGTGCCCAAGACCACGAAGGTTTGGTAGCAGAGCATTTGACCCATGCTAGAGACATACTGGCACCTCTCCTAGCACACATGTTCAACAGAGCCCTATGCGAAGGCTTCCCAGCCAGTTGGTCAGCCAACACCATAATACCTATCCTGAAGGCCGGAGACCCCATGGTTCCCACGAACTACCGAACAGTCATGGTTGGCCATGTACTAGCCAAGCTCTATGGATCCATACTGGACCACGAGCTGAGCAAGTGGGCAGAGCAACACCAACATCGAGCAGCAGGACAAGCAGGGTTTAGGAGGGGGTTCTGCACCCTTGACCATATCCTCACACTGAGAGCCATCATAGAGGAGGGCAGAGCACATGGAAGACGGGTGTACTGCTGCTTCGTGGACTTCCGCAAGGCCTTTGACACAGTCCCACGAGCGAGGCTCATGCAAAGACTACAGGAGCTGGAGGTACCAACCGAAATACGATGGGGGATACTGGCACTAAACGAATCGGTAACGGGCCGAGTTCGGGCACCGGGAGGGCTGTCAAAGGAGATCACCAGCACCATCGGAGTCAAGTAGGGATGCCCACTCTCGCCCACCCTATTTGGCCTCTACATTGATGAGATCTCAGAGTACATAGATAGATTGGGCGAGGAGGGATCGAGCCTGGGAGGGACACTGATACCTATCTTACTATATGCGGACGACATAGTCCTCATCTCCAACACACCCGAAGCGCTGCAACGCCAACTGGACGCACTACAGGCCTTCTGCCAAGACAAAGACCTAACTGTGAACCTGGGGAAAACCAAGGTCATGGTGTTCAACACGTCAACCCAATGGCTCCGACGGTCGGTACCCCCCTTCACATATGGTGGAGAAACCATGGACGTGGTCCAAAGATACGTCTATCTGGGGATTACATTCTCTGGACCGAGATTTACCCTGAGAAAAGCCGCGGAAGATAGACTAACCCGAGGCTATGTAGCCCTCGAGTCAATGGAGAACCAATGTGCCCGCATACAGTTCCAGGAACCCCGGACAAAGCTCTGGCTTTTTGACACCTTGGTCACACCAGCCCTCCTGTACGGGGCTCCCATATGGGGGTCCAATCTCTACCACACGCGGAGGGCCCCACAGGATCAGCCACTGCCTAAGGAGGAGGCCACCTATGAGGGATGGGACCAGATGGAGAGACCCCTAATACTTATGATCTCACGGATGATCCGAAGCAAGCCCTCCGTACCACACGAGATCATCCGCGCAAAGCTGGGGGCACCGCCCCTCGTGGCTGAGGCCCTCTTCCAGACCGTAACCTTGCGCCGAATATGGGACCTGCCCCGGCACCGGTACCCCAGACTCGCCCTGAAGTCATCCAAACAGCTAGCAACACAAGGGGACACTGAGTGCTGGTATGCCCGAACAGAGACCTGGCTACGGCTCCATGGCCTGCACATGGACCACCTCCCCCCACTACAATACAGCCTAGACTGCCCACACCTGGAGCTCAGCCGAGAGGAGGTAAATCGCATCACCAGAATGGATATCATCCAGACAGACACCGCCAGGATATGGGTGACCCCCACATCGGAACTAGGAACCAAGAAGGCTTTCTACCAAGAACACTTCCTGCATATCTCCCCGGACGGCTTCATCACCCGCCCAAGCTACATGGACACACACCTGTCTCACAGGGTCAGAAGTGCCATCGGACAGATCTGCACGTCCTCACACCAACTACGGGTCGAAACGGACAGATGCAGGGCCAACCCCCTTCCCCCAGAAGACCGAATCTGTCAGCTCTGCCATCTCGAGCCAAAGACAGAGGAACACTATATCTGTAGATGCCCAGTGTACTACGAAATCCGGGGACGCTTCCACTGCCTATTCAGCGAAGGATTCGGACCACTCTCCAAGGTGATGGAATTCAAAGACCAGAGATGCCTGGGGTTCTTTCTATTGGAAATACGACGCCACAGAGACCACCTCCTACGAACCACGGAGCAAAGACAAGGAGCCACTAACCAACGCACACTCAACAGACTTCTACCAAATACCAGCTACCCTCCCCACCACCGAGGCCCCACCAGCCCAACCGGCCTCCCGGCCCCCGAGGACCACCTTAGAAATAGCCACAGCGAGAGGTAAAGCCCGGTGACCACGCCCCGCCGGCCCCCGTCCCCGCAGAAGACACTGGTCGAAGATACAAGGGATACTACGCCGCCATTGGAGGGCCCTGCCCCGCCGCTTTAGCCTCTCCATGCTGGACCGACCCATGCGGGACATCTTAGGATGAACACCCTAGGAGCAGTTCCACACCGCACTGGGAGTATCTCTAGATTGTATCTAGTCCAAATATCATTTTTGTACCTACTCAATTTAGTTCAACATAGCATAAATGTTAGCTTCACTGGGACTTTTGAAATCTCCCAGACATTTGTATGCAACATTTTGGTCTCATAGGCCAACTTGGCCTGTTGTAGACATTAATATAACTTTCTTTCTTTCTTTCTTTCTCCTCTCTGTGTTCACTCTCTCTCTCAGTCTTGGTCCCACGCTTCCGCACCACTGCACTCTGACACAAAGAACCCAAAGTTGTTGGAGGCGCAATAAGTATATTACATATGGCACCTTATTCCACCTACTCTCAAGTAAAACAATGGTTGATTCCCATATGCTTCATTTTGTTTGACAATATTAGATTGTTAGCAAGTGCAATGGCACACAATAGGAGCCTCGCATCAAAAATAAAGCTTTGCCATCAAACCCCTCGCCCTATAGTCCCATCATATAAGGCTTGGTATCCAGCCCTGGCTAAAGATACAACAACTATCTCTCACTTTCAACATGACTAAGAAATGGGAAACTAAGTTAGTTATTTCCCTTTTGCAAGTGTGAAGGCCAATTTTACAACATGATGTGCTCATTTGATGTTGCATGAGGGAACCTAGAGGGCATGCTTATGTTCCAAAGGAGGAATCTAGGTGTCACAGCAAGCTATCCATGGAACTTGTGTGGCTACAAGAGGTGCATTGTAGATAGCTTGACTATTTCAAGTTCAAACAAGGATTGTGGCATTGGACTTCTTCTTCGAGGGGCTTTCTTACTGACATGCATCTAGCCTCAATCGCACTAGAATATCCATGGTTCATCTTGGGTGTTCTTGTTCCTTGCTTCTTCAACTATGCTCAAAGAGGGGGTATTAAGAGTGGTCATATCACAAGCTTACAAGTACCCAAACCCTTTTCATGGGCAGCCCTTTCTTGAGCATTGCATAACCTACTTCTCATAGGTTGTTCTTCCTTTTTGCCTATAAAAGGAGGTATGTGGCTAAATTTTTACTCTCATGCTTGTTGCTTCCTGGTGTGGAGAGGAGCTTATGGAGTGGGTGAAGTAGCTCTCGACCATTGTAATCTTTACTTATATGGTAGATTTCTATAATATATTCTCATTTACAATTCCTAAATTCTCTCTATCATTATTCCATTGTCATTTATTGCTCATTTTACCAATCTAAGCGCAAAAAAAAAACTCATATATGAAACGGCAATTGGCTTTATATAGGAGATTTAAAACAAGAAACAAAAATAGATTGAGAATGTAACAACTTTCACCTAAGCTTGCACGTCAAGAAAGTGAACCATTCAATTTTATAAATGAGATTAATAATCTTTGCATTGGCACCATAGAAAGTTAGCTTTTGGCAAGAATCTCAAAATCGGCTAAATTATACAAAGCCATGCTTATCAGTATCTTATGCTATTAAAAGCCAAAAGTGTGTTCATCACAATTCGCTTGCATGCCAAGTCTTTCTTGTGGAAACACTCAATCACGAAACAAAAACTTTGGTACCTCCTGCTGTTGACAAGTTTAAAGATACTAATGTTGCCGGCATGTTGAGTACTTACACAAATGCTTAGAGATGCAAATATATCCTAAAGCAGGCTCCAACACATGGACCAAATTATGATGACCACAAGTTTATTCAACAGCTTGTTTAAAGTTCATGGCCGCATGTATAGAGTCTGAAAGCAAAGGCCTTATCTGGCCAGGAGCATCTCCTGGCAATCAGACTGCAGTTACTAAACTGGACCAGCAAAGTAAGATTGGTAAACACTGCATACTGCATTGTCCAACAACAATCAATGTGCAAAAAACACAATATAATAAAAATCTACTTTCTGAGAAGCACTTTATAAAGACTGCAAAAACTTCCATCTACAAAGTACATAGAGAGTGGGACTGTTGCAGGATGTTTTTAATCTTAAGAACTCTAACAAAAGAATTTGATAGAAAGCCTGTCACGTACCCAGTAAAATCTCCTCTAGATAAATGGACACCGACTAGGGACACAGTTTGTTTGGAGCTTCTTGATAGAGTGGCAAGCTTGTTTGCTGTAGGTTCCAAGAGATTGATCTCTGCAAGGTATTTTCCAGAGGAGGGATCAAGAATCTCTACCTGGCCGTGCCAATGTCAATAGCATTACAATGTAAGATCTCAAATGAAGTTAATGTGTGGCCAATAAGGCACTTGTATATGCAATAAATACTTCCAACAAAGACAAAAACCCACAGTTTGATTCTTTCTTGCAACTGCAAGTACCTGTCATGGATATACAGAGAATAGTCAGTAGCATAACAGAAAACTCCTGTGTTTTATAAGATCAGCAGGAAGCATAGAAATCTCAATAAGCAGCTATTGAGAGTGAGATACATGCCACATTTTCATCCACAGAAAGAGAGACGCCCACAACACTCCTCTGGGGGTCTGGTTCCCCCCATCTTGCTACAACCTGGAGCTGGCCACTGTCTGCTGGATTTTCCAACACTATAACCCAATAGCAAACAGCAAAGATGTATAAATTGTATTGCAATGGATCTCTGTGCATATGCGCAAGCATGCACGTGCATTCATGTGAGCTAATGAACAGTGATTAAACCCCCCCCCCCCCAAAAAAAAGAAAAAACAAAACAAAACTGCACCAATCTTTTTCTGTCAGTCATGCCACTGAAGGATTGAATAGACATCAAATATGTACTTTTTTCACGAGTGTTTTTGAATGTAAGATTGCCTTCCATTTTGTTGGTCTTCTCCGGATACTTCTAAAACATTCATTGTGATGCTGGTCCCAATGATAGGAACATACGCTGTACACTAGATTTAGATATATCAGGTGCGCACATGCGTGCTTGTGTGTGTGTGTGTGTGTGTGAGAGAGAGAGAGAGAGAGAGAAGCGAGATACCTTTGATGAGGCCAAGGTTGTCGAATGTTAAGGCTCGAAGAGGAGGGCAACCGGGAGGGGTGACTGTGTCTGTTCGAGGCATCTCTTTTTGCTGCTGCCTGCGCCAGTAGTCTACGCAACACTGCTGTTTTTCTTCAGCTTTTTCTTATTCCATTGTTTTTTGTCGTCAGTGAAGTCGTTTCGTCAAGCACCATCTCCATTGAATTTTGAAGGGCGTCACAATAAAAGCAACGGATTGATCAAGCCTTTATATAGCTCAGGAGCAAAACGCTTCCAGCATGTCCGTTGTTAACCAATTCAAGGGGTATTCATGAAGGCCGTGTTTAGGGCTTGCTATGAAGGCAGCTATGTGCGCTATTGAAGAAAAATAAGGGATTTCACTTTTGACTTTGGACCCAGTGCACTCTAGTCCAAGTGGGCTAGATGCACCTTTCAAAAAAGGTGTCATGGGATTACACACCAACCAGTTATACCAAACAGTCTATTTCTTTTTTTCACATTCGTATACATCATAATAAAAGTTCAGTTTGAGCCTAGGCGGTCTCTACACCATACAAGTTTTTCCTCGTGCAACAACTCTTTGAGTGTCTAGGATTGCAACATATCAGCATAGGCTCCTACATGTGGAAATTGACTAGATGGTTATGAAACCTGCCTTATGTGCTCATCTTATTCAAGATATATTGGGTTCCCTCCTTAAAAAACATATTTGTAGAGTAAAACAATTGTGTTTAGATCATAATCGCAACAAATTGTTGCATTCGTTGAGCAAACGTGGGTGACAATCAGTCACTCCACAACTTAATGCATGCACTTTTTTCCAAACCTCGACCAAAATATTAATGAATACCTTTTACAACAAAATGCCTAGTTAGTTTCATAACAAGGATAGCCTGACTAGGTCTTCCTCTTCTAGATTGCCAAGCATACATGACATACTCCAAAATCACCACGCTTTGGTAACTATTTTACCCTGTTTGACTTCCTCCCTAACCTTGTGAAAGATGAGTTTTTTCCTAACCTTCCATATTTCCCTAAGCACCAATATTCTTACGGTGTGAAATGCCAAGAGCTTCCTTTTGTTCCTTATGTTAGTTTCTCCAAAAATGCATACTTGAAAACTCCTCCCATCCTCGACTACAAATCTCACCCATCATAGACAAGATGGCTTGTTGTTTCCTCCACACCACAAGCACATTTGCCATCAGAGAGATCCCCCTATTGCCTACTTTACTTGCCATGAAAATTATAGGTCACCATGCTAGCTTGAATGGCCTAGAAAGTCCCCATCTTACCATTCCTTCCTCCATTATTAGTACTCTATCATAATCCTTATCCAGTGCTAAATTTCACAAATTCCTTTCCTAGCCAGTCTACAAGCCCTTATGCTCAATGTTACTACTAGTGGAGGTTCTACTGCCCATGACTAGTAAACATTTTCCCCTAAGCCAAATTCCAAATTGGTCACACCACCTCCAACCTTAAGAAGAAGTCTCCTACATGAGGATAGGAGATCAAGAATAAGCCCTTTTTCCTTGATTGCAACCTATCAAGTGATCATCTCCTCACATCATTTAGCCCCTATTTCTTGCAAACCTTATCGTTTTTTTATTTTCAACATTTCCACTTGGCATCACTACCCATACTTTTTTATTCCAACGGCACTTCACCAACTTAGTTCTCAACACATCAACTTCCGTGTGTACCTTCATTAATTGCAAGCCTCCACTTGTCCTTTCCTTTTTAAGATAGTCCATGTTGATCACGGATAAATACATTGTCTTCCCTTGCTTATTCTAGAGAAAATCATGCAGCAAAGGGTCCCAAGCATTCCATAAGGTCTGCATCTAGCACATGACAAGTAAGTAGAACCTCGTCATTAGGTAGATGAATCTTTTTATGCTAATATTAATTTGTTTCATGTGTAGTGACCATGCCATTGAATTCCACGCATAGGCAAATATTCCTTTTGAGCTTATCCTTCACCCAATTTGCTTTGGTAGCTTCATTTATTCCTATCCCCCTAAAATTTCCTTAGATCAAGTGTCCAAACCCTATCCTCTAGGATAGACCCACTCATATTACTTCCAATGACACAAGAGAACATGCCAATTAAATGCAAGATGTAACGTGTCCGCTTGTCCACTTCCGGGGGAGGGTCTAGAAGGCTCCGCCTGGCACTCGCAGGGAATGACACAGGGTTTGCGATCTAGGTCTTCCCGAGTCTGCCCCGAGCAGAAGTGTCCAGCCATTCCCACTTGGGATTGACCTGAGGTCAGGGTTCCTTTCCTATCAGCAAAGTCTCTAGGAAGGAGCTAGCGTTGAGCTCCAGTTGTACCACCTTTCGTAGGGACAACAAAGACAAAGCGGTTTCAAGCTACACTTGGTTCATGGAGAATGGGAAACGAGAGGGATGCGAAGCTCAACCTCTCTGCCGTACGGCATAGCCCCATTCCTTTCCCCTAAAACAGAATAAACCGGAAATTCTACATCTACTGACACTAGGTCTTCATTGTCTTATTATCTCATCATTTGAGAAAAGTTCCCAGCTAACCGGGACCACCCTTCCATAGGATGGGCCTAAATCACGTCCATCGCACTTTCCTTGGTTTGCTTTAGTTATCTAATTACCTAACACATTACGTTTTGACATGCAAAATCAGCTTCCTTTATTAAACAAATTAATCACGAGTTCCTTCACGTAACTTAGGCACTGACACAAAAAACAATGTCAAGCAAGTTCCTTTTTCTCAAGTATATGTTCTTTATTTATCATAATTCCGAATTACATCCAATACCATGCCCGAAGGCCATCCCAGCAATCTACAGGATCGCTGCTCCAAGTTCTGCCCGTAGACTTAGTACACGGTCCCCAAGATCCCATCTCAAGTCATGTCGGCCTCTTGTGCGGGATCCGGAAGCAAGGGATTTACAGCTAGAGCCTCCCCTGGCACCCAAGCGTCCTCCCGCTCCACGCAGTACCCACAGAGAGACCTCTTGCGGCGAGTAAGGTCCATATACCCAGCGCGGCTAACAACCCCCTTGGATAGGCAGACAGTCGAAGGTAACTGTTCCTGCCTCTCCCTCCAGGCTTTCAACCTCTACCGTTTCGCACATGCTACTTAGTTCTTAAAGTAAACAAAACCCTATACACGACATCAATCTTTTCATCCCTTCCACGAGAAATAGTTCCTAAATTAATTTTTAACGCTTAGAACATGAGCTTGATTCGTGTGTGCTGCGTTCGTCGTTCCACTCACCCCTCCAACATTGCCAGTGGCTTGGACGCCTACACTTCCCGCGACTTTCTTCTTGGGAGCCATTTGCCTCGTGGAGATTGGGTAGTTTGGACCTTGACGGGTTTTGGGTTGACAGGTTTGGTAGAAAAAACCGCTGGATGGGGGTCCTTCGCCGAGAGGGTGGTTTGGGGTGTGGCTCCTTGCAGTTACCAACTCTCACTTCTTTCTTTCTCTCTCTTCTTCTTCTTTTCACTTAATCTCCCTCTCTTCTTCTCCACTTATTCTCCTACTCTCTCTCTCTCTCTCTCTCTCTCTCTCTCTCTCTCTCTCTCTCTCTCTCTCTCTCTCTCTCTCTCTCTCTCTTCTTTTCTCCTGCTCCTTCCCTCTCTTTCTCTTTCTCTTCTCTTCTTTTCTCCTTCTACACTTCTTCTTCTTCCTCCTCTACTACTTCTTTCCTCTCTCTCCCTCTACCTTTTCTTCTTCTTCTTCTACCTCTCTCCCTCTGCTTCCTCTTCCTCCACCTCTCTCCTCCTCCTTCTCTTGGGCTCCAATAGAGACAACTTAGGGTTTGATCCTAGTGAATTTCCAAAAAAAAAAATACATTAGTTATTAGAGCAGTATGATCAAAAGATAAGGGTAGCACATGGGGGGAGATCAACACTGGAAATAATGATTGAACTAGAGAAGGAGAGAAGTCTAGGAAAAGATCTACTATAGTAAGTCACTAAGTTCTCGCAAGCTCAAAGAATTGACAAGGCAAAGGAGAGAGATTAGTTGTCGCAATCCTAGCAGGGTAGAATTTGTGCCCAATACTAGAACCTAAATGAAAATCCTAATAATCACAAATTTTTTTGAAAAGTACAAGGCATGAGACCACCCTTACAACTTCGTTAAGTAGTTTTAGAAGGTCTATGAGGCCAACAAACTTACATGATACTAGCCAACATGTACAAGCTTTTGAGTTGTGCTTGGAAGAAAAAGGATGTACTTGATTCGCTAGTCCTAACGATGTTAAGCACAATTGACTTTGACATGCTCGATTCTCCAAAGCAAGATACGCAAACAATTTGATTGTCAAATTTTGGGGAAATATATCAAATATAGCCAAAATATATAGTAAGGTATCAAAAGTACATAGGTTTATATAAATTCATTTTTTTGGTGAGTGAAAATTTACACATATATTATGGTGCTATCATGTAGCATGCATAGCTAAGGCTATCCATGAAATATGAATCTTGCATATTATTTGGAATCTCAAAGTTCTTTATAATTTGTGCACACATATATATATGCATGTATGTGACTATGTTCGTGCCTATGTATATGTGTGAGTGTTGTAAACTAGAATTATTAACACTAGCACAAAATGTGTAGTTTTGACTCCCTAAAAAAGTGTTTAAAGCATCATGGAATTTTTATTTAAGTCCAATATTAAACATCAAATTGTAAAGCCTATTGATTGCCAATTGGGAAAATAGTGTAGTTTGACGGCTTGTGAGAATTCTTGAGCACTTTAGTGGCTTGTAGCCATTAACTCAAAGCTTTGAGAGCTATGAAATTAGTAAAAGGTGTCCAAGGTGTCACTTTTAAAGTCCAATATTAGGCATCAATTTCTTTATTGAATTCCAATATTAGGCAACAAATTTTGAAGGTTGCTGCTTTGCTGATCGGACAAATAATTTAGTAGTACAAGGGCTTGTGAAAAATCTTGAGCATCGTGGTAGCTCGTAGCAACAAACTCAAAGCTTTGAGAAATATGTAGTTAGGAAAACAAGGTGATGTAATCACAAGGCTCTTCCTTTTCACATGCGCAACTAGTGATGGCTTTTTTTGATCTTTTTGGTCATTTTTTCTTATTTTTTTCTTTTTCAAATTCAAAGTTGAAATTTTATAGAGTAAAAAAAACGAGTTCCTAGATTAAAAAAAACAAAAAAAAAACACTAACAACACTATAATAATAAACACAAATATAAAGGTGAACCAGTGTGGATGTCTATCGTCGATGCCTTTCTAAACATAAAGGGCGATTCTTGCTCATGATTGTACAATCAACATAGAGAAGGAAAAAGTAGAAAGGAAGAAATGAGGAAGAAAACAGGGAGGAAGGAGAAAAGAAAACACTAGGTGCCACCGGATGTTGCCACCTTATGAGTGTGGGTCTATGCATTGTTTGGTATGGCATTAGTGCTCCCACCCTCATAATGGAGCACCACAAATCCATAAACCCACAAGAGTAGGGGAGTATATAGAGGAGAGATGGAGGAGACTGGGGAAGAAGAGAGAGGAGAAGAAAGGGAGATTCCTCAAACACGAGTGTTTCCTCGAAGCATTTAAGGTTAATACATCAAAACAACTGCATTCACTTTCCCATATATGGGCATGCTGCTATATTTTGAACCCCCTTGCCCCACTTCTTGCTCAGTAGACCCCTTCCTAGCAATGAAGTCAATGCTTGTCGAATTTGAAAATCTCCTCAAAGGAGACTAACAAGATCCTTGGAACAACAATCTTCAATTTGTGAGCAATAGGTATATCGACCCAAATTTTAATGAATTTGAGATGGATCCCTTCCATGAGTGCATCCCAAACATATTGTACTTGAGATGAGACTAGTGAGCATAATGATTCTCCATGTCTACCCCTTGAAATTATACCCTTGTTTTTTTCATAAACAACTAGAGAAAACTCCATTCAAAATGAAAGTAGTAATAACAATTAATTCAAATGAACTTTTGAGGCAGCTAGAAGTTTTTTATGCAAGCAAAAGATTGCAAACTAAAGCAAGTTGCACTCTAGGAACCGATTTGGAAAAAAGGATCAATGTTATAACAATAGAAGAAGGATTGAATAGCAAAAGTGTGTGTAATGTAGGAATATAACAAAAAAGAAAACAAAAGGGGAAAATGCTGGCAATGGACTGCTTTATATAGTTAATTAGATTATTCTCATTAGTCGCCAATAAAGTATGTTATTAATAGTTATTTAGTTAATTAGTTAATCAATCAATGAATTAACTAGATTAGTTATTCATCATTGATTTTTTTATTAGTATTGTAAAGACAATTAATTAATTATATTAGTTTAGTTAAATTAATTTAATTAGTTAATTAGATTAGTTAGATATTGTTAGTGAATGGTGCTTTGAAGCATAAAGCATGATATAAGCCTTTACATCATAGGATCAAAAGAAGAAGCCTTTGATAATTCCATACTTCTTACACTTGCCACTTTGTGATTGAGAGATTGTGTGGTACCTAGTGACTTGGAAGTCGTGGAGAGCTTATGTATTGACTTGTCATATAGAGAGCTTGTGTACTAACTTATGGCTAGAGAGAGTTAGGCTAAACCATTAGTAGCCTTAAGTATGATATAATCAATGTGTGTGTTTTTATAGTTTAGTCAATTATTTTCTTATTTTATTATTATAGTACAAGAAATTATATCCAAACTAATAGTGATAACAAATATTAGTTATATATTTACCCTAACTAACTTAATTACTATATAATTAATGTAAAATTACAATTAGTTATAATTAATACAATTATTAGTTTAGTTTACTTGATAGAAATCACTATTTTTTTTATTTAGAATCAATGTAGTTGCCTCATTTCATTTTTTTGTCATGATCATAAGCTTCATTAGAGCAAAAGTAACAGTAATCTTCATAAGGTTCAAATCTTCTTTCGAAATTCTGTTCTTTACAATAGTCTATATTTGTGATATTGAATACTAAAGAAAAGCACATATCTTCTCGAAAGACAGGAAATGGCATCTTCTTTACAATTATAGTCTATATTTGTGATATTGAATACTAAAGAAAAGCACATATCTTCTCGAAAGACAAGGAAATGGCATCTTCTTCCATTATTTTAAAATAATGATGAGACTTCCAAAATCCTAAGCAACACTAAGTTGCTTTTAGCACAAATGGATAGTTTATTGAGGTAGCAAAGTGTCTCTCTCCTCTTCTCTCTCTACTTGATGGCATAGAAATGAGGACAAAGCAAAACTCTTAGCTTATGTATTTTTAATGACATTGATATATGCCCTGATATACATACTATTTTTTTTTGGGAAATTGTGTTGGAATATAAATTGCAAAAAGCATCGCTATTCTATCAAGTTGTTTGCAATACTTATATCATAGATTATACCGATGGTTATATCATTGCTTATACCATGTTATCAGATTTTTCAAAAGTGCATTAGAAATATCATCAATATGTTCCTTATCGCTTGTTTTGCATTAGTACTATAGTTAAAGAATGTATTACTTATATTTGAGGATAGAGATATCAACTAAACTTGGTAAAACATTCTAAATCAAGTAGTTTTTTAAGATATAGAGATTAATATGTGAAACTATATTTAAACATAGAATGGTGCATGTATCATAAGTAAACCTACCTTCTTATGCTAAAAAAATACACAAAAGCGATGAGATCCATGTAGATGACAAATCACAGATCCTCATTATGATCTTCTATGAAAAGGAAAAGTATAGCTTCCAAAAAAAACATCATTACAACCGTACATAGAAAGCTAGTACAATATTTACGAATTGGAGCTACCTTAGGCAATGGAACCTATAAACGTCATCGAGATACTAACAATATGTGCTACTTGTGAAGTAATCACAATGCAACATCATACCATTGTCTCACAAAAGAGTGTGTCCATTTTAGTGTCTAGAACAACAAGTACAATAGTAAAATGCTAGACTACAGATCAATTCTTGATGTTTCTTTTATTAACTTGACTACATACTTATCATTAGTTCATGTGATTTTAATTACTTACTAAAAAGTAATATACTTGATGGAGTGATGAAACATGGGCAATGAATAGTTATTTTATATTTTGTCACATTGACAATTTTTCAAAATGCCATGATGAATGATATATTATTTATCCTTACATTAATAACTTTGCATGGTAGGATTTTAAGGTGGTGGTTGCATAGCTAAAAATATATGAATTCTAAATAGGGTGAGGGGATTAACTAAGAGCCAAGGCATGCCTAATTAAATTTCACTTGCACAAGTTTGAGGCAAGTTTACATAGTCAAGTTTAATAGCGCATGGCTAGTTTATTTGAACACTCTTAACTTTGTGTCGTAACTTTAGAGAGTTTATAGAGTACCTCTTAAAATGGTGGTACTCCATGAACTTGAAGAAGTCCAAATACTTCATAGTCATTGCTTGGTGGAAATCATGGTCCCTCTCTCCTCTAAATGGCTCACACTCACCTCAAACACCCTCCCTCTCCTTGTTGGCATAAGAAGGATCCTTGCAAAGTCAATTTGTGGGTGTTTTCGGTGCTTTTGCTCTCCCTTTTAGTTGTTTACATCCATCGACTTAGATGTGGTGTCTAAAGATAAAGTGTCTAAAGATAACTTTGAAATCTATACAATAGCCATGATGGTTGACTCCAATGGAGTGACAATGTAAGTTTTTTTTTGAGAAAACATTAAGTACATATGTGTTATTTCTTCTTGTAAGTATTATCTATAACACGTGGAAGTTTATGGTTTATTAGAGACACAAGTCAGTTTTCTTAGTTGTAGAGTTCTTCTATGGAGATCTTGGGGGGTTCACTATTTGTAGATCCTCTATATCATGTGCATCAAGGCCTATTTAAAAATATCCTTATATGTGAATTTCTTTGAAATAAAACACATCCCTTTTCTATTCATCCCTTTTATGTGACAACCTTTTGTATGTTAAAAAGTGTAGAAATAGTATTTTAAGAATCCCTTCTTTTGAATCCACTTGATATGCTTACATATTTGTGAGTGACCACCCCCTGGAGATGAGCATTTTCTTTCTTGCTTCGAAAGGTCGTAGACATGGTGGAAGTTTTTTGTTTGCAATGAGTTTTGCTTTCAAATCTTCCATGAATGTCTATGCTTTATCTAAGATCCTCAATATAATCATTCATCTTAGGCTTTTCCTTTGTGATCTCTTCCTCTTGTTTGACATGCATACACAGATCCATTTTGAATGTAATGAGTGGGTGGTCATTCATAGCATTTTCAAAAAGGGTTTTATTTCTATTGATCCATGTATTCCATAAATAAAGTCCTCGAATCTAGTTTTAAATGGAAGGAAGAATTCCATAGATTTTCCCTAGTAATAGTTCTTTCCAGTTGAAGGTTGTTGAGTGTACTTTCTGAAATATTACCTATAAGTAAAACATAATATTATGTTAGCTTTATAGTTGATGAAAATATGAGAAAGTATTTTTCTTTCTCTTTTGCACCTCACACATAACCCATTCCCTAGTCTCATTTTCATTGGTTCGTAGGGTTTTTGGTTTATTAGCAATTGCAGACAAGATATTTTCCCTTGAATTGATGTGTTCATGAGATTCTGTATCCTATACTCCCATTGTTTGGTGGTCCATTCTAGATGCCATATTTTGTTCAATTTTTAAATAATTTGGGTGTTCTTGACTTCAAGGAGGGGAACAAGGAGGGTTTTGTCTAGGCCCCAACATAGTAGCAAAAACTTCTATGATTAAAATTCAGATACAAGCTAGTTGCACGTTTAAGATGCTGGTTCCATTTTGAGGTTTTGTCATTGAATAAGTTTTTTTTTTTTACAAAGAGGAGAGACTAGGAAAAGATCTAGTACTTCCTTGTCATTTGCATCGGCCTTGACTTATTCAAAATCTTTGGTTATTTTTGGCTTGTCTTAGAAAGTCATAGCATTGAATGTGTATGCCATTTTCTCTTGTTAACCTCAGCACAAGAAGAAAGCGGAAAAAGTGGAAAAGCACAAGTCAGGACCTAAAAGAGGTGGCCCAGAAGGGAATCAAACACAACAGAAGAAGCAGGAAGGGAAACGATCGAAAGCGTAAGGGTGGCCTTAAAATCTAAGTCAAAGGAAAAAGCCCATTTTTAAATGCAAGACACCCCTAAAAGTTTTTGTAAAAGAGCGCCAGGCTCCCTCCTGTGCAAAATGTAAAGGTAGATGGGGGGTAAGAGAAGGAAGCTAGGAGGACAATGGGAAAAAGGGCCTAGGCCATGTAACTTAAATACCTAGTTTGACGCTATACTCACCGTCCAAGTTCTTGCACACCAATGCTTTTTGGGAAAGCACCGAAAGGCATGCAATCTTACCGGCCCTAGCTCTAGGAGACACCACGAGAAAGGGAATTGTGGATACATGAGTAGGAGTTAGTGTGCTAAACCATGCGGTACTCTAGGACTGGGGTAACCCACTTGTTGACAGTGCTAGGTTCAATGTCACCCTAGCCAATGGAATGAAAGTGTGGCCATTTGGAGTATTGAAGAACTGGCCATTGAATATCACAGGGATCCAATTCTCTATTGACTTCATAGCCATGAAGGGAGTGGACTATGACATCCTATTAGGTTGGCCTTGGATGATGCGCAATGCACGGGTCATAGAAGACTGGGGAAATGGTTTGATCTTCTTAGAAAATCGAACAGAGGCAGTAAGAGTAGAGATGGACACATGGAAGACCACACAATTCAACCTAGATGCCATCTCCACCATGGTGAAGGGTGATGCGCAAATTAGGAAATCTTATGAGCCACTGACCAAGTATATCCCTTGTCTTGAGGATGAGCGAGATTGGATGCATGTGCTAGCCACGATTGATATACCATTCTTGGATGATGAGGAGTACAAGCAAGCCGCTAAAGCAATTGGTAAGCTTAGTGACACACCCTCAGTACCAGTCTGCATGATGGCTAGGAGCTCACATAGACAACCTAACCCTGTCAATGTACGAGTGGTGGCCAATATCACAGAGATTGAAGATGAAGATGAGGAAGCCATAGCTCTTGCTTACCTACGCATGATTGTCGCTGCTAAGCAAACACATGCCATTGATGCATTGATTGATGAGGGTGTTGACTTTAATATCTTGACTCATGATCATTGGACTCAAATTGGCAAACCACAATTACAGGCCATTGACACCAAACTCATCCCATTTGGGGGTCGATCATATGCACTTCTGGGAAATTGCAAGGTTGTAGTCTCTATTGAGTCTGAAAGTATACAAATGATCTTTTATGTGTTGCCGAACGTAAAGGATGCAAGTATGGAATCGCTGTAGGACATATGTTTAAAAAGCAGACACTCTGTAACGTCAACTACAACTCACAGCATATTCACCTTGCTCTGGCAATGTACGAATAATCACTGCTTTTAGTAAGGGCAACACAGCTCCATCCAAGCTTGCAAGGCCACCAATAGAGAAACCCACCACCAAGACTAAGGAGGGGGGTCTTGACTTATCACAACTCGCCAAACCTCAAAGCCAAGGCCCATGCACTACAGTTCAAATGGATGCTTAAACATCAAGGGCCACCACTCAAAAGTGCACAATCACGACCTCATAAGGCTAGGAACTTGAATTCAAAATCTAGGAGGTAGAGAAGAAACTATAGGCATCGATGAACTATCAAGCAACGATGGGTCCCAAAGATCTTATTACAGACGCAAGGTTATTACAAGGGTAATGCTTGGATAGGGGTACATAAAGCCAAGATGGCCAAGGGTACTACTCAAATGTCGGTCTTTACCTTAACCACACCAAGCCACGTGATAAAGAACACTCGAGTGCCACAAACGACTTAGGCAACAAGATTCGTAGAACCTCAAATGCATAAGTCGACAGAGACTCAACAAGTCTATCGACCAAAGCCATATTGTGCCACTCATACATTGCCTCAAGGCAATCCTACTAGTGCCCCTATGATCTCACTAGTGTCTAATAGTGCAACATCCCTGACTCTGACCAATCCCATCACACAAGGAACCCAACCGCACTCTCAAGAACAACCAGAGTCTCAGCCATTAGTTGCCAAATTATCTAGTTCAGTCAAGCCTTACCCAGCAGGTCTTAAACCATCCTACGAATGATGATCGATCCTTACACTATCTAAAAACCTAGTTGAGAACATAGGAGACGACATGGTCACTTGCATAAAGCGCTTGGATTATACTTTCACTCTACTTGCTAAAAGCTATGAGTGCTTAGACCTAGGTCTACTTGACCCATCCTTAGTGTTTGATATCAGCTCCATGCCATGCACTTGGGAGGAATATGAATTCGTGACAGTAAAAACTCCCACAGTCATAGAGGAATTGATCGCCAATGCCGAGATATCTCAAGACCAAGCCCTCAAACAACGGCGGCTGATCACCTCCTATAGCAAGAGCAGAGTTACTGCCACAAGCTGAAGAACTCCGCAAGCTGGCCGATAATGACTCATCTTTCTTGAGGAAGTGGTATGCTCTCAGAATCTAGTGGGAATGAGAAGGCAGCCGAATTATGACTAATGTTGAGCAGCGATGTGTCATTAAGACCTTAGAGTATGATTCCACTTACGTAGCTCCTACCTCTTTTAGGGTATTGGCCATTAGTTGCAATCGATCACTAGAAGATCATGTCATGAGCCACCTATACTTAGACCGAATTCTGACTGAGGAAGAGTTACACATTGCTAGCAGGATCGACTCCGGTGACTTCCTCATAGATGTTCTAACCTATATCACTCAAGTAGGCATCCGTCCTTCCGACATGGACCGCCATGCTAATGTCGAGTACAATTCGAACTTGTATGATTGGCTCATGCAGAAGTGAAACACCTCAAGCCAGTTTTGAATGCCCTTGACCCCTCAAACCTTAATGCCAGGAAGGATTCTGGGGCAAGGTGGAATCAAACATGTGAACATGTACCCACTATGGCAGGTCAAGACAAAAGCAACAAACTTCCATTCTCCAAGGAGGAGCAAGCAAAATATAGCCCCTCATTGGAGACGAGGGCTTATAATCAACTCAAATTCAGGTATATCCTGAATCTAAGAAGACATAGTTGTGGAGGAACCAGCCATCCAACAACTGGTGAAGTAATGCAGGCTACAGAAGTATATAAAAAAGATGGGCAAGCCATCAATTATGAGAAGTGCACCGAGTTCTTTTGGACCTTCAATCGAAACTAGGGCATTGCCATGGTGCATCTAGAAAAGGAGGCCCGCCAAGTAGACATCAAGCTGAGCCCTAAGCTACTATAGAAAGCACTAGGCTTACCAAACAAAGTGGAAAAAAGGCCAAAACGAGATGTGTACGACATGCTGAGGATGGACAAAGTGATGGTCCACACCAATGATGGGATCAGCCTAGCCGACATCCCCGAGCTCGAGGTTCAAATCTAGGTCAAAATGGTGCACACTCTGTTCTCCAGTCAATAGTATAATACATTAATGAACCGAATCAACATACCAATGCTCGAGAGCATTAATGCATGGTTCTTCGATGGAGTAAACCTCAATGGCTTTGTGAGGAAGACAATAGAGACATCAGAAAAAGCATTAGCTATCGGTGGAAGACCCATGGGGGGAGAGTCCTTGGCCTCCAAAGCCAGGGAATTGTCATCCTCAAAGGCCTCTACCATTGGATTTGGAGGAATATTGACAACCATCATAAGAGAAACACTAGGGAAAACACAAGGTGACGAGGTAGTCAGGGTAGGTCCTCTCCGTGCCAAGGATAGGAGCAGTCCAGCAAAAGGACCATGAGTGAGGACAAAGGAGATCAAGAAGCACAATTTGGCAAAGGGAGGGCTAAGAAGTCAAAGAAGGAGACTTCGCTGAAGAAGGCCCAAGGAGAGAGGGGGAAGAAGGAGAAAATCGACCTACATAGAGCACAAAGTGAGTCCAAAAGCACGAAAGAACGATGAAAGAAAGAAGAAAGAAGACAATGGTAGCCTCTTAGTTTAGAGAGAACTTGTCAAGTGGCCATCAATCAAAGAGAGATCAAGGAGCTCAAAGCGAAGATCAAGGCTAAAAGAGGAGAAGACGAGAGATGGCAAGCGAAACTTGTAGCGGAAACACAAAGCCTCATGAGCCTACAACACAATTTTGATGAGATGGTGGCACTGTACAAAAATTTGCAAAAAGAAAATGAAAAAATATGAGATACCACAAAGTAGCTACCAGTAGTAGAAGAAGGGAGAAGCCGACGTCACCTAAAGCATATAGGAAATTTGGAACAAAGGTTGGACTTGGAGCTTGAAGAACAACGGCACTAGAAAAGAGAGATCAACGAACATTAGAAATGGCTAAGGGCGTTAGCCTGTAGGAACAATGAAAGCCTGCAAGAAACGAGGAAAAAAGTAGATAAATGGGTAAATAGAAGCCAAAAAAGAGTGAGTGCCTTAGCGCGCCGACTAACCCATAGGTGGCCTTGGAAGCCCAACAATGCGCCTTCCTTTGCACTCTCTTGGAGGCCACACAATTTGAGGAAGAGGAGGCCATTGAGTCCTTAAAGAAAAAGCTAGAGATCACCCATAGGACTCTAAGGCATGGGCTACACATCAAACACACATTGCAGGGTCCACAGAAGCAGAGCCACCACATCATAGGATAGAAGAAAGGCAATGGCTGACCAAAGACACAGAACCAAGTTTTGAAAAGGGGCAACAAGCATCGACTCCTTAGAGGGAGGTTTTTACGACAAGGATGCCCCCACCACTCTTGCTGACCTCTAATGGTGGCCAATATATCTATTTTATGGCTGGATCAATGTGTTAAAAAAACAAAAGCATGAAGGTCACAGTCACGACATCTAGGGGTTCTCAAGTTAGGTGCATTTTGTGGCTTCGATCGGTCGGCTCCGTCCCTAATTCCCTATCCCCATTTTAATTCCCAACACTACACTTAGGGCATATCAAGGGTAGGACATACCGAGGGAGGTCACACTCTCCTATGGTTAGAGACCTGTCTCCATAAGCCATGCACCGCACTTCCAATGATACACAAATTGGGTTCTCAAGTGTGGGACCCCACCCAGGCTTGCATGTACCCAACTCCCAATTCCACTAGCACAAGCACAATGCACCACATGGAAAGGTAGACACACCCCCAGGTAGTGCAGCATCTTTTCTTTTTAGGTACAAACAAAGGCTGCAACCCACCAACTTCGGAGGTTCCATCATCCATGCAATACATTCTTGGCCCCCACCACCTCAACCGGTTAATCAACCTCTCCCCAAAACCAATCCCCACGAGGCCCCTTCCTCATCAACTCACACGACTGCTCTTTTAATCCCTGAATCTTTATCAACTCAATACTGCTAGTGTCATGGCACTTGCACCTTTCTAGGAGGGGGTAATATTACACGATATGTCACCATGCAGTCCACACGACACAAAGGAAAACGAAGGAAGCCCTCGCCAAAAAGTGAATGAAGAAGCTCATTCTGTTCAAGCAGGCACAGTGGAGGAGAAGGTATTCTCTAAACAAATGTGGGGAAGCTCCAACTGCTTTGGCGAGGTCCTCTCAAGGATGAGGGCAATCCTGTCAAGGATGAAGGATTCTCTCTCAAGGACAATGTTGCAACCTCAGAGGGTGAGAGGGAGATTCCTTTAACACCATCTTCAATTTCAAGCGATGGATCCACTCAAGGTCAGTGTCAAGGAGGGACCCACCCCAACTATATCTTCAATTTCAAGGGCCAGTCCATCCAACACCATCCCCCACAAGGGTTCGTATACCAATTGAAAAAAGCCATCTAGCTACACCCATCCCACCTTCCAACTACTACCCATCACTGCCATGGGACTGGCACTAGGCTAGGAGGGGGGTAATGTTAACCTCAGCACAAGAAGAAAGCAGAAAAAGTGGAAAAGCACAAGTCGGGACCTAAAAGAGGTGGCCAGACAGGAATCAGACACAAAAAAATAAGCAGGAACGGAAACGGCTGAAAGCGCAAGGGCAGCCTCAAAAGCTAAGTCAAAGGAAAAAGCACATTTTTAAATGAAAGGCTCCCCTAAAATTTTTTGTAAAAGAGCACCAGGCTCCCTCCTGTGCAAATTGTAAAGGTAGATGGGCGGTAGGAAGGAAGCTAGGAAGATAGGAGGACAATGGGAAAAAGGGCCTAGGCCATGTAAAAAGGGGATGACCACCCAAGAAGGATTTAGGATTTTGTATATAAAGTTAAAAAGTGAATGAAGAGCTTATTCTTTGGTGTGTGGCAAAGTGGACTCTTCTTCTACTCTCCTTCTCTTCTCTTACTTGCTTGTGAGTACTTGAGGGAGGGAGTGTGAGTGAGTGAGAGAGTGAGTGCATGAGGGTGAGGGATCTTGGAGGTGAAGCCCTCCACCATCTTCTCTCTTCTTCTTCTCTTCTCTTATCTCGTCTCACACATGGCTATGGAGAATGGAGCTTGGAGGAAGAGGCTTGAGGATGCTTGAGCTTGTAGCATGAATCATGGAGCTATTGGAGTCCTTGAGAGAGGAAGCAACTCAATTGGGCATCAATGTAAGCTCACTACAATCGTAGAGAGGGATAGAGCGTCGGCTATGTGAGAGATAGCCATTAGTGCTCACTTGAAACGTTTGAACAATTAGCGATTCATGGGTCTTGGTGGTCGACTCGCCTCTACAATTCTTAATGTAGTGCATAGTCTAAAAACTATGAACTTTGAATTATTGGTCTTGCTCTTTAAGAGTAGAACCATAGTATTTAGTTGCATGCACAGGATTAAGAAGGAAATGACTTTCTAGAGGATAAGGATTGTGTGTGTACGTGACATAGTTTTTATTTTTGAAGTTTGTTGATTGCTAATTGAGAGCTAGATTTTGGGACCCGTTTTTGAAGTGAAAAAGGGGCCTAGAAGATGTAAAATACCAATTTTTCATGCAAAATGAAAAGGTTGTAGATCGATGAGCTGGAGTTTTCCTAGATGGAGTTTGATGTCAAAACCCAACGTAAGTCTCGGTTTGTCGATATCGGAGTCTGTTTGACCCCCCATTTAATCCTCACAAGGTTTCGTGTTATAAAGCAACTATGTGATCTAAGAGTCGAAAAGTGCATAGCAGAGGCTAGCTTTATAAATTTCAATGCTATGAAGCCAATTGTCCAATCCCTTTGCAAATCAGAGTTCGTTTGGGACTCCGTTCGGGGAAAAACCACTTATGACAAGTGTGAACAAGAAATGATGAATCATTTTTTAGGTTTTAAGATTAATAAGCTTAACTAAGAATGAGAATCCAAAAGTCATGAAACGTGGGGGGTGGGGGGAGGGCATCTTTTTTTCAGCACTCCCAAATTTGCTATTTTTAATCATTTTTCAGGTAGTTGGGATCAGAAGGAAGCAAGAAGGCAACAAGACATCAAATTTCTTCGCTCCCCATCGTAAGAAACTGATTGAAAAATGATCGAGTAAATCAAGAGATCCGATTTTAGTGTTTCTCTCTCCCTCTCTCCTCTTGTTATGTGTTTCCATGGATTAATGTATGAGAGAAGGGATGGGTTGAGATGAAAGATTTTGATCGTGAGATGATGCTGAAGAATAAAGAACTGTAGATCGAGGTTGGAAAGATTGTCATCGGCTAATGGGAAGCATCATCGGCCCTCCAATTACGAGATACATACATCATAAGGCACAGTTTTATGATTAAGTCATAGATTTCATTGTTTTAAAATCAATTTTGGTTGGAAATGGTTGCATTTGGTTGCCAATGCTTTGATTTATCAGCAATGTTAAAGAAATCAAGAAAAATCAGTAATCTAATACTTTTATACTAAACAGGCAAAACCCGTAACATTGCGGTTTAAGGAAAATTATGCAGTTTTGGGTTTTTGTTGTGCGTATAGTGTTTGTATAGGTTGAAATCTGATAGGAAAATCATTCTTAGTAAGATTAATCAGTCCAAATGAGAAAATGAGAAAATATCAATATTTATCACTAAATAAAAATATAAAAATAAAAAAAGGAAATTTTTTGTATCCGAAAAATAAAAAAAATAAGAGTTGTGTGTGAATGTATGGTAAGACTAAGACATGAGATTTAGCCTCATTTTAGTCCTATCTCTATGTTAAAGTGGGTTTTATTACTTTCTTGAAGGAAAATACATAAAAATCACTCTCTAAACCTACCACCGAATGCACAATCTAAAGCGATAGGGAGAAATTTGCCAGTGTCGTCGCAAAAAGCATCATTATTGGCGATGCCATAGAACAGTCGGTATTAGCATTGTTATCACCGTCGCTATTTGCATCGGTATCAGCGACGCTGATACCGATGCAAATAGCGATGCTGATAACGATGCTAATAATAATGCTAATACCAATGCGTGCAGTAAATTTGTGACGCTAATAACGACAATAACAGTGAGTTTTTTTTTGTGGTAGGGATGTGTTTTATTATTTGGGCCATACAAAATAGTTTCATAAATGTGTACAATGTCCGTGTAAATAAATACAAAGTGTACTTAAATCATAATACTGATACATGAAATAAATACACGATCGCATAATGAAAGCGACTGATACAATCATGGCAAGATATCACTACTACATAGAAAATGTCTACATAGATCACGTGACCCAAAAAGAAGGGTGTGTGAGCTCCAGGGATCCAAGGGCGAGCTATAGATCATCGCCATCCGAAACCTCGTCCCGCCGCAAAGGAGCATTGAACAGACTTTGTAAAAAAAGAAACAAACTACACATCAGTCCACTACACAATAATGCATTCTAATTAAATATGGTAACTACAGACAAGAAAGATGAGTGACTTACAAGGCTGCTGCATCCATACAATCGGTCGATCAATGTAGTGAGACCGTGCCTCTCTGCATATCGAGTCTCATGGTCGGATCGCGATTTGTAATGGAGTGCTGCAAAGAAAACAAAATACAATTGTTAGAGACACGATTGTCAATACAAAGGATATTGCAAAAAAATAAGCAAGCAAAACAAAAGAAAAACTTACAAAGTCCTCCAGATATGTCCTGTGGCGGCCACTCCCAAGATGATGGACCACTCCGGCCTCTAGTCGTGCTCTAGCTACCTCACATTGTTGTCTCCAACATCCTGGAGAATTTGTAGCCTCCTCCTTGAGTCGGCGCTAGTCGTCCAGCCACTCAGGCTTTGCAGCCCTACTCTTGAGTGCCTTGCGTGCATGTGTTCGTCTGTGTGACATATATACACGCATGCACTCCATCATTCAGCCTGTATAAAATCTATCTACTGCGGCTGGTACCGGAAACTCCTCATGTAAGGATGCTACTACGTAGTCCTTGCTCCTCTCCGGTACGTTTTTCCAACGATCCAAGATCTTGTGCCGAAAAACTTGTTGGCACAACTCTCTCATGCGAGCTATCACCCTCCTCCCCTCATCATTCATGATGATGGCTCCTGACCTATCATCTACAAGGTAGGCATACCCCTCTAGGGTATGCCTAAGATGGGTCCTCTCCCACCTACGACCATGCTCCTGGGCATATCCAAGAGACCCCTGTACATCTGATGTACTGCCTGGGGTAGTATCTATCGGAGTAGCACCCATAGGGGTGCCACCTGCAAACAACTGAGCAACAGAGTGAGTGGAGTAGACGTCTCCACAGGTGTGACAAATCCCGAAGGTGACAACTCTCCAACAGAATGATGAGATGTAGACACCGCGTTTGTGTCTCCACAACAACCACCTGAGCCACGCTCTTTGGAACCACCATGAGAGTGAGGAGTAGCACATGTGTCCCAAGCTGACTGCGGGCTCACTGCGTCTGTGTCTCCACAACAACCACCTGAGCCACGCTCTCTGGAACCACCGCGAGAGCAAGGAGTAGCACTTATGTTCCGAGCCGATTGCAGGCTCACTGCATCCGGATCTTTGTAGCATCCCCCTGAAGCACTCCCTCCGTCTGGCCTAAGTCTGGAGCATCGACCTCGTTTACTCGAAACTGAAGCATTGGATTACGCCGAAGCAGATCTAATAGAGCGGCCTAACAATGCCCGAGACAGCTTCTAGTCTGCCACGTTTCTGAATCTCGCCATCTGATCTGGAGACATGCGCGTGAAGATCTCCTACAGCTTCTCATCGCTTATCCCTCGACTTATCCTGATGATCTAAGTATTCACAAATGTCACCTGCATAGACAAAAAAAGATATTAGCGTAATCAATTTAAATCATACAAAGCACGGTAATATAAATCTTAAAAAAATGATCTTACTTAAAATGCATATCTTATGTACCCTTATAAGTGATTCGCCAATGAACTGAGTAGGTGGATGCTCCAAGTATGAAGTATCCTATGGTTCCATGTCAATCTCCTGACACAACTCGGCATACACTAGAAGGTCGATAGATATGTCACCACAAAAGGATGAGTCCACCTTGTTCTCAAAGAATTCTTGGACTCCTGTATTTCCATCATTGTTACCCGATGCTGGCTCCTCTACATGCTCCAAGCTTTCGATGGCCTTTACCCCTTGCAATATCGACCCCTCTATTTGCATATCGTCCTCATCTATGCTTGAAACATCGCTTTGATCATATACTCTCGCAGGGGAGCTGAAGGTATAACATACCACCATCGAGGTTATCGGGGGTTTGGATAGAAGATTACCTGTTCACAATCACGTACAAGAGAGATTTAACTATTGTGACATGTACCATGTCGTAATACAATTAAAAAACAAATGAGTACATGCACCTATTCACAAGGATCGGCAACACAAAGGTGTCGTGCAAATCCGTCCATTTTTTTTTCGGAATCTATTTCGAGAAGTCTAGATGGAACTCGTCGAACTGTTGCTCTAGCTCCTTCAAGTACCACTTTGAATCACTGCACATCGAATAGTATCATGGAGAAGCTAGGTAATCCACCGTAACAATACTTTGCAAGTTTCCAAAATACTCCATCTCATCTATAGTCATGTTTGGATCCATTGCTCGTTGTCGGCTCTCTTGCTCAAACCTTGCCATGATACCACAGTCTGTTGTGGAGCACATTTTGTCAATATGCTCCACGCGGAAATGTTGTCTGCGCGACCACACTGCACTATATATTTTGTATTGTACATTAAAACACTCAATTAGTTGTTGCATATAAAATATAGATATGACAAACCCTAAACATGTCATCACCTTTGAACTACATCTCCTTGAGAATTCCCACTCCTCAGTTGAGACCTCCGCCCCTTCGCAAGACGCTGCAGTAAAAGCTTCATGCAACCATCACGTTGACATAAACCGCGGCATCTCCTCCATACCCTCGGGATATCGAATTGGTCGATGGCGCATACTATGTCGAAATTCAGATCGTGCTTCCTCTCAATCTTGCCTAGCTTGCTGGTACCTAGCGAGCCACGTCTCCATAGAGGCATGGTGCAACATACAAAAGCGATTCACTTTCTGCTCCATTGTAGCATCCATTATTTTTGCTACCCCATTTCCAACCACCACATCTCCGGTCAGTCTATCATCATCCTTCAGCAACCATAGCATATTGTTGTCTGGATCCACCGTTGGTAGCCATTGTGAAATATGCACTAGTGCCTCAGACACCAACCAACCTTCAGCCATGCTATCTTCTGGCCGAGCTCGTTGTCACACAAAGCCTTTCAGGGTTTTCACGAAGTGCTCCAAGAAGAAAATCCATCACGTATGGATAGGTCCATCAATCTCTACTTCATCTACAAGATGCACAAGAAGGTGGATTTGTATCGTGAGCATGCTGGTAGGCAGCAAAGAGACAGACCGTTTCCACTGCTCCCTGCCTCGCGGATTTAATAGAGAATGTCTTAATCTCCTTCTTGAGATCCATTGCACTAAAGTCGATAACTTGTAAATTGCCCCGCGTATTTTTGAAGTAAGACATCCTGCCATCGTGATCATTAGTACAAACTGCCACAAATGAGAAAGCATTATGAACAATGACTACACTCTAAATAGCAAAATACGAAGGCCACTTACAATCCATTCGTAGTACAAACTTGAAATATCTTATGCCAATGATGGGATTTTAGCCCTTATAATTGGTCGTCTTTAGAAAATGCAGACATGAGAGAATGCATCATACCCATCGGAGTGTGGATAGAATTGACTATTTGCTTCACAATGCGCTCTTCTTTAGTTGACAAAACCCAAGGAGCGCAAGGTAGCTGCAAGAGACTAGCAACACTCGACTGCGGCCAAAGCGCCTCCATCTTGCCTACCTCCTTCAAATCCACTCATGCCCCTATAGTGTCTTTCTTTCCTGTGATGTGGTCCCATAACAAGCTGTCCACGTTCTTGAAAATATGCATGGGATCCAACAAGTGGTTGATTTGTAAGTGGGTCCAATATGGCAACTCGTAGAACCATCAGATTTCTTTTGGATGTGACTCCATGTGGTCCATTTTCAACTCGTACCAGCTTTGGGCATTCATACGTGTTGGAGGTCATCCAAGAAAACCTTCCCTGAGTTCATGACCCTCTGGCAAGAAAGCGGTGTGTCGTTGATATACCATCTTCTTCATGGTTCGTGACCTTCGGGAGTCTAGCTATGGCTCGCACAATGGACATGCATGATAACCTGAGGTAACCAGACACACCTCTATCTAGTAAATATAAACTTGAATGAGCTATGGTAGATATTACCAATGAGAACATAAGCCTACTTACCTGAGCACTCTCCGAATCCCGGAAGTCATGCATCGTCCACATGAGAATGGCTCGAATATTGGCGGACTGTCGACCATCGCGCTTGCTCATATCTTGCACGGTGACCCCCTCCCCCCACAAAATCTTAAGCTCATCGACTAATGGACGAAGATACACGTCCATATTTTTGACTTTGTAGCGGTCGGGAATGAGTAAGCTAAGGATAAGATGTCCTTTCTTTGTAGAAAGCCATGGAGGGATATTGTAGTTGACAAGGACTATAGGCCACACACTGTAAGAAGTTGAGCACAGACCAAATGGATTCATGCCATCCATTGCAAGACCGAGCCGAAGATTCCTTGGCTCTCAGGAAAAGCCTGGGAAGGTAGAGTCAATGTGGCTCCATGTGCGTGAATTTGCTGATATTTGTTGAATTCCATATGTGGACCTATTCTGCGCATGCCACGTTGTCAAGCTCACCATGCTGAACATATGAAACATGTGGTTTATGCAGGGAATAAGTGAAAAGTATCTAAGAAATTTTTGAGAGATGGTTTGACCTTGCAAGTCCTGTCGATACCTGTGAGAATCACACTTTGGACATGTCTCCATAGTCTCGTATTCTCCTTGAAACAATATGCAATTGTTGATATATGCATGGATGTTATTGTAGTCCATGCCAAGCTTTCATAAAACATATTGTGCATCATCACGAGACTCAGGTATGGTATTTGCAAGTGGTAATATATGATACTTCAGTAATCTGAAAAAATCATAAAACACCTTGAATAAGAATAAATATTTTTAATGATAGTGCTGAAAAAAATCAACGGAGCGTACATACAAGGTACCTGATCAACTCAGTCACACTCTCATCACTCCACCCGTATTTTGCTTGCATACTTAGGAGTGCAAGTAGTATCTTCAGGCGAGATACTCGGCACCCATCATATAATGGTATGGATGCTTCCTCTCTAAGTGGATCAGAAGTCTCGACATCCATGGGAATCAATGCATTGATCATTGCTTGCATCTCAGGCTCCAAGATTGTAGGTAAGTCTCGAAGGCTGTCTGTCTCCTCTAGTATTGACGGTATAGATTGGGTAGTACCTTCCAAGTGGTGGATTGGCTCAGGCACTCCATCCATCGCACGCCCATGAACTCTTCTAATTAGCCGCAAAGGGTGCACTCCTTGGGATGAGACGTCACCTCCCTGGATAGAAAATTTGCCAGCCACACCCAATCTTTTTGTATATGGTATTCAATTAGCTTGTGAGTACAATGCATGATTGATATTAACTTTTCTTACCCTTTGCTCAAAATCCAAGATCGCTTGATCAATGATCTCAGATTGAAACTTGCCGAAGCATCGTACGTGTTCTTTAGACAATCGACGTTTTCGTCTAATTGCCAGCTTACATTGAGAGAAAGGACATGGGACACATTGATTAAGATACGCCTCACGATCTTGAACATCACCACCTTCATCGTTTCCATTTTTTCTACATTACGACAAACAATTTATTTTTATTATCATTCTTTTTTTCTTTCTTAAATTGTTTTAGAAGGGATTTCTTCTCTTGTAACTCAACAAAAATTAACGTATGTAAAGTCTCCACCAACCCACCCATAAATGAACGTATGTCGGTGGAGTGTTTCCCGTCTAAATTGTTTCAGAAGGGATTTCTTCTCTTGTAACTCAACAAAAAGTAATGTATGTAAAGTCTCCACCAACCCACCCATAAATGAACGTATGTCGGTGGAGTGTTTCCCGTCTCGTGGTATTGTACCAGACCTCACTAGATCTCGCCACCATTTTCTCTTTGTTTTTTATCTATTCATTATCTCCTCTCCTTCCATCTTTCTCTCTTTTTCTCTTTCTTTATTATGCTGTATGTTTATTCCCTCTCTCTCGTACCTTCTTCCTTTTTCTCTTCCTCACCCTCCTTCATTTCCTTTAACAAAACATATATCTCTCTCTTCTACAACAATAACAACAACAACAATAGCAACAGGAACAACAGCAACAGCAACAGCAACAGCAACTACTACTACTACTACCACTACTACTACTACTACCGCTACTACTACTACTACAACTACAACAAGCAAGAAAAGAAGAAAAAACTACTACTACTACCACAACAACAACAACAAAAAAAACTATTACTACAATAAAAACAAAAACAACAACAAACAAGAAAACCACCACTACTACCACAATCACGACTACGATGACTACGACTACGTCTATGACTACGACTATGACGATGACTACGACTATGACTACGACTAGGTCTACCACTACCACTATAATAAACAAGAAAAGAAGAAAACACAATAACAACAACAACAACAACAACAACAACAATAACAACAACAACAACAACTACTACTACAATAACAATAAACAAGAAAAGAAGAAAAAACTACTACTACTACTACTACTACTACTACTACTACAACAACAAAAAACAAGAAAAGAAAAAAAACTACTACTACAACAACAACAATAAACAAGAAAACTACTATTACTACTACTAGTACTAGTACTACAATCACTACTACGATGACTACGACCACCACAACAACTCTCTCTCTCTACTACTACCACTACAATAAACAAGAATAGAAGAAAAATCAACAACAACAACAACAACAATAATAACAAAAAAGAAAAGAAAAAGAAACTACTACTAACACAACAACAACAACAACAAACAAGAAAACTAAACAACAATAAACAAGAAAAGAAACAAAACTACGACAACAACAACAACAACAACAACAAACAAGAAAACCACTACCACCACTACTACTACTACAACCACGACTACAACTACCACAACAATAAACCACTACCACTACAATAAATAAGAAAAGAAGAAAAAACAATAACAATAAACAAGAAAAGAAGAAAAAACTACAATAATAACTACTACTACAATAACAACAAATAAGAGAAGAAGAAAAAACAACAACAACAACAATAACAAATAAGAAAACTAAATAACAATAAATAAGAAAAGAAAAGAAAAAAACTCCTACTACAACAACAACAAATAAGAAAACTACTATTACTACTATTAGTACTACTACTACAATCACGACTACGACGACTACGACCACGACTACGACTACCACAACAACAATAAACTAGAAGAGAATAAATTAAACAACAACTACTACTATCACTACGACTACCACTACTACTACTACAACTACCACAACAATAACAAACGAGAAAATAAGAAATTAAAAAAGAACTACCACTACCATTGTCACTACCACTGCCACTACCACTACTACTACTACGATAACCACAAAAACAACAAAAAAGAAAATAAGAAAGTAATCTCCAACTACCACTACTACTACCGTTACCGCTCTACCACTACCACTACCACTACTACAATTACCACAAAACAACAAACAATAAAAAAAAAAGAAACAAAACAACAAAAACAATAACAACAACCTCTCCCTCCTTCTCTCTCTCCTTCCCTCTCCCTCTCCCTCTCTTTCTCTCTTTCCCGATTATGTTTAACGTTTTCTCCCCCTCTCTCTCGTTCCTTCTTTCCTTTTCTCTCTTCCTCTCCCTCTCTCAATACACATGAATTTTAACAAAATCAAGTAAAAGAAAAAGAGAAAACACAAAAACAAAGCAAGAAGGAACAATGCACTCACCGTAAAGGCTCGAGGATGGATTCGGCGGCTTCTCTTCGCCCTTCGTACATTTCCTTCTTTTCTTCGTGAACGGAAGCGGTGGTGGTGAGAAGCATTCCTTCTCCCTCTTTCTCTCTTTCCTCTCTCTCTCTCTCTCTCTCCCTCTCAAATGTAAGATGGAGTTCGCTCTCCCTTTCACTCTCTCTTTCGTGTACTCACGCAAAATAACGCGCTCGAGTTTTGGCCCACTTTTTTTTCGTCTGAGCACCGTTGCTATTAGTGTCGCTATTTGCGTCCCTATTATGTCGCACATGCGACGCTAATATTGACGCCGCTATTTTACGTCGGAAAGTGCCGTTGCTATACCTCCATATCCTTGTAGTCACACACACACACACACACACACACACACACACACACACACACACACACACACACACAGAGAGAGAGAGAGAGAGAGAGAGAGAGAGAGAGAGAGAGAGAGAGAGAGAGAGAGAGAGAGAGAGAGAGAGAGAGAGAGAGAGAGAGAGAGGCATGGTTTTTAAGGTTTTGTAAAAGTATCGAGATTTGTTGTTTTAAAGAGAGAGAGATATATATGTATGATGTGATAATTGTTTTTTATTTTTTGCAAGTTATTTTGGTAAAGTGATTGAAGAAGAATAAAATTGTGTAATCAAAAAAGAAGAAAATATAAATTTTATCTTATTACTTTTTATCCATTTAATTTATATTTATACTTCATTATATATCATTAAGAATTATGTGATTTAAATATGAAAACTTTAATTTTAGTGTATGAACTTTTTTTACAATTTTGCATCAAGGAAAACAAGCTTAAAAAGGATAAATTATTGAATTTTACGTCTTAAAAAATAATTACATTAGTTCTTTTAAGATTTTAAATGTTTAATCATAGTGGCTAGATTTATAAATTATTTTATATATTTAGATTAAAATATATACTTTTAATGAGTGATTTAATATGTGAATTAGGAGAAATTTTTAAATATTATTTTTTAACTATTTTTATTTGATTTTAAAGTTTAAAATAGTGCTTATGTCTTTCAATTTAGATTTTTAAATTATAGTTTGATTCTAAATGTTAAAAATATATATTGATTAATGTATTTTGTACTAGCTTTTATTTGATGTTTTAGTTTTTGTATTTTTATTTGAAATATGTGAGTCTAACATAAAATTTAATATGTGAGATCATATAAATTTTTTAATTTAGAATCATTGCATTGATTTATTATTATATTTTAAATAAATTAAATTTAAGAGAATGATTAACTCAAAAATATTTATTGAATACAATAATTAAAAGCCATGCTTTTGTGTGGAATTTATATTTTGATGTTCAATCATTGGAAAAAGTGATATATTAATTTTCTTTTGGTGTTCAGCTTCATTATATAAATTTGATATATACTTTTCGATATTGTGCAATAAATTTGTGGTGAGTATCATTGATCTATATCACATTATTTAATTATTAAATCATGTAATTGTTAAAACTTAAGTACACGTAATCAAATGAACATAAACTTAATTGTACGTCAATAAATATAATTATTACTTACTTTGTGTTTTTTACTTTGAACTAAAGAAGAGGTTATAAAATTGTACTACTTGTTGCAATATTTTGATTTGAAATGTTTTGTTAATTTAAAAACAACTTCTGTATTTGATTTTTTGTATTATATTTTTAATATAAGATTTTAAAAAATGATCAATGGTAATATAGCTATTAACTTTACATGTTTGTGTTACTTTTTTGAATTGGTTATTAATGATATGAAGTAATACTTTTACTTTTTTTCTAATATGTTTGATTTTAGATCATTATATAAAAATAAATAAATAAATAAATAAATAAATAATATATAGAGAGAGAGGGCTTCGAATTCCACCTTCTACAAGATGTGTTGGACTTCTCAAATTTCGCTCAATTCTTGTGCTTGTGCTCTTGTAAGAACACAATGCCCTTGCTGAGGGAATCACCCTAACATAAATGCTGCCCATCCAAAGCACCTTAATCCCAATAACTTCCATTACAGTCCTACACTCATGTAGCCTCCAAGCCTCATGCCTAAATCATGAATGCCACATGCGCACAAGATTGGCAGGATCACCAAAGTGTTATGGCCTTTCAGAAACAACACAAACAATAAGAATTAGCCCTGAATAGCTTACCACCCTCCGGAGCCTCATGTGGCTATAACCTAAGGCAAATGGAGCAAGGTGGAAGAGCTTCTTACCTGTTGCTTGCTTTCTTGCTTTCATGCTCCAATGCCTTTACCTTAGTCTTCAATCGAACTCCGCACAGCTGTGGGATGGTTTTGATACCATGAAAACAAACAAGAGGGAAGAGAGCTAAAGAATCACAAGCACACACACACAAAGGTAATGAAGACTCAAGCACACAAAGAGATAGGGCTAGAATCTTCTTCTTCTTCTTCTTCTTCTTCTTCTTCGACACAAAGAGAACTAATTCTTCAACATGATAAAAGACTAATATGAAAGCACCACAGTGTATGCATACATGGTCACTAAGTGTGAATCTGCTAAGGAAAGAATGGCACAATGAATGTGCCATAACTAAGGCAGGACTACGTGGGTATAGTCCAACTGTAGAATCACTAGCATATCCTCTTGTCGATCACCTAAACATGCTAGTGAATAATATGCTTTTTGTCGTTGTTTGTTGGTTCAAGAATCTCGACAATCAAAGTTATGAATGTTTAGGGGAGATTCTTGTTGTTAAAGTCTCTAATTGTAATGAAACTTGGTAAGCAATAATAACTTTTTTTTTTGGTGATTTTTGGTATCTAAGGTCATTTTGGCCTTTGTTTTGGACCCTATGAGTGGTCCCAACAATAGTTGTTGGGTATATTGTAGTTTCAGTTGTGTTAGCCATTTATAGGTGCATAGATCATAGATTTTAAATTTGTATGATTTCATGTGTTTTTTGGGTTGCAGACATAGAAGGAATCTATGTATAGATTGCAGATTGTGGTTATTGTTGTGCAGTTAGGAAAAAAAGATTGAGTGTTTAGCTGTGGTACACATGGTATCAGCTTGCTTGCAGATTGTAGTTTTTTGCAAGGTTGTTTGTTTTATCAAAATGTTTGACAACTTCAACTAGATTATCGATGAGAAGCTTGATAATAGCAATTATATTGCGTGAAAGTTTAGGACAAAAAAATTCTTGAAGGGTAAAGGTGTTTGGAATTACACTAAAGGAGACATGGGAGTAGCACCCGAAGTTTCTACATGAAATGCTATTGCAAAACAAGTAAAGGTTAGGAAAGATCGGGAGTAGATACATAGTAAAGTCATGTATTGATTATATGTTAGTATTAGACATAGCATGATGGGATATTTCTAGGAATTTGAAACCCCCCCTATTGCATGGAAGAATCTAGCAAGACCGTTCGAAGTAAACACAAAGGCTAGAAAGCTGTAGCTCAATTCAAAGTTGGAACTAATTGAAAAGTGGGAACCTTTCCATTAATGATTCTGCCTTGAAAATCAAGAGTATTATGGAAGCTCTTGGATCTATCAATGTGGTAGTTGATGATGTTGTTGTTGTACGTGCATACTTAGATGGACTTGGAGATGAATACAAGACCTTCAAGTCATCTATGAATATAAGGAACGATATCCTTGATTTTGTAGACTTGAGTTCTATGTTGATACTTGAGGAGAAGAACCTTGGCTTAAATTATTCTTCTTCTCAAAGAAAGAACACATCTAAACATGTGTTTTACTCTACTATAGTAGAGGTAGAGGTTGTGCTAGAGGCCAAGATGGTTGTCGTGGTCATGGTCAAAGTTATGATGCATTGCAAAATAGAGGAGGATAGTCCTGAGAAAGGGAGAGTCAAAAAGATAGAGGTCGGGTGCAGAGGCCAAGGTGGTGTTCGTTGTCAAAGTAATGATGCATTGCAAAATAGAAGAGGATAGTCCTGAGGAAGGAAGAGTCAAAGAGGCCAAGTTATAGATTCTAATAGGCAACGTAATGCTGGTGATAGCAAGGAGTACTGGCATTGTGGTTAGAAATGCCACATTTTTGAAAACTGCTTCAAAAAGAAGGTTGAAATTAAAAATGGGAAAAAGCAGCAATGCAATTATACATCTAGTAGTAGAAACAATCATGTGACAGAAGTGAATAGTTGTTTGTTATGCAATGCTTTATGAATACTATGACTGCTGATGGTTCATCAAAGAATGATGTATAGTATGTAGACTCAGGTGCCTCTAACCACATGACTTCTCACAGAGAGTGGTTTAGAGAGATGTGTAGTCCAGAGTCTCCAGGTTATGTGGAGATAGGAATGATATAGCTTACCCCATTACTCATGTTGAAAATGTTCCTTTGAGTATGCATGATGGTAAAACTAAGTACTTGGTTGATGTGTCACATGTACCGATTATTACAAAAAAATTGGTTTTTGTTAGTCAGATGATGGTAAAACAAGAATTGTAGGTTCAGTTTACATCTAATGGTTGTTATGTAGAAGATCCAAAAAATGATTGCAAGTAGATTGCAAAAGGAAACATGTTGGCAGATTGTTTACTCTTGATGTAAGTCTGTTTGAAATATATGCTGCCATATTTATACAAGGTTTAGGTGTTGTGGTTGATATTGAAATTTAGCATAAGAGAATTGGTCATGTGAATATGTAACAGCTAAAATACATGTAGTCAAAAAAGATTGTGGATGGTTTGCCTAAGTTTAGAGTTGATGGGATGCATAAAGTATGTGAAGCATGTTAATTTAGAAAGCAAGTAAGGCATGCGTTTCCACATGAAAATTATGTATGAAAAAAGGCACTTAAATTGATACATTCTAATGTGTGGGATCCTACAAAGACTGCAACTTTGAGTGGTTGCAAGTATTATATTTCCTTCATTGATGATTATAGTTGCAAAGTATGGGTTTACTTTATGCTTAAGAAAAGTGAGGTATTTGCTCACTTTAAAAGATTTAAGGCTTTGGTTGAGAAGGAGTTAGGGTTGTATATTAAATACCTAAGGTTGGATAGAGGGGGATAACATATCTCCAATGAGTTTTCTAAAATTTTGCAAAAAAATGGTATACAAAGATAGTATATACGTAGATATACTCCATAGTAAAATGGAGTTACTGAGTGGAAAAACAAGCATATAGTAGAGGTGGCTTGTGTATCGATGTCAAAAAGAAAATTTACTCCTAAGTAGCGTAGGTTGATAGCTACCTTGTAGAATTATGATTTTGACATCACTCATATGAGGGGTAGAGATAATATAGTAGCTGATTCTCTTTCTCGTATGTGGGCTTGCAAAGTTTCAGCAATGACTGAGTTGCATAGTGATTGGATTGAAGAACTACAGGAGACTTATCTTTTGGATGAAGAGCTCAGCCATATTTTTCAGAAATTACAGCAAGGTCTCATGGAAGATAACTTGCATTATCAGCATAAAAATAGCCTTATTTGGTTAAATGGCAAGATTGTCATTCCTTCTACCTCTTCTTTTACACGAAATATTTCAAATGACCACCAAGAAAGAAACACATGAGTTTGGTAGGAAAATTTATAATAGAGTATAATCTACTGTAAGAATCAAGAAATACAAGAGAAGAGGAGAGAACAATGTTTCAAATGACAATGGACAAAGAAACATACATGATTTTTCCAGGAAAATGTGATAGTAGAATGTTTAACCATTCAAAAAGAAAGAATAGTGGTCAAAAAGCAAACTTTGACCTAAGTTAAGTACCTTAGATAATTAATGGCTAACCTCTCTTAAAGGAGCCATACACTCTCTCATAACTCATATCTGAATGGTTAATTTTAGAGGGTCTATTCTACTAAAACCTCAACTAATTGATAATTAATCATATTCTTATAAGGCTATTGGTTGCACTCTATGAGCTCAACATTGGGACCATTTGAGAATCCTTATTATTTCAATGGATTTGATACATGAAGCTATACTTATATCTCACCTAGCCTACTCACACATTCACATAAATCTAACAACTCATTGCACAATAATACACATAGTTATCAATACAGACCATGTTGGCACACCTTGCATTGGCAAGCTACTACATGCCCGCAATACATGCATGTACTCACTTGTTTGTCTCCTTGCTTTCACTGACATCCACATGTTTGAGAAGAGTGGATGCCACAAAAAAGAGGAGATGGAGAAGAGCTTCATGTTGTGCATGCGCACGCGGGCGCTCGCACGCACACACACACGCACACACACACACACACACACACACACACACACACACACACACAAAGAGAGAGAGAGAGAGAGAGAGAGAGAGAGAGAGAGAGAGAGAGAGAGAGAGAGAGAGAGAGAGAGAGAGAGAGAGAGAGAGAGAGAGAGAGAGAGAGAGAGAGAGAGAGAGAGAGAGAGAGAGAGAGAGAGAGAGAGAGAGAGAGAGAGAGAGAGAGAGTTATATTAACGTCTTCTAAAGACCAAAACTGGCCTATGAGACAAACTGTGATACAACTGATGAGGTCCAGCTATCCAAAATAAAAGTGCTGAATGAAAAGCTAAAAATTGGAAATTGAAAATATGGTGCTGTGAGTGTGATAAGTGTCGTGTATGTATATGTGCGTATGTAGCTCTGGTACTCCAGATAATGGCTACAAAGGGGGAACAAATGTCGGCTGTGATAGGGGAACAACTGTCGGCTGTGATAAAGTGGTGCGATATGTATATGTAACAGCTGCAGGGAGATATACTATCCTGGGATGTAGTAGCAGTCGTTGAAGTTGCTAATAGCAGGTGATCCCTCCTGGATGCAAGATGTGGTACATCGGCGGTGGAGAAAGAGCAAACTGGAGATCTGAGATCCAATGTGTCGGGTGTCGTCGGATCTCAGTCTGCTGTCGATGTAGATCAAGAATCCTCCGGATCTCCTGTCGGTGTGGCTGTGGGGTCTGAAACCCACGGATCCTCGTGCGGCATCGGGTACGCTGGTCCTCAGCCTGCTGTAGTGTGAGCCCGGAGGTCTGGCTGGAGGCTGGTACAGTAGCTCTCACTCTGTCTGTATGAAAGAACTGTGTAATAGTCGTCTGGGTGGGCCCCTCTTTGACTGGGACCCGTTGTGTGCTCTGCTCTCTGATGTGCCATGCCTCTCCCAGAAAACGGCCAAATGATCTATGATCCATATCAGTCATACATCCCTGAAGTGAGCTGCTCAATGTGTATCTAGATCTCAACTCTGAGTATGCCGGGCATCTGAGAACAAAATGCTCCTCACTCTCCACCTCTGATCTGCAAAGGGGGCATATCCTCTCCTCCCGTGGGATGCCACTGGCTCTGCCACTCTCAATCATAAGCTGATGTGATGATACCCTGAGCTGTCCAATAAGAACTCTCAATCGATGTGGCATATTTATATACAGAGGACATGGGTCAGCCCTGCACAGCCACCACTGCCATCGAAGATGGCACATTATTATACACAATTCTTGAGCATATCAGAGTAGGGATTCATAGAGATTCCGAGATATATGCACACACACAGAGAGAGAGAGAGAGAGAGAGAGAGAGAGAGAGAGAGAGAGAGAGAGAGAGAGAGAGAGAGAGAGAGAGAGAGAGAGAGAGAGAGAGAGAGAGAGAGAGAGAGAGAGAGAGAGAGAGAGAGAGAGAGAGAGAGAGAATACCACATATATACTTTCTCAAGCACTTAACTCACCATAAAGGGATGGAAATGGAAAGAAGAGAATAGATGAAGGTTCATAATCTAGATGTCTCTCACTCGACACACTCCCTCGCCCCCTCTCTATTAACCATAGAATTGGTAGAAGAAGGGAAAGGAAGAAGAATACCTATATGCCCATATAATTTTGAAAACAAATTATTGTTATGAGATCTAGACTCCCTTTTATGCAACTTGTATCCATGATTAAAAGACACCAAAATGCTAGACATGTGCAGCATTATTTGTAATTAACTAGCCCAAGTGCATAGAAGAGGAATGGCAAATCATATGGCCAAGAAAGAGGGTGGATGTCCAAGGGGGATAGGTAAAACCTAGCCCAAAAAAAGTGTATTTAAAGGATGAGATTGAATAGAACAATCAATTCATGTGTGCCTTCTTGTTCTTGCCTTTTGGATTTTTGTCATTGCAAGAGAGAATGAGAGAGAGGGTGAGATTGAGAGTAAGAGAGGGAGAGTGTGAGCATGAGGAACCAAGTGGTGAAGCCTCCTTCCTTCTATCTAGTACTCTCTCATGTCTATGCCCATGCTCATCTCTTGCATGTAAAAGGCCATAAAGGTTTGAGAACCAAGGGAGTGCATCATGGATTGTGTAGTTTTCAATGTGCATCTTTCGTGCTTGAAGGAAGGTTGTGCATACTCACTACAAATGAATCGTTGCATTCATGACCTGAAGAGACTAGATGAGAGATAGTCATCAAGTTTCATGATTGAAGCTCCATGTCAGTCATGCATTGAGAATTGCGGAATAGGAGGGTGCCAACTCCAAGATGTGCATGTAAATAGTTAGAACTATCATCATATGGTGTTATGTTTTTAAAAAACTTGATTATAATGAATACATTACATAACGTTTATTCTGGTTGAGAATGAAGTTTGAGAAAGTATAAGAAAAGCATAACAATTAAGAAAATATGCTCTTGTATTGATGCACATAAGTCATGGAAGTAATCCTAGAAAGATGTGTGTGTAATTCGTGCAATAGAAATTAAGTGAGTTGAGTATACACTTCATTATTTGAAAGCTTTTCTTGAATGGTACACACCCTTGGATGTCTTGGGTACGATCAGGAAATGCACGAGGGATAAAAGGGAAAAGAGAGGGAGCTCCCCATGTGTGAAAAAGGGATAGACTTGCTTAAGATAAAAAGCAAAGCAAAAGAAAGAGAAAGGAAATAGGAAATAGTAGGAGGGGCATATGTGCAATCTTTCCCACCTTCATTTTTTTGGGCCATCTTCTTCCCCAACCAATAGCATGATCACGAGCTTTTCTTCATTGAAGGGAGCTACAAGCTCAACCCCCGAGACCTATGGACCACTTATTGGTCAAGCATTTCAAGCCGAGCGGCCATGGCTACCTCTCACATAGCCGATGCGTCCTCCCTACCTATGGGGTGTAGTGAGCTTACCTTGATGCCCGATCGAGTACCCTCCTCTCCCATGCATGCCGGTAGCTCCATGATCCTTGAGGAAAGCTCAAGCAACCTCAATCCCTCTCCAACAAGCTCCATCCTCCATAGCCGTGCAAGACAAAAGAAGAGTAGAGAAGAGAAGAAGACGAAGAGAGGAGATGGGGAGATTCTTCTCCTTGATTCCTCACTCTCACACACTCACTCCCTCACTCCCTCACACTCACTCACTTCCTCTCTCAAGCACAAGCAAGAAGGAAATAAGAAGAGAAGAAGATTTTTGCCACACACAAGAATGAGCTTCTCATTCACTTTTCAAGTTTATATACATGCCCTACTTCCCATGGGCGGTCATCCTCAATTTTTACATGGTCGGCCATGGCCTAGGCCCTTTTTCTCAAAATTTTCACTTCCTAGCTAGTCCTACCGCCCTTCTAAGTTTACAATTTGCACAGGAGGGAGCTTGGCGCTCTTTTACAAGGATTTGAGAGCGCCTTTGCATTTAAAGGTGCACTTTCTTGTTTTTAACTCCTCCAAACTTCGACGGCTGTGCCTTGGACTTTTGGTGATTGTTCCCATGATTTTGGATTTTTTTCGGACTTATTATTCTTCTGGGCGCCTTCTCCATACCTACCCTACACCTCTTCCTACTTCTCAGATTTTTCCATTTTCTCGCTTTTTTCCTGTCTGGTGTTGCAGTAAACATTACCCCCTCCTAGCGGAGTGCTAGTCCCATGGCACTGATGGGCGGTAGCTTGGAAGGTGGTAGGGTTGGTGGCCGGGTGGCCTTTTGAGTTTGTATACATGCCCTTGTCGAGGATGGTGTTGGAGGGATTCATCCTTGAAATTGAAAATGGTGTTGAATTGGGTCCCTCCAGAAAGGTGTCTTGATAAAGATCTGCCCTTAAATTGAAAATGGGGTTGGGGCAGATCCATTGGTTGATGTGCTTTCTCCTTGATATGACTCGATCTTAACTTGCAAGGCAAAGTCGTGCACTTCCTAAGGGGTGTGTCTGCCTCTCCATGGTGCGTGGCAGTGCACTTGGCGGTGGAACTGGGAGTTGGGTCGAGCCCACGGTGTTGTCCCACACTTGAGGACCCAATTCGTGCATCGTCATGGGTGCGGTGCAGAGCTTAGGGTTACAAGTCTGGTACTTCTGCCCTTGATGTGCCCTAAGCATGAGGTGGGGAAGGGGCTAGGTGGAAACCCTAGGTGCAGTGAATGTGGCACTCTAGATGTTTCATGTGGAGCTTAAACCTTTACTTTTCTCTTTCTTGCATCTTTTTGTCCTCTAGTGCCCTCTTTCTTTTCATTCCTGGTACTAGCCTATTTTCTTTTTCGTTTTCCTCTTTCTTTCTCTCTCTCTCTTTTTCGTTTTCCCCTTTTTTTTCTTGGATGACTTATTGATCATGGTTGCGATTGAAATACAAAAAGAGTTCTTATGCTGTATTCCTATCATCCTCAGATGGTCCACGAGGTGGCCTCAGGCACTTAGTAAAAAATGCATGACTTTGCAGATATTCTTTGATGCTAGCTCTTACCTTCAGAGGTGTTGATGACAAAAAAGGATGGTTACACCTCATGAAGTGGGTATCGCTCATGTTTTCAAGGATTTGCGTGCAGAAAGAGGGGAGTAAGGTCACCCTCATCATGAGCCTTGACTATCAATGACTAAATTGATATAAAAAAAGAGCGGGGGAAGGTGGGCTTCCTTAGCTGCAGGCTTTTGCTTAAGCAAGAACTTAATGAGCCTAAGGTAATTACAGGTTACTATAAATGCCAGGTCTGGACATGAGGAGAAATCCTAGAGGAAGCGGTTGATGGATGGAAGGATATCCTCCAATCTAAAAACCAAGCATTCCTTGGGAGTCCATGCATTGACATTGTAGATTGTTGGAAAGTCAAGGGGCCCATGCAGGTTTCTGTCATGGTCGACTCCATGTCTGCGGGGGTAAGGCATGTAGATGGGGTCATTCCACTCTTCAGGCAATGAGCTGTAGAAAGCAGTCCAAGCATCAAAGTTGGTATCCCAAATCCTCCTCCTCCACTTTGGTTGCGCCTCGTAGCCTTGGACGGTCTTGGAAACTCGGTTCACCTTGTCCTTCCAATAATCTGCTGGTTCTTGCCTCCATCCTCTTGGACTCTTCTTGTGATCTTTTCAACTCAGCTTTCGCTTCCTTGCTTAACTTTTCCTTCTTCTGTTTTTGGATCTTGGTAGTCTTTGCCTTTCCTTGTGCCCTAGCTTTAGCTTGAGTGGATGGTGCTTCACGCTCTTCTTTGTCACTAATGGTGCGTTCACTGGATCTGCCTTCCTCATGATGTAGTGGCTGGGAGGGTGCTACTATCTCTTCAATTCCTCCTGCTTCCTTGGTGGCCTCGTGAATAATGATTGTCACTACACCACTGTATTTGATGGTAGAAGCCTTGGCAGAGGACTTCTTGCGGGCTGATCTCACTGTAGAGGCTAGGGACTCTCCTCCAGCTATACTACTGCACCCGTAGCAAGGGCCTTTGCTGCTATCTTGATGGTCTTTATAACGAATCCATTCCAATCCACTTCCTCAGGGGACCTTGCCGCTATGCTTTCCAACATTAGGACACTAATCCTGTTCATCAAAGCATTGTATCTTTGTCCTGAGAAGAGGGTGTGGACCATCTTTGCTTGCATCTTTACTTCCGGGTTTGGGATATTTGCCCAACTTACTCCATCCAATGTGCTCACCTCACTCCTGTTCATCCCTAGCATGGCATATACGTCTCTTCTATGATGCTTCACTGCCTTGGGGGCCAAGTCAAGGGCCTTCTCCACCACTTCAGTGTTATGCGGTACCTCCACCTGGTGGGCAACATCCCCTCTTCTTACTGTCACTGTGCCACAATTCCTATGAGCATAAAAAATCCTCAGGAACTCTATGCAAGCACTGTAATCTACTGATTGTCCCACTTTCTCCACATACTTCCGGAGAGCACACTTTTCCACCACAATTGCTTTACTGCTGGCTCCTCTAGGATGGCTTTGTCCATGTTTAGAGTGTGCTTGAAGGTGAACTGATTAAATCCTCGTGTCTCCACACTTTTCATGTACTTGGCTTGTTCTTCTTCTGTGAACGGAAGCTTACCGCCTTTTTCCTGTCGTGCCATTGTGGGTACATGCCATGTTGCATGCAACAATATCCATAATTAGTATTGATGGGGTAGGCAAGATTGAATTATGGCATTATGAAAGAATTGAACAATTAGAAAAGCTGCACAAGAACGTGAAATTGGAGAAATAACAAACTGTAGACTTGGTCAATGTAAGGATGGGCCAATAAATGGTCGTCAAGCAGTTTATTACGCAGGATGGTCATAACCCTAAATGAAGTAGGAGCTACGTACGTGGGGTCATATTTCACAGCCTTGATTGCATGTCTCTGCTCGGCATTCATCATAATTTGGCAATCTTTTTGCTCCCATTGGAGGAGCAAGGCATACCATTGCTGTAAGAATGAAGAGGTAGAGTTTGCAAGACTCAGGAGCTCTTCAAGCTCTTGGATTGGTGCGGAGCCATCATGCTTTCGGTATGAGGTTAGCATCCTGTCGATGATTGCTTGCTCCTTTGAGACTTCATCGCTAGTGATAAGCTCAGCTGCAACCTTGGGGAATTTGATGGTCATGAGCTCGTACTCTTTCCAGGTGCATGGTAAAGCACGGACTTCAGAAGCAAGTAGCTCATCAAGAAGGCAGGTCTAGCCACTCATAACTTCGGGCAAAGGTCGTGAATGTGCTGTCCAGCATTTTAATGCAAGTAACCAAGTCATCACCTGAATTGGCAGCAAGGTCCTTGGCCATAGCAAGAAATGAGCGTCGCTCATATGAAGACCTAAGACTTGCTGGTGGCTACCGGTGGAACAGAACTAGTTGGATGCATTAGCGATGATGTTCCACTAGATTGCTCCTTGGGATGAGCATCCGCTTGGAAGGTTAGTTGTGTGTCCTGTGAGTTGGAAGATGTGCAACCTTCATTGTGAGCTTCTTTGAGCATGTAAGAGTCGGTCACATTAGATGATTGTAGAACATCTGGCTATTGTGAAAGTTGATGGGTTTATGAGATCTCGAGAGACATAGTGGGTTCAGGCTACACGAGACTGATTAGTCGAGTCTCTAGAGACTTTGCTTTGGCAGTAGTAGTGGCTGATTTAGAGCTAGCAGGTTGCGGCTTTGACTGATAGATGGGCTTAGGTTTTGGGGCTTCGGCCTTTGTGGTTGTCATAGATTTGACAGCTTGGGTCTTAGGTATGGTTGGTTGTTTAGTAAACACGTTGCTTGAAGCAGATGTGGCCACAAGTTGTGTAAGGGATTTGTTCTTAAGGACTGATGTCTTGGGCACCCAGATCTAGCTGTTTCCCTCGTAAAATCCTTGAGTATGTAATAGGGTTATGGGGACCCATCGCAACTTAAGGGTGGGTTTACGACTTTGGCCTCTAGGCTGCTTTCTAGGCTTTGCATGAAAGTTCCTAGGTCTGTGGGGTCGCATTTGCTTATTGTGGTAAGGCTTGCCTTGATGTTTAGGTACCCATTGAAATATAGGTTGCTTAACCTTAGGAGTGGGTTTGGTGGGGTGGTGTTTTGTGGGCTGAGTGGGGTGTGACACATCACAACCCCCCTCCTTAGCCTTGGGCATGGTCTTCTCTATTGGAGGAGTGGTGGTCTTGGAGGGACCTGCACTGCCCTTGCTGAAAGTTGTCACGATGCGCACATTTCCTATGGCGAGGTAGATATGCTGCAGGTCGTAATCGACATAACAATGGGTTTGTTTTTGAAAGTGCGCCCTAGTAGCGATGCCTTGCCTACCTCCTTCGTGTTGGGCAACACATAGAAGATGATTGGCAAACTTTCAGACTCAATAGAGACAACGACCTTGCACTTCCCAAGGAGTGCATAGGATTCACCCCCAAATAGGCTAAGTTTAGCGTCAATTGGTTGCAATTGAGGTTGACCAATGAGGGTCCAATGAGCTTAGGTTAGGATATTGACGTTAGCTCCCTCATCGATCAAAGCATCGAAAGAATGTGTCTTCTGGGCTGTGGTCATGATTCATAAATAAGCTGGAGCAACAGCTTCCTCCATCCTCTATCTCGGTGATGGTTGCGATACAGACATTGATAGGGGCCTCTATCATAGGGGGCTCATGTAAAGGATGTGTGGGAGGGTAGTACTTCTTCATGCGATTGCCATTGAAAAAGCCTATGCCCTCGCCTTCCAGTGTTTCAAGTTTGACATTGCCCGTCCTTACTGATGGCACGCACTATAAAGGGTCATAACCGTCGAAACTTCATTTTCTGCTTACGACCCTTCACAGAGTACAACAACACAAGGTCGCCCTGGTCAAAATCACGTTGTTTGACATGCTTGTCAAACCACATCTTTCTTTGCACCTTTTCACAAATTAGAGCGTGGGTGGCGATGAGTCTAGTTTTAATGAGGCGTTCCAACTTGATAAGACGGTTAGTCCAAGCCTCTTTCCCTTCCCAATGCTCCTGCACTGCTATCCTCAAGCTCGGGATAAAAAAATCTAAAGGCAGGATAGCCTTGGTTCCGTATGTCAGCCTGAAGGGCGTTTGTCCCACAGCCATTTTATAGGCGGTTTGATAGGCCCATAAAGTTTCCATGAGCTTGTTATCCCAGTCGCTACGAGAAGTGGAAACCACCTTTGTGAGCATGTTGACCAGGATCTTATTCGTTGATTCTACCTAGCCATTAGCTTGGGGATAGTATGGTGAAGAGTTCTTATGGATGATCAAGAAGGTTGAGAGCAGGTGGGCAATCACCTCATTGATGAAGTGGGTGCCCTCGTCGCTCACTATATCAATAGGGCAACCAAATCTTGAGATGACCTGCTCCCATAAGAACTTTGCTGTGGTCTTTGCGTCGTTCTTCCTTGTGGCTCTTGGTTCAGCCCATTTTGCCAAATAATCAGTTGCCATGATAATATATCGAGCCTATGAATACTGGGCCATAGGACTAATGGGCTCGATGAAGTCAATGCCCCATTTCTCGAAGGGTTGTTGTGCTATTACATGGGTCAATTCCATTTTGTCCTTCCATGTGGGGACCCTGGTCCTTTGGCACTCATCATAGTGCTTGACAAATCTAGCTGCATCACAGAATAGCGTGGGCTACCACAGTTGAGACTGCAACATCTTGCAGGGTGTTGTGTCTCCATTGAAATGCCCCCTAGCGATTCCGGTGTGTCACTCTCTCAACGTGTCATGCATCTCATGTTCGCACACACACCTGCGTAGCAACCCATCTTTCTAGTTGATGCACACTTGGATCTTTCCATTTTTCTTCATAACGATCACTATTGGTGATACCCAGTCCGTGTGCTCTATTTCATAGATGAACCCTACGCTAATGAGTTTATCAATCTCCTCTTTTATTGCATGGGCATGCTTTGGATTCATGGGATAAGGGGGTTGTTTTATAGAGACAATGTAGGGACCATAGGGATGTTGTGGATCATTCATGCAGAGACCAGGAAAACACATCCACGTACTCTCGTAGGAGAGAAACAAGGCTAGCCTCCTCATCCATGAATACAAGTCGAGGCTTCTCACCTTCCCCTGCTAGGTTGACTTCCTTGACCTTGGCGGGTCCTTCAATAGGTTCGTTGGTCTGGCCATGCCTCTTTGCTCCTAGCAAGACCACCACTCTATCACCCTTCTTGAACTTAGGGAATCGTTTGGGTAGGTCCTGTGGTTTCTTCTATCGTTGTGCATCTGACTCTTTTGTTCATTTCTTTTTTTCCTCCTTTAGCCGATTGCGCCATAGGTGGACTAGCAAGTCCCCCTTGGTGTGTTTAGTTTTGGATGGCATGAGTATTTCAGGGTCGCTCTCCATACTGACTTCAACTCACAGCCCTCACTGGAGGAAGGAGTCTCCCTGGGTGGTCGTAGTTCAGTAGGTGCGTCTGTCCTAAACACAGGTACCACTAGTGGTTGGGCAATTCCAGCTTACTCATAATCCACTGCCCCTATGCATTCCAACCAAGAGCGATCGCAATCCAATCTCATAACTCCTCTCTTGATCTCATATGCATTCCTTTCTCGGGGCCTCGAGTGCTATTATTTGCTCTATCACTCTTCCATCAGTATCGTACTACACGGTATTCATTTCCTCCTTTCTCTCCTCACTGATGGAGGAACAATCCTCATATTCATTGTCAGAACCATCACTCCCTGACTACTCGTCGTCCTCTGGGTCCTCCTTTCTAGCCTCTTTCTCATCGGTGACTATAGCCCAATTGTATAGCAAGTTTAGGTCGTGAACTTTGGTCCACTTCCACTTGTGCTCACCCAGGAGGTCCCTGAGGGGCAAGAGATTAGCAAAAGGATTTCCCTCCAATCTGCTTGTCAAATACTCTAGGGTCTCCTAGAGTTCTAGCTTATTGTTTGGGACATGGAAAGTGACAAGTTTGGGCCAACCACATGCACTCCTTGCCATCGTACAGAGTGGTACTGAGTGTTCCTCATCTAGCATGCACATGGCTTGTGCGGCTTTCTTATACTCCTCCTCATCATCTGAGAATGGAAAATCGATGGTTGCAAGGACATGCATCCGATCTCGCTCATCCTTAGGGCAGGGGATATACTTGGTCAGCGGCCCATACGATGTGGTTGGTTGTGTGTCACCCCTCAATGTGGTTGAGATGGCATCTAGATCAACAAGGGTTGTCTTCCAAGTATCCATATTCACCCTTATTTCTTCCTTCCGATTCCCTAAGAGGATTAGACCGTTGCCCTAGTCCTCGATGACTCGTGCATTCCTCATCCAAGGTCGGCCTAGTAGTCCACTCCCTTCATAACAATGAAGTGTATAGAGGATTGGACACCTGCAATCTTCACTGACCAATTCTTTAAAACTCCGAATGGCCTTACCTTCATTCCATTTGCTAGTGTAACATTGAACCTAGCAGTCTCGATGGGAGGGTTTCCCCAGGCCTGCAAGACTGTGTGGCTCAAGACACTAACCCCTGTGCCCGTGTCTATGATCCCTTTCCGCATCATGTCTCCTAGGGCCAGGATAGGTAGCACAGCGTGCATCTCGGTGCCCTCCCAAAAAGCATTTACATGCATAGATTTAGGCACTAAGTGCAGTGTCAAGCTCAGTATCTGTGTGACTGCATCATGCTCATGTAGGTCAATAGCAATTTGATCAGTTGGTTCCTCTGCCTAGTGCTTCAGTTCTAGCTAAAGCGTCGAATGCTGCCTAAGTAGGTTTCCTAGGCTCAGGGTTACTAGGGTGGTTACTAATGTCATGAGGAGGTTACTCATCATTTGTCTCTCCTCCATTCCCACACCTCTAGACCATTGGCCTTGGGTGTTTTACTAGCCCATGGCTCCTAAGCTTCTCCTGGGTGGTGTTGCCCGTGGCATAGGTGCATCTCTTGACCTTGGTCGAGAGGGTGAGACTGGGGTGCTTACACTACAGAAGTCCTCAGTTCCATCTTCTATGATGGCCTTAGCATCCTTCAGGTTCTCTTGGGCTTCCTTTACCCACTCCTTGACCTTTTCAATCGCTTCTAGTTGGCGCTTTGGGTGAGGGTACTCCCCTACCTTAGCACTCCCTTTTTATGCTATTTTTGAAGTGGTGGTTTCAGTCTCAGCATCAGTTACCTTATTGCCACTCACTAGCGTCGTCTCTCCATCAGTTTTGAGAGTGATCTCAGTGCCGGTTTTCTTCTTTCTCTACCTACGACTCTTCTTCCCTATTGAGACATCGTCTAGGTTGCTAGGCCCAAGCAGTGATATGCCGGCCTGTCGCGTTTGTGCACGTGTCATGACATGTAGCGGGATGGGTGTATCCTCACTGTCAAATGTCTCAATGCCAAATAGCCCCAAAGGTACTGATGGTACATTGCTTGAGCTCAAGGATAGCTTTTGTCTAGCGCATTCCCTGAAGAGATGGGTGATGCCACACTGGCACACTTGAGATCAGCTCTCTCCCTATTAGCCTGCTCTTTTTTTGGGCATCGTGTCAATATGTGACCAGGGTGACCACAAATCCAGCACGTGACTAGGTCTTGGGTTGGCCCTGAAAAACCTTTGCTTCTTTCCCTTCCTAATGCCATCACCGGCACTAGTCGATAGTCCATGAGGACCGGATTACCATCTTCATCATAAGAGATGTAAGGGTTCACATATGACTCCTCATCTCATTGGGCTCTTCCACGTAGTGGATGGGAGAGTCCCTCGGTGGATGTGTCACGAATGGTCCAGGCGGTTTGGATATGCCCGTGGGATTGATCTGTAATCTAGGAATGGCCGGTTTTGCATCATTAGGTGCTGGAAGGGCCAATGGGGCTCCTTTTTCGAAGAAGTTAGGTGGCCTATTCCCGTAGTATGGTGAGGTGTACTGTTGTGAGTAAGGAAACCTTCTTGGAAATCGACAATGCATTGCGTCGTGGCCAAACCTTCCACAATTTGCACAAGGCTTGGATCTTGGATCTTGGCACTTAGTAGGGACGTGGTTGCCTCCACAGTGCACACACTGGACATGCGGTCTAGTAGGTCTCTTTACCAACTCTTGCAACCATGCTAGCTCCATCCTGACTTTGGCTAGCTCTTGGTCTTGTGCCGTGCTCTTACTCTTATCCTGCATGTCAGGGTCTGATCTCTCGCTATAGGTTGTGGCTTTCTCTGTGGTCCTTTGGCTAGAGCCATCTTGATTCGAGCTTCTAGCGCTTCTCTCCCTAAGCTGGTCATCTACCCTTATTGCCTCATCGAAAAGCCTAGCGAGCACATCTCTCTGCAAGCTCGAGTTGCTTGCCAATGCCTTGTAAAGTTCCTCGCTGTGGATTTTGTTTAAAAAAATGGTAGAGATTGTTCTCTCATTTGGTCGTTTGTTGGTAGGGATTCTCTTAAACAAGCTACGTACATGAGTGACATAGTCTCTAATGTCCTCTTTGTCCTTATGACTGACATTCATCAGTTGGACTATGAGGTTGTCCGAATACCTTGTCTTTGAGAATCTCTTGATGAAGAGATCCTTTAGGAGATTGAAGTTCATTCACTCTGCTACGTCTAGGCTGTTGTACCATGTTCTTCCCTTATCACCCAAGCAAAGCCCAAAAGCCTACGAGCGTTGGGCGAGGTCTGTGAGACCATTGGCTTTGCAAACCTGCTCAAATTGCTCCACGAAGCTATAGGGGTCATTGTTGGGCTGGTACTTGTCCAATTGCTTGGCCACTGCAAGGATCTTATTGTGGCTCCTTGCCCCCTGTGTGACTTCTAAGCCTGTGAGCAAAGAGGTGGCTAGTGCAGTTGCACTCTGTTCTATAGCTGTGTTGTTTATGAGCTGCTTGGTGATGACCTTGCTCAGCGTCAGGTCTGCCTCTAGCTCCCTCTCCCTCTCTGCATTCGATCTTGTCGTGGCCTTACCAGCTAAGGCTAGAATGCATCGTGTCTCATGTACCTCTAAGTCTTGCCACAATTTCCTCGTCCTTTCCTCATAGCTATATGCCGTGATGCTATCATATGCTGCAATTCGATTGAGAACTCGCCCAAGTCCAACTGGTCATCCTCTTGGTCCGCATCTGCTCCTAACATTGTTACAGCCTCTGGCTCCACCAGGTTGTTGATTAGTCCAATCAGCTCAGCGTCAGGTCTGCCTCTAGCTCCCTCTCCCTCTCTGCATTCGATCCTGTCGTGGCCTTACTAGCTAAGGCTTGAATGCATTGTGTCTCATGTACCTCTAAGTCTTGCCACAATTTCCTTGTCCTTTTCTCGCAGTTATATGCCGTGATGCTATCATATACTGCAATTCGATTGAGAACTCGCCCAAGTCCAGCTGGTCATCCTCTTAGTCCGCATCTACTCCTAACATTGTTACAGCCTCTGGCTCCACCAGGTTGTCGATTAGTCCAATCAGCTCGGGTAGCGACTTGCCCTCAATCCTATCATCTTCGAACTCTTCGAGGTCTTCAGGGTCCTATTCACGGGGCTCTGTGATGAAATCAACGTGGGGTGCAAATGCAAAATGAACAATGTAGTTCCCGCTTTCCCCCCTTTTATTCGTAGCCTAATATGGCTCTAAGCTCATTTCCTGGCTGTCCTCTCGTATTGTCTAGGGCCTATGATACACACTCTACACTCCGTCAAGGACGGATTGGAATCTGAGGGTCAGTTTTAGCTCTAAGTCTTGCCTGTTCTATGGCCTGCTTACTAGAGGTTAACTCTAGGCTACCTAGGTGTGGCTTCTCCAATTTCTGACTTCTGAGAGTCGGGTCAGGTACTCAAGGATATTTGGGGATATGTTTGAAGTTGGCTTGGCCTGAGGAGGTGGCTCACTTTTATCAGTTTAAAATGTTTTGCCCTGGCGGTCCGATTCCCAGAATCGGATCGTCCGATTCTAGATGGTCCGACTGTCCAAATCAGACTGTCCGATCGAACCAGGTGGTTTTGGTCCGACTGGTTGGGTGGGTCTGAGTCTGAAAATGGGTCCTACTGCCACGTGTCAGGGTCTGACTGGCAGAGTCGGACGGTCCAATCGTGTAGTTGGTCCAATCGGACCAGGTGGTCCGACTCTTAGGTGGTGCGTCCGAGTCGGACAGTCCAACTGGTAGAGTTGAGCGGTCCAAGTGTCTGATTTTGGGACTTGGACACCTACAGCTTGGTTTGACTGCGTTGCCGCGGTGCAGTTGTGAGGTCGTGAGCAACGAATGCTACGCGTGGGGCTCCTGGCACAAGCTCCAAATCTCCAGATCAACCAAGCACAACTCAGAGAAGGTCAAGGAATACCTGGAATGGTTGGGCAACAAAAAAATGACCGGATCAAAACCCTTCTATACTTGCACTCACATACTCTCTCTCAAGCTCTCTCTCTCTCTCAATGTCTGACTACAAAATGAGGCCTCCCTTGACCTTTTGAGCCTGTTATTGCCCTGCTTAAGTCTCCTTCAACCTTATGGTTGCCCCTCTTGCACCCATCTACTCAAGATTCAGATTTTATGGCCCTTTCTCCCAGTTTTTAGCCTATTATGAATAGCAGAAAACCCTTATGTTTTCCCCATTTCCTGGGTCCTAATCCTATCCAAACGCAACAAAAATCAAAAACAGTGGCTGAGGTTGATTTATCTACTTGCCTACTCAACAACAAACCAAAATACTTACTTATTCTGAAGATCAAAGCACCTAAATCTCCTATCTATCTTAAGCACCGGTTCGGGCTGGAAACCCTACCCCTATGCTCGATTCGAAGCGTGCGGCGCTCAAGGCTTGATTTCGTCGATCCCGTCAATGGAACCAAAATGAAGGGAGCTACAAGCTCAACCCCCGAGACCTACGGACCGCTTATTGGTCAAGCTTTTCAAGCCGAGTAGCCATGGCTACCTCTCACATAGCCGATGCGCCCTCCCTATCTATGGGATGTAGTGAGCTTACCTTGATGCCTGATCGAGTACCGTCCTCTCCCATGCACGCTGGTAGCTCCACGGTCCCTGAGGCAAGCTTAAGCAACCTCAATCCCTCTCCAACAAGCTCCATCCTCCATAGCCGCGCGAGACAAAAGAAGAGTAAAGAAGCGAAGAAGATGAAGAGAGGAGATGGGGAGCTTCTTCTCCTCAATCCCTCACTCTCACACACTTACTCCCTCACTCCCTCACACTCACTCATTTCCTCTCAAGCACAAACGAGAAGGCAAGAAGAAGAGAAGAAGAAGAAGAAGAAGCTTTTTGCCACACACAAGAATGAGCTTCTCATTCACTTTTCAAGTTTATATACATGCCCTACTTCCCATGGGTGGTCATCCTCAATTTTTACATGGCTGGCCATGGCCTAGGCCCTTTTTCTCCATTCTTTCACTTCCTAGCTAGTCCTATTGCCCTTTTAAGTTTACAATTTGCACAGGAGGGAACTTGGTGCTCTTTTACAAGGATTTGAGAGCACCTTTGCATTTAAAGGTGCACTTTCATGCTTTTAACTCCTCCAAACTTCGGCGGCTGTGCCTTGGACTTTTGGCGTTTGTTCCCATGGTTTTGGATTTTTTTCGGACTTGTTATTCTTCTGGGTGCCTTCTCCATGCCTACCCTACACCTTTTCCAGCTTCTCAGATTTTTCTATTTTCTCACTTTTTTCCTGTTGTTGGTGTTGCAGTAAACATTCATTCCCATCATTCGTCATGATCAACTCATTCATCATCATCCCCTGCTAAAGCACAAGTGCCTATTGTTGTGGCCTCATCATCAACATTATCATCTTTGTCATCAACACATCTACATCATCACCATCATCTCTTGGAGAGTAAGCACCTGTTACAGTAATCGTCACCATCTTTATTATCCTTGAACTATAGACAAATGCCATGCAACAAGAACCATTAGCTTAGGACATCACCATCATCATCTTGATGCACTCCAGCAACCATCCTATGTTGCATTAGGAAGCCAATTTATCATCTTCTTTGTCATCATTTGTGTCAGTAGGCAACTACAACAATCATTGTCATAATCATCATCTTCATAATCTCTATGCATCATCACCAAGATCTCCTATGTTAGCAATAGTAATCGACATGTTCATAGGTAGCATCATCATCATGACAAGTGGGCTCTCCAACAAGAAACTTGTTTTTAGGATGGCACCATCAACACATAGAATTGGACAACAACAAACATAGCAACAAAATATCATTAGAAACATAAACATCACCATAATCTTCATTGTCATAATCACCGTCATTATCAACTTCACCCTTTGACTCCATCTTTGGTTGTGATATAAACATAGCTTTGGGGATCAAGAGTAGCCAAGGACCATCAAAGGAAAACAAAGGATTGCCTTTGTTGAAGGAAGAGTCACCACCACTGAAGGGGAAGAGAAACCAAGAAGCATGGCCACACAACATCAAGAAAGGGAGAAGGTATTTATCTCATCACTTGTTGGATGGTTGAATGAATTCATTACATTGCATGTGGATGATTGATGGGAAAACAAAGGGGCAAGGACTCCCTTAAGTCACCACAATACACACTCACCATATGGAAAGGGAGGATGCATACTCATGCATGTGAGAGAGAGGGGGCCATGCTATTGATCTGTGCACTAAGTGGTGCATTTAAGGGGCTACTTAATTCACTAAATTGGAAAGGATTGAATGCACATGGTTGATCTCTTTCTAATTATGATACTTAAGGAGATAGGAAGGGGTCATATATTAGCTAGTGTGTTTACGATCCATATGGAAATTTCGATCAATGTGTAATTCTTCTTTTTTGACTAGCTTGATATGCATTGAAACATCACCATAGTGTAGTAGTCATAGTGCACTGGTGCATCAAACACATCATTGAATCCCACATGCATCGGTATGCATCCTTGCATGGCAGTATGTATACATGTGCATTAATCCTTTGTGCACTTATACATCCACCCTACTCAGAAGGGAGGATGGGAATAGGTAACAGGGAAGGAACAAGGTGCTTGTCATTGCCTTGCCACACATCAGTGCACATGTGCACTAGGTTCTCCATATAGTGCACTCCATAGTGCAGGTACACACTATACACCATGCATACACCACACCCTTGCTTGCTAGCATTGTGCACACCCACCTTGCACGTGCACGCATGCACACACACACACACACACACACACACACACACACACACTCTCTCTCTCTCTCTCTCTCTCTCTCTCTCTCTCTCTCTCTCTCTCTCTCTCTCTCTCTCTCTCTCTCTCTCTCTTACATTCACACCTCAACAAGATTTCATAGTGCACAATGCCTAAGCTACCTTTGCTACCTTGCATCCACCATACTAGGAAGGGGGATCAAAGAGAAGTCAAGAAAAAGATAGTGCTCAACATCATGCTTGTTGGTCGAGCTATGCACACACTTGCACTCTTGTTTGACCAACACCCTTTGATTCACATACACCAATGAACACTCATGCTTAAAAACTTTTGTAAAGATGTTGATATTATGAAACCACATAAATTTCTTGACATTGTCCTATACACTAGAACATGTTGCATCCCTACACCATTGCATACTAGAGACTCACTTTACACCATAAGCACCATAAAAAATAACACTAGGGCACATATTGTATTAGAGTGCACCCATGCAAACATGCACTAGTGGCCAAACACATATAGTGCACAATGTCATGATAGATATAACCACACCATGAGTCCTTATAGAAGTCTTCTTATCTCAAGATCTTGGACTCTTTTCTTGTTGGCAAGGAGGGAGTTCACAAAGTGTTTAGTTAGAAGAAGTGTCATGCACACGTGCATTGCATCATACCCTAGTGCTCTATACTTCCAAACTATAGTGCACAAACCCATCCACATCATCTAGGGGTACTTTTACAGTACACCAAGGCACCAACCCTTAGCACACTGTCATAGTCCACAATTGTGTGCTAAGCATACTTCTCCCTAGAACAATCACCGTACAATTTTAGTGCTACATGAGTACACATACATCATAGGTGCACCCAAGCACATAGCAACACTCCACAGCATTATGCATACTAGCATGCACACACCCTACACATGCACTTCACACTAACATATTGCATTATCCACCCCCCCTCGCAAACCAATCTAGTCCAATCATAGGGCATAACTCTTTGTATAGGATTCTCACACCAATCCAATGACACACATGCACTAATGCACCAAGTGCACAAATGTGCACTTAAGCACTAGGGACTCCTTTGCACTAGGACACTGCACCGCCCACATCCTACACTAAGTGCATGCATGTGCACTAGTGCACACAAGTCCCATCTTTATGTTGCCAATCCATAGAATCCTTCTTATAAGCAATAGGTGCACTTAATCTCAATAGTGCACAACCTAGTGCACCTAGCACATTCTGCTATAACTCAATAACCACCTGAGACATTGCTACACTCATTGCAACAAGACTCACATATTACACTTGGGCATTGGAGGATTCTTTTACATTATAGACCCACAAATGCACAAGCACACATGCACCAATGCAACTTGTGTTCCTGTGCACTCTACTGTGCACACACCTTGAACATGGCCCACCAACATCACCACATTTAGTCATAGCCTTGCACTTAGCTGCACTCTTGCATTCATAAGCCCCTTTGTACTCAACCATAACACAGTATGCCCTACTACTATGGGCACATGTACTATTTCCTTTATTACTACAAATAGTGAAGTTAAAAAGCTTTCAAATGTGTTGTATGTTCCGTAGGAGAAATCTATTATTAGTTTTGCTACCATAATGGTTCTTGCTCATGAAGTGAGATTCAACAAGATGACATGTGCAAAAATTCTTGACAATGCAGGTCCAGAGGAACAACCTATATGAGTTTGAAGACTTTTGCAAGAGCAAAGGAATCAAGCATCAAGTGAAAATGCCTTATACACCTAAACAAAACAGTGTTATGGAATGCAAGAATCACACCATTGTGGAGATGGCTAGGTGCATGCTAAAAGTCAAGGGATTACAAAACCATTTTTGAGCCAAAGCTATGCACATTTCAAAACTTTTGGATGTGAATGCTATGCACATGTTCTTGATGAGAAAAGAAACAAGTTAAAACCAAAAATAAAAAAATGTATCTTCTTAGGTTGTAGTGATGAGCAAAAGGCTTACAAATTGTATGACCAAGAGGCAAAGAAGATCATAGCGAGCCGTGATGTGGTGTTCAAGGAGCAGCCGCATACAGTGGAGGAGGAGAAGGCAAGTTCCTCCACTTTATCATCAAGAAAAGAAGTAGTTCACTATGAACCTGTCCCAGGAGCTACCCCTATCCTTAAGGAGGAGGAAGAATCATCTTCAGATGATGAAGAGAAAATTTGCCAACCTGACATCACACCACCAGAAATCCATTGTTGTGATGGGTGAAGCAACTCTATAACCAAAATAATCATATGCCCACATCTATTGAGGAGAAGGTAGATGGATCAAGGAGGTCTCAGAGAATAGAGGAGCAAACAAGGCCTTCTTCTCAAATAGTCAATATAGCCTTAATGACTTAGATTAAGAAAGAAGTAAAGTAGCTAGCTGACTTGGAAGAAGCACTTGCAGATCTAGCATGAAGGGCAGGTATGCAAGTTGAGTATGACAGCATAATGAAGAATGACACTTGAAAGCTAGTGGATCGGCCACCAAAGAGAAATATTATTGGCACCAAGTGGGTTTGTAAGGTCAAGTACAAGGCTGATGGAACCTTAGAAAAGTACAAAGCCAGATTGCTTGGACAGGGATTTTCATTGGTCGAAGGGTTTGGTTTTCAAGGTTCATTTGCTCCAATTGCTAGAATGACCCCTATTTGCACAATACTTGTAGTGGTTGTCCACAGTAATTGACTAGTTTACTAAATGGATGTTAAATCAGTGTTCTCGAATGGTAACCTCAAGGAGAAGGTGTGTGTACTTCAGCCACTAGGGTTTGAGGCCCCCATTCTTAGAACAAATTGTGTAAGCTGAAGAAGGCATTATATGGGCTGAAACAAGCCCCTAGAGCATGGTACCAACAAATGCATAAGTTCTTTTTGAGCTTAAACTTCAAAAGATGTGCCTCAGATTCTAACTTATATGTCTACAAGGATAGTGAAAAGTTTGTAGTTATGGTCCTATATGTGGATGAACTTCTTATTACAGGTGACTATGAAGATAAACTTGAAAGGCATATTGAGCTCCGAGTTTGAAATGACAGACTTGGACTTGTTGCACTATTGCTTAGGGATTGAAGTCTAGTAAGAACCAATAAATATCTTCATCTCTCAGAAGAAGTATACATGGGAGATCTTGAAAGCATCTAATATGATTAAGTGCAAGGAGATAGCTATACCTATGGAGGTCAATGCAAAGTTATCAGTTGAGGATACATTGTCCCTAGCAGACATTGGGAGGTACACGAGTTTGGTTAGCAGCTTGATCTACTTGTGTAACACTAGGCTAGATATTAGTTTTTTTGTTGGAGTTTTGAGCAGGTTCTCAAAACAAACCTTGTGAGAGTCATTATAAGGCTGGGATGCGAGTGTTCAGATACTTGAAGGGAACTCTTGATTATTGTATCATATATAGTTTTGATATTTCTCTTGTGGGGTACTATGAATCAGATTGGGCAGGAGACAATGATTCCAAAAAGTTAGTTTTTAGTTATTATTTTCTTTAAGTTCAGGAATTTTTTCTTGGATCAATAAGAAGTAACCAACAATGGCATTGTCTTCTATCGAAAGAGAGTACAAAACGCAACCCGTTTTGCTACACGTGAAGTAGCATGGCTAAGGAGGATCTTATGGCATATGGGAGTGTAGGATAAAGACCGGAGTGCTAAGGTGTGACAGTAAGAGTTGCATTGCCATTGCCAAGAATCCAGTGTTTCATGTATGCACAAAACATATAGAGATCCGGTATCACTATGTGCATGATTTGATCGATGATGGGATAATGGAGCTGCTCTATTGTCCAATAGAGGAGAGTGGAGAAGATATCTTCACCAAAGTACTCGGCATTGGGCAAAGGATTTAGTTCATCTTCAGAGACTCAGCATTGGGCAAAGGAGTTAGTTCACTTGTAGGGGTGGACGTTGAGGGGGGATGTTAGATATGCTCAATGCCTTACCATCATAAGGTGCCACTAATGATGCATGATGCTCAAAGTTGTAAGGCCCCCATTATGAGGAGAAGCCATGTGTGAGACTGGACATTGATGGGTCCTAACTTGTATGTTGGATGAGGTCTATGTGACCGGATGGCCAAAAGGTGACCATTGTAGGTCTAGCCTTTGGGTTATACAGAGTAGTTAAAGCTAGTAGCAACTTGAGGCACATCGCATTGAGTTGTGAGGTAAGGAAGTTATCAAGGACCCCTATTTTGGGTCCGAGGGCCGCAAAAGTAGCCCTTGGCTAGGGGGTAGGGAATATTCCCTAGAATATTCCTTGGCCAACTAGTGGAGGTCCACATGGAAGGTCAATAGACACATGTGCATATGGAAGATCAACAAACACATGTGCATATGGAAGGTCAACAGACACATGTGCACATGGAAGGTCAACAGACACAGGTGCATATGGAAGGTCATCCATCATGACTCCCTTCACAGGCTATAAAAGGTAGACCCCTTCGAAGCTTTCATCATCATAATCCATCCTTTCACCCAATTAGAGTTACTCCAGCTAGCCTTAAGCTCTTCATCTATCTTCTATCTAGATCACCATCTAAGCTTCACATTGGAAGCACATGGGTGGATAGAGCCGTCTTTGTATCGGCTTGTTTAGAGATAAATACATGTTTAATTCTCCTCTTATCTATTGTCTACTCTCTTTCTCTATCTCTTACTCAAATTCTATTCGATGTGCTATGTAATTTTCACAGGTACTAGGTGAGGAGTGGAGAAGTGAAAACTCAAAGATAGTTATGTAACAAAAGAGCCCTAAGTAAAGATACATGTGAACTAGTGTTTTAAAATGATCTAGCAAGGTTTAACAATTAAAGGGAGGAGAAGGGTAGAGTAGATATTTCTTCTATTGATGCTATCATGATGGGGCCTTAACTCCCAAGCTATTCACCATTTGCCACTTTAGGGCAGTGTAGAGTGGACAATCAAGAGAGTGGACCAAGCAAGAGCACCACAAGTGATTAGAGCACTGGGTGATTAGGAGCACCAATTGGTTGGGAGTGCTAGACTCTAGATTTCAATTCTAATTCTAGATTCTAATTTCAATTGCTCATTCGTTAGGTGTAAGTTGGTCGGTAGCATCTGGTGGTCGGGAGTCTCGAGTGGTCAAAAGTGCTTAGTGTCAAATTTTGGATTTTGATTTCAAATTTTGATTTTGAATAGGATTTAGAATTTGGTTGATCATCATTTGATATGGATCATCGTCTAGATTACCTAGAATCTTTGGATCATCATCCCATCTAGATCATTGCTTGGACTACCTAGAAGCTCTGGATCAAGGCCCTAGCTTCTAGCCACACCCGAGTGGGAGGTAGCTCCTTCTTGCTTTGACACATGCATTTTCTATAGTATAAACTATGTGACATTTTGAGGCCATCATGCAAGGTAAAGGAGGGAGATTTTCTCGGCTATTGAGAGCCCATAGTATGATTAAGGCTCCCTTCCACAAAGCTCATAATAGGTCCGAGGATTCAAGAGGGCACAAGTGAGCCTACCTCCAAAAGGGCTTTGTGGATAGAGTGGAACTAGTTGCAATCGCCCTCAAATGGCACCTGGCAATAGCAACAATGAGAAAGGAGACAATAGTAGTGAGCATCGCCATGCTGTTGTGACAAGGTGCCAGGGACAATGCCATAGACTCCATCTTCAAAGGTTGAAGGAACATTGTACATGGTTGCCAAAGTGTTTAGAGGTGAGAGAAGGGTTTACCCTCCCCCACCCCCAAACATGAAAATATAGAAAGAGAGACTCAGGTGAGAGAAAGAGAACATGAAGAGACTAAAAAAAAAAGATAATTCATGTATATTCTTAGGGACATGAGACCTTGGTGCACTAGTGACCCTAGTGCAACTATGCATCATTACACACATAGGCTTATCACACATCCACTACAAGTAAAAGTAACACACTTTAGCATCCACCTCCTTGCACCTAGGCACACATGTAGAGGTTTATATACTTAAAGTGTCCCATTTACACCTATATAGTGATAGTGCACATTGGCACACTAGTGCATAAGTGCATTAGTGCACTCAGTACCACAACATCTAGTGCATGTAGTCATGGGTGCAACACATGAGTGTGCTTGTACATTGATGTTTTTTGCACTAAGATCTTGTGTGCACATACCTCTTGCATACTGACTAGAGGAAAATGACATGGATCCTAGTGGAAGAAAGAAGTTCATTGGGCACTAAGGACAAAATGGGACTTGCTAAGTGGACTCAACACCCCATCCTAGCATCACAAAAATAACTCACTACTATTGCATCCTCTTTGGTCCTCCCTAGGATCCACATAGTGATCATACCATGTGCATGTAAGCACACATATATAGGTGCACATAAAAATTCAACAACCATCCTCATGCATTCATAGTGCACACAGACTCACACATGCTTAAGAGTCTTAGGGTCTAAGCCCCCTAGTCATAGTCATCGTATCATAGTCTAAACCCACACATACCTAATCTACTCCTAGTGCACCACCTTGCACTAAAATTCACTCAGACAAGCTCAAGCACTTGAACATGGCACACATTCCTTAGGGCTTTACACATGCACATTATGCATGCATAAACCCCCTGCTAGTGTAGGTGAACACCAAAGAAAACAACTAAGCTCTAGTGCACCACCTTGCACTAAAAATTAACTCAGACAAGCTCAAGCACTTGAACATGGCACACATTCCTTAGGGCTTTACACATGCACATTATGCATGCATAAACCCCCTGCTAGTGTAGGTGAACACCAAAGAAAACAACCAAGCTCTAGAAAAACAAGTCATACAAGAATAGGGAAATGGTATAATGGCTACAGTAACTATCCACTAAATATCATTAGTGAATGTTCTTTGAAATCATGTTGCTTGGAACAAAGTGTGTTTGCCTAATATTCAATCAATGCAGGAAACCTAGAAATAAGACACAAACTAGCAACTAGAGTGGTACCGAGGACTTGTTGTAATCCATGTCATAGGTATATACACTTGCACAATGGACAAGATCTTCCAATGCCTCTATCTAGTAGAGACAGGAGTCCTAATAGAATGGCAGACCTTGAAAACACCCCTATCCATGACCTTATCAAAGAAGGCATCTAGTTTATCCACCAAGAAAAGAAGGAAACCATGGAGATGACTCTAGCTGAAGGCTTGGATGATGCTTCAATTTCAAGCTTTAGTTGATAGCTTCCAATATGCTACCAATTTTGATGCCTCCTCTTTGACTCTTAATGCTATGGACAAATACTCTTAACAATTGCTAGACCTTAACAACAACACTAGACACTAGCTTGCAACCATGTGACCTAAGATTGAAGGCATCCATATAATGCTACTAATATAGGAGCAATGGGCTCATCATAGATTTCTTTCTTGAATCTCGTGCAATGACACCTGTTTGACTACTTAGACATGTTACAAGTAGGGACCCACATTGCAAAAACCATTCTAACTAGAATGGAAAATACATCAAGTACCAAATTCCAAGCAAAAATTCCCTTAGAAGTGAAATAGCTAGATAAGTATAGCATTAGGGATGACCCTTATAGCTTTATCAAGCAATTTGAGCAAGTCTATAAGGCTAATAATCTTCTTGATGACAACATGCAAGTGCAAGTCTTCGGCCTTTGCTTAGGAGAAAAGGGTCAAACTTGGTTCACCAATCTTGATGTTGTTGAGAAGACCTTCTCCACATTACTCAAGGAGTTAAATGCTTTGTTGATGCCAGATATGGGGATAATCTCATTGTTTGGCTCATGAACAGTGATCAACAGCTTTGCTATTTTAAAACTATTTTAAAGTAAAAAATATGCTTAAAATGACCAAAACATCACAAGTAAATCACAAAAAATAAAGCATCACAAAATGGTATGAATAGGGGGGGACTAGTGATGCCCTATTTTTGTGATTTATTTGTGATTTTTTGAACATTTTTCAAGCCTATTTTAGGCCTTAAAATAGTTTAAAAATAGCAAACAAGCTCAAAATTTTTTATTTTTTAAAATTTTTTTAGAGTCAAAGATATTTATTAAAAAATATTTTTTGATAAATATAAGGTCTCACTAAAAATAAATATCATAGCATTATCACATAGTTGTGATCATTACTCTAAAGTTGAAAAATCCTTAAAAAATAAAAATTTTTAGATATAGTTGAAGAAAACTTGACAAAAAATGGGATTGTTCATGTGGCACGATTACGTGGGTTGATGGTACCACCAATTTCCCTAATCATGTCGTATAGGCAAGTCCAACTTTTTATGATTTTTTATCATTTTTACACTTGTTAAAGGCTTGAAATATTCTAAAATTAGCAAGTGAGATAAAAAATTATGAAAATATTGTTAATTTATTTTTCAAAGTATCTTAAGCATAATAAGGCTTGGAAATTTTTAGCCATTCCTTTGCTATTTTTTCTACTTATCATTACATAATTTGGATCTAGAAGAGACTATATTTTTGAATAGATAATACATTAGTTTTACTATATAAAATCTATATTCTTTAGGAGCTTTAAAAATATATAAGATGTGTTGAATTGTCAAGAAGTGAGCTGTGGAGAGAGAAAGAGGAGAGAGAAGACTGTAGAAGAGAGAGAAGAAGAAGCGCAGAAGTGAGAGAAAGAGAGTGATGAGGAGAGAGAAAGACTAGAATAGGAGAGAGAAATACTAGGAAGAAGAAGAGAGATGGTTGGAAGCCATGAAAGGACAAGAGAAGCTAGAGAGAGATGAAGGACAAAGATGTATTATTGTGTAAAAAAATTGATTACCTCTACATGTGTCCCTTGCCCTTTTTTATATGCCCCTAATTTAACTCTTTACATTACATCCCCACTGGGATGTTTTTGTCCTCAAAAACAAAATAGGACTCATTACAAATTGCCAAGTGGTGGAAAGGGACAAAGTACTTTGCATGAACTAAAATAAATTGGCCTAATCTTCAAGGATTTATGAAATAAGTACAACTAAAGGGCTAAGAGTCAAGTACAAAGCATTGATAACCATTGGGAAATATGAAAATGAAATCTTGGGCCAAAATGTTGCCATTAAGAGCTCCTCCCAGATGGAGACCTTGTGTTGTCCAATGTAGACCTTGTTGTATTAAAACTATAATAATTTTGGATTGGCTAATCCAAATCGGACATACTATAGCTCCAGATGAAGCTCTCTTTAAGTACTTTCAGCCTATATGACTCACACATCTCTATCATTAATTCAACATTAAATTTGGTCCAAAACGGAGATTTGTTCTATAGTGAAACAAGGCCCACTAGTTAGCATGATATTTGTCTCAAAACTCTTGAAGGTAAGGACATCATTCCCAAAGTAATGCTGGTCCATGCAGAGAGTTAAGTCCATCCCTTGACCTCTCGGGTCAAAAGAAAAGGTAATATCCCATCTATGCATCATGATAACCAAATCAGAGATATCATCACTCATGAAATAATATGCATGTACGAATGAATCCACCAAAGCATAAGCAAGTGAATCAAATAGAAGCCCATGGTCATGGTCTTAGGCATCTGAATCAAATAGAAGCCCATGGTTATGGTCTTACTTATCAGAAATTTCATAGGTTGCAACTATAAACCCTTTATCTTCATCTTGATCATCATCAAATAGAAGCCCATGGTTATGGTCTTCCTTATCAGAAATTTCATAGGTTGCAACTATAAACCCTTTATCTTCATCTTGATCATCATCAAAATTGTCTTCAGCATGACTGTATATATCTTCTTCACTTGAATATTCAAGTACAACAAATATCATTGCATCCTTTGCTCTGCACTTATCTTTGTGATTGAAATATATTGGTTCAACACATTTATAGCATAGCCCTTGAGCATGCAACTCTCTGATCTGATCACTGGTTGATTGTCGAGCTTTACGAGTTGTACATCCAATGTTGCCCATATCATCACTACATAGATCAACAATAGAATAATCATACTATTGTCCATGGTACTCATGAGAAGCATATGGCTAAGAAGTACATGAATACTACTCATAGTCATATTGTTGTTCATATAGATATTGGTATCCATGAGAGAGTGATTGGCTATATTCATTGCTATATATATTTAGCAATGATTGCAATAAGTCTTGTTGAATTACTGCATCAGCCATGGCAATCGATACAACCAACATATACTTTTCATGTACATGCACTAAACCCTCTTGCAAAACAACATTACCATAAAGATTGATGAGAGCTTCCAAAATGCATGGTTGTACCAACAGATCCATATGAGATGCCAAATGTTTGACGAGTGCTTATTCTATCTAGATAGTATCTATCATTTCAAATGACATGTTGCATCAAACTCCATAAGTGGATATGCCAACACATCAATCATGTCAAGTATGTGAGCAATTGACTTGTTGAATTCCAATGCTCTTATGATGCTCATAATATTGCTACTAGATGCCACTTGCCTCCTATAAGACACTTCAAAGTGAAGATTGCCTTGTGGTACATGATAGGGATCAAAACCATGTGAGTAATACTCTTGTTGAAGCATCTCCTACATCATAATCCACTGCATCTTATTGTTTGTTCAGAACTCAAAAAATTAACTATGCCATCTAAGGAGATGACTAGCCCTTCCAAAATCAAAAGGCTGATAGCAATTATTCCCCAATTGTTGCAAGGTCAACTCCAAAATATGCAAGCTCAAATGGTCATTTTGTAGTAACATTGAAAACACGAGATGCAACTACCAGTCTATCCTTTTCTTTATTGAGAAACTTTGTCTTTAGTTGAGATCAGCAACAAGGCCTTGGCTAAGGAAATCTCTCTGTCTTGTTTCCTAAATGCAACATGATCACAAAACTGTAATCTAGCCTGCTTGAACACAAGCTCTTTATGAGAAAAATTGGAAGCAAAAGTGATGCCTTGACCAATTTAAGAGATCTGCCCTCAAACCAAAAGGTTTTGGATAGCATGCCTTCAAAGAGCAGAATTCATATGTTTCCAAAACCCATTCACAGCATCAAAGGTAACTCATGTACATTGCTCATGTTGATACTGTGGTTTCAGCAACCAAAGCATCTGTAGTTGAATATGATCAATGCTCCTGATTCATAACTCCAACAGGGCAAGCATTCTCGAAGCTTTAAAGCACAAATTTGACCATATGAAATGTTGTAGGAATTCCTTTAGATGACAGTAATCTAGTCAACAATTATTCCAGCTGTTGAGCTATATCAAATTTCTTGCTCTTGTTTGTCTTCAGTTTCAACATCAGCATCAATGAATGGCTTGAATGGACTGTCTAATTTCTAATCTATCAATTCTGAACTTTTAAAGCATCCTTTACAAGAGGATCCCATTGCCGCTTTTAAAATGCAATGCCAATAACCTAAAAGGGAGAGTGCATGAATGGTAGATGAGTATTCAAGATCAGGAAAAAATAGATTCTTCTCTTTAGATAGGGTATCCAAAATTAGTAACTTCTATGGGCCTTTCATCAATGTTGAGTATTGGATTGGATTGGATTGTTGGGTGAATTCTACATCTTCGCAATTAAACTTCTCACAATTCTATCATGACGATTTATTTCAAAGAGCTGGAGTCTCTACTGAAATGGCTATGGTTGCTATACCATCCTTTGTCTCCACTGCAACATCCTTTGTCTCCACTGCAACAGTTTGCCAAGGAGGCCTTTGTTTCAAGAAAGTTTTTATGGCCTTTACTCAGTGTGGCAGATCATTTCCAGGAAGAGTCTTGCTGACAACATTACTCAAAGGAGCAGAGTTTTTTGCACAAATAACCACCCTAATACCCCAAAAAGTAAGTCAATTGCAATATGGCACCAAAGTTTTGTGGATCAGTTACTTCATCTAAGGCAACCCAGACAGGAACCTTGTTGCTATCCCCTTCTTGACTGAATTTCTGAACTCCCTCAAAGGCATGCTGTTTGATGTGGATATGATCTACCGGATAGTCCATGATTTTGAAGCTTCACCCCTGGTGCTAGCTATGGGTCTTTCATCCAAGGTAAAAGTTTCTAGACTTGTGGATGCATGCCTTAATGAAGTGGCAACTGATCCCAAGCTATCTCTACATTGCTTTCAGACCCTTGTTAAGGCACTCCCCCAGCTTGCGAGATTGAATGATGACAATCAGTGCTGCAAGTGGTGTTGATGGGTTGCACACAACAGAGGCAGCTCTCAAAGAAAGAGATCCCAGGGAAGAGGCAGGGAATGCTGCAACACTGGGTGGTGAGAAGATGCCTTTGTATAACGGAGCAATAGACCTAAATCTGATAACTGCAAGTGGGGCTACATCGGCTCAGCAGGGCATAACTGATATTCCATGTACCGAGCCTGCGAATGATAGCTTGTAGCTAACAGAACAGCCGCAGAAGGAAGTGAAATGGGAGGTCCAGTGGTGGCTTCATATGAATCTTTTGGGCTTGGATTCAAAGGCCAATGCATGGATCAAGGTGGAAGTATCGTTGACATCACTTGTTATTACATCAAATGAGACGACATAATCTTGGCAACATTAATGAGCTGAGATTTTACATGATTCTCGCAGCACTTTGAGCAGAAACCAAAACACATTAAAATGAATGGAGTTTGTGCATGATACCAGCAACCTTCCTTCACAAGGAACTATAACCTCTCTGTGTATCAAATGGTGATTCTGTGTGAGTTTGGCAGCATTAATTCAGGCACCGACCAAGAAACCTTGAATCAAATGAAGTTTGGGCAATGATACTGGCATTCTATCACAGGAAATTGTAATCTCCCTGCATCAAATGGCATCTAGGAAATCTTGTATCAAACGACGTTTCTGCAATGATACTGACATCCCTTTGCCAACAGGGTCAGTACTTATTCTCAATGGAAATGGAGTAGATGTTGCCAAACATGTAGTTCCTGTTGTTCTTGAGTAGTTCTTCAGCTTTCCTCCTTGTGTTCTCCTTCTTCTTCTTCTTCTTCTATATTTCTCCACTAATGTTCATCAGCAATGGCTTTCATAGTCGTACTCTGTCTTGCAGATCAGGAGCCTCCAAGGCAGTCGATTCGGTCCCCATTGTTGCGATGCTCTCCTGATTAGTGTGTATAATGACATTCACATTGGAATTTGAGGAAGGACTTGTCAAGACAAGAGTGGTTGATGTCTCCCCAAGTTCTGAGACTGTCCTTGATTTGATCTTATTTTACTTGGAATGGGGCCAGATGGACACGTTGCTTCCTTGTTTCTAGGTCATCCACTAACATACGAGAAGGAAAAGTGGATAGCTTTCATCACATACTCGCCAAAACCCCCACCTGAAATAATTACTTTTACTTTCCCTATCACATCAATTCTACTACCAATGTTGCAATGGAACTGACTAGAGACTGGAAGAATCAAGAGAGAGTGCCTGAGGAAAACTCAGCAAAGCTATATCTGTACAACATAGTGCTCAACACCAAGTCACTACCTAATCTTCTTCACTCCATTGAAGACTTCAACACCAAATCTATCTGTTGTTGGAGGTGTAAAATATTACACGGCGCAGCGAATAGAATCTGAGAAAGAGATAGAGAGTACACAACAGATAAGAGGAGAATCAGTAAAATTCTTTAACTCCAAACAACTGATACAAAGATGGCTCTGTCCACCCGTGCGCTTCCACTGTGTGAAGCTTAGATGGCGATCTAGACAGAAGATAGGTGAAGAGCTTAAGGCTAGCTGGAACAACAACTCTGACTGGGTGAAAGATGAGTGTAAGATGGCTGCGAAGGGGTTTAGCTTTTATAGCCCGCGAAGGTCGTTAGGTCGGCCTGCTGACCGACCTACCATATGAGCCTCCACTAGTCGGCCAGGGAATATTCCAGGGAATATTCCCTTTACCATCGGGCCGGGGGCGCTGCCCCCGGACCCCCGCCAGGGGGGCCGCTGGCCCCCCTGGGACCCCCCAGCCAGGGGCCGCTTCCGCGGCCCCCGGACCCCACAATAGGGGCCCCTTTTAACTCCCTTACCACGCAACTCAATGCAATGTGCCTCGAGTTGCTACCAGCTTAACCACTCCGTCTAACCCAAAGATTAGACCCACAACAGTCACCTTTTTGCCATCCGGTCACATAGACCTCATCTGATATACAAGTCAGGACTCAACCAATGTCCGGGCTCACATTTGGCTTCTCCTCATAATGGGGGCCTTACAACTTTGAGCACCATGGATCATTGGTAGCACCTAATGAGGGTGGGGCATTGATCATATCTAACACCCCCCCTCAATGTCCACCCATAGGTGAACTATCTCCTCGGCCCAATGCCGAGTCTCTGAAGATGAACTTGAAGCAGATCCTTCGTAAGTGCTTTGGTGAAGATATCTGCTCCATTCTCCTCTGTTGGACAGTAGACCAATTCCACTATCCCATCCTCCATCAAATCACGCACATAGTGATACTGGATCTCTATATGTTTGGTGCGTGCATGAAACACTGGATTTTTGGCAATGGCGATGCAACTCTGATTGTCACATCTCAGCACAGTTGGTTCTTCATCCTGCACTCCCATATGCCATAGAATCCTTCTCAACCATACGGCCTCACATGCAGCAAAACAAGCTGTCTTGTACTCTGCTTCGGTAGAAGACAATGCCACTGTTGGTTGCTTCTTACTAATCCAAGAGAAAATTCCTGAACCCAAAGAGAAACAATAACCAGAAACTGACTTCCTGGAATCAATGTCTCCTGCCCAATCTGAGTCACAGTTCCCCACAAGAGAAGTTCCGAAACTGTATGTGATACCATAGTCAAGAGTTTTCTTCAAGTATCTGAGCACCCGCATCCCAGCCTTCCAATGACTCTCATGAGGTTTGTTTGAGAACCTGCTCAAAACACCAACAGCAAAACTGATATCTGGTCTGGTGTTACACAAGTAGATTAGACTGCCGACCAACCTCCTATACCTCCCAATGTCTGCTAGTGCTGATGTATCCTCAACGGATAACTTTACATTCACCTCCATAGGTGTAGCTATCTCCTTGCACTCGGTCATGCCAAATGCCTTCAAGATCTCCCATGTATACTTCTTCTGAGAGATGAAGATCTTTCCTGGCTCTTGCCAGACTTCAATCCCCAAACAATAGTGCAGCAAGCCCAAGTCTGTCATTTCAAACTCAAAACTCAAAGCCTTTCGAGTTTGGTTGATCATATCTTCATAGTCACCTGTAATAAGAAGGTCGTCCACATATAGGACAATCACTACAGACTTTTTACCATCTCTGTAAACATACAAGTTAGCATCTGAGGCACATCTTTTGAAGTTTAGGTTTAAAAAGAACCTATCTATCCGTTGGTACCATGCTCTAGGGGCTTGTTTCAGCCCATACAATGCCTTCTTCAGTTTACACACTTTGTTCTCAGAATGGGGGGCCTCAAACCCTGGTGGCTGAGCCACGTACACCTCCTCCTTGAGGTCACCATTTAAGAACGCTGACTTAACATCCATTTGGTACACTGGCCACTTCTTGTGAGCAGCCACTGCAAGTACCGTGCGAATAGTGGTCATTCTGGCAGTTGGGGCAAATGACTCTTGAAAATCAAACCCTTCAACTTGTGAAAATCCTTGGGCAACCAGTCTAGCTTTGTACTTTTCTAAGGTACCATCAGCCTTGTACTTTACCTTCCAGATCCACTTGGTGCCAATAATCTTCCGCTTTGCTGGCCGATCCACTAGCTCCCAAGTGTCATTCTTCATTATGCTGTCATACTCCGCCTGCATAGCAGCCTTCCATGATGGATCTGCAAGTGCTTCTTCTAAGTCAGTTGGCTCCTTTACTTCTCTCATAATCTCAACCATCAAGGCCATGTTGACTATGTGAGCAGAAGCCCTCCTTTGCTCCTCTATTCTCTGAGACCTCCTTGGTCCGTCTGCCTTCTCCTCAACAGATGCAGGCATAGGATTATTGTGGTCATAGAGCTGCTTCACCCAGCGCGGCAATGGCTTTTCCGGTGGGGTGATGTCAGGTTGGTGAACTTTTTCCTCATCATCTGAAGATGATGCTTCCTCCTCCTTAAGGATAGGGATAGCTCTCGGGACAGGTTCATAGTGGACTACTTCTTCGCTTGATGATAAAGTGGAAGACCTTGCCTTCTCCTCCTCCACTGTATGCGGCTCCTCCTTGAACACCACATCACGGCTCGCGATGATCTTCTTTGCCTCTTGGTCATATAACTTGTAAGCCTTCTGCTCATCACTATAACCCAAGAAGATACATTTTCTGCTTTTTGGTTGTAACTTGTTTCTCTTCTCATCTGGAACATGTGCATAACATTCACATCCAAAAATTCTGAAATGTGAAACAGATGGTTTCTTACCAGTGTAAGCCTCATGAGGTGTTTTTCCCTTGAGAGCCTTTGTGTAGCTCCGATTTAGAATGTAGACTGCAGTATTAACAGCTTCAGCCCAAAAATGGTTAGGCAATCCCTTGCCCTTTAGCATGCATCTTGCCATCTCCACAATGGTACGATTCCTGCGTTCCACAACACCATTCTGCTGAGGTGTGTGAGGCGTCGTCAATTGACGCTTGATCCCTTTGCTCTTGCAAAAGCCTTCAAACTCCTTTGAGTTGAACTCACCACCACCATCTGTTCTAAATTTCTTCACACTTTTCCCTGTTTCATTCTCAACAAGTATTAGCCATTCTTTAAACTTACCAAAAGCTTGAGCCTTATCACGAAGGAAGTACACCCACATCTTCCTACTGTAGTCATCGACAATCAACATAAAATAAGAAGATCCCCCCAAGGCCTGTGTAGGCATCTTACCACACAAGTCAGCATGCACCAACTCTAGAGGAGCATGTGCTCTATTCTTGCTTTCTTGTGGAAATGCCTTTCTCTGTTGCTTGCCCATCATACAAGCTTCACATGGTTCCTTCAATTCAGTTATTGTAGGTAGGTGAGCAACCATACCTTGCTTTTGCATCTCCTTCAATACTGCAAATCCGATGTGTCCAAACCTTTCATGCCAAAGCTTACTTGTGCCCACTCCAGCGGTGGCTGTAAGAGCACTTAGCTCATACAGGTTGTTCCTTCTTTCTCCTTTGCCAACAATTGTGCCAGCACTATCAATAATTTCTGCACCTGTCTTCTTGAACCTCACTTCATGACCAAGATCAGTTATGGCAGCAACTGATAAGAGATTTCTCCTGATTTCGGGAACATACAACACATTTGAAAGCTTTTTGACTTCACCATTTGCAGCAACAAAAGAAATAGTACCTGTGCCCGCAGCAGGGCATTTAGCATCATTTCCAACCGTCACAGTGATGGATTCTTGTAGAGGCTGCATAGAACTGTATAGACCTTTCTTGTTGGTCATGTGACGGGAGGCCCCACTATCCAACACCCAAGAGTCAGTGGTAGATTCTTCTTGCGCCGAGGAGCACACTTCCTCAATGGTCGCCATGAATAATTCCAACTCTGCTTCAGCCGTATTGGCTGTCTCTTTCCCTTTAGTTTTAAGGGTACCATTCTTTTCATCTGCCTTCTTGACACGACAATCTGCAATTGCATGTCCTTTCTTCTTACAGTAGAAGCACTCTCCTTGAAACTTCTTCTTGCCGCCCTTTTTCTTTTTGTCACCATCATTTTTGGTGGAGGAAACACCTTTGCCTTTTGCATTGGCAGAGAATGCAGCATCTCCATTGTTGCTTCCTTCTCGGGCTTTCAGCCTCAACTCCTCCTCCATTAATAATGCACAAAACTCCTCAAAAGTCAAAGCTTGAGGTCTCACCTGAGTATTAAGGGCAGTTACTAGTCCATCAAACTTTTGTGGACAAATCCGAAGACACCTCCGAGCTAGCTCTTCGCTAGTCTTTTGTATCCCAGCGCCAGCCATCTGGTCGCGCAGATTCTTAATCCGAGTGATGAATGCTTCAACCGTCTCTCCTTCAGCAAACTTCTCCGCTGCTAGTTGATTCTCCAAGTTTTGAATCCTTGTTTGGTTTCGTGTTTCATACTGACTCCTTAGTACATTCCAAGCCTCTGACGCTTTGGTTGTATGCTGAATCAGAGTCAAAACACTGTCAGAACAGCTTGTAACTAAGGCACACAATGCATCTGCATTCCTTCGTTTCCAAGCTCGTAGAAGATCTGCATTCGGAGGAATCATCACACTAGGATTTGATGGGTCGGGGGTAGGCTGTGGTTCTGCGTCAGTCCCCAGCACAGTCTCCAGAAGCTCATAAGAATCAAGGATAGTTGTAATTTTGAACTTCCACAAGGTGTAGTTTGTACCATCTAACTTGCCTTCGCTGAAGGTTGGTGGACGAATCCTCAGTGTTTGAATAGCCGGTACAGCAGCACCACCTCCTGCACCGCTTCCTGATGCGCCAGAACTGCTTCCCGGAGTCGACATCGTTTCTCTTTGCTGTTGAAGCCTTTGCCTCTTGCACGCTCTCCGATCTCTAGAGCCCCCTGGGCTCTGATACCATGTAAAATATTACACGGCGCAGCGAATAGAATCTGAGAAAGAGATAGAGAGTACACAACAGATAAGAGGAGAATCAGTAAAATTCTTTAACTCCAAACAACTGATACAAAGATGGCTCTGTCCACCCGTGCGCTTCCACTGTGTGAAGCTTAGATGGCGATCTAGACAGAAGATAGGTGAAGAGCTTAAGGCTAGCTGGAACAACAACTCTGACTGGGTGAAAGATGAGTGTAAGATGGCTGCGAAGGGGTTTAGCTTTTATAGCCCGCGAAGGTCGTTAGGTCGGCCTGCTGACCGACCTACCATATGAGCCTCCACTAGTCGGCCAGGGAATATTCCAGGGAATATTCCCTTTACCATCGGGCCGGGGGCGCTGCCCCCGGACCCCCGCCAGGGGGGCCGCTGGCCCCCCTGGGACCCCCCAGCCAGGGGCCGCTTCCGCGGCCCCCGGACCCCACAATAGGGGCCCCTTTTAACTCCCTTACCACGCAACTCAATGCAATGTGCCTCGAGTTGCTACCAGCTTAACCACTCCGTCTAACCCAAAGATTAGACCCACAACAGTCACCTTTTTGCCATCCGGTCACATAGACCTCATCTGATATACAAGTCAGGACTCAACCAATGTCCGGGCTCACATTTGGCTTCTCCTCATAATGGGGGCCTTACAACTTTGAGCACCATGGATCATTGGTAGCACCTAATGAGGGTGGGGCATTGATCATATCTAACAGGAGGAGCAATAGTTACTATAGGATTGTCATGATCTAAAACTGGTGTATATGTACATGCCTTCAACAACTTATCCACAACTGCCCTTCTGAAAGTGGAGGAAGAGCTGTCCAAGATCTTCTTCCATTTTTGCCTCCAACTTCAGAAGAAATCTTTAATGTTGCCTGTCTTTAGGGTTTCAAGAAGAGCAAAATACTTGTGAGGAGAGGCTTCCCTTGATGAAGAGTGGTAGAAATGAAGAATAGAGCTTCAAGAAATGATGTAAGAGCTTCCTTATGATGGTCTTCAACAACACCTGGTTGTTTTCGCGTGCTCAAAATAGCACAAACTGCATTAGCTTTGTTGAATGCATCTTCTTGGCAATGGACTCCATCCACCACTAAAATGGTATACAACATGTAGCTCCTAATGCTTAGAGGCTCTCTATGCCATTTATTCTTGAAGATCAGATGGACTCATGGACTAGAGTGGAGATAATGGGGGGCTGAAGGTTCCATGGAGTCTTAGAAATGAAGAAGAAAAAGCCATTTCCTAAAAAGTAAGCATAGTTTATTTCCTTCTAAGCCCGGTTAACTCCCATTTGACTTAGTTACCTCAAAATTGCATGAGAATTTGATGACGACCTACTATTTCAGACTTTCACCACCATATTTGACCTTGAAGATCTCCAGATATAGTCTCCTGCTAACTATAGATGACTTGCAAACCTCTACTAGTTACTGTCTATGTCAAGTATCTATAGTACTTGTCTAAAATTGGTTTTTATGGTGAACAATTCGATTAGAATAGAAGGAAAAATGAATCAAAGATCAATGCTCTGATAACACTTGTCATTAAGAAGTGAACTAGAGAGAGAGAAAGGAGAGAGAAGACTGTGGAAGAGAGAGAAGAAGAATTGCAAAAGTGAGAGAAAGAGAGTGATGAGGAGAGAGAAAGACTAGGAAGAAGAAGAGACATAGCTGGAAGCCATGAAAGGAGAAGAGAAGCTAGAGAGAGATGAAGGACAAAGATAGCTGGAACCCCATTGATTTATCAAAAGTTTATATTGCTATGTATAAAAAGCTACTAATAATTTATTTATCTAAATCCATTGAGTACTTATAAAAATTTCATGTTATTTCATGTATATGACTTTGTATAACATCATATAATACTCTTTAAACCATTTTCAAAAACTAAATAAGATCATTAATGCTATAGAGTAAAGGAGATTTATAATCACACTGATTATTTTGATAGATATTTTTGTGATTTAAGATAAAATAATTTTTTATAACATATATTTTATGTAGTTTTAATGAACACATAATGCATATGCCATGGAAGAATTATAAAAAATATAAGTAAATATATGATAATGATTCAAACTTTGATAGTTTTATACCTCAAGAATATGCACAGACACAAGTAAATATGCAATAATACTTTAAACATTGATAGCTTTTATACCACACACGAACATGTGTAGACACATACACATATATTGTGCATACATACTTATATTGTAATTTACATGAGTAATTAATAAGCAATTTGTGTATACAACTTGCAAGCAATAAGCATACTATTAAAGAAAATGTTTAAACTAATTTTAAATAAATACTAATGAACTAGTTTTACACAATTATGAACGATATAGTCCAAATGGCATCAAACAACAACCATACTATAAACTAATATTGCATAAGTTAGGATGTTACCCTATTAAAAAAAGTTCACACATGTTTAATTTTTGTTGTCTAACCTGATGCTTCACATTTAGAATACTTACAATCCATGAGAGAATCAAATACCCAAGCTATAAAGCACTCTATGATTGACCCAATGTTTGTTTAAAAATAGGAACCAAGACGAGTAGACAATCAAGGATTACCTCTTGCTCTCCTAATCTTGTTTGCACATGCTTTGGTTTCTTGTTTTTAAGTATCCCTATGTCAAGAATGGAACTTGATTCATCAAAATATTCTTAGAACCATCCGCTTAATGCATGAGATATTCTTGAGGTTTTGTCCCATAAGTGTGTTCTTTACCCAAGTGTAACATGCAGCCTATCGGCTATCCCAATATGTTTTAGCAGTCCATCAAGACCCATGGAATGTTCCGAGGTTTGTCGCCTAGGGTTTCTCAAGTTTTCCTTGCAAAGGAACATTCATAGGCAAACCCACTAGGATTGACCTGAAATATGGGTTCCTAGGGGTCAAGGTCTCTTGACAAAATTCTAGCATTGGTGGTTCCTGGACATCCTAATTTACACAAAGATACCCAAACCGAAGTAGACCCATGCTGCACTTGGTTCAAAGAGAATGGGAAACGAGAGGGATGCGCCGCTCAACCTCTCTGCTTATAGGACATAGTCCTATTTCGGTCCCCTAAAACGGCATGAATCGGGTTCTAATTTAACAATACCTAAAGGTCGAACGACGAAAAAACTTTGTGAGAAGCCTCCAAGTTCTCTTGGACCACCCTACCGTAGGACAGATCCATTGGGTTCTACCCCACCCGCTTCCCTCAATAGGCGTTCTTTAGTTATCTATTTAGGTCCTATCAAATTTATGTGTGACATTCAAAATCAGCTTCCTTAATTAAGCCTTTTAGGGAACCGGGTTCGTTTGCGTAATGTATGGCACAAACATGAATACAAAGCAAGCAGTCCTTTTGAAAAAAATTTCCTCAACTTATCTTCAAGTTAATCCTTGTATCTTGCCCATAAAGGAGAAATTATATACTCCCTTTTGTCCAAGAGAAGTACCCAGCCCAAATCACATGGCACCATAATTTCCATCCAATATCTAGAATAGGATCTTCAAACGCCCTAGATGTTGGGATCACGATACTCTACAACTCTGTTCCAGACTAGGCAAGGGGTGTCTAGAGCTCCATTGACCCCAAGCGACCTAGGAGTGAGGCACAACTTTTGTGGTTAGCCTTTTTACTAATTAACCTTTGACCCATGAATCAAGCAGTGCGCTCTTGGGTTGAAATGCGGTGTGACCTTGGAGACGATCCACCCGTGCAAAATATCCTTTCTTAATTAATCCAATTTAAGAATCAAGCACAATCCAAGCAATCAACCTAACATCATCTTCCAAGAAAACATTCTTTTATTTCCTTATGGCAACTTGTCGTCGCTGACCCCTGCCATGAGTTTTCCAACAATCACAAGCACTTGTAATAATCATCCAACCACAATCCAACAATCAGTTGATTGTAAAAGCATTTAGGATGTTATTTGATCAATCAACAAAAACAATGGTATCTATTTCCAAACATTGCAGGAATAGTCGCGATAACCTTTCCATTGCATATTCACTCTCCCCCTTGGGATCAAAGAGTGATTTTACTTAACACTCCCTTCCTTTGGGTAGGGCATACGCTAAGGTTTCAAACGTTGTAAAGACATAAGTCCTATCATTTCAATGTGAGATAATCATTCTAGCAAGAGCATTCATGCCTCTTCTCTAAGTGACATTTTACCTTTAGCCTTTCCCTACTATGCAGCGTTTTAACTTGTCCTTATCTTCCTTTCTCCTAAGGTAAGGAATCACGTATCTTGATGTAAGTTTCACATAATCTCCCCCCATGCATGTATCGTCCATGTGCATCTGTGAACCTTAAAAAATATTGTCCTAGGTAAAGATTAATCAAAGACTTAACGATGCTTGGTACTTTAGAATCTTATATGCTACTTATACTATGCATGGATTTTAACGTATAGCAACGAGAAGCAATCTACTTCTCAGCATCACCCAATTGGAAACCATGTTGTTGCAAATAATTGCTGATGCAAGCATTCCATGCTTTGGGTGCTTGTTTCAGCCCATATAATGCCTTTTTCAGCTGGCATACATGTGCTGGAAATTCTGGATGCACATAGCCTTCAAGTTGTTCCATGTAAACTTCTTCCTGTAACTCTCCATTTAGAAAGGCATTCTTTACGTCCATCTGCCATAGTTTCCAGCCTCTAACTGCTGCCAAAGCAATCACAGTTCTAACTGTAGCCATCTTTGCTACAGGGCTGAAAGTCTCCTCATAATCAAGATCATATAGTTGCGCATACCCTTTTGCAACTAGCCTGGCCTTGTAACTTTCCAATGATCCATTTGATTTACATTTTACCTTATACACCCACTTGTAGCCAATAGGTGTTTTGCCCTCAGGCAACTATACCAAATCCCATGTGCCATTTTCAGCCAAAGCTGAATATTCCTCATCCATAGCAACACGCCAATCCTCATCTGCAAAACTGCCTCATCAAACTTACTTGGTTCTCTAAAACCTGTTACTTTCGTTATATAAGCATAATGACAGGCTGAATATCTAGTGTAAATGTACCTATCAACAGGTTGTCTGACCCTCTCTGATCTCCTGAGCTGTGGCTCACTGTGAGCTTGCCTCTCATGAGGCGGCACATAACGACTCTGCCTAGCACCTGGCGTCATAACAGACGGAATCTCCAATTCACCGTCTAAGCTGTCACTGCTAGATGAGTCATAACCTGCAGTGAGTGGACCTATTACATCTTCAAAAACCTTTTCTTTTCCTTTATCTGTTCTCCCCCTCACTGACATATCCATGTCAGTGGATGTAGTAGTGTGACTACGCAATCGTCCTGTCCAAGGACTCATTGTAGATGATACATCACCTGTTTGACCACTCATGGAAGTACTCTCTGCAGTTGCTGTGGGGTATGACTACATGAATATTGCTGCTTTATGCCATGCTCCTGCAAGAACCTTGCAAACTCATTTGAGAGGTACTCTCCCCCTCCATCTGACCTTAGGCATTTTATTTGCAGGCCTGTTTCTTTTTCAACCATAGCTTTAAGAGTTTTGAAATGCCCAAACACTTTACTTTTCTTTTTCATAAAATACACCCAAACTTTTCTGCTATAGTCATCAATAAAAGTGACAAAATAATGACAGCCTCCAATAGATGCAGCTTTAGTAGTCCACACATTAGAGTGAATTAATTCCAATGGCTTCTTACTCTCTTGAATATATTTAGAAAATATCCTAAGCTTAGACACACTTGCTTTGTATGCATACCAAGTAGCCTATTGTGTAACAACATGAAGTATCGATCAAAATTATTTCCATATGTAATACTTTATTCATTCACATTCTTTATGAGTATGCATGTGAAAATTTAACACTCTCGATACAATCAATGATTTACTAATTTATGGAGTTGAGGCCTCACTCTTCATAATCATATGTTATCATATAGAAAAATCACACACACCTCTCTCTCTCTCTCTCTCTCTCACACACACACACACACACACACACACACACACACACACACACACACACACACACACACACACACACACACACACACACACACACACACACACACACACACACACACACACACACACATACACACACCTTGCCCCCCATGCCCCACCAACAATCTCGCCTCCTATGCTTAATCCCCTTCTTTCCTAGGAAAGCCTTCCCTCTCTTAGCCTAACCAATCTGTGAGATCACACCCAACAAGTTGTAACCTTTCTCCTCCTCTCTTTCCAAAATGGAATGAGTAGGTGGTCATTCCTGAATTCAAAAATGCCAAGAAGGAGTCTGACAGTGCATCGGATTGAGTCAGTAGGCAGTTGAATGAAATATCAAGAAGTTGGCATAAAGAATTGAGGCCCAAGACGATGAAATTCTGAATTAGGAAGAGGTACCACAAGTCCAAAAGAAAGATGAGGAGACTACAAATGAAACTAGATCCTGGGTAGTAATACTCAAGAAGACTAAAAAGCAAGTGAAAGAGGTGGGCCCACCCAATGTCCATGCTCACACATGGCTTCTCCTCATTATGGGGGGCTTACAAATTTGAGTACCATGGATCATTGGTGGCACCTTATGAGGGTGGGGCATTGAGGATATCTAAAACCCCCCTCTAAACTACATTCTCGGCCCAATGCCGAGTCCCTAAAGATGAATTTGAAGGAGATCCTTCATATAAGAGCTTTGGTGAAGATATATGCTCCATTCTCCTCCATTTTCTCAATCAAATCACGCACATAGTGATATTGGATCTCAATTTTTTTGGTGCATGCATGAAAAACTGATTTTTTGGCAATGGAGATGCAACTCTAATTGTCATATCTTAGCACCATTAAATCTTCATCCTGTACTCCCATATTCTATAGGACCCTCCCTAACCATATTGCTTCACATAAAACAGAGCAAGCTACCTTGTACTTTGCTTCAGTAGAAGACAATGCCATAGTTGGTTGCTTCTTACTAATCCAAGAGAAAAATGTTGAACCTAAAGAGAAACAATTTACAAAAACTAATTTCCTGGAATCACTCTCACCTGCCCAATAATCTAAGTCACAATTTCCCATAAGAGTACTTCTGGAATTGTATGTGATACAATTGGTCATGTAAATGTTCAGAAGCTGAAATCTATGCAGCAAAAAGAGGTTGTACTTGGGTTACCTAAGTTCAAATACGATGATCTTGGATATGTATGCTCTACTTGTCAATTTGGGAAACAAGCAAGGTTTCCTTTTATGAGACATGTCAGGAATAGTTCTCATCCATTGCAGTTAGTACACTCAGATGTATGGGGTCCATCTCATAATGCTTCTTTTGGTGGTGCTCGATATTATGTCTTTTTCATTGATGATTTCAGCAAATACACATGGCTATACATTATGAAACACAAAGATGAGGTGTTTGATTCTTTTAAAGACTTCAAAAAGCATGTTGAAATGAACCGAGCTATTATATCTCATGTTTAAGGTCAGATGGAGGCAAAGAATATGTATCTAGAGAGTTTGAGAGGTATCTTGCTAAATATGGTATAAAAAGATAGCTTACTTACAGTTATACACCACAGTAGAATGATGTAGCAGAGAGGAAAAATCGTGTGTTTATGGAATTGGAAAGGGAAATGCTTAATGAAAAGAGTTTGCCAAATGCTTATTGGGCTAAAGTAGTGGTTACTGTTGTTTATGTGCTGAATAGAACTCCTATAGTCAGGATTCATGATGTAACTCCCTATGAGAAGCTGTATGGGCACAAGCATGACATTAGGCATCTTAAGGTGTTTGAGATATATTATCCACCATTATATTATATTTTTCAAAGCAAGTGTACTTCAATGTTGTTGCGACTGAAGGTGGTGCTTATAAAGTCTTTCTTCACGATTGTATTCGTTAAAGAAGCTTGTGGACTATCACATGAAGGAGAGCACTCCTATGTCCACTCATTGGAATGAGTTTCACTTTGTTTTCAACTAGCTTATATTGTAGGAAATTCAATTTGAGGATAATATGAAGTCTTTGTTCTTTCTTGTCACACTAATTGAGTCTTGGGATATATTCCATATTTCTATGAGTGCTAATCTCCTAAAGATGGCTTTAAATGCTCCGATGTAGAGAGTGCATTGTTTATAGAAGAAAAGAATAGGAAGAATATTGATGCAACATGTACTTCTCATGCACTTACAATTAGAGGCAAACATGATTGTAGAGGGAACAATAAATGTGGTACAGACTCATAGCCCAAGAAGAGCAAGTCCAAGTCTCATGTGCAATCATGCTATAAGTATTGTGGTCCTAAGTTCTCTCTCACTTGTCATTATTCTAGGCAGCAAGGTCACATAAGGCCACACTGCCACCCATAAGATGCACAATGATAGATGCAAAAAAGATAAAGAAAAAGTGTAGGAAAATTCCAAGTCTTTTTATGATTGCACCATTGTTCCTAAGTCCAGTGTTAAGATAGAATATATAAATGCCTTTGAGTATAGCTCAGTTGATTACAAACTTATTGCTTCTTTCCTTAATGCTACTCAATGCTAGGAATAAATGCGCATGTGTTTAGCCACCCATGTATTAGTTACACTAATAATACTTGCACCAAGTATTAGTTACCCACACACATATATACACTACAAGTGATGGGCACCCATAATTTCCACTTCATTCTTTATTCTTTCAATGACATTTGAAAAAAGGGAAGTTCGGTCACACATTGTAACTATTGGATTTGCCACATCTTGTGTGTGTCTCTCTCTTAATCTTGCTCCTTCCACCATAGCTCTTTCTTCTGCTTTGTGCTTCCACTTTAGGGCTTGCTCCTTTCAATTGGTATCAGAGCCACTGCATCAACATTGAGGAGTTCTTCCCCTTTCCATTTACTTCAACCCAAGAAAAGCTTTAGCTTAAAGGTTCCATGGCAGTCCCAGCTCTCTTCTTCTCAAAGTATGAATCTCACTCTTGCTTCTTTCCTGATTACTCCCTCAACTCTAGACTTACTCTAGAGCTTCAAGATTCTTGTTTGAGCCGTAGTACATGCTCAATATCAATCATTGTGAGCAATAGGACCATCATCATCATCAATGTGAATTGTATGCAGAGCTCCAAGAGAGACACCAAGGAAAAGGTGTTTCTACTGCAAGAAAATCTATCTTGTAACATCAACAAGATTTTGTTTTATTCTTTAGAGAACCACAACAAGGAAAAGAACACCACTAGCAAGAAATCTTCAACAACATCAGTGAAACAATTCTCCCACGGTTTTATCTTCAACAAAATTCATCATTTTCTTCATATTCTTCATAGAATTCCTCAACCAACAAAGAGAACAAAAAATAAACAGCCCTATGAGTGGAAATAATCACATATGCTTAATCTTCATTGTCTTCATAGTTTTCTCTCACAATCTCTCATAGAAAGATACATTGTTTTGCATAGAATTAGCTATCTCTGACTCTCTCTTTCTCTCTCAATCAAAAGTACATCATCTCCTCACTAAAATACTCAATAATCACTCATAATAATCCCTCTTAGGTTGTGGATACACCTCCCAAAAGGTGTGTCAGATGCAAAGAGGCACCAGAGACATCATAGCGTCCTGTGAGATCAAGCTTCCGTCACTGTTATTCGGTAACCTTCTGTGAATCTTCATAAGCTACTTCTTCACTTCAATTAGCTTGAATAGAGCTTCCATTGATCCTTTTCTAAGACAAGAACACTTCCCAAAACATCCAACATAACACTCAACAAAAACAAACAGCACAGACCACAGAACAATAGGACAACAGAAGAACAGAACTACATAAGCTACAAAACCTTACAGAAGATCAACAAAAACCATCTAAACCACAAAAACCGAATCAAAACCAATTCAATCTTTCATAAGCCTTTTAACACAATCCTCATTCATCTCTCAAAACATCCATTCAACCATCTCAACTACCGAAACAAAAACACAACATAACAAAACATAAGAAAATCAGACCTTACAGAACTAAACTGAGAGAATCACAGAACCCTTTAAAACAACATATTCTCATAAAAAACCAACATAACCCTTCAAACATACTCAAACTATTCTAAACACTTCAAAACATCTTCAAATTCAAACAATCAATCACAAAAAACAATCATTCAGCAACAAAAACAACAAAAAATCAGCCAAAAAAAAAACATTTCCACACTCAATATATCCCCACACTTAGAAAGGAAGTGTCCTCATGACCTTAGAAAGAAAATGAGAATAAAAGCTCTAATATCTGCTAAAAAGAATATTCAATCCATCACAAATCACCAACTACTATCACTTTCCCAACATATAAGCTTCATAGAACATGTATCTAAAACACATATGAAAGGAAAACCAATAATACCAATAACCATTCCAACATCATAAAACCAAAATAACTCAAATTATTAAAGGATATAAAAGTTTGGCATCCAATTCTTCAATTGCAACCATGTTATAACTAACATCATCAATCTTCACATCTTCATCTTCATTAGCTCCACGAGAATCATGAAAAGATCCACTGCTAAGTAGGATGAAGGTGTTTCTTCTTAAATTGCATACTAAGCTTGAGGCGCTCCAGAGCTTTACTCTCATCAACAAAATGCTGAGGCACATTCTGGAGGAACTGTAAATAATACATTCTTTCCAGTAAGATGATGAACCTGGTAGGGAAGGCTTGTGCAAAGTAGTACAGTACATCCATTTGATCCATAGTCACATTCACATTTGGATTCATGGTCAATGGGGGGATACTCTTCCAAGCATTCAGATTTTACTGGTGATGCATGAAAGAAAGATACCAACAAAAATGAGCTACAATATAGATAACGGTATCCTCAGAAGTAACATGAACTCTGGCAAAATGAAGATAAGAGTTTGAACATATTGTAGACGTATCTCAGGGCCCTAGAATAAGAGACCAATTAAATACCGGTCCTGTCATAGAATCATGCAGCGTCCATTGTCTTTGATGGATAATGTCATGATCATAACCAGGAGTATCTAGCATTGACTGAGGATGAAGGTTAATATAATCGGAGGGAGAGGGTAATGGAATAATGGGAGAACATTGTAAAGGGGGATAAGATAAATCATAAAACGAGGGTAAATGAAGAGATAAGGAAGGTGGAATAGATGGAGAATTCAACAAAAAGGTTCGAAGGGAATCCGCTGAGAAAGCAGAAGGAATAGGAGGAGCAGTACATTGAGGTTCAGAAGGGGTAGGAGATAATGTGGGATCAGCAATAAAAGGACAAATGGTAAACACAGGAATATGAGGAGATCCAGAAGGGATAAAAGATAAAAGCAAAATGGTATCAAGGCTCGAGGAAAGAAGAGAAACATAAAACGGGAAATGATAGGCCATAAGAGAATAAGAAAGGAGATCAGTAGGATGCAACGGATAAAAAGAACAACGAAAATTAAGATCTTGGAAAAAGGACTCAGTAAATAACGTAGATGATCAACAATAAAGCTCAACAATTGAGTTTGTAACGGTTGGATATCAGATTTATAAAATACACTCTTGAGACGACGAGGTTCCAAAGCATCAGCCTCCAAAGGTGGGTGCCAAGCATGTCCTTTACACCAAGATGTATGCTCATGATAAGTCTTCAAACTCTCTGCTAGCAGAAGCTCAACTGAATGCACATACATGACAGCTTGCAAGATCACATCCCCTACATAAACATTCAAGACCTCCTCATCAAGAATCTGCAAATGGCCTATAAGATACATAAAAGGTAACAACTGGACCTCATGGGAAACTAGCTCATTCACAAATCTATCAAATACAGCTCTCAGTAAGTCTATAGACCATAGATTTGACCACCCATCCTCCTCTAGAGGTGCCAAATCCACCAATTCAATATAATAGATAAAATCTTGTTGCATGCAATCCATACACTGATGAAGGCAATCCACTTTAGAAGAAAACCCATCACACAATTTAGCTTTATGTTGCAACTGATCAAGCTCCTCTTTGTAAGACAAAACAAAAGATACAGGAGTTGGAGAAGGACTAAAAAGAACAACCACCTTTTGGTGAAGTTCTTCAATAAGCTTCTTTTAGGACTCTACAAGTTCCTTAGAGTGCTACAACTGATCCTCACTAGTACCAAGTTTACTAGCTAAAGTGACCATTTCCTCAATGGCAGAATTTTTCTCAAGCGTCATCACAGATGCATTCTCCTCCCCTAATTTAGCGATCTTAGATTCTAGCTCTTGAATGGTTGCCTTCTGTGAATCCATTAAGGCTATGGCAACAATCATTTGTTTATGGATATCTCTGAGTGTAGCCCTTTTGGAAGACAGATCCTCTAGTGCCTTACTTAACTGACTGGTCAAGGAATCCACCTTGTCTTCCATGGAAGTATAAATACTTGTGTATAGTGTCTGAAGACAAGAAGTGAGGGAGGTTTCCAAAGTAGATTAGACACTTGAAACTATTTGGGGAAGCATGGGTCCAAATAATATGGTTTGTAAAGATGAAGGGATCTGCGAATCTAGTTGTCCTTCACTTTGGGCTGCAAATAAATTGGTACAAGAGAGGAATGAAGGAAGGGCGCTGCCAGAAACAGCAGGAGCAGATGCTTGTACATGGGAATCTAGTACAAGAGGACTGGAAGGACAGTTCGTCGAAAAAAAAAGGGGACTCTTCATCTTTTGAATTAGGTTGCATAGACAAAGGAGAAGGTACCGAAGGTGGAGGCTGCATCGGCAAAGGAGTAGGATCAAGGCACTAGTAGACCACCAGGAGGAGGTGCAAAAGTGATGATGTGTTGTAAGAAGGTACCATAGGAGGCATTACTGAGTTGACCCTTTCGTACTCACTGAAAATGTTGATCCATTTTGGATAGTAGAAAGCCTTTCTAATTGAACTTAGCACCCTCTAGAATCTTCACATAAGCTATGAACAGTTTCTTGGATAGATACTTAGATGCAAGTTTACCGGGACATAAACCGGTCCTGGAGGAATTGACATAGTTGCTTCCATACTGGAGAAGAGATATAAGCAAAAAATACCCCTGAACTATTAATAAGCTGGTTGAGAAGCAAAGGGGTAGAAGTTTCCTTCTTCAAGTGCATGACAATCTCTTTAGAAGTAAGTAACTAGTTATTGCTGGGCACAAATGATGTAGAAATGGGTAAGCACAGTACTTCATTGATATTAGTTGTAAATAAACAGAAGGTGCGGTTATAAACTAGACCAGACTGGTTTTTATAAAAAGCCAAGAAAGAGTAACAAAGCTTTTCATCCAAAGGCGGCAATGTGAGGGAAAAAAATGTTTGGAGGTTTACAAGTCGGATGCAATCTGTCTCTAAAAGGAGGGAATAATCATGGACTGGGAGGGGAACACGCTGCACCACAATCAGAGGGGTAGAAGAAGGTGCCATTCAGACTATATAAAAAACCCACACACACACACACAACCAAGAATAAAAAAAGAAAACTGGCAAAACCCACAAACAAAACCACCACTAAGACCATCGACATGAAGAAGATTTATGACAAGACTGATTGGACTCGACCAGACCATCCCAAGAAAACCACATCCTACAGAAAATTTGACATGACCTATGCACATATGTGACCGAAAGCTTCATGAGATGCATAACAATCAAGCACCATGATCCCTGTAATCAAACACACAACGGAAAAAAAGTGTCACGCATATTGTAACCTAGACACAGACTCAAAAAGTCATGACTAAACCAAAAACTCTGACCGAAAATATAAAGAACTGTTGAGATATCGAGCTCCACTCGTGATATGCCAGGGTAACCGTTGTGCATTTATGTCACCGACTTGTCAGTTGCAGATGCGGTTGGTACACCGCCCATGAATAATAGCTAGATGACAGCTATCCTTATCTACTCTAGTTCGTGGCTCAGTTAGTATACCACCTTAGTTAGTTGAGTTTGGTTTGAGACCCATATATAGGGTTCTTCTATTTCTTTGTATGAGAGTTCTTTTGGCTTACACAACTAAGAAGAGGAAAACTGTTTTCAGCCTCCACCCTTGTGTGTATTCCCCCATTGTGCAAGCAAGAAAGCTACAAGTGAGACTCCTTCCTTCTCTCCCACAATCTTGACATGGTATCAGAGCCTTGTTCGTGGTAAGGAGCTCAAGAAAGCAAGCCAAGCTCGCGGTGTTCTGGTAAGAGGAGCAGTGTTGCTTTCATTTTCTGTTTTGGGAGCAGATCTCTGTAGGTAGCACAGTCGGAAATTGCAAGAGTGCATTATCTCAGGTTGAGACGCCCTTCGCGGTGAAGCAAGAGGGCAATATATGCTGCGTGAGTGGGCTTTAGCCCTTGGCGACCCTGTTTATTTGATTTGAGGCCATTTCGGGGCCTGTTTTGGAGGCGGAACTCTTTTGCACGCACTCAGGAAAAGGCCCAGTTTTATGCTGTGCAGCCACTGTTCTACAGGTTGGTGAAAAGTTACTGTAGAAATTGCATTGTATGCCTGTGCGCAGAGACATTGGGAGTTACAGAATCATCCTTGTTGCCTGTTGATGCAAAATCGTCACTAGGAAGTGACTGTGTGGTCAAATACCACTTTCGTCAGTTTTGCAGATTTGCCCTTGTGAGGCTGAAGCTGTGCTCTTTGTAGTGATAGAATTTTTTGCAGTGTTCTGTAATGACGTCTGATTCTCTTTCACAGATTGTCACTGAAAAGCTTGACAAGAACAACTTCCAAGTATGGAAGTTTAGAATGACGAATTTCCTTATGGGAAAAGGATATTGGGAATTTGTTGCAGGAAATGAAGAAGAACCAATTCTTCCTTATGTTCCCAATCAACAGAAAATGCAGGCATTCAAAGCATACTGGCTGTCTATCAGTATTTCAGACTCTATGATTGTGCATATTCAGGATGCAAGTACACCAAAGGAGGCATGGGATACTTTGTCAAAAATGTATAGCACAAATACGCAAGCCAGGAAAATGCAGCTCAAGCAAGAGTTGCATAATGTGCAAAGAGAAAGTATGAGCATCAATGACTACCACATGAAGGTGAAGAAGATTGCAGATGCACTTGCTTCCATTGGGTCGCCAGTGGAAGATGATGATTTAGTTTCTGTGACCTTGAATGGTCTAGGAAAGGATTATGCACAGTTTTGGACATCCATTTCAGTTCGTGAAAGATTTCCTGATTTTGAGGAGTTGATTGCTCTTCTAATTTCTGAGGAGCAGAGAAATGGTAGTGCATCTTCTTTAGGAGGAACTTCAAAAGAAGTTGTCTTCTACTCAAATGCTGGAAGAGGTAGAGGCAGAGGTAGAGAAGGCCGATTTGGAGGCCGCGGTAGAAATCAAAATATGCAGCAAACTCAAGAAAACTAGTCCTATGGAGGAGGACGTGGTAACTCTAGAGGCAGGGGGGCCAAGGAGGTCGTGGTCGATGGCAAAGAGGCCAAAATGCAAACACTAACGTTGAATGCTACTACTGTGGTAAAATGGGTCATATGGCTAAAGACTGCTATAAAAAGCAGAATGAAATAATGAATGGAAAACTGCAACAAGGGAATTATGCATCTTCTAGTAGACAGGGTGATGACAGAAATGAGCATTTGTTTATGGTGCAGCACATGAACAATTCTATGACAAGTGCAGAAGAAAGCAACGATGTATGGTATGTTGACTCAGGTGCATCAAACCACATGACAGGTCATGCAGAATGGATGGAGGATGCAAGGAAAATGGAAAAACCAGGATTTGTGGAGACTGGTGATGATACTGCACATCCGATTGTGCAGATTGGAAAAATTCCTTTGTCTATGTAGGATGGGAAAAAGAAATACATGTCCAATGTATTTCATGTCCCGAATATCACCAAGAATCTGGTTTCTGTTGGTCAAATGGTTGAGCAGGGCTTGCAGGTCAGATTTAATCCTCATGGATGCTTTGTTGAGGATATGAAAAATAAAGGTCGCTTGATAGCAAAAGGAAAGAAGAAGGGCAGAATGTTTACATTGGATGCAGACATGTCTGAATTGAGTGCAGCAATGTTTGCATATGGGACCGGTGTAGTTGCAGATATTGATATCTGGCATAAACGCATTGGTCATGTTAATGTACAACGACTTAAATCAATGCAGGCCCAAAATATTGTTGCAGGATTGCCTAAATTCAAGGTTGCAGAAATGCATAAGGTATGTGAAGCTTGTCAGTTTGGAAAACAGGCAAGGAAACCATTTCCTAGACATGTTCAAGAGAGTAAGAAGCCATTGGAATTAATCCACTCTGATGTGTGGACTACTAAAGCTGCATCTCTTGAAGGCTATCATTATTTTGTCAGTTTTATTGATGCCTATAGCAGAAAAGTTTGGGTGTATTTTATGAAAAAGAAAAGTGAAGTTTTTGGGCATTTCAAAACTCTTAAAGCTATGGTTGAAAAAGAAACAGGCCTGCAAATAAAATGCCTAAGGTCAGATGGAGGGGGAGAGTACCTCTCAAATGAGTTTGCAAGGTTCTTGCAGGAGCATGGCATAAAGCAGCAATATTCATGCAGTCATACCCCACAACAAAATGGAGTTGCAGAAAGGAAAAATAGGCATATTGGAGAGGTATCTCGTGCCATGCTCAATGAAAAAGACCTGCCAGATTTTTATTGAGCTGAAGCAGTTGCTACAGCAGTCTATATAATGAACAGGACTCCCACTGCAGCAATACATGGGATGACTCCAGAGGAGAGGTATACTGGTAGGAAACCAGATATTTCTCATTTGAAAATTTTTGGTTGCATTGCCTATGTACATGTGCCAGATGAGTTGAGATCCAAGTTGGATCCAAAAGCTGAGAAGTGCATCTTTATTGGTTACTCTCTGCAGCAAAAAGGGTATAGATGCTATAACCCTTCTACTCGTAAGTTTACAGTGAGCAGAGATGTTGTTTTTGATGAGATGAGTAGCTGGTATAAACCAGTAAATGTGATAGATGATGTAGATGCACAAAATGGTAATGCTACGCAGAATTCACAGCAGCAGTCACAAAATATTAGTGGACCTGGAGCGTCCTCTAGCAGTGGTTCACATTCTTCGCCATGGACAGGCAGATCGAGATCATGAGAATCTTCTCAAGGCAGTGCAAATAGTGGTATGGAGGTGTCACGAAAAGGAAAAGAGAAGGTAGATCAGCCCATGTTTGATGTGAATGCAGGTCACTCTTATGTGGATGGTGAATCTAGTGGCTCAGAACAGAGCATTGATGATGAGTTGGGTATTCCTTCTATTGTTACACCTGGAGTAAGGAAGACCAGGGATGTTTTGAGAGCACCTGGGAGTGAACCTACTTTACGCAGGTCAACCAGAGTTAGGTATCCTGTGGATAGGCTGAAATATGATGGATTTACAACCATTCACTATGCATATATGGTCAAAGTGATACATGAACCAGAACCCACTTCTTTTGAGCAAGCCATGGGAAAAGAAAAATGGGAGAAAGCCATGGATGAAGAAATGGATGCCTTGGAAGCAAATGCTACATGGGAATTGGTACCTTTGCCTAAAGGTAAGAATGCAATTGGCTGTAAGTGGGTTTATAAGGTGAAGCACAATGCAGATGGTTCTGTGAACAGATACAAGGTAAGATTAGTAGTCAAGGGGTATGCACAAACATATGGCATTGACTATGAAGAAACATTTAGTCCGGTTGCAAGGATGGCAACCGTAAGAGCAGTCATTGCTATGGCTGCATCAAAGGGATGGTCTTTACATCAGATGGATGTAAAGAATGCCTTTTTGCATGGTGATTTGCAAGAAGAGGTCTATATGGAGCAGCCACTAGGTTATGTGCATGATGTTCATCCTGAGTTTGTTTGCAGGTTGAAGAAAGCCTTGTATGGCTTGAAGCAAGCACCTAGAGCATGGTCTGACAAGATAGGACAGTATCTTGTCACTATTGGCTTTCAGATTTCCAAGGCAGATTTCTCACTTTATGTGAGAAAAACAGAGAAAGGTATTATGCTACTTGTCATTTATGTTGATGATTTGATTATGACAGGTGACAGTGATGAAGATATCCTTCATGTGAAAATGCTATTGAAGCAGAAGTTTGAGATGAAGGATTTGGGAGAGCTGCGTTATTTCTTGGGCATTAAGGTGATTAGATCACCAAGTGGGATACAGCTCTTGCAGAGGCAGTATGGATTGGACATGCTGTCCAAATATGTGATGACAGGCTATAAGCCTATTTCAGTTCCTTTGGAGCAGAATGTGAAGCTGAGCGCAGATGCAGGTGAGCTTCTGGAAGACCCTACTATGTACAGACGCATAGTAGGAAGCTTGATTTATATGACTATTACCAGGCCAGATTTGAGCTATGCTGTTGGATTGGTAAGTCAGTTTATGCAGGCTCCAAGGAAACCGCATTTGGATGTGGCTAGACGTATACTCAGGTATGTGAAGTCCACATTGCAGTATGGACTATTTTATGAGACTGGAGTTCAGATACAGTTGCATGGATACACTGATGCTGATTGGGCTGGTAGCATTTCTGATAGACGATCTACCAGTGGATATGTGTTCTCTTTTGGGAGTGCTGCAGTCACTTGGAGCAGCAAGAAACAGCCTATAGTTGCCTTGTCGAGCACAGAGGCTGAGTATAGGGGTGTAGCAATGGCTGCATGTGAGGTAGCTTGGTTACATAAGCTACTTTATGATATGCATCAGTCTACAGATGGGCCAGTTGTCATTTATTGTGACAACATGAGCAGTATACACTTGGCAAATAACCCAGTCTATCATGCTAGAACAAAGCACATTGAGGTGCATTATCACTATTGGCGGGAGAGGGTTTTACTAGGTCTTATTGATCTAGTTTATGTCAGCACAGAGGATCAGGTAGCTGACATATTCACGAAGGCATTGGGCACAGAGAAGCTGCGCAAGTTCAGAGACCTGCTTGGTGTGCAGGAATTGGGATTGAGCTCGAGGGGGAGTGTTGAGATATCGAGCTCCACTCGTGATATGCCAGGGTAACCGTTGTGCATTTATGTCACCGACTTGTCAGTTGCAGATGCAGTTGGTACACCGCCCATGAATAATAGCTAGATGACAGCTATCCTTATCTACTCTAGTTCGTGGCTCAGTTAGTATGCCACCTTAGTTAGTTGAGTTTGGTTTGAGACCCATATATAGGGTTCTTCTATTTCTTTGTATGAGAGTTCTTTTGGCTTACACAACTAAGAAGAGGAAAACTGTTTTCAGCCTCCACCCTTGTGTGTATTCCCCCATTGTGCAAGCAAGAAAGCTACAAGTGAGACTCCTTCCTTCTCTCCCACAATCTTGACAAGAACACCTATCAAGACTAATAATCCCAAATCCCACATAATGTTCAGCATCTTATAGTGCGGTGAAGTGGGTGGGTGAAACTAACGACTCGTTTTTTTTAAATAATCAATTAAGCACAGTTCATTGTTAATTTAATCTGTTAATGTATGGTGAGTCGAAAATGTATCCTAGTCCCTCTCAGACTTGAGACTACTTAACTTGATTGGGTCTCTACTGATGCAGTTCATTTTTACAATTATATGATGTTTGACACTTGAGTGCATACATGCATGACTTTGGGGGGTTCATTTTAATTACAATTTAAATGTGTTCGTAATGCATGTGCCTATGTACTTGTGAATGGTTTTTAATTTACAAAAATTAAGTGGGTTATAGTACAAAGGTGCATGTGCAACTGCGGGGTTCCTTTTACAATTAACGTCCGGTTCATTTTATTTATAATTTTACGATATGCCTTTTGTTAATTTGGTGTGTGCACATTTCAATTGATTTTTATTACAATTAAATGTGTGTTGTGGTGCACGTGGGAGAGGGAAAAAGAGAAAAAACCTGGTGATGTGTGGGTTTGTTTGCAAAGTTTGATACCACGTCCTCAAAGATGGAATGAGCAATCCACGAAACTCCAAAAAAAAAAGTTGACAGAAGGTCGACTAACAATAGTCATCCTGCCGTACAAAAAAACGGAAACCAACTAACACCTTGACCAAACAAAAAAATGATATGCATGACCAAAATATATGAAAAGATGGATGTTTTGGATTGTTTTTTGTGTGTTTTGATTGATTTCGTTTTTTGTTTCTTTTTCTTTTCTCATACCATGATGGTATAGTATGGAGATGTTTTGTTTTGTTTGGTTTTTTGGTTTGTTTTATTTTGTTTTGTTTTTTAAAATGGAAAGAGTTTGGGGATGTATGATGGGATGGTTGTGTGCTTTTGTTTGTTTTTTTTTGTTTTCTTTTTGTTAAAAAACCAAGAAACAGATGTCTCCCAACATGAAGACTGAAAACCATTTTATTTCAGATTTGTGGAAATTTTTTGATCATGTTTTGGAATTTTCAAAGGATTTTCCATAATAAGTGAATTTTCAAAAGATTTTTCCATGAAAGAACTATGTCCCAAAAAATATGTTGATCTTTTTCATTCCAAAAATTTATCCAAAATATGAAAGAATGTAAATGTAATTTTTTTGGAATTTATGATTTTCCATCATTTTATGAATGATTTTGACAAATTTTGATTTTTTAGAAATTATTTAATTTAATTTTTCATGAAAAAAAATTTCAGAATGTGGAAAAAGGTTTTAGTAAATTTTTGTACATTTTTATGATTTTTTTAGAATTTTAATTGTTTTTTATGGATTTAATGAATTTGAGGGGATTTTCAATATTAAAAAATAAATACACGGGTATGCGCGTGTGAACAACAGCGACCGCGCAAGCCCACAAATGAGTTCCACACACATCCTCGTGTATGAACACCCACGAATACCACGAACACATTGACCACACACAAGCTCGCACGAATACACGTGCACGGTTGGCGAGTAGAGGTGTGTGTCTACGAGGGTGAATGGGGGAAAGGTGGGAAGGGGGGCTTAGGGGGGGCGGGGGGGTTGATGTTTAAGAGGGGGTGTGGAGATGATAGTGGGAAGGGTGGGAATGGGGGGCTTAGTAGGGGAGGTGGGAGGGGGAGGACAGGAGGGCCAAGGAGGAGGCGGCGACAGAGTTGGCGACGGCGAAGTTGGCGGCGGCGGAAGCAGTGGCGGAGTTGGCGGTGATGGATTCGGCAACAGCGGCCTGGGTGGCGGTGGTGGCGGCCGCAGGAGGAGAAGAAGAAGAAGAAGAAGAAGAGGAATAGGAAGGAGGAGCGGGGAGAAGAAGGAGAAGAAGAAAAAGAAGGTAGTTGGGGCTGGGGGGTCGCAGGAACCGGGAGGGAAGGGTAAAAAAAATTTGTGTTGGTGGTATCAAATGGGGCCAGGCCGGTGGTGGGAGAGTCACGAATGCAACGGGGGTGTCTCGAGGGGCGCAAAATCGAAAACATGAGCGTTCACGCGCGAGGCGAGGTGCGTGGGAATACGACGAAACAAATAAAAATTAATAACACGCAAACCGTGCATCAGAATGAAATTCCAGAAAAAGAAAAAATGGACCAGGCAATGAGGGAAAGATGAAGGAAAAGTGCAACAAGGTGTCCAAGGCAAAATCAAGGCGTTCACATGGGAAAAATGTGAAATAGGACTATGAAAATACATACGGGGATTAATATCAGAAAATTCGCTCGCCGAAATGCAAGGCAAAAATAAGGAAAAATGTGAAAAATAATGTGCTCGACAGACATATCACATCAAAACGCAGTTTCGACCAAGATAGGATGCGATGCGTTCACATGGAAAAAACCCAAAAATAGACTCGAAAATGGATTCGAAAATGAATACTGGAATAACCGAGTACCAGAACGAAGGACATTAAAAAGGAAAAATTTCCGAATGAAGGGGATTCATAGGGTTGTCACATCAAAACTCATGTCTAGGGGAATGAGGAGGGTGCACATGCGAAAAACACAAAAAAGATAACAAAAAACACATTGAAAATTTAATAACTAAAAATTCAACTAGCGAAATAGGGTGGAGAAAAAAGAAAAAATGTGGGGAAAGGGTGGTTGGACACAACTGTTAAATTGAACTAGAATTCCGGTGAAAATAAGGCATGTTCACATAGAAAAATATAAAAAATAGGAACGAAAATGTCTCGAAAACCCGCAAAATTTAATAACCGATGAATCATGCATCAGAATGACAGCAGTAAAAAGAAGAATTGTTAAGGGAAAGTTGTAGGGTAGGGCTGGCATGACAGATTATTATTTTGAAGCAAAAATGATACGTCCACATGGAAACACATTCAATTGATGGAAAAGGGTTCAAAAATTAATAACTCAAGAACCGGTTGGCAGAACAAGGGTTGCTAAAAAGGAAAAATGGTCAATGCAAAGGGATGAATAGGAGTATAAGGTTGGATTGGGGTTTCAGTGAACATAGAATGCTTTCACATGAAAAAACTTCACAACAAGGAATAAAGAGAAATAGAGAAGTAACGACCCCAAGGGTGGGTTAAAAGTGGATGGGGTGGGTGGGGAAGGGACCCCATCAGGGTAAAATCAGGTCATGGCATAGATGCATGATCAAATTGAGGCATATCTAGGGGGTATGCATGATAGATGCACAGAGACGTGTCCCCACACTTTAAACCTTAACGGACAGAGTTGGATGCGTCAACACAGCCTAGGACTTGTCAACCAACTGGACTCTGACATCCCCACACTTAGCACATAACATACACGTGTAATAATAAGGATAGGGTTAGAAAAACATGGCACGTTTCGCCTATGGTTGAAGGAATTGTCACTGCTACATAAGGGTTGGATTCTCGGCTACAGGAGGTACCACCGCTCGCTCCAGCATTCAACCGACATGGCAGGGACCATGCAGCAGCAGCCATGAAGGTAGTTGGTTGATAAAGCCTACCAAGGTAGGTGTTGTTGATGAAGGATAGTCACTCAGCTCACGGGCACTCAGAGGGGATGAGAGAAGAGTCACTCGCCCCATAACTTACATCACTCGAGGTAATATTGATGGAAACCTAGATCTCACACCTGGTTTAGGAATCGCCAAGGGGGATGGTGCAGAGGGAGTATGCTCGGGTGCACAATTGATGGTGCATTAATGCGTCCAACCCCATATGGCATAAGTGTAAGCAAGAAGGCTAGAAAGCCTTATGGTGTAGTGTAGAGAACAGGGTGACGTGTCCTGTGATGATGGCAAAGACCCATCCCGTGGGTGCATAGGAAAATGAGAACGTACCTGACTCCAATTGTTGTAACGGCCCTCAATCCTCACCTCTCGATAATTGATTTAGGAAACACCAATCACACTCAACCCCCCTTCTATCTCACTCTCTATTGATAAATACATGAGGGCAACCTGTTCCTAAAACCCATTGATGTTAGCCTCATAGTCACTTGTGCAAAGGTTGTATGCCTTGTGCGCAATTGATGGTGCAATTGTGCATCCTGCCTTGTATCGGCATATGGTGCGAGAAGGAAGGCCAGGGAGCCTTATCATGTAGTGCACAAGAATAGATTGTGCTTTGTGCATTGAGAGGCCCAACCCGTGCGTGCAACACTCCATTCACACATCGCACCTCTCTGTTAAATGTAAAGGGCAAGGACTGATCACTTACCCCACCCTCTGTCTCACACTCACTAATAGATATAGAGGGTAGACCATACTCACCGCCCCATCCAGTTAGGATGAAATCTTGCATCACTCAAGGGGTTGTCGATAAAGATCACTTCGTCTATTATTATCATCAAGGTGTTGAAGATGAGGTGGATCCACCAAGGCAACCAATACGTTTGGTACTTCGATTGGGTTGAAAAAGAGATCATTTGTTAAAGGGGTCAGATGAACTGATGAAGTTGCAGAGACAATGCACTAAGGGAGGTGGCTTGAATTTGTATCTAAAGAAGTTCTACTGGTGAGTCAACTATCCTGAACTGTGGGGTGTTACCACCTTTTCCATAGCCAGCTTCCCTCCCAAGGGTGTTTACCACCTTTTTCTCGGAACGAGGCATGCTATGACAAGGAATTGCTTCCTTTTCTTCCATAATAGTTTTTTAATATTTTTCTTTTCTTTTCTTTTCTTTTACCCTGCTTCTGAGGGTATTTCCACCTTTTCTCGAAGAATAGGTTGGCATGACAGGGACTGAAGTCCTTTTCTCCCATGACCGTTTTAAAAATAATAATAAACTGAAAAAAGATAATGGTAGAAATACCATGTGTCAGAACCATCCTCACCACCACTATTGGATCAGACAAGAGGAGAACAGAGAAGGGATGGGAGGTGTCTGGGAGGGGCTAGCAAAAGGATGCTGCCTTGTAAAGAAGAGCATAATAGCTATTAGTAGCACAAGGAGAAAGATAGTGTGATGCCCAAAAGGGAAAGGGTGGGTCGACTGTGATTGTCAAGATCCCTAGGGAGAGAAGTACTTCTTCAAGTGATAGCCATTGATTAGAAAGGGATCGTCAGAGACATCCACTATCTGGACTTGGACGGGGAGCCATTCGGATTGACGGCAAGTACCTTATAAGGACCCATCCATCATTGTTGAGGAAACTTTCCAAATCTTGAGTCATAGGCCAGGACTAGATCACTTTCTTTGAACTCCTTTTTCTTGATGAAACTGTCATGATAGACCTTTCTGCAAGCTTGTGTGGCTTCCACGCACTGTAGGGCCATCCTGAGGATCTCATCAAGATACTCCAAGAGCAAGAGACGGTGTTGCAGGGGTTCGACATCTTCCAAGCGTTCATTGATGGCCACGCACAGAGAGGGTAGCTCGAGTTTAACAAAAAAGATGGCTTTTGTACCATATACCAACTAGAAGGGTGTCGTAGCTGCCTTATGGGAGGTTCTGTATGCCTAGAGGGCCTTTGTAAGTCGATCATCCCAATCATGACGATGTGTGGAAATCGTCCTTGTCAAGATAGAGCAGAGGATGCAATTGGTGACTTCAACTTGGCTGTTGGCTCTGGGGTAATAGGGAGTGGACTTGCGATGATGGATCTTATACAGTTCTGTCAATTCTTTCATGATTTTGTTAAGGAAAGGGGTATCTTTGCCACTAACAAGCTCTAAGGAATTGCCTGATGATATTCTCGTACAGGAACAAGGCCACGCTATTACCATCGTCCCTCTTCAGAGCTTTAGCTTCACACCACTTGGTGACATAATCCGTACATACTAGGATGTATCTATTCTGAGCACTTCATCTTTGCCTTTCTTGTACAGTGTGCTGCCTAACAAGGCGTAGGGGGCATTCTAACAGAAGCTTCTTCTTGTCCCGACTAGAGATGATAGGAGGATATTGTTGGGTTGCCAGTAGGTTAGTGATGTCTGCATACCAAGGAGTTACAATGTCGACTAGAAAAAAAGATGCATCTAGGAGGTCCAAATCATCCTGCTCCTCTTCTGCATTTTGCAGAATATGGGATAGATGATCATTTAGAACATGGGAACGACCAAGTTTGGTAATTACCTCGAAGTCAAACTCTTGGAATAGAAGGAGCCATCTCATCATTCTTCCTTTCACATCTACTTTGTTCATTAGGAAGGACATGGCCTCATGATCCACATAAAATTTAAAATGAGTTGACAACAGGTAGTGTCGAAACTTCTCCAAAGCAAACACCATTGCTAGGTGCTCAAGCTCTGTCACTATATAATTCCACTCTCTATCGATTACCTTTCTACTTGCATAATAAATGGGTTGATCCAGCTTCGAGGATCCCTTCTGACATAGGACTACACCTAAGCCTTCAATTGATGCATCAGTGTGCACATGGAATTTCTTCAACCAATCAAGAGGTTGCAAGATGGGTGCCTCAATCAGACACTGCTTTAGGGTGTTGAAGGCCTGATCACAATCCTCTGTCCAAATGAACTCTGCATCATTCCTTAGAAGCCTATGCAAGGGGGCTGCCTTGGTTGCAAAATGGGCTATGAACCTTCTGTAGTGGCCCACATGGCCTAGAAATCCCCTCAACTATTTGAGGTTGATTGGTGTTGTCAAGACTGCAATCTTCTCAATCTTTGTAGGGTCTGTTGCTATCCCTTGTGCAGAGACAATGTGGCCCAACAGGACTCTAGAAGAGACTCCAAATATGCATTTGTCGGGGTTGAGGGAGATCCCATACTCCTAGCATCGATCAAAGCAGTGCTCTAAATGTCCCCAATGTTTAAGGATCAAACTATAAACACAGAAATCATCCAAGTATACCTCAATGAAGTCTTGTAGATGATTTTGAAATGTAGCCATCATCACTTGTTGCTGGAAGGTAGCAGGGGCATTACAGAGCCCAAACGGCATCACTCTGTAGGCATAGGTCCCCCACTTTGCTGTGAAGGTTGTCTTAGACTGATTTTATTCTGCTATCTGCACTTGGTTATAACCACTGAATTCATCCAAGAGGGAGTAAAGCTCATGGCTTGCCACTGTGTCCAACAGTTGGTTAGTGAAAGGGATAGAAAAGTGATCCTTCTTCGTCTTTGAACTCAACTTGTGAAAATCCACACATATTCGCAATTTGCCATTCTTCCTGGGTATGACCATGATGGGTGAGACCCATTCATTGTTGGCCACTGGATATATGAACTCGGCTTCCAGAAGCTTCAGCAGCTCTGCTTTTACCAAGGTAGAGTAGTTTGGATTCATTCGCCTCTATCGTTGTCGTACAGGCTTGGCATCAGGCTCTAGATCAATTTGATGCTGACATATTGTGGGATCTATCCCCTTTAGATCTTTATAAGACCATGCAAACACGTCCAAGTTCTCTTTCAATAAGTTACACAAAATCAATAGTTCCTCTTCTGGCAAGCTGCTACCCACCTTTAGGTGGCATTCAAAGCCATCTACATCCACAAAAGTCAATTGTCTTTCACCTTCTACTTCAAGGATGAAGGTCCCATGGACTACTTCCGGATACAGATTTGACTCCTTCAAGGGAGTGGTCTCCTCATCTGATATTCCACTAGAACCGACTTCTTCTTTGGGTTGCTCCTTGGGATATTGAAATGGGATTAGGGTTGTTTCGAGTTTGGTTTCAAAATTATTTACCTCTTGGCTCGAGGACTCATCTTCTGATGATGCATCCAAGAATGTCACATAACAGGGGCCCTATGATGTCTGTTGGGGCCATTTGATTGTTGATTGTTGGCAAGGTACATCGTCACCATTTTTTCTTGGGAAGGATGGGTGAGGGTGGCAAGAGCCACTATGAAAGATAGCTTATTCTTTTTAATCCATTTCTTATAAAGATTTTGCATATGAGAGGATCCATTTACCAGACCAAACAGTACCATTGCCATTCTATCCCACAGCATGAGATCTTCTTCTTCTAGTGCTTCTAGGATGTCCTCCTCATATGTATCCTCTTCAGGTGGGATAGATTTCTCCGATCGCTTTCATAACCGTCTTCCTCAGTATCATTTTTGTCCTCTGTGGACTCTGTCTTTGTCTCTGTCTCTGTAGGAGCTTTGTAAGAGAAGAATAGGTTCTCTGTTTCATCTTCTGCCTCTGTCTTTGGCTCTACTTCGGCCATGTAGCAGGGAGAGTAGTACATCCAAGCCTCTATCTCACTGTCAAAGGTAATGTCAAAAGTCATTTCTGGTTCAGGCAAGAAGTATTCACCCATTGACAAGGCCTTTGCATCTTGAGGGAGTTGGCTTACAGTGCCAACTGTTAGGGACTATGCCTCTATTTTCTTGGGAAAGATCTGTTTAACAACTTCTTCTTCTGCTGATGTACCATCTGTCACTTCGTTGGAGGAGTCAGTTGCAACTTCGATGGATGTGGATCCATTGCCTTTTTGCAATCCATACAACTTCAATACTACTTTGTTGGGTCCTCTACCGAGGGTTAGGATCCCTTTGAACCAATCCATCCTTGCTCTTGCTTCAAAAATCAAAGGTCTTCCCAAGAGTAGAGGGTATGAGGTCCCATAGGAATTTGGTTTGACCACCAGATATGTCAGCCAATAGTCTCATCCTACGAGGGTTGTCTTTATGTACGAGAGGATGCCCAACGGTTTGATTCTGCTTTGGTCTGCCAATCTGATAAGCTAGTGTGTAGGTTGCATACCTTATAGGCCTAGATCCTTCAGTGTGACATCCGTCATGATGTTTATTGATGAGCCTCCATCAATCAGTGCATCTGCAATGAAGCAACCTTCAATCCACATGCTAGTCTCTAGAGTATCGGGATCTAGGAAGGTGTTGGCTACATCCACTTCCTTTACAGGCTCTGGAGCCTTATTGGTCATGATTGCTGTTGAAGGAGCAATCCTTAATCCACGTCTTCGAGTCAAAATGCTTTTGAACTTCTTTCGGCAAATGGGAGACAGCATCAACAACTGTCGGAATGCTAAATTCGGTTTAAAAGTGTCTAGGTCTTTTACCAAGTCATACTCTTTTATAGGATTGAAATGCTTCTCTAGACTGCTAAGAAATGGGACTACACCCATTTTCATATTTCCTTTTTCTTCAAGCAATGGTAGCACTGGCACTTCTTCTATTTCTGGAGGTATTTATGTATTGTCTATCTCCTAGACCTCTGGTTCTGTTTGTGGAACTCTCTCTGGTACCTTCTGTGGCACTATAGTACTTTATACTATAGGGTTTTGTTCTGTACTAGTCTACCCTTCTATTGGTAGGTTGAACTTCACAGTCTTGGCAGGAGGATTGTTCTCTTTTTGGACAAGTGGTTCCTTCTTCTTGGCACGCATAAAAGCAACAACTTCCAACTCCACTAGATTAGAGGCAGGCTCATGTGGCTTCTGCTAGCTATTAGTAGCATTGCCCTTGACAGGGGCTAGACTAGGACGTCCTTTGCAGTGTGGCCTTCTCCTTTACATCTGCTACAAATAGGTTTATAGTCCATTGACCTTCTAGGGTTTGGGCAATTTGGAAAAATGTGCCCCTTTTCTACGCATCTATAGCATTCAACTTCTGATCTCTGGCCATCGCCAAACTATCTTCCTCTGTAGCTCTGGGACGACGAGAACCTCTTGGTCCAAAATTAGGACCGAACTCCCTAGGCTTTGGCCCGATATCTTGGGTTGTCATCTTCAACTCCAGCAGATTGAACCTTGCATCTTCCATCTATCATGCATCTCTTTTACCGGTAGATATCTTTCATATGGTTCTTCCTCAAGCAATATGAATAGAAAGCTCCTGGGATAGTAGGTTTACGGGTACATTCAGTGGCTAAATGTTCTAGTTGATGGCATTTTCCACACCATGTATTGGATCTGAGGGTGTTTTGCGCCACTCCTGTGGGGTTAGACACACTAGCAATATTTACCTTCAGAGTCTACAACTCCTCTATCAACACGTCCACGAGTTCCTTCTTGATATTTGCAACTGAGTTAGATAAGTATTCCTTCAAGCTTTTTCCACCTACCACTTTAGTAGCGGAGTTTTGAGGCGTCTTTGTTATCACTGCATAGATTGGTTGAGTTGATGTAGAGGGTCCTTTGTTCTGGTTTTGATTCAAGGCTCTTGTCTGGACTATTGGCTGGTGTTGGTTCCAGTTGGTAGGATTCCACTATTGAGGCTAATTCACCATTTGAGGGACTGTCTGAGGCCATTGGGGTAGTTGTGGAGCCATCATGGGGGGCATTGTTTGTTTGACTGTACTGAGGCATTGTAGGCATCCGTTGGTAGGGGAAGGGAATAGTTCCTGGGGCTGTATTTGGCAAATACGCCATTCCTGACATTGTAGGAGGTAGAACTCCCTTTCCTGGGGTCATTGACAATCTTGGCTCTACTTCATCATACATTCTAGCTCCTTCCATTGCAACCTGCAAATTGGCTGGTCTTCTTAATTTCACAAACTTGCGAACTTTTGGTTGTAGGCCTCTGAGGAACACTCCTATCTGGATGCCTTTATCCAAATGATGATTGGTCCATCTCTTCATAATGGATTCCATTCACGAGACATAAGCTTCTACTCTTTCTCTAGGGGACTGACTTAGGTTCATGAACTCCTCTCGCATCCTCTCTTCAAAGCCTTCGCGCCTGAATTTAGTAAGGAAGGACAACTTCAGGTCATCCCATGTGCCAAATGTTCCTACTACTTGTCTTTCATACCACTAAAATGACGTGCCCTTAAAAGTGGCGAGGAATATTGCTAATCAATGCTCAGGGGTTTTGGCATTGTTAGCCATAGATGCTACCATAAATTCTTCTACATGAAGATCAGGGTCTTCATTGTGCTCTCCCTTAAAATTTGGCAATGGGACTACATTTGCTAGCCTATTATCAATATTTCCAAGACGAATCTGACTAGGAAGGGGACCTTGAGTCACCATGGGGACTTTTGTAAAGAGTGCTTTCAGGTTGTCAAAGGACGCTTCTGCTGCAAGCTCATTCTTAATTTTGATTTTTTCCTTCTCTCTTCTCACGCACCTCTGGACTCATTCTAATGCTTGCCTCTTGATTGCGTCATTCATCAAGGGGTTAGCTCCAACTAGTTGGTCTGTACTCAATAGAATAGAATCACATGGGGCTTTAGTCTTTGGAGGACTCTTTGGCCAACATTTCTTCTACTTCCTTCTTTTCTATGTCTCTGAATTTAGCCTTCAAACCACTACAGAGGGGGAGATATTCTGTTCTGAAGGTATCAAAACTCATTCTTCTGAGAATCCTTGTTGTACCATCATCATAATAATGCCAGCTTTTAATAGTTTCAACAGTGTATGTTGTGAAGAACACTCTATCTACCAACTTTCAATGGGTTGCTAATTGAATACAAACAGAAGGTTGTCAGTGCACCAGGCATCCCACGTGTCCTGCTGTTGAGCATCTACGAACGAATTCCAACTCTTTTCTTTCTTGTTTTCGTGAACCTCCACTGACCATGACTCTTGAAGCTTCTTGACTATCTCCCACTTGATGATGTCTACAATGAATTCCAAATCTTCCATGGATGGTCATTCTCTCTATTCTACTCTTCATTTTTGTGGGAGGAACTTTGCTACTGTGATGTAAGTTTTGGCAGCTTCAGAAGGTAGTGGAAGTAGACCATCATAGAGGGACCGCATTAGAATGGCCTTGTGCTTTCTCCATTGGGGAATGAATCTTTTGTAGGATGTGGCCTTTGCAAGAAAGGCTTCCAATTCTTCAATAGTGACAGGAACTTTACTCTCCATTGCTTTTCTTTCTCTTCAACAGTGCCACTTCTTCCATTTTCAGCCTCTGTTTGTGCTATTGATGGTAGTTTTCCCCAACTGCGTGCCAAAAACATGGAGCTCCAAGAGATACACCAAGGAAAAGGGTTTTCTATTGTAAGGAAATCTATCTTGTAACATCATTTTATTCTTTAGAGAGCCACAACAAGGAAAAGAACACCACTAGTAAGAAATCTTCATCCAGCATCATAGAAACAATTCTCCCACAATTTATCTTCAACAAAATTCATCATTTTCTTCATATTCTTCATAGAATTCCTCAACCAACAAAAAGAACAAAAGATAAACACCACTTTGAATGTAAATAATCACTTATGATTCATCTTCATTGTCTTCATAGTTTTCTCTCACAATCTCTCATAGAAAGTTACATTGTTTTGCATAGAATTAGCTATCTCTGACTCTCTCTTTATCTCTCAATCCAAATTACATAATCTCCTCACCACAATACTCAATAACCACTCATAATAATTGTGGGAGCTTTCGCTCAACCGCCAAGACCCACGGACCGCTTATTGCTTCAAGCGTTCTAAGCGAGCTCTAATGGCTATCTCTCACCTAGCTGACGCGCCGTCGATCCTATGAGTGTAGTGAGCTTACCTTGATGCTCGATCGAGTACCCTCCTCTCTCTTGCACTCCGATAGCTCCACGATCCTAGATGCTAGCTCAAGCATCCTCAAGCCTCCTCCATCTCCAAACTCCATCCTCCATAGCCGCGCGCGCAAGATAAGAGAAGAGAAGAGAAGAGAAGAAGAGGAGAGGAGATGGTGAAGAGCTTCACCCTCTTGATCCCTCACTCTCACACACCCTCACTCCCTCACACTCTCACACTCCCTCTCTCAAGAGCACACACAAGCAAGAAGGAGAGAAGAAGAGAGGAAGAAGAAGACTTCTTTTGCCACACACCAAAGAATGAGCTCCTCATTCACTTTTCAACTTTATATACAAAACCCTAAATCCCTTTCGGGCGGTCATCCCCTTTTCCCCTTTTTACATGGCTGGCCATAGCCTAGGCCCTTTTTTCCATTGTCCTTCTATCTTCCTAGCTTCCTTTTCACCGCCCCTCTACATTTACAAATTGCACGGGTGAGAGCCCGGGGTGAGAGCCCGACGCTCTTTTACAAGATTTTAGGGTGCACCTTTTTATTTAAAAATGCGCCTTTCCCCTTTTGTATTTGCCTTGGACTTTTAAGGTTGCCCTTGCGCTTTCGGCCTTTTCTCCTTTTCTTTCTTTAGTCGAGCTACCTTTTTTCCGCCTTTGCCCTGCGTCTTTTCCACGTTCTTTTGCTTTCTTCGTGTTGGGGTTAACATTACCCCCCTCCCAGACGAGTGCCAGTCCCATGGCACTCATTGTCGTAGGTAGCAGGTGATAGCATGCACCGAAGACGTGGGTGACAAGGACACCTGTGGTTTTCGTGGGGTTTGCATTGGTGGCCGGCACATGTGTTGGTTTGTTGGGGATCCTGCACAGGACTATTCTTTCTGGGCTTGTCGGATGGTGAGGGGTGAGCAGTCAGAGTTGGGTGCTGATGAAGAACGAATGACACTTCCGTTGTGGTCTTCAACATCTGCAATTGAAAACCTCTCAGGTGGTCTCTCCATAAGGGTAGTGCTAGTCTTCCCTATTGTGCACAAGACATATTTGATTATTTTGGGAGACAGGTCAAACTCTAAGCAAGCTGAGAGTATTGTCCTGCACTTGAGGACCCAAACTGTGAATATACTTCAGTGTAGGCATTATGTGAGTGCTTGTGCATACTTAGATATTACTTAGTTAGAAGACTGTCGGCCTGGTTCCTTGTATAGCAGGGGGTAAGTTGATGGAAAAATGTGTCAATGAAGACGTGGAGTACACTTGAAGATTGCTGGAGACGTCATTATGGGCTTTCCATTGTCTTTCAAGCCTTGCTTACCTCGGTGGGTTGTAAGGGCGTTGAGATGAGTGCAAAGGAATATCATGGGCGAGGCGATCTCCCTAGGTATGTCCTGCCCTTAATGTGCCCTCAACAATTTTGGGGGATGTATGAAGGGGCTAGGGGATTAGGGACAGAGCCAGCTGACCAAGGTCGCTAGTCATTCCTAATTTGAGGACCCCTCGGTGCGGTGGTGTGATCGTGTGTGCTTTTTCTTTCTTTCTTTCTTTAAAAAAAAAAATAAAAATATAATAGCATGGGGAGGCGTGTACGTGGAGGCAACGGTACAAGGGCATGACAGGAGTTTTACTCCTCGTCATCTGAATAGTGCGTAAGGGTTGGTGGAGGGCGGGGGGCCTTGTTAAGGAATTTTCGACTCAATAAGTAGCCTTTGATGTGCAGGCTGGTTTTGAGGGTGGTGGTAGAAAGAAAGGGGTGATTGCACTGGGTGAATTTGCTGTCATTCATGTCTTCGAGTAGTGCACCACAGAAAGATGGCAAAAGAGAAGCACCCATCATGAGGCGAGTCATGATGTTGGGGTCAAAATAGAGGGGTGGGAGGTGGCGTTCTTGGGGTGCGGGTTCTTAGTGGACTAGGATCCTAATTAACCTAAGATAATTACAAGTGGTGATGAATGCGGAGTCGGGGCAAGAGGTGAATTCGCTAAGAAATTTATCTATAGAGCTATACAAGTCGGGGAGGGTGAAAAGGAGGGCGTTTCTATGGGAGGTGCTATTGGCATTATAGATGATGGGGAAATCAAACCTGCCGTGGATGGACGGGTTGAAGTCCACTCCTACCCTTCGAGGATACGGCATAAAAGTGGGGTCGTTTCTCTCTGAAGGGAGGGTGTTGCAAAATGCCATCCACGCTTCCAGGTTGACGTCAAAAATGCGTCTCCTCCAGGTGGGTTGGCAATTATAGCCTTCCACTGATCTAGGCACCTGGAGGACTTTATCTTGCCAAAACTCGTGATCCTTGGCTCCCCAAGTAGTTGGGTGAGCCTCACACTCCGCTAATCATTTGGCTTTGAGCCTGGCCCCCATGGCAATGACCTCCTCCACCAGCTGAATGGGCAGCACCCTATTCAAGGCAGTGGGAAACTCAAAGCGCAGGTCGAAGGGGTCGCGGTTATACTCCTGTTGTTCCCAGATAATCATTTTGGCACGGAATTCAGCAGGGGAATCTTGGGTGCGCAGTAGGAGAGGGGCAGGCTGTCTCTGGACAGGTCTGGCATTCATCTTTCTTCTTGCCTTCTCCACCATCTCTTTCCTATGGTTGGTTTGGGCCGCTCTTCGCTCGGCAGATGTATCAGGGGGTTGTACTTCGGCTTGTTGTGGTTGAGGGGGTGGTGGGACATATTCCTCCTCTTGAGGTCCCAGATCGAGCTCCGGTTCACCCCCTTCTGCTTGCTCATCTTCTTGTGTTTTCTCCTCTGTGAAACCGAGGTCGTCTATCTCTTGTGCCATCATGCCTACCTGTGCAAGATATCTTCTCTGCTCTTCTAGGCTCTGCGGCGGGCCTCCTAGCTGCAGCGGCACGTGCAGGCCTGCTGTGAGAGCTCTGCGCGCAATGGTTAGTTTCCTTTGCAGCTGATCATTGGCTTCATCTCCTTCTGGTCTGGTGGCGTGGAGTAGCGTATTGAGAAAGGTGTGCTGCTGAGCTATCATGGAGAGCTGGGCTGCTTCTGCCTGATTCTCAGCCAGCACCCTATCTCCTTCGGCCTTGGCTAGCCGGCATGCTAAGTCCCGTACTCTATGCTCGTTATGATCGGACCATTCTTTTGCCCTTCTCTCCATATCTTCCAGGCTCTCCCCTTGATGGAGGGTCATTGCCATGAGTTGTTGCTGCTGGGCCTCGAGCTCACGGTGCAGGCGGGACTGCTCCTAGTGTTCCTCTGCGATTTGCGCGTTGAGCTGATCCAGCTTCACCTGCATCCTTCACACCTGTTCTGCCCTTAATTGATCCAGCTCTGCAACCTCCTGTCTGATTTTGTCAAGCTGGCTTTGCGTTTCCAGGTTGGCTGCAAATAACTGATCGTTCTTGCGCCCAAGGTGGGCATTCGTTTCCCTCTCCCCGTTGAGACGCTCCATCAGGATTTTCCTTCTTCCCTCGCAGGCATCGTCGCGTTCCTTCAGGGCTCTTAGTTCTTCTGCCTCCTTAGTGCTGGCCTCCTCCCTGAGCACCGTGATTTCCCTTTGATATTCTGTTACCTGCTTCACTCTGTCTAGCTGGAGGGCAGCTTGTGATTCGCGTTCCGCTGCCAGCTCCTCCACAGCTATCCTCCTTTCCTGCCTGGCTCTTTGCAATTGTGCGAGCAGCTCCTTCACGTACTCGTCGTAGTGGCCTGCTGGAGGTGGGGGTGGGGCATGGTTGTCGTGGTGGCAACCTCTTCTAATTTTTGTCTTTTCACTTCTGACCTGGCTCCAGTTCGGTCGTGGCTGCCCTTTTGGCACCTGAAGCTGGGGTGGCCACAGCCGCTTCCCTTGCCAGCTCCCTTTCCACTAGAAACTGCAGCCAGGTGACCACGTTGCTCTCATCGATTTTTGGGGTGTGCCCCTGGGTGGCGGTGGCAGGGGGTGTCACCATGATAGGGGTGGCTTGCATGGGTGGCATGAGGAGAGGGGAGGCTAGCCTGATTGGGTCCTTTCCTTTTCCTTCTGCAGGAGGCAGGTGCACAATTTCTGACACACCAGTGCTAGGACCGGGTGCCTCAGGTTGGTACGGACCCCGTGTTCCTTCCACGTCTCTTCTTCGCTGTTCCTCGATGGAGCGACGGGTCGCCAGCTCCAAATCTTCTTCTTCCCTCCTTCTCAGCTCCTCCTCGACCCTCTTTTTTCTTTCCTCCTCTTCCCTTACCGACTCCCTTTCGGCCCATTCAAGCTCTTCCTTCTCTTTCCTCCTTCACTCCTCCTCTCTTTTTCCATGTAGGGCCTTAGTCCATTGTTCCGCCTTTCTTTTTGGTGTAGCCTGGGGTTCTCCCTCCTCGTCGGTGTCCGTTTTCGTTTCATCAGACTGCTCTTCCGCATGAGGCTGGGACTGCGACGATGATTCGCCACTTTTCTCGTCACCTCCCTGTTTGTCTTCTCCTCTCGTCCCTGCCTTATCGCTTTGTGGATGATTGCGGTCAGGGCACCTCCAAACCCTATGGTGGAGGCCTTGGAGGATGAGGCTTTGCGGGTCGATCGGGGTGAAGGGGATTCTCCTGCCACGGCTCTTCCTCCTGTCGCCAGGGCCTTTGTCGAAGCTTCAATTGTCTTCCTTACGAACCCATTGAGGTTCACCTCGTCCAGCGATTGCGCAGCGATGCTTTCGAGCAGAGGTACATTGATTCTGGACATAATGCTGTTGTACCGCTGGCTCGAGAACAGGGCATGCATCATTTTCACCTGCAGCTGAATCTCTTGATTGGGGATGTCTGCCAGGTTAATTCCGTCGTTGGTGTGGACCTTCACTTTGTCCATCCCCAACATGGCATAGACGTCTCTTTTTTATTTCCTCTCCACCTTGTTTGGGAGCCCTAGTGCCCTTTCTATTAGTTCGGGGGTCAGTTCGACCTGCACTTGTCTGGTAGCTTCCCTGTCCCGCACTGTGACGGTGCCCCTGTTTCTGTTGAAGGTGCGCAAGAACTCGGCACACAAGGTGTAGTTTATCCTCTGGCCCATTGCGTCCAGGTACCTCTGTAAGTGGCATTGCTCTATAATTTGTCGTACCGCCGGTTCCTCGATGACCACGTCTTCCAGGTTGAATATGTGGCGGAACTTCAGCTAGTTGAATGCTCTTGTTTCCACCGTGAGGCCATACTTCACTTGTTCTTCCTCCGAGAAGGGGAGCTTGCCTACTTTGTCTTGGCTTGCCATGGTCGCCACCTGCACATTTAGCCAATTCCCTTTTTAGTATTTTTTGGCAACCAATTTGTTGGACGACCACAAACATAGCAGATTTTATTGTCCATAGCCCTAACTTTTCCTTTCAGACTTCTATCACCTCCTTTTATATGGCATTTCAATTTTGAGCTTTTCACACTTGGTTTACTTTTTAGATTTTTGGTTTACTTTTTAGATTTAACTCCGTTTATCCCCTTATTGCCCCTTCCCCCTTTTGAAAAAGAAGAATCCGTCCCAGGATTGGAGGTTGTGGGGCCAAGGCGTTCATGTTTATTTGTGTAGGAGCCAAACATAGAAGTTGGGGTTATATTCCAAGTGTGCAGCGCAGTCCAGGTCACAGGGTCGAATGCCTACATGTGTGATGTACGTGAGGACATTTGTGAGCAAATCATCGGAGTCGACCCGACTTGCGATGTGGAGCTCTTCCTCTGTTAAGAGGCGGTCGAGATAGGGGTGCCCTGAGATATGATCGTCCATGGTCTGACCCCAAAGAGTGGTTAACTCTATACGAGGTAGGCGCGACGTAGGTGGGATCATACTCGGCCGTTTTGATGGCTCGGTGTTGTTCGGCGTTGGTCATTATGCGGCATCCGTCGACTTCCCATTTCAACCTAAGAGCGTACCACTGCTTCAAGAAGGGTGATCCCGTGTCCGCCAGGTGGGACAACCTTGCGCGCTCTTGGTTAGTGATGGCAGACGTTGTCCGTGGGTCAAATGATGTGATGAGGCGTTGCTTAATGGCTTGCTCTTTGGAGACCTCGCTAGCGAGCAACTCGGCGGCAGAGCGAGAAGCCTGTGCAAAGGCGAATTCAAAAGTCTCCCAAGAGCAAGGCATATTGTGCACGTCTGTTGCAAAGGGTTTTGCTAATAGTCCCAAGTCTAGGCGATCATAGCTGAGGGCCAGTGCAACAAAGGTGGCATCGAGTTGTTTGATGCAGTCCACCACATCATCTCCAGTGTCCTCTGCAAGGTCAGCGGTCAACGTTAGAAATGACTTTCGTTCATAGGAGGGCTTAAGGCCAGCGGGGGGTTGGGGTTTGCTGGAGCTAGAGGTTTTGACAGTACAGAGCTACGGTAGCTGGGGGTCCGTTTGAGTCAGCAACCTGGGCATTGGCTAGATGGATGGGTCGGGTTTGATCTTAGGGGTTATGCTGCTGCAGTCAGCTAGGCTGTTGAGCGGCGGGTTGGGTTGGTTGGATGATGCCACTTATGGTGATGGCCGTTGTTTGGGTCGATGGGTGTGTGCAACACTCTTGGATTGACACGTAGAGGGGTCGGATGAGTGGGGTGAGCCCTACGATTCATGGTCTTGAGGCATCGGGGGACAAGGACTGATTAGACTTGAGGTCGACGTAGAACTAGTGCGTTTGACAGTTGGGATTTTAGGGATCCATAGCAAGGCATTCCCCTCATAGTAGCCTTGTGCACGCAGAAGGATTTTAGGGACCTATATTTGTTTAATCATGCGGCACTTGCGATGATGGCGTCTTGGTTTCCTAGGTTTAGATTTGTAGGTCTTCTGCAGACATGCGCATCTAGCTCTAGGCGGTTCTCGAGGCTGCTTAGGTACCCATTGCAAGTGAGTCTGTTGGGGTTTTGCTTTGGGTGCTGTGGGCCGCGGTTTATGGGGATCTGGGTGTGGTAGATATGCATGGCCCCCCTCCTTAGTCCTAGCTATGGCTGTTTCTATCGGTGGCCCTGTGAGCGGTGATAGGGTTACGAGGCCCTTGCTGAAGGTCGTGACAATACGCACGTTGCCGATCGTTAATTGGATGCGTTGCGACTCATAATCAACATTGCAATGGGTCTGATTTTTAAAGGTTCACCCGAGCAATGACTCTGTGCTTGCATCCATGGTACTTGGCAACACGTAAAACAGCATGGGGATAGTTTCAGACTTGATAGAAACGGCAACTCAGCATGTGCCGAGGATCGGGTAGGATTGAGCCCCGTATGGGCTTAATTTGGCTGTTGTGGGATGAAGTATTGGCGCGCCAAGCTGGATCCAATGCTCGTGCGTTAAAACGTTAAAATCCGCCCCCTCATCAATCAGGGCGTCGAAGGAGCACGTCTGCTTGGCAGTGACCGTGACACGGAGGTAGGCGGGTTCTACAGGCTCCTCCTCATTCTCGCAGATTTCCGTAATTGTGGCTACTCTTATTTTGACGGGTGGTTCTACCATTGGTGGCTCATGTAACGGATGAGTGGGCGGGTAGTACTTCTTGACCCGACTGCCATTGAAGAAGCCCATTCCTTCACCATCTAGTGTTTCCAACTCGACATTACCAGTTCGGCTGATTGCTCGGACCTTGAAGGGTCTGAGACCTCTGAATTTCATCTTTTGCTTATGTCCTTTAACTGAGTAGAGGAGCACTAGGTCGCCCTGCTCATACTCTCGTTGCTTGACATGTTTGTCAAACCAGCTTTTGCGTCGGGTTTTCTCGCAGATAAGTGTGTGGGTGGCTAGGAGACGAACTTCTGACAGGCGTTCCAGCTCAACCAAGCATTGCGTCCATGCTTCCTTCCCTTCCCATCGTTCTTGAAGTGCTATCCTTAGGCTAGGGACGAAGAATTCTAATGGGAGAATGGCTTCAGTCCCATAGGTTAGCCTAAAAGGTGTTTGACCAACGGCCATTTTATAAGCTGTTCGGTAGGCCCACAAGGCTGCCATCAACTTGTTATCCCAGTCACTTCGTGAGGCTGAGACTACTTTAGTCAGGACATTGATGAGAATTTTGTTGGTTGATTCAGCCTGGCCATTAGCCTAAGGGTAGTATGGTGAGGATTTGCAATGGATGATGAGAAAGGTGGATAGGAGATGGGCTATCACTTCGTTGATGAAGTGCATTCCCTGGTCGCTAACCAGTTCAATAGGACAACCAAAACGCGAGATTACTTGCTCCCATAAGGACCTGGCAGTCGTCCTAACATCGTTTCTCCGCGTGGCTCTCGCCTCCGCCCACTTGGTGAGGTAATCCGTGGCCACCACGATGTACCTGGCTTGTGAGTATTGTGCCACGGGGCTGATGGGTCCTATGAAGTCAATCCCCCCATTTTTCGAAGGGTTGGCGAGCAATAACCGGGGTCAACTCCATCTGATCTTTACGAACCGGGACTTTTGTCCGTTGGCACTCGTCACAATGCTTGACGAATTGTGTAGCATCGCGGAAAAGTGTGGGCCACCATAGCTGGGACTGCAGCACCTTCCGTGCTATCGTGTCTCTACTAAAGTGTCCTCCTGCAATACCGCTATGCGCCTCTGAGAGCACATCGTGCATCTCATGCTCACATATGCACCTACGTAGCAATCCATCTTGCCCCAGCCTATAGAGCTGGCCTGCAATCAGCTGGTAGGGCTGGATTTTTAGGATCAAGCGCCTAAGCCGTGCTCGTTCTATTGGTCGTTCGAGCAGCCCATGCTCAAGCATCTGGACTACGTCGTCTGCCCAGTATGGTGTCAGATCGGCCCTGAATAGGTCTCCTTCGCTAGACAGATGGAATAAGTGGCTGTCCGGTAACTCGTCCATGATGCCTTGTCCAGCGGCTTCTCCTGTGGGTATACGGGACAAATGATCAACCATGTAATGTTGTTTTCCCTTCCGCACCACCACCGAGAAGTCGAACTCTAGGAGCAAGAGAAGCCATCGAGCTATACGTCTTGTAGCATAAGGTTTGTTCACTAAATAGAGCAGGGCTTGATGGTCTACGAAGAAGGTGAAGGGGGTGGCCAGTAGGTAATGCCGGAACTTCTTCACGGCGAACACCATGGCTAATCCCTCCCTTTCCGTTGTCGAATAATTCATCTCCATCTCAGTGAGTTGCCTGCTAGCAAAACTCACTGGGTAATCTAGGTTATGCTCACCAGGTTGGCACAACACTGCCCCCACGGCAAACTTAGAGGCGTCAATGTGTACGTGGAAAGTAATGGTCCAGTCTGGTGCTCGTAGAATAGGTGCCGTTGTTAGGGCCTTTTTTAATTCTTCGTACGCTCGTTGGCATGCTTCAGTCCACTCGAAGACAATTAGCAGTTTGTACAATGGCCTAGCGATTAGTGCGTAGTTCAATACAAACCGCCGATAGTATCCTGTGTGACCTAAGAAGCATTGAACTCCCCTGTAATTACCTGGGGGTGGAAGGTCCACGATAACTTTGACCTTCGAGAAGTCCGTGGAAATGCCATTCTTGGACACCATGTGTCCTAAGATGCATCTGTGCTTCACCCAAAACTGACATTTCAAGGGGTTCAGGGAGAGGCGGTATAAGCGACACCGTTCAAAGACTGCGCAGAGTTTGTCTAGATGTTCGATCCAGGTCGAATGGACACACAGGTCATCGACAAAGACCTCTAACTCTTTGCGAAGCATGTCCTTGAATATGGTGCACATGAGGTGTTGAAAGGTGGCGGGGGCATTGGTTAGCCCGAAGGGCATGACTACATACGCAAAGACGCCCCACTCAATGGCGAAGGCGGTCTTGTGCCTGTCTGCAGGATGCACTTGCACCTGATTGTACCCTGAGAAGCCATCCAGGAAACTGTAGGCTTCCTTACCTGCCACTCTTTCAAGCATGTGCTCGGTGTATGGTAAGGGGTAGTTGTCTCTCTTTCTAGCGGCGTTCACCTTCTTGTAATTGACGCACTCTCGAATCTTGCCGTTTTTCTTCATCACAATGACTATGGGTGACACCCAGTCTGTGTGCTCAATTTCGTAAATGAATCCAGCTCTCATCAGCTTGTCGATTTCCTCCTTGACAGGATGAGCGTGCTTTGGATTCATGGGGTATGGTCGCTGCTTGATCGGCATTGCATCCATTGTCATGGGTATGTTGTGAGTCACAACACTTGGATCTACCCCTCGTAGCTCATCTAAGGACCAAGCAAATACGTCCAGGTACTCCCGCAAAAGAGTGACAAGACTGGACTCTTCTTCCGTGGTCAAGTCCTCGGCAATGATGAACACTGGTCGGGGTACTTCCCCTTCTAGGGGTAGGTTTACCTCCTTGACCTTGGCTGGCCCTTTGATTGGTTCGCTGGTTTGCCCTTGGCGCTTGGCACTTAGCAAAACTACTACCCTGTCCCCTCTTTTGAATTTAGAGAAACGTTTAGGGAGGTCTTGCGGCTTCCTTTGTTCCTCTGATCGTGCATTCTTGGGACGCTCTGCCGCAACCGTCTGCGCCTTAGGTGGACAGGTAAGTCCCCCTTGGTGCATCTGATCATGGGTGGCCTAGGGATTTCTGGGTCACTATCCGAAGTAACTTCCGATTCAGAGTTAAACCCCCCATTTTCACTAGAGGAAGTGGTCTCCCCCGGTGGCCGCAGTTCAGATGGCGATTCGGTTCTAAGCAGTGCTGTCGTTCCTGGTTGGGCTAGGCTGGCTTGCTCAAGGTCCATTGCTCCCATCTGTTCCAACCAAGCACGATCACATTTCGTACACATAACTCCTTGGTCCACTCTAAGGGCCTGTCTCTTCTGCGGCTTAGCATCTGCTCGGATTTGCTCAATTTCTCGCCCTTCGGTGTCGTATTCTATGGTATCTACCTCACCCTCACTTTCATCATCGAAGGATTGGCAATCTTCGTATTCATCACAGGAATCTTTATGGCTCGACTGCTCATCGTCTCCCAAGGCTTGTTCTGCCTCGTCTTGTTGGTCGGGAACCAAAGCCCAGTTATACCTGAGGTTTAGTTCATGTACCCTAGTCCACTTCCACTCGGACTCTTCTAAGAGGTCCTGGAGAGGCTTGAGATTGGCGGCTGCGTTGCCTGCCAGTCGGTCCGTTAAGTGCTCCAGTATTCCCTGGAGTTCCCTCTTGTTGGTTGGCACTTGGAAGATGACAGGCTTAGGCCCTTCATGGAGGCTTGCTGCCATCATGTAGACAGGTGTAGGGAGTGTTTCTTTTGGCTTGCCAATTGTTTTGACAGCCTGCTTGTACGCCTCATGGTCTGAGAATGGCAGGTCAAGTGTAGCGAGAACGTGCATCCAATCCCGCTCGTCCTCTGGGCATGGGATATACTTAGTCAAGGACCCATAGGGTTCCTTGTCCTGAGTGTTTCCCTTGAGCAGAGTAGAGATGGCGTCTAGGTCGACTGGCGAGGTCTTCCAAGTGTCCATCTCTATTCTCACGGCGTCAGTTCGGTTGCCAAGGAAGATCAGGTTGTTACCCCAGTCTTCAATAACCCTAGCATTGCGCATCTAGGGTCGACCCAATAAGATATCATAGTCCACTCCCTTCATGACTATAAAGTCGACAGAGAACTGGACTCCTGCAATCTTCACTGGCCAATTCTTCAAGACCCCGAATGGCTTCACTCGCATACCGTTTGCTAGCGTGACATTAAACCAAGCAGCTTCAACAGGCGGGTTTCCCCACGTCTATAGCACTGTGTGGCTAAGCACACTAACCCCAGCTCCTGTGTCTACAATCCCCTTCCTCGTTGCGTCTCCCAAGGCTAGGACCGGCAGGACTGCGTGCATCTCCGAGCCCTCCCAGAAAGCGTTGACGTGCAAGGATTTAGGCCCGGAGTGTAGCGTCAAACTTGGCAAGTGTGTTTCCGCATCCTAGTCTTGAGGATCTGCCAGGGCCTACTCTTGCGGTCTCTCGACCCACTGCTTGAGGTCCTGCCATAGGGCAGGGTGCTGCTTAAGCAGATCTCCCAGGCCAAACGTTATAGGGGTGGTTACTAGTGTGGTCAGGAGATTGCTAAACACTTGTCCTTCCTTTAGCCCAGACTGTCCGGGCCAATGGCCGCGGCTGATCTGCAGCTCTGTTGCGTCTAGGCTTGGCCTCGATGGCACTGCTTGTGGCCTAGTAGCCTCGGCAGACTTAGTTTGGGGCAGTGATATTAGCATGCTTATGCTGGAGAGATCATCAATCTCGTCCTCCGTAATGGGTTCAACATCCTTGAGGTGCTGTTGAGCCTCCCTCACCCATTCCTTCACCTTTTCTATGGCTTCTAATTGCCGCTTGGGGTGTGGGTATTCCCCTACCTTAGCGCTTCCCTTTTGGGCTGTTTTAGGGGCTGAAGTCTCTGCCTCCGCGTCTGAGACTTTCTTCTCTTGAGGTAAGGTCGTAACACTGTCGGTTTTTAGTGCGACCTTAGCCTCCGATCTCTTCTTTTTTCGCCTACGGCTTTTCTTTCCTACCGAGGTCGCGTCAAGATTGCTAGGTCCTGGCAGAGAGATGCCGGCCTACTTCATTTGTGCTCGGGTCATAACTCGCAAGGGAATAGGTGTGTCTTGCCCATCAGGGTTTTCAATACCAAACAGCCCCAGCGGGACGGACGGCAAATTAGCTGAACCGGAAGGTGACTTCTGTTTTGGGCAGTCTATGAAAAGATGGGTGATTCTGCACTCTGCGCACCTTTGGTCAGCTTTGTCCCTGTTTTGCTGCTCTCTTTCGGGGCAGCGCGATGAGACGTGACCGGGATGTCCACAAGTCCAACAAGTGACCGGATCTTGTGGCTGCCCTCCTAGGCCTCTACCCCGTCCTCGTCCTAATGCCATCACCGGCACGGACTGGTAATCCATGAGGACCGCATTGCCCTCATCGTCATGCGAGACGTAAGGGTATATGTAGGTCTCTTCGTCACTAGGCTCCTCTACGTAGTGTACGGGAGCATCGCTCGGTGGGTGGGTCACATAGGGACCAGGCGGTCTAGGAATGCCGGTAGGATTTATGTCCAGCCTAGGGACCGCTGGTTTCATATCGTTAGGCACAGGTAGGGCTAGCGGGGCTCCCCGTCCGAAGAATGGCTGTGGCCTGTTAGCCGGATAAGGCCGGCCGTAGGGTTGCACATATGGTAGTCTTCGTGGTAGTCTACAGTGTGCGGCATCGTGGCCGAACCTACCACAGTTAGCACAGGGTCTTGACCTAGGGTCTTGACACTCTACTGGCAGGTGGTTTCCTCCACAGTACATGCACTGGACGTGCGGATGCGTCGGTCGCCTCAACATGTCTTGTATTTTGGCCAATTCCGTCTTAACCTCGGCCAAAGCCGTGGTCCGTCTCGGTGGTCTTTCCCTTATCTTGGGATGATGGGTTTGATTGCTCGCTAGGGGTTGACGTTCGCTCTAAACTCCGTGGATTGGTTTCTTCTAGGTTTGAGCTCCTGGAGCTCCGCTCTTTCAGCTGGTCATTGACCCTGATGGCTTCCTCAAAAACCCTAGCCACCACATCTCGTTGCAAGCTTGAGTTGCCTGCCAGTGCCTTGTACAATTCCTCATCTCGAATCCCGCTGATGAATACGGTCGATACTGCCCTGTCAGTCGGTCTCTCGCCTAAGGGGATTCTTTTAAGGAGGCTTCTCACGTGGGTCACATAGTCGCGGATGCCCTCCTTCTCCTTCTGCTTGACGTTCATCAGGCGTACTAGCAGGTTGTCAGAGTATCCGGGTTCGGCAAACCTCTTGACAAAAAGGTCCTTGAGGTTATTGAAGTTGGCTCGTTCTATGGCGTCCAAGCTTGTATACCACGTCCTACCCTTATCGCTTAAGCAAAGTCCAAATGCTTGCGAACGTTGAGCTTGGTCGTTGAGGCCATTGGCTTCGCAGACTTGCTCAAACTGCTCGATGAAGCTGTACGGGTCGTCAGGTGGCTGGTACTTGTCGAGTTGCTGGGCGACAATAGGTATTTTGGCTTGGCTCTTTGAGCCCTGGTTTGCCCCCAGCCCTGCAAGTAGCGATGTTGCTAGCATAGTGGCACTCTGTTCTACCGCGGTGTTATCGAGCAGTCGTTTCATGAGGAGCTCGCCCAGCGTCAGGTCTTCTTCTAGTGCTCTTTCCTGGTATGTCCAGTTCCAGCCAGCCAAGTTCAGCACTTGCTGCACCTCATGCAGCTCCATGCTTTGCCTTAGGCTCCTGGCTTGTTGGTCTCTATTATACTCGGCTATGCCCTGCAATGCCTTGCGGGCTAGCCTTCTCTCCTCCTCTAGGTCCGCAATGATTGCCTCTGTCGTCCTGCCACGGTGCTCGTACTGGGCATGCGCATCGTAACTGCTCACCATCTGCTGTATAGCATCTGGGAATGCGCTCACATCGAGCTCCCCTGTAAACCGATGGTCTGAGCCTCCCTCTGTCATGGTTGGATTCTTGCACCCGCTCATACGACAGATCCTTGTCATTGACGCTCCTTACTTGACTCTACCCTGTGCTTCGCGCATTTGCCTACACCTTGGGTCTTCTCCTATTGGTGGGTTTTTTGGGCGATTTATCTGAGTGAGTTCCTTTAATTTTTGAATGCAGTGCTCAACTTATGGTCACTCGTGAGTGTGTTGTTCCTCATGCACTTGTGCTCAATCAGGCTTTTAGCTTTCCTAAGTGTACTTCAAGTGCGGAAATTCAACCTAAGTGCTGCAAGCAATTCCCCGTGCGTCTCACTCTCACTCGTTTCAGGCCTGATAGGCTTTGCTACTCCAATTCTGGTCGTTCGACGGGTTCTAGGGTCTTGTGCTGCTTCATGTTGTTCACGCGGGGGTGGGTCGCTGGGGGAGTGCCCCAGTGTGTCCCTGGATGGGTCAGGTCTTAGTTTTGGTTTGACCCTGGGAATCGGACGTCCGATTTACCAGTGGTCCGATTCTGTGAATCAGACCAGGTGTCTCAGGGCTGAGTGGCAGTCTCAAGGTCCGAGTGCCCGATTCTCAAAAATCGGACAGGCAAGTGTTCGAAGAATCGGACAAGGGGGTCTGATTCTGGGCTGGTCCAATTTTGGGTGGTCCGATTCGTCCGAATGGTCCGATCGGACAGGGTGGTCCGATTTCTAGAATCGGGCAGACTGGTCCGAGTGTCTGATCCTAGTGGTCCGATTATGGGCGGGTCCGATTCTGGGAATCGGACCGGGCAGGTGGTCCGATTGGTGACGTGTATTAATTCGTCCGATCGGACAGGGTGGGTTCGAGTCAAAGCGTCCGAGTCGGACGGGTTGGTTCAAGTTCGAGTGTCCGAGCGGTCCGAGCGTCTGATTCTTTGTCATGTATGTGTCCTTAGTGCGTTAAGATTCAAGAGATTAATATTGTGTAGATTGATTTTGATGATGATTTCATATTTGCAACTTCTTCTCTTAATACTTCATAGCTCATTGATGCCTTGTTAGGATATATTTCGTGTTGGTTGATAGATTCATGGGCTTCCTTTCATGTGACCCCTCATAGAGAGTAGTTTCACTCCTATTGCACTATGACTGGATTTGTCTGTTTGGGTAATGACCTATTGGTATTAGAGATAGCTTGTATTGGTGATGTCCAATTGTAGTTTTGGTTTAGGTAGCATGTTCACTCTTTATGATGTACATCATAAACTGCCTCTCATGAAGAGCCTTATCTCCGTTGGCACTTTGGATGATGTAGGCTATGTTGTCTCCTTTAGTGATTCTCATGGAAGATTATTCGAGGGAATCTTGTCACTGCATGTGGTGCTAAGTCCCATACTCTGTACCCCTTGCTTGTATCTAGGTCAGTTGACCATGTTTTGGCAATGGATACAGTTCCACATGTATCTCTTTGGTATCATCACCTTGGGCACATGTCCTTGAAAGGCATGAAAATGCTTACCCATTTGCAGTGTCTTCCGCCCCTTGACTATAAGTGTTTTGAGTCTTGTTATCGTTGTTTATATGGTAAGCAAATACATAATATGCATAAAAATTATGGTATCACATGCGTGGGTGAGCCTTTGGCTCTTGTTCATGGTCCCATGCCCTACAAATCATTAGGTGGCACGAAGTATTTTTTTATATTCATTGATGAATACACACATAAGGTCTTAGTATACCCTATTAAGCTGAAATTAGAAGTCTTGGCTACATTTTATTGTTGGCTTGCTTTGGTTGAGAACTAGTCTAGATATAGATTGAAATACCTAAGGTCGAATAATGGGGATGAGTATGTCTCTAAATTCATTGGGTAGTTTTGTGACAAGAGGGGTATTAAGCATCAGTTAACTGCCCCCTACACCCCACCCCAAAATGGTATGGCTGAGCACATGAATAGGACAATTCATCAGAAGCAAAAAGCTTATCATAGCATTTTTTGGCTGAGGTAGTTACTACTCCCATACACTTGATTAATCAGTTTCCATGTACTACACTTGACTATTAGGTTACAGAGGAGGTATGGTCTGGAAAGCCTCTATCATATGCTCATTTGCGTATCTTTGGTTGTGAGGATTTTTGCCATGTTCTCAAGGACAAGAGCAATAGGCCAGATCCCAAGTCTAGAAAATGCATCTTTCTTGGTTATGGGGATGCCAGTGAGATGGATTATCGCCTATAGGATCCACAGACTCGAAAGGTTATCAACATCCATTATGTTATTTTCCATGAGGAGAAAATGCATAAGCAACCTAAGCATGTCATTGAGGTACACAAGGCAATATTTTAGGAGGAGCCTACTGCTACTGTACAACCAACTAGACAACCTACAATAGTGGCTCATGCTCCAGTGGCCCAAGTCCTTGATGTTGAGATATCGAGCTCCACTCGTGATATGCCAGGGTGACCGTTGTGTATTTATGTCACCGACTTGTCAGTTGCAGACGCGGTTGGTACACCGCCCATGAATAATAGCTACATGATAGCTATCCTTATCTACTCTAGTTCGTGGCTTAGTTAGTATGCCACCTTAGTTAGTTGAGTTTGGTTTGAGACCCATATATAGGGTTCTTCTATTTCTTTGTATGAGAGTTCTTTTGGCTTACACAACTAAGAAGAGGAAAACTGTTTTCAGCCTCCACCCTTGTGTGTATTCCCCCATTGTGCAAGCAAGAAAGCTACAAGTGAGACTCCTTCCTTCTCTCCCACAATCTTGACATGGTATCAGAGCCTTGTTCGTGGTAAGGAGCTCAAGAAAGCAAGCCAAGCTCGCGGTGGTCTGGTAAGAGGAGCAGTGTTGCTTTCATTTTCTGTTTTGGGAGCAGATCTCTGTAGGTAGCATAGCCGAAAATTGCAGGAGTGCATTGTCTCAGGTTGAGACGCCCTTCGCGGTGAAGCAAGAGGGCAGTATATGCTGCGGGAAAGGGCTTTAGCCCTAGGCGACCTTGTTTTTTTTATTTGAGGCCATTTCGGGGCCTGTTTTGGAGGCGGAAGTTTTCTGCACGCACTCAGGAAAAGGCCATGTTTTATGCTGTGCGACCACTGTTCTACAGGTCGGTGAAAAGTTATTGTAGAAATTGCATCGTATGCTTGTGCGCAGAGACATTGGGAGTTTCAGAATCATCCTTGGTTCCTGTTTATGCAAAATCGTCACTAGGAAGTGACTGTGTGGTCAAATATCACTTTCGCCAGTTTTGCAGATTTGCCCTTGTGAGGGTGAAGCTGAGTTTTTGTAGTGACAGAATTTTTCGCAGTGTTCTGTAATGGCATCTGATTCTCTTTCACAGATTGTAACTGAAAAGCTTGACAAGAACAACTTCCAGGCATGGAAGTTTAGAATGACGAATTTCCTTATGGGAAAAGGATATTGGGAATTTGTTGCACGAAATGAAGAAGAACCAGTTCTTCCTGATGTTCCCAATCAACAGCAAATGCAGGCATTCAAAGCATGTCATGAGAGAGCCAGGAAAGTTATGTACTGGCTGTCTATCAGCATTTCAGACTCTATGATTGTGCATATTCAGGATGCAAGTACGCCAAAGGAGGCATGGGATACTCTGTCAAAGATGTATAGCACAAATACGCAAGCCAGGAAAATGCAGCTCAAGCAAGAGTTGCACAATGTGCAAAGACAAAATATGAGCATCAATGACTACCACATGAAGGTGAAGAAGATTGCAGATGCACTTGCTTCCATTGGGTCGCCAGTGGAAGATGATGATTTAGTTTCTGTGACCTTGAATGGTCTAGGAAAGGATTATGCACAGTTTCAAACATCCATTTCAGTTCGTGAAAGATTTCCTGATTTTGAGGAGTTGATTGCTCTTCTAATTTCTGAGGAGCAGAGAAATGGTGGTGCATCTTCTTCAGGAGGAACTTCAAAAGAAACTGTCTTCTACTCAAATGCTGGAAGAGGTAGAGGCAGAGGTAGAGGAGGCCGATTTGGAGGCCGTGGTAGAAATCAGAATATGCAGCAAACTCAAGAAAACCAGTCCTATGGAGGAGGACGTGGTAACTCTAGAGGCAGGGGGAGCCAAAGAGGTCGTGGTGGATGGCAAAGAGGCCAAAATGCAAACAGTAATGTTGAATGCTACTATTGTGGTAAAATGGGTCATATGGCTAAAGACTGCTATAAAAAGCAGAATGACATCATGAATGGAAAACTGCAACAAGGAAATTATGCATCTTCTAGTAGACAGGGTGATGACAGAAATGAGCATTTGTTTATGGTGCAGCACATGAACAATTCTGTGACAAGTGCAGAAGAAAGCAACGATGTGTGGTATGTTGACTCAGGTGCATCAAACCACATGACAGGTCATGCAGAATGGATGGAGGATGCAAGGAAAATGGAAAAACCAGGATTTGTGGAGACTGGTGATGATACTGCACATCCGATTGTGCAGATTGGAAAAATTCCTTTGTCTATGTAGGATGGGAAAAAACCTGTCCGATGTATTTCATGTCCCGAATATCACCAAGAATCTGGTTTCTGTTGGTCAAATAGTTGAACAGGGCTTGCAGGTCAGATTTAATCCTCATGGATGCTTTGTTGAGGATATGAAAAATAAAGGTCGCTTGATAGCAAAAGGAAAGAAGAAGGGCAGAATGTTTACGTTGGATGCAGACATGTCTGAATTGAGTGCAGCAATGTTTGCACATGGGACCGGTGTAGTTGCAGATATTGATATCTGGCATAAACGCATTGGTCATGTTAATGTACAGTGACTTAAATCAATGCAGGCCCAAAATATTGTTTTGCAGGATTGCCAAAATTCAAGGTTGCAGAAATGCATAAGGTATGTGAAGCCTGTCAGTTTGGAAAACAGGCAAGGAAACCATTTCCTAGACATGTTCAAGAGAGTAAGAAGCCATTGGAATTAATCCACTCTGATGTGTGGACTACTAAAGCTGCATCTCTTGGAGGCTGTCATTATTTTGTTACTTTTATTGATGACTATAGCAGAAAAGTTTGGGTGTATTTTATGAAAAAGAAAAGTGAAGTTTTTGGGCATTTCAAAACTCTTAAAGCTATGGTTGAAAAAGAAACAGGCCTGCAAATAAAATGCCTAAGGTCAGATGGAGGGGGAGAGTACCTCTCAAATGAGTTTGCAAGGTTCTTGCAGGAGCATGGCATAAAGCAGCAATATTCATGCAGTCATACCCCATAGCAAAATGGAATTGCAGAAAGAAAAAACAGACATATTGGAGAGGTGTCTCGTGCCATGCTCAATGAAAAAGACCTGCCAGATTTTTATTGGGCTGAAGCAGTTGCTACAGCAGTCTACATAATGAACAGGACTCCCACAGCAGCAATACATGGAATGACTCCAGAAGAGAGGTATACTGGTAGGAAACCAGATATTTCTCATTTGAAAATTTTTGGTTGCATTGCCTATGTACATGTGCCAGATGAGTTGAGATCCAAGTTGGATCCAAAAGCTGAGAAGTGCATCTTTATTGGTTACTCTCTGCAGCAAAAAGGGTATAGATGCTATAACCCTTCTACTCGTAAGTTTACAGTGAGCAGAGATGTTTTTGATGAGATGAGTAGCTGGTATAAACCAGTAAATGTGATTGATGATGTGGATGCATAAAATGGTAATGCTGCACAGAATTAAGATCAGGAGAATCTTCTCAAAGTAATGCAGATAGTGGTATACAGGTATCACGAAAAGGAAAAGAGAAGGTTGATCAGCCCATGTTTGATGTGAATGCAGGTCACTCTTATGTGGATGGTGAATCCAGTGGCTCAGAACAGAGCATTGATGATGAGTTGGGTATTCCCTCTATTGTTACACCTGGAGTAAGGAAGACCAGGGATGTTTTGAGAGCACCTGGGAGTGAACCCACTTTGCCCAGGTCTACTAGAGTTAGGTATCCTGTGGATAGGCTGAAATATGATGGATTTACAGCCATTCACTATGCATATATGGTCAAGGTGATACAGGAACCATAACCCACTTCTTTTGAGCAAGCCATGGGAAAAGAAAAATGGGAGAAAGCCATGGATGAAGAAATGGATGCCTTGGAAGCAAATGCTACATGGGAATTGGTACCTTTGCCTAAAGGTAAGAATGCAATTGGCTGTAAGTGGGTTTATAAGGTGAAGCACAATGCAGATGGTTCTGTGAACATATACAAGGCAAGATTAGTAGTCAAGGGGTATGCACAAACATATGGCATTGACTATGAAGAAACATTCAGTCCGGTTGCAAGGATGGCAACCGTAAGAGCAGTCATTGCTATGGCTGCATCAAAGGGATGGTCTTTACATCAGATGGATGTAAAGAATGCCTTCTTGCATGGTGATTTGCAAGAAGAGGTCTATATGGAGCAGCCACCAGGTTATGTGCATGCTGTTCATCCTGAGTTTGTTTGCAGGTTGAAGAAAGCTTTGTATGGCTTGAAACAAGCACCTAGAGCATGGTCTGACAAGATAGGACAGTATCTTGTCACTATTGGCTTTCAGATTTCCAAGGCAGATTTCTCACTTTATGTGAGAAAAACAGAGAAAGGTATTATGCTACTTGTCATTTATGTTGATGATTTGATTATGAAAGGTGACACTGATGAAGATATCCTTCATGTGAAAATGCTATTGAAGCAGAAGTTTGAGATGAAGGATTTGGGAGAGCTGCGTTATTTCTTGGGCGTTGAGGTGATTAGATCACCAAGTGGGATACAGCTCTTGCAGAGGCAGTATGGATTGGACATGTCCAAATATGGGATGACAGGCTGTAAGCCTATTTCAGTTCCTTTGGAGCAGAATGTGAAGCTGAGCACAGATGCAGGTGAGCTTCTGGAAGACCCTACTATGTACAGACGCATAGTAGGAAGCTTGATTTATATGAATATTACCAGGCCAGATTTGAGCTATGCTGTTGTATTGGTAAGTCAGTTTATGCAGGCTCCAAGGAAATCGCATTTGGATGCGGCTAGACGCATACTCAGGTATGTGAAGTCCACATTGCAGTATGGACTATTTTATGAGACTGGGGTTCAGATACAGCTGCATGGATACACTGATGCTGATTGGGCTGGTAGTATTTCTGATAGACGATCTACCAGTGGATATGTGTTCTCTTTTGGGAGTGCTGCAGTCACTTGGAGCAGCAAGAAACAGCCTACAGTTGCCTTGTCGAGCACAGAGGCTGAGTACAGGGGTGCATCAATGGCTGCATGTGAGGTAGCTTGGTTGCATAAGCTACTTTATGATATGCATCAGTCTACAGATGGGCCAGTTTTGTCATTTATTGTGACAACATGAGTAGTATACACTTGGCAAATAACCCAGTCTATCATGCTAGAACAAAGCACATTGAGGTGCATTATCACTATGTGCGGGAGAGGGTTTTACTAGGTCTTATTGATCTAGTTTATGTCAGCACAGAGGATCAGGTAGCTGACATATTTACGAAGGCATTGGGCGCAGAGAAGCTGCGCAAGTTCAGAAACCTGCTTGGTGTGCAGGAATTGGGATTGAGCTGGAGGGGGAGTGTTGAGATATCGAGCTCCACTCGTGATACGCCAGGGTGACCGTTGTGTATTTATGTCACCGACTTGTCAGTTGCAGACGCGGTTGGTACACCGCCCATGAATAATAGCTACATGATAGCTATCCTTATCTACTCTAGTTCGTGGCTCAGTTAGTATGCCACCTTAGTTAGTTGAGTTTGGTTTGAGACCCATATATAGGGTTCTTCTATTTCTTTGTATGAGAGTTCTTTTGGCTTACACAACTAAGAAGAGGAAAACTGTTTTTAGCCTCCACCCTTGTGTGTATTCCCCCATTGTGCAAGCAAGAAAGCTACAAGTGAGACTCCTTCCTTCTCTCCCACAATCTTGACACTTGATGCTCCATAAGATGTACATGCCCCACAACTTGTTTTGAGGTGGTCTACTCGAGATAGACAATAGCTCGAGCGATTTGTGCCCTCTATGGATTATGTTATGGTGACAGATATTGGTGAGTCTCTTACTTATAATGAGTCCATGTGCAAAGGTGATAATCACTCTTAGGAGAGGGACATCCAGTCAAAGTATGACTCACTACAAAAAAATCATACGTGGAATTTGATTCCTTTGCCTAGTGGAAAGCATGTTTTGCCCCCATGAAAGTGGATGTACAAGCTGAAAAGTATCCTTGATGCCTCAAGCCAGCATACAAGGCTAGATTGGTTGCTAAGGATTTCAAGCAAGAATATGGTACTAAATCTGATGAAGTATTTTCTCTTGTTTAGGTTGGTATTGGCTTTGGTTGCTTAGCTTGACTTTGATCTTTATCAAATAGGTATCAAGACAACTTTTCTTCATGGGGACTCGCATGATGATAACTATATGCGATAGCCTAAGGACTTTGAGGAAAATGGCAAGGAACACCTAGTGTGCAAATTGAGGAAGAGTCTTTATGGCCTTAAATAGGAACCTAGAGAATGGTACCACAATGTTTTTATGCATTCATAAGGATATTCCTATAGCAATATGGATCCACGTTTATACAGGATGAAGGCTCATGATGGCTTGCTTATGATTCTGATACTCTATTTAGATGATATATTGATTGCTAGGAGTGCTCATGATGAGTTGAATGCCTTGAAATGTCTGCTCAAGAAGAGCTTTGAGATGAAGGACATGGGACGTACGTTACATGTGATCGCTCTAAGGGACTCCTTTCCTTATCATAGATGAGTACATCCAGAAGGTCCTTGAGAGGTTTCATCTACAAGATGTTAAGCCTATTGGTTGTCCTTTACCTCCTCATATGAAGGGTAGTCATACCAATTGTCCATAATCTGATGACTAGAAGGTCGAGATGGCCAAGATACCTTATTTATCCACAATGGACAATTTGATATATACCATGATAGCCATTCTTCCTAACATAGCATTTGTAGTAAGAGTTGTGGCATGTTATATGGCTACACTCGGCATACAATATTAGGATGATGTCAATGGTATCATGAGGTACCTAAAGGGCACAATAACTATGTGCATCTATTATGGTGGCCAGGATACAGGAGTTGTGGGGTACACTGATAGTAATTATTTTGGATATACAAACAGTAGGAAGTCCAACTCTAGCTATGTCTTCACCTTTTAGAGGTGTTGTTTCTTGAATGTCCATGGTGCAAAAATGCATGGCCCTATCTACTACAAAGGCAAAGTATATTACAACCACTAAACTTACGAGGAGGCTCTCTACTTAGGCCATCTTGTGGTAGACCTTAGTATTATAGATGTGGTCCCTACACTGAATTCAAATTCTATGAGTGCTATTCAATTGGCCAAGAATCCATTGATTCTCCATGTGACGAAGAAGCACATTGAGATGCATTACCATTTATTAGAGAGTTTTTTTAGGACAATTTTATTGGGCTTGTCAAGATCTCAACTAACCAAAATCCTATAAATCAACTCATTAAAAGTCTCTTAGTGGAGCATTTTTCATTCCTTAGGAAGTCAATGGGCATTAGATGAGATGATGTATTTCCTCATTCTATTGCACTGTATATACACTTGCACTTTGTCACTTTTTTCTTGTTCTCACCTCACTAGGGACACATTCGCCTTTAAGTGGGAGGTTGTTGGGAGTAAATACACCCATATCTTGTATCTTTCTCTCTCTTGCTCTTACTCCTTCCACCATAGCTCTTACTTCTGCTTCATGCTTCCACTTCAAGGCTCATTCCCTTCAGCCTCTTTGGGGCCATCGTGAGTAGGGATATCCCATGTATGCTAGATTTGAACTTGGTCTTGATTAGAACTCCAATGATTAGGTGAGTTCCTTGCAAGATAGAGACTTTGTAGAGAGAAAAAGGGCTTGTTCCACGATACAAGAGGCACAAGAGGGGTAGATGAGCCTTTTTCGAAATCCAAAGTGGTCCTCTCTTTTATGCTTGATGATGACCTCCTCTTGATCTTCTTCACTCTCTTTATCTCTATTCTCCTCTTCTCTTCATCTACCTCTTCCTTTCTTGATCTCTTCTCCTCCCCTATCCTCCTATTTTCTTATCTTCCTCTTCTCTTCTCTTCTTTTCTCCTTCTCTCCCCTGTTTCCCCACCTTTTCTCTTCTCCTCTTCTTCTCCTTCTCCTTCTTTTCTCTTCTCTCTCTCTCTCTCTCTCTCTCTCTCTCTCTCTCTCTCTCTCTCTCTCTCTCTCTCTCTCTCTCATCAATCAGCTTACTCCTCTCCCTTTCCTATTGCTATGGAGCTGTCCTTCCCTCCAATTGATGAAACCGAGGTTGATTAGGTGATATTCAATTTTGTGATTGATATGGTGATTAGTCCATCCAAACAATTGATGGTGACGAGTATGATGATGGTGATCAATTTCATGTGGCTCCTCTAGCTCGTTCAATAGTCTATTTATGAATTGTTTACTCTTTTTTTCAATTTTTTTCCCTAAGGCCATAATCCTTAGTTAATTCCCCCACCCTATGTCCTCTTTCATGTCTGGGGCTACCCAATAGGCCAAGGGCATTATATCCTCCCCCCCTTAGAGAGATCCAGATGCCCTTATTTTGAAGTTAGAGGATAAGTTGAATTGCAAGTCTTATGGGATAGGACTTTCCGTGCTTTCACGGTGTGACATAATAAGTTCAAGATTATAAGGGCAAGGTAGAATAGCCATTTTAAAGTAGCTCTTGTTTCAAGTGTAGGGTGTATTACATCTGAGAAAGATTGTTCTAAGATTTTCATTAAGTCCTAGTCCTATATTACGAAAGAAAGTGGGGATGTTTCTTACGTAGGGTGTCCTCACCCATCCAAGTGGCATCCTCTTGAGGATAGTATTTCCATTGTATGAGATATTCTTGAATAGCCTTACTTCTAAGGATGCATTCCCTTACATCCATTATTCTATTAGGTTGAAGCTCAAGGACTCCTTGACTTGGCATTACAACTTTTTGATCATCAAGAACATGATCAAGAAATGGTACATAACCTTTTAGAAGGCTAACTTGAAATACATTGTGAACTTTTAGGTGTTCAAGAAGTTATAGGTTTTAAGCACTGAGTCCTAGAAATTTGAGAATCTTGTATGGGCCACAATATCTAAGGCTTATTTTCTTGAATTACCTCAAGGATAAGGAACTCTTCCTAGAATGAACATGAATAAAAACCATGTCTCCTTCTTTGAAGATTCGTTCTTGTCTTCCTAGATCAGCATATGCTTTCTATTAATCCTTAGTAGCTTGGATATCTTATCTGAAATCCTCAACTTGTTCACCCATCTCTTCCAACATCTTCTTTGAAGCTTTTGCTTTTAGGGTAGGGCCAAAAAAGTCTTGTGGGGTTAGGCATTCTTGTCCATTGGAATGCAGTCATCTAGATGCTTTGATGATAGGATGCATTGTAAGCAAACTCCACCAATGATAGGTATTGTATCCACCACTTAGGTTCCCTAGCAGTAAGATCTAAGTATGTCTTGAATGACTTGGTTGACTCATTCAGTTTGCCCATTAGTTTGAGGATGATAGACAATGCTCAAACAAAGTTGGGTACCAATGGCCTCAAATAAATAGAGAGAATCATGATAATTGATGATGATCCTTTTAGGCAATCAATCAATCCAACATAAAGATATCATTCACAAAGGTCCTTGCAATATCTAAATCCTTGTAGGTGCTTTTAACTTGCATAAGATGAGCAACCTTTATTAGCTTATCCACAATGACTCATATTGAATTGTATCCTCCTTGAACAGCCTTGAACAGAGGGTTACCCAACAACAAAATCCATGCTAATAAATTCTCAATTCATTTGTAGGGTATCAATTGGTTGGAGCTTTCCTAGCATTTTAACACATTCAATATTTACTCGTTGGCAGCTCATGCATTCAATGACATATTTAAGTACATATCATTTGAGCTTTTCCTAATGAAAGCTTGTTCTTACAATGTTGAGAGTCTTTGCATAGCCCAAATGTCATGAGAAAGGGGAACCATTGATTTCCCAAAGTATCTTCTTCTTGAGGCCTTGGCTTCTTGGGATACACAACCTCATCGTGAAGTAGACAAGTCCTCCTTCTATGGAGAAATTCAAATATTTGAGCTTGAACTGAGCATCTATCTCCTTGGATAGAACTTATTTTATCATTTGTTGATACCTTGGGTCCTTACTTGCTTCCTCCTTAGCCATTTCTATAATTGGTTTATGGAGGAAGCCATTTCTATAATTGGATTACTAGGCATTGATACCATTACTATTAGAGATTTTGCCTTGGAGGATTCTTTTGAGATAAGGGCATTGATAAATTCTTTGCAGCTAAGGGCATCCGCAATAGTATTTTCCTTACCTAGCCTATACTTGATCTCAAATTCATACACTTGCAAGGCTTCAATCCATCATCATTACCTCATGTTTAAATCATTGAGTAAAGATCCACTTGAGACTCTTATGGTCGGTGACCAAGGTAAACTTTGCGCTTAGCAAAATAGTGTCTCCATAATCTGAGAGTATGAATTATAGCAAGTAGCTTCAAGTCATGGGTAACATAGTTCTTCTCATGAATCTTCGGCTTCCTAGAAGAATAGGCTATCAAATGGCCTTCTTTCATGAGCACACAACGTAATGCAAGAGAGCTTGCATCAATGACAACTTTAAATTATTGCTTCAAGTCAAGTAGTTTTAGAATAGGAGGTGTGATCAAGCTCTATTTTAGCTTCTTAAGGATAGATTGTTCAATGGAAGTCCATACAATTGTACTTTGATTCTTGAGTAAATCAGTCAAGGGTGCAACAAATCAAGGCATAATCTTTGATAAAATTCCTATACCATCATGTCAAACCCAAAGACTTCCTTAATTGACATTGGGAGTCCCTATCCATGTACATCTTTAATCTTAGTAGGATCTACCGCAATCCCTTTGTCAAAGACTATAAATTCAAGGTACTCAATATACCTCTTAAAGAAGGCAACTTTCTTCTTGGCATAGAGCTTGTGCATTCTCATTGTTTCAAGGGAAACTTGGGGTTGTCATTCATGATCTTCATCCCTCTTTGAGTAAGTCAGAATAATGTCATCGAAGAAAACAAGAACAAAGTCATCAAGATAGGACCAAAAGATGTATTGCATCAACCTCTTAAAGGTTGTAAGTACATTGGTTAATCCAAAAGACATCACAATGAATTCATAACAGGTGTACCTTGTGTTAAATACAGTTTTGAAATGTCTTCTTCTTTGATCCTTATCTGATGATAGCCTAACCTTAGATAAATCTTTGAGAAGATCTTTTCACCTTGAAGTCAAGTAATTCATATATTCTTGGAATCAAATATTTTTTCTTGATCATCACTTGGTTTAACCCATGGTAGTCGATGCAGAGGTGTGTCCTTCTTTTGGAATAGCATTGGGGCTCCCTATGGTGAATTACTTGGTCTAATGTATCCTTAGTCTAAATTTTTCTTGAGCTATTCTTTCAACTCAATGGCTTCTGGAATGGACATACAATAGGATTGTTTGCTACTAGTGCAACTCCTCCTGGTGTTAGATTAATCCCATGATTGACTTCTCTTAGTGGGGGGAAGTTCTATCAACTCTTCAAGAAACATCTCTGCATATTCCCTTAGCCAAGATGGTTCTTCATAGGCTTATTTTTATTGCTCCATCTTATTAAGTTTGATTAGGTAGATAGGCTGTCCTTTTCTTAGTCCCTTCATGATTGGGAAGCTTTTGCTAGTTGGATTCTAGGGTTTCCAGATTCGCCTTGAGTAGTTACTAAGTCTCATTTTTTATCTAAGAACATAATTTGACATTTTCCACAATGAATATGAGCATCATTGGGGATTAGCCAATCCATTCCTAGCAAGAACTCATAAGCTCCTAAATTCACGACTCTGAATCCCATGTTGGAAAGATTACCTCCTATTTTAAATTCCACTCTTCTATAATGTTGAGCAAAAATTGCCTCTTTCCCCTTTGCTAATTCCACTAACAACTTAGATGTGGATTCAATGTTTATTCCTAGTCTTTTTGCATACTTTGATGAGATAAATGAGTGTGTGGGAGCTTCCACAATCAATCAAAATCTAAAAGGTTTGACCTTGGTAGTTTGTTGCAAGGGTCTAGATTACTGAGAAGTGTGATTGGGGCTCTTCTTGTTGAGAGCAACATGTACCATTGCTCTTTCAATGTCTACTTCAAAAGTGGGATCTTCTTCTTCATCTATCCCTTTGTTCCTCCCTTTAAAGGTTACTCGAGAAAATTCCCTTTGGTGGTTGAAACTACTCGATTTTGGCCATGAAATTGCCCTTGGCAGATTGGTTGACCTAACTTTGGGCATTATCTTTTGAAGTGGCTAGGTTCATTACAATGGAAAAATAATGGTATCTCCTTGTTGCCAATTGTAGGTACGAAGTTTCCAATTGCACTCATCTTAGCCTTCTTCCTTTGATTGGTCTAGTATTGCCCTTAGATCCTCTTGACATATCCTCATGGTCCTTTTTCTGGAGAACTTTGTCTGCAAAATCTGCTACTCTTGGATGTTGATTGAAGTTCTTATATAATGGTTCTTGCTCCAATTAATGTCTCTTGTAAGTTGGATAGGTTCATTGCTTCAAGATGAGTATCCAATAGAGGGTTTAGCCTATGATAAAACTTTGACACCTACTGGTAGGTGATGGCCATGCCTGTGGCATACTTTAGAAGGGACACAAATCTAGAATAGTAAGCTTTCAAACTTAATATGGACTGCTTCAAGTTAAAGAATTTATTCATTTTCATTGTGTAGTATGCAAATGAAATATATCGCCTACGTATAGCTTCCTTCAAATTTTCCCAAGTAATGGTTGCTTCCATAATCCCTTGGTCCTTGCACCATTACTCCCATCAAAGTAGGGCTTCACTTGTCAACTTTATTTTAGTTATCATTTCCTGATTAGGAGGAGCAGTACTACTTGCAGCAATGAAGTAATTCTCCATAGATTTAACCCAAATTTTTAGTTCAAACTCGACATCCTTTCCTTTGCAATCAAGCTTAGGCACTTTGATTTGCTTGAGAAGGAACTTCTTCTCTTGTTCTTTAGCCAGAGTATGTGTAGGTATGGAAGGTGTTATACCTTGGTTTTGTTCACATTTACAAGATTAGTTGCATGCCTTGAGAATGCTTACAATATTCACCTCTCTCTAAGGTTTCTCAATACTTGAATCCACAAATTTTAAATGTATAGCATAACATTAGTACAAAGTACACAATCTTAGAAAATTTTGAGACTCTTTTATTATTGTTTAGGCTAGACCTTAGGCGGATTTAATTATGAATATTTAAAGTGTCTTTTGTAAGTTTGAAAGCTAGTTGGTTTTCGGATCTTGGAAGTTGGATGGTCATAGTTATGCCTATATATATGATGCCGTTTGAGTTTTGTGTACACCTATCAGTTTCTTGGTGGATTTTCTGATGTAGCTATGGCGGAATACAGTTATGACAGTCTTCTTGGCAATTTCTCGTTGCTTTACTTGTCCATTTCCCATTCCGTTTTTTCAGTTCGGATTCTGTCAAGAGAGAGTAATAGTCATGCGGAATCGTGTGTATGTTTGAGTTGAAGTAAGAGTGTTGTCAGAGTGATGAGAGTTGTGCACTGAATGTATTAGGGTGGATTGAGTATAGGAATGCAGTTTTTTTAGGCTCTACCAAAGCAACAATAAACAATGGCGTTCACGGTGCTTGTGGAAGGTATTCATGGACGAGTCCACTTTTCTTCTATAGAAGGTTGAGTGCTGAGAGGATGCAGAGCAGAATAGGAAGTCATATATGTGGTCGAACCTATGTTTCTTGGAGAGTCAAATGCTAGGAGGTAGTCGGGCTGGAAGAGTCGAATCAAGTTCTTCATTCATATTTTACCAGGTGGGCAGAAAGTGTCAAGATTGTGGGAGAGAAGGAAGGAGTCTCACTTGTAGCTTTCTTGCTTGCACAATAGGGGAATACACACAAAGGTGGAGGCTGAAAACAGTTTTCCTCTTCTTAGTTGTGTAAGCCAAAAGAACTCTAGTACATAGAAATAGAAGAACCCTATATATGGGTCTGAAACCAAATTCAACTAACTAAGGTGGCATACTAACTGAGCCACGAACTAGAGTAGATAAGGATAGCTGTCATCTAGCTATTATTCATGGGCGGTGTACCAACGCATCTGCAAACTAACAAGTCGGTGACATAAATGCACAACGGTCACCCTAGCATATCACCAGTGGAGCTCGATATCTCAACACTCCCCCTCGAGCTCAATCCCAATTCCTGCACACCAAGCAGGTCTCTGAACTTGCGTAGCTTCTCTGTGCCCAATGCCTTCGTAAATATGTCAGCTACCTGATCCTTTATGCTGACATAAACTAGATCAATAAGACCTAGTAAAACCCTCTCCCGCACATAGTGATAATGCACCTCAATGTGCTTTGTTCTAGCATGATAGACTGGGTTATTTGCCAAGTGCATACTACTCATGTTGTCACAATAAATGACAACTGGCCCATCTGTAGGCTCATGCATATCATAAAGTAGCTTATGCAACCAAGCTACCTCACATGTAGCCATTGGCCAAGCTCGCCGTGTTCTGGTAAGAGGAGCAGTGTTGCTTTCATTTTATGTTTTGGGAGCAGATCTCTGCAGGTAGCACAACCAGAAATTGCAAGAGTGCATTGTCTCAGGTTGAGACGCCCTTCGCGGTGAAGCAAGAGGGTAGTATATACTGTGGGAGAAAGCTTTAGCTCTCGGCGACCCTGTTTTTTTGATTTGAGGCCATTTCGGGGCTTGTTTTGAAGGCGGAAGTTTTCTGCACACACTCAGGAAAAGGCCCTGTTTTATGCTGTGCGACCACTGTTTTACAGGTCGGTGAAAAGTTACCACAGAGATTGCATCGTATGCTTGTGTGCAGAGACATTGGGAGTTACAGAATCATCCCTGTTGCCTGTTGATGCAAAATCGTCACTAGGAAGTGACTGTGTGGTCAAATACCACTTTCGCCAGTTTTGCAGATTTGCCCTTGTGAGGGTGAAGCTGTGTTTTTTGCAGTGACAGAATTTTTTGCAGTATTTTGTAATGGCATCTGATTCTCTCTCACAGATTATCACTGAAAAGCTTGACAAGAACAACTTCCAAGCATGGAAGTTTAGAATGACGAATTTCCTTATGGGAAAAGGATATTGGAAATTTGTTGCAGGAAATGAAGAAGAACCAGTAATCAACAGCAAATGCAGGCATTTAAAGCATGGCATGAGAGAGCCAGGAAAGTTATGTACTGGCTGTCTATCAGTATTTCAGATTCTATGATTGTGCATATTCAGGATGCAAGTACGCCAAAGGAGGCATGGGATACTTTGTCAAAAATGTGTAGTACAAATACTCAAGCCAGGAAAATGCAGCTCAAGCAAGAGTTGCATAATGTGCAAAGAGAAAATATGAGCATCAATGACTACCACATGAAGGTGAAGAAGATTGCAGATGCACTTGCTTCCATTGGGTCGCCAATGAAAGATGATGATTTAGTTTCTGTGACCTTGAATGGTCTAGGAAAGGATTATGCACAGTTTCGAACATCCATTTCTGTCCGTGAAAGATTTCCTGATTTTGAGGAGTTGATTGCTCTTCTAATTTCTGAGGAGCAGAGAAATGGTGGTGCATCTTCTTCAGGAGGAACTTCAAAAGAAGCTGTCTTCTACTCAAATGCTGGAAGAGGTAGAGGCAGAGGTAGAGGAGGCCGATTTGGAGGCCGTGGTAGAAATCAGAATATGCAGCAAACTCAAGAAAACCAGTCCTATGGAGGAGGACGTGGTAACTCTAGAGGCAGGGGGAGCCAAAGAGGTCGTGGTGGATGGCAAAGAGGTCAAAATGCAAACAGTAGTGTTGAATGCTACTACTGTGGTAAAATGGGTCATATGGCTAAAGACTGCTATAAAAAGCAGAATGACATCATGAATGGAAAACTGCAACAAGGAAATTATGCATCTTCTAGTAGACAGGGTGATGACAGAAATGAGCATTTGTTCATGGTGCAGCACATGAACAATTCTGTGACAAGTGTAGAAGAAAGCAATGATGTATGGTATGTTGACTCAGGTGCATCAAACCACATGACAGGTCATGCAGAATGGATGGAGGATGCAAGGAAAATGAAAAAACCAGGATTTGTGGAGACTGGTGATGATACTGCACATCCTATTGTGCAGATTGGAAAAATTTCCTTGTCTATGCAGGATGGAAAAAAGAAATACCTGTCCGATGTATTTCATGTCTCGAATATCACCAAGAATTTGGTTTCTGTTGGTCAAATGGTTGAGCAGGGCTTGCAGGTCAGATTTAATCCTCATGGATGCTTTGTTGAGGATATGAAAAATAAAGGTCGCTTGATAGCAAAAGGAAAGAAGAAGGGCAGAATGTTTACATTGGATGCAGACATGCCTGAATTGAGTGCAGCAATGTTTGCACATGGGACCGGTGTAGTTGCAGATATTGATATCTGGCATAAACGCATTGGTCATGTTAATGTACAGCGACTTAAATCAATGCAGGCCCAAAAGATTGTTGCAGGATTGCCTAAATTCAAGGTTGCAGAAATGCATAAGGTATGTGAAGCCTGTCAGTTTGGAAAACAGGCAAGGAAACCATTTCCTAGACATGTTCAAGAGAGTAAGAAGCCATTGGAATTAATCCACTCTGATGTGTGGACTACTAAAGCTGCATCTCTTGGAGGCTGTCATTATTTTGTTACTTTTATTGATGACTATAGCAGAAAAGTTTGGGTGTATTTTATGAAAAAGAAAAGTGAAGTTTTTGGGCATTTCAAAACTCTTAAAGCTATGGTTGAAAAAGAAACAGGCCTGCAAATAAAATGCCTAAGGTCAGATGGAGGGGGAGAGTACCTCTCAAATGAGTTTGCAAGGTTCTTGCAGGAGCATGGCATAAAGCAGCAATATTCATGCAGTCATACCCCACAACAAAATGGAATTGCAGAAAGGAAAAACAGGCATATTGGAGAGGTATCTCGTGCCATGCTCAATGAAAAAGACCTGCCAGATTTTTATTGTGCTGAGGCAGTTGCTACAGCAGTCTATATAATGAACAGGACTCCCACTGCAGCAATACATGGGGTGACTCCAGAGGAGAGGTATACTGGTAGGAAACCAGATATTTCTCATTTGAAAATTTTTGGTTGCATTGCCTATGTACATGTGCCAGATGAGTTGAGATCCAAGTTGGATCCAAAAGCTGAGAAGTGCATCTTTATTGGTTACTCTCTGCAGCAAAAAGGGTATAGATGCTATAACCCTTCTACTCATAAGTTTACAGTGAGCAGAGATGTTGTTTTTGATGAGATGAGTAGCTGGTATATACCAGTAAATGTGATTGATGATGTAGATGCACAAAATGGTAATGCTGCACAGAATTCACAGCAGCAGTCACAAAATATTAGTGGACCTGGAGCATCCTCTAGCAGTGGTTCACATTCTTCACCATGGACAGGTAGATTGAGATCAGGAGAATCTTCTCAAAGCAATGCAGATAGTGGTATGCAGGTATCACGAAAAGGAAAAGAGAAGGTTGATCAGCCCATGTTTGATGTGAATGCAGGTCACTCTTATGTGGATGGTGAATCCAGTGGCTCAGAACAGAGCATTGATGATGAGTTGGGCATTCCTTCTATTGTTACACCTGGAGTAAGGAAGACCAGGGATGTTTTGAGAGCACCTGGGAGTGAACCTACTTTGCACAGGTCTACGAGAGTTAGGTATCCTGTGGATAGGCTAAAATATGATGGATTTACAGCCATTCACTATGCATATATGGTCAAAGTGATACAGGAACCAGAACCCACTTCTTTTGAGCAAGCCATGGGAAAAGAAAAATGGGAGCAAGCCATGGATGAAGAAATGGATGCCTTGGAAGCAAATGCTACATGGGAATTGGTACCTTTGCCTAAAGGTAAGAATGCAATTGGCTGTAAGTGGGTTTATAAGGTGAAGCACAATGCAGATGGTTCTGTGAACAGATACAAGGCAAGATTAGTAGTCAAGGGGTATGCACAAACATATGGCATTGACTATGAAGAAACATTCAATCCGGTTGCAAGGATGGGAACCATAAGAGCAGTCATTGCTATGGCTGCATCAAAGGAATGGTCTTTACATCAGATGGATGTAAAGAATGCCTTCTTGCATGGTGACTTGCAAGAAGAGGTCTATATGGAGCAGCCACCAGGTTATGTGCATGATGTTCATCCTGAGTTTATTTGCAGGTTGAAGAAAGCCTTGTATGGCTTGAAGCAAGCACCTAGAGCATGGTCTGATAAGATAGGACAGTATCTTGTCACTATTGGCTTTCAGATTTCCAAGGCAGATTTCTCACTTTATGTGAGAAAAACAGAGAAAGGTATTATGCTACTTGTCATTTATGTTGATGATTTGATTATGACAGGTGATAGTGATGAAGATATCCTTCATGTGAAAATTCTATTGAAGCAGAAGTTTGAGATGAAGGATTTGGGAGAGCTGCGTTATTTCTTGGGCATTGAGGTGATTAGATCACCAAGTGGGATACAGCTCTTGCAGAGGCAGTATGGATTGGACATGTTGTCCAAATATGGGATGACAGGCTGTAAGCCTATTTCAGTTCCTTTGGAGCAGAATGTGAAGCTGAGCGCAGATGCAGGTGAGCTTCTGGAAGACCCTACTATGTACAGACGCATAGTAGGAAGTTTGATTTATATGACTATTACCAGGCCAGATTTGAGCTATGCTGTTGGATTGGTAAGTCAGTTTATGCAGGCTCCAAGGAAACCGCATTTGGATGCGGCTAGACACATACTCAGGTATGTGAAGTCCACATTGCAGTATGGACTATTTTATGAGACTGGGGTTCAGATACAGTTGCATGGATACACTGATGCTGATTGAGCTGGTAGCATTTCTGATAGACGATCTACCAGTGGATATGTGTTCTCTTTTGGGAGTGCTGCAGTCACTTGGAGTAGCAAGAAACAGCCTACAGTAGCCTTGTCGAGCACAGAGGCCGAGTACAGGGGTGCAGTAATGGCTGCATGTGAGGTAGCTTGGTTGTATAAGCTACTTTATGATATGCATCAGTCTACAGATGGGCCAGTTGTCATTTATTGTGACAACATGAGTAGTATACACTTGGCAAATAACCCAGTCTATCATGCTAGAACAAAGCACATTGAGGTGCATTATCACTATGTGCGGGAGAGGGTTTTACTAGGTCTTATTGATCTAGTTTATGTCAGCACAGAGGATCAGGTAGCTGACATATTTACGAAGGCATTGGGCGCAGAGAAGCTGCGCAAGTTCAGAGACCTGCTTGGTGTGCAGGAATTGGGATTGAGCTCGAGGGGGAGTGTTGAGATATCGAGCTCCACTCGTGATACGCCAGGGTGACCGTTGTGTATTTATGTCACCGACTTGTCAGTTGTTGCAGACGCGGTTGGTACACCGCCCATGAATAATAGCTACATCATAGCTATCCTTATCTACTCTAGTTCGTGGTTCAGTTAGTATGCCACCTTAGTTAGTTGAGTTTGGTTTGAGACCCATATATAGGGTTCTTCTATTTCTTTGTATGAGAGTTCTTTTGGCTTACACAACTAAGAAGAGGAAAACTGTTTTCAGCCTCCACCCTTGTGTGTATTCCCCCATTGTGCAAGCAAGAAAGCTACAAGTGAGACTCCTTCCTTCTCTCCCACAATCTTGACATGAACATGGTATCAGAGCAGGACTTGGTGGACTTCTTGGAGCAGGAGGCAGTGAAGATGACCTGCAGAAGCTGAAGCCTTAGGTCTTTTCAAAACAGGCAGGCTGCCATTGTCAATGGAAAGCAAGTTCTGGACAGGTTTGCGTGGTTGCGCCTGCTGCCATAAAGGCCCTCCATGGCTGGGATGCAGGGTATAGTGCATACTACAATTGATAGGCAGCTTAGATACACACTTTGCAAGAGTTGTTGATGACTTTGAAGCCTAATACGTGACTGTGAACTCTGTTATGAGGTGTTGGAGTGATACACAGATCTAAATCTGAAGCAGACATGCTGGAATCTGTGACAGGATAGTATGTATGAGGTCTTGTTTGATACACTGAAGCTACATGAAATGTATTTTGGCTTCTATTAAAGCATTGATATGTCCAGGAAGGCTTATGTATCAACTCTCATGCTTATGGACTGAAGTTTGGCACAAAAAAGAATTCAAATCTGGCATGTTTTAATGGCTGAAAACTGTCATTAAATAGTGGACAACAAGCATCACCTTCCACTGAAGCATTACATGCTACCTTGGGAACCAGCCATCTACATGAGGTGACATATGTATGCTGAGTTCTTAGAGGATCAAAGAGAGATTTGGATATTACTGAATGCTGAAGTTTTGGAGCTGAAGCAAATGCAATTTCATCTTCTTGGCTGAATATAGACTGTAAATGCAATGTATGACTTGGCTCATTGAAGGCAGGAAGCCTAGAGTTACCCGCATAGTCATGTATTGAATCTGTCACACTAGAGCAAATGTATGACATGATTTGAAGACATTTTGGAGCTGCTTAAATCTTGTTATGCTGATTTTTGGTTGACTGCAACCTGCAACCAAATTAGTTGACACTTGTACTTGCTGTTTATGCACTGCTTTGTGTTTATAAAGACATATTTGGAGTGACATATGTACTAGCAGCTATCTGGGAAATTCTGGGACATGTATGACATGTATGCATGTTGTTTTTGGACTAGAATTTGTTGCTAGTTATACACAGTCTATAGTTTTCAGATTGCATCTTTGGTCCCTGGCAGTGAGGTTGCAAGAGTTTAAACTGAAGCAAATACATAGCATATGTATTGACTGTTTTACCTACGGGTTAGACCAATTGTTTTGGGACTGTTTTGGGTTATCAGTGGGCTGAAATACCCGGGTTTTTTTACTGCAATTAGTTACAGAAAACTATCATAAACTATTGTGGGCTGAACTTGGTCAGTCATACTTATTGGTTTGCAGGTAGTTAAACATCTGACAGACAGTCTATTGCATCATGGCTAATGCACATGGGATTGATAATATCACTCAGATAGTTGGAGAGAAGTTAGAAAACAAGAACTTTGCATTATGGAAATTCAGAATGAAGAACTTTCTAGTTGGCAAGGGTTATTGGGATCTATGTACAGGAGATGAGGCTGCTCGTGAGTTGCCTGCAACGAATCCAACTAATGAACAGAAAAGAGCTCATAGGCTATGGAATGAGAGAGCATGCAAGGTGCTGCATTGGTTTTCTCTATGTATATCTGATGCTATGGTAATTCAAATCACTGGATGTGAGACTCCGAAGGATGCTTGGGACATACTGATGAAAAATTATGGAACCATGACACATGCACGAAAGATCCAGTTGAAACAACAGTTCAACAACATGTCTAGGAATGGCAGTAGCATCCAAGTGTATACCACGGAGATTAAGACCATAGCTTATCAACTTGCTAGCATTGGCTCAAGTGTATCAGAAGATGATATGATTGTTGTTGCCTTGAATGGATTAGGGGAAGAGTACAAAGCTTTTGACACATCTATTTCTGTTAGAGAAGAGCCCCCTACCTGGGAAGAGCTAGTTGCTTTGTTGCTGCATGAGGAGGTCAAACTTGGTTTGAATACAAGTTCCAGTGCATCTCAGAGTAGAGACACTGTGTTATACTCTAGCCAGCGTGGCAGAGGATTTAGAGGTCGTGGTTCATTTCGAGATCGTGGTGACACTCGTAATACTTATGGACAACAGCAGCAGCAAGGTAATTGGCATGGTGCAAATACACAAAGCCAGCATGGATCTGGCGGGTTTAGAGGTAGGGGGAGATCACCCCGCGGTAGAGGTGCTGGATCTGGTTCATGGCAGTCATCTGATCAGTCCAACAGGGACAAGGATTGCCATTATTGCGGCAGGTATGGGCACATTGCAAAAGACTGTTACAAGAAGCAGGGAGATATGAAGGCAAAGGGTAGACAGCATGGGCACTATGCATCTTCCAGTGGTGCTCATGATGAGCAAGTTGATAAACTCTTTGCCATGCAGCATGTATCCAAAAATGCATTGAGACATAATAGAGATGATAGATGGTACATTGACTCCGGAGCGTCAAACCACATGACACCGCATGGAGAGTGGTTTGATGAGATGGTTGCAGATACACATGGTCATGTATGTACTGGGGATGACACCCAACATGATATAAAGCATAAAGGGATTGTTCCTCTCATGAACTCCTTCTCAACCTGTGCTTTAAATTGCTGAAAAACAGCAAAGACCTCATCTTTTGTTTTCAATATGTAAAGCCAGGTATATCGACTGTAGTCGTCAATGAAGGATACATAATATCTAGGACCTCCCATAGATACATTATGAGCTGGCCCCCAAACATCAGAATGCACTAACTGCAATGGACGTGTACTCTGTTGTACATGCCTGATAAATGGCAATCGTAACTGCTTACCGAACTGGCAAGCCTCGCATGCCTGATGGCAAGAAGAAAGGCATGCATGATGTATTACATGCACCGACCATAACAAAGAATCTTTTGTCTGTGGGTCAAATGGCAAAACAGAATCTGCAAGTGAGATTTAACAAAGATGGATGTTTCATTGAGGAGTATGGAAATGGCTGCAAAATTGCCAAGGGCAAAAGGGATGGCAGGATGTTTACATTGGATGCGACCATTCCGGGACTTAAGGTAGCCATGTTTGCTCATGATGAGAGTGCCATTCAGGATGTAGAGATTTGGCACAAGCAGATTGGACATGTCAATGTACAAAAGCTGAAATCTATGCAACAAAAGGAAGTAGTACTTGGATTACCCAAATTCAAGTATAATGACTTTGGTCATGTATGCCCTGCATGTCAGTTTGGGAAGCAAGCACGGTTTCCTTTCATGAGACATGTAAAAAACAGCACTAGGCCTTTACAGTTGGTGCACTCCGATGTCTTGGGTCATTCACATAATGCTTCGTTTGGAGGTGCACGGTATTATGTATCATTTATTGGCAGAAAGAAAAAACAGGCATATTGGAGAGGTATCTCGTGCCATGCTCAATGAAAAAGACATGCTTGATTTTTACTGGGCTGAGGCAGTTGCTACAGCAGTCTACATAATGAACAGGACTCCCACTACAGCAATACATGGCATGAATCCAGAGGAGAGGTATACTAGTAGGAAACCAGATATTTCTCATTTGAAAATTTTTGGTTGCATTGCCTATGTTCATGTGCCAGATGAGTTGAGATCCAAGTTGGATCCAAAAGCTGAGAAGTGCATCTTTATTGGCTACTCTTTGCAGCAGAAAGGGTATAGATGCTATAACCCTTCTACTCGTAAGTTTACAGTGAGTAGAGATGTTGTTTTTGATGAGATGAGTAGCTGGTATAAACCAGTAAATGTGATTGATAATGTAGATGCACAAAATGGTAATGCTACACATAATTCACAGCAGCAGTCACAAGAGATTAGTGGACCTGGAGTGTCCTCTAGCAGTGGTTCACATTCTTCGCCATGGACAAGCAGACTGAGATTAGGAGAATCTTCTCAAAGCAATGCAGATAGTGGTATGCAGGTATCACGAAAAGGAAAAGAGAAGGTAGATCAGCCCATGTTTGATGTGAATGCAGGTCACTCTTATGTGGATGGTGAATCCAGTGGCTCAGAACAGAGCATTGATGATGAGTTGGGTATTCCTTCTATTGTTACACTTGGAGTAAGGAAGACCAGGGATGTTTTGAGAGCATCTGGAAGTGAGCCTACTTTGCACAGGTCTACCAGAGCTAGGTATCCTGTGGATAGGCTGAAATATGATGGATTTACAGCATTCACTATGCCTATATAGTCAAAGTGATACAGGAACCAGAACCCACTTCTTTTGAGCAAGCCACGGGGAAAGAAAAATGGGAGAAAGCCATGGATGAAGAAATGGATGCTTTGGAAGCAAATGCTACATGGGAATTGGTACCTTTGCCTAAAGATAAGAATGCAATTGGTTGTAAGTGGGTTTATAAGGTGAAATACAATGCAGATGGTTCTGTGAACAGATATAAGGCAAGATTAGTAGTCAAGGGGTATGCACAAACATATGGCATTGATTATGAAGAAACATTCAGTCCGGTTGCAAGGATGGCAACCGTAAGAGCAGTCATTGCTATGGTTGCATCAAAGGGATGGTCTTTACATCAGATGGATGTAAAGAATGCCTTCTTGCATGGTGATTTGCAAGAAGAGGTCTATATGGAGCAGCCACCAGGTTATGTGCATGCTGTTCATCCTGAGTTTGTTTGCAGGTTGAAGAAAGCCTTGTATGGCTTGAAGCAAGCACCTAGAGCATGGTCTGACAAGATAGGACAGTATCTTGTCACTATTGGCTTTCAGATTTCCAAGGCAGATTTCTCACTTTATGTGAGAAAAACAGAGAAAGGTATTATGCTGCTTGTCATTTATGTTGATGATTTGATTATCACAGGTGATAGTGATGAAGATATCTTTCATGTGAAACTGCTATTGAAGCAAAAGTTTGAGATGAAGGATTTGGGAGAGTTGCGTTATTTCTTGGGCATTGAGGTGATTAGATCACCAAGTGGGATATGGCTCTTACAGAGGCAGTATGGATTGGACATGCTGTCCAAATATGGGATAATAGGCCATAAGCCTATTTCAGTTCCTTTAGAGCAGAATGTGAAGCTGAGCGCGCAGATGCAGGTGAGCTTCTGGAAGGCCCTACTATGTACAGATGCATAGTAGGAAGTTTGATTTATATGACTATTACCAGGCCAGATTTGAGCTATGCTGTTGGATTGGTAAGTCAGTTTATGCAGGCTCCAAGGAAACCGCATTTGGATGCGGCTAGACACATACTCAGGTATGTGAAGTCCACATTGCAATATGGACTATTTTATGAGACTGGGATTCAGATACAGTTGCATGGATACACTAATGCTGATTGGGCTGGTAGTATTTCTGATAGACGATCTACCAGTGGATATGTGTTCTCTTTTGGGAGTGCTGCAGTCTCTTGGAGTAGCAAGAAACAGCCTACAGTTGCCTTGTCGAGCACAGAGGCTGAGTACAAGGGTGCAGCAATGGCTGCATGTGAGGTAGCTTGGTTGCATAAGCTACTTTATGATATGCATCAGCTTACAGATGGGCCAATTGTCATTTATTGTGACAACATGAGTAGTATACACTTGGCAAATAACCCAGTCTATCATGCTAGAACAAAGCACATTGAGGTGCATTATCACTATGTGCGGGAGAGGGTTTTACTAGGTCTTATTGATCTAGTTTATGTCAGCACAGAGGATCAGGTAGCTGACATATTTACGAAGGCATTGGGCGCAGAGAAGCTGCGCAAGTTCAGAGACCTGCTTGGTGTGCAGGAATTAGGATTGAGCTCGAGGGGGAGTGTTGAGATACCGAGCTCCACTCGTGATATGCCAGGGTGACCGTTGTGCATTTATGTCACCGACTTGTTAGTTGCAGATGCGGTTGGTATACCGCCCATGAATAATAGCTAGATGACAGCTATCCTTATCTACTCTAGTTCATGGCTCAGTTAGTATGCCACCTTAGTAAGTTGAGTTTGGTTTGAGACCCATATATAGGGTTATTCTATTTCTTTGTATGAGAGTTCTTTTGGCTTATACAACTAAGAAGAGGAAAACTGTTTTCAGTCTCCACCTTTGTGTATTCCCCTATTGTGCAAGCAAGAAAGCTACAAGTGAGAATCCTTCCTTCTCTTCATCTCATCTTGACACTCAAGACTTGTACTGCTATCTCTACAAGGACTATAGGACTGTGGAAAATGCAGGATTGTGGGCAACAAACTATCTCATTCCATTCTAGATATGTATTTAGTGTGAAAATACATACATTTCATCATACTCTTCTTGGATAAGCACTACAAAGCTTCAGAAACTACAGAACTTAAAGAGTTGAAGAAATTCAGACCATGTGAGTGTTAAACATGACCATCTGAACAAATCTTTCCATTCCCAAAGAAACCTACAATTTTATTACTTATGCTATAGTGAATCCTTCGAACGTTCCACCAACTCAAGTCATATATTCAGCCTTCAATAGCAATACATGATCTTTGCAACATACCAATCCTTCAATCACCATTTTTTTTTCCCTTTATAGCTAAAGAAAACCCTCTTATGAATGACATACACCATCAACAACATAGAATGAAACAACCCTCTTGTATTTCTCTCATCACTAACAAAAATACCTCCAACAAAAGACTGCACTCACTTTGCTTCCTACAATAGGAGAAAATGAAGGAGAAGTTGAAAGAAAAACCTCATTGTTGTAGTCAGAGAACAGAGGAATTGCAAGATTGGATTTCACCTCATGCTTCTGTTCTTCAGTATATCGCCACTAGCTCTGAAAACCATGCATGCTTCAATCACCTATTGCAAGTCACTTTCCTCATGCTATGTTTTTTTCTTCTCTCAACATGTCCCATGTTTTCCTCTTTTCTAAGGTTTCTCTCCCATGCCAAGTGGCAAACATATCATTAAACACTTAAAAATTCCACTCAGGATCTCAAATACCATATCAAGATGGAAAATATTATTCGAATGACTGCACTTCCCACAACAATAATAGATTTTCAAACTATGTAACAAAAACATGTGGCAAATATGTGAGCTACCACTCAAGATTCCCATCCATTAATAGGAGTCTCGCTATGGATAAGCATTAAAAAGTCAAATGAATGGCATTTACACTACTTGTCCAATTTGTTTGTATGCAGTGACATGTCTAAGGTTAAGCATTTTTACACATCATGATTAGTTCATCCCCTAGTTTGGAACATAAAGTGTGAAAAAACATTTATTTGAATATCCAAACCAACTTTGACAAATGCATGCATTGATTTCCAAAACCTTGTCAATCGAGACACCTAGGCATAAAACTAATCATAACTTTTGATCCCTAACTCAGATCACCAAGCTTTCTAAAGGAAAGTTGTAGCTCAAGTTCAAAAATACAACTTGTCAAAAAACATCAACGTCAAATTCCAAAGACTTCAGCCCCAAAAAAACTCTACACAGTCTATAATTCCACATTGATGCATGCAATCTACTACAAACATCCGACCTCCAAAGCACATATCTCCCACATACTTGCTCAGTTGGATACCCTTTTTCAATAGTCTTATATAGTTGGCATCAAAAAATAAAGTGGTATCTTTATCCTTCATTTTCTCATGAATTTGAGGATGTAGGATCAACTTTGTTTTATAATAGCCAGGCACTTTCAGAGGCTCTTTATAGATCAAAATGTCACCTAAATTAGCTCTTACAGTATCCTCTTTCAAACAAGTAAGTTCCAATTCCTATAGAACTAGCAATCATTTAGTTACTCTCAAGATATTTTTAGCAAACCACAAAACCTATGATAGTAATTGGGAACTAGTAAGTGTTGGGGGTAAAGGTGCCTCTGCCTAGCCGCCCGTGTATTATTACACTGACAGTCACTGCCACTGCACACTGCAGGTGGCGGACGCCCATCACCGACACTTTATTCTTTATTCTTTTAGTGACAATTTGAATAAAGAAAGGTCCGGTCACACATTGTGACTATTGGAGTTCCCATTTCTTGTCTCTCTCTTTCTTGCTCTTGCTCTCCCGCCATAGCTCTCAAGTGCAAGCTTTGATTCTTCTCACCTTTCAACTGGTATCAGAGCATGACTTCCCGAATCTTGAGCTTGGCTTGTGGCATTCTCAGCTTCCCATTGACTCCCCACTCGCATTGGGTCTCCTTCCCGGCAGCCATAGCTCATTCTCTTGAGTTCCTGTCACTCCCCGAATTCCCAAGCTTCTTCCCGGCCTATTGAGGCACCATCAGGGCATTGACATTGAGGTATTGCTTCATTATTTTAGAGTTTTACTTCAGTCCACAGGTCTAGGTAAACATGGTTTTCACAGGTTGTGGGCAGCCATAGCTCACACCCCTTGGAGCTTCCTTTACCTGGATCTTGCTTCCAGCCTATCAAGGCTTGCTAGGGCTTGGTGTAGGCCTTCTTTGGCCCCCATTTGTGCCCCCCTTTGGGCCCCATTGTTGACACGTGGGATAGCAGACCCCCCAGCCAACTCACGTTTTTTTTGTGCCTGTTTCAAAATCTAGCCCAAAAATCACTCTTTTTGTCATATCTTAGACATTTGAAACCTGATTCAGGCAAGGTAAGAGTCTAAGTTGGGGTTTTGGCACACTCCGGACACAATGGTGATGTTGGATTTGCCAAATTCTGATGACAGAATATTCTGCAACAGATTTCAAGTCTGAGATAGCATGTATTTGTATGGCTATGGCTTATGTGATGCTTCTACTGATGTCTATAGATATCGATTCACTTGTGGATGTTATGCCTCTTATGTGAGACACATTTGGAGCTGATTTAGCTCAGCCATTGGCTGTTTTGAATAATCCTAGATCTGTCCAAAACAAGGCAGCCACCTGTTACTTCAATTTTATGCTTATAGGTCTTGGCATTTGATGCCCAATTATGTGCGGTGTTAGAATATCAAGCTCGTACATGTGTGTTTGACCGACATGAGCTGGACACAGCTAGTCTGGCTAGATCAGTTAGGTGTATTAAATAAGTCGGTGTTACTTCTAGTGTGAATGGTCTTTAAAATTAGGTTGTATATGCACTATGTGTGTGCTAAATGAATAAGAAGAAGAATAGAGAGTGTAAGCATGTTGCTTCACTCCGTGTTGATCTCCTTCCTGCTTTCATGAAATCTAACATGGTATCAGAGCCATGAATGGGCTCACTGGTGGAATGCACTCAAGAAGAAGACTTGAAGAGTGAACTGAAGAGCTGGAAAAGAAAAAGGACTGACTGTCATTTCCATCAATGGTCACACAGAGGTATGTATTGTGAAGTATTGGATTCCTATTGTTTGAAGGAGGAGTTGTAGCTTGCTGAGGAGTCTTCAAAGGCTTGATTGAGTATTAGTGTGGGCTCTGTCATGATTATTATCATCAAATGGTGCTGCTGTACACTCCTGGTAGACCTGCATGTTTGCGCCTGATGAAGGCATGGCTTCTGCTGAAGCAAAATTGACAAGAGCACTGTACAAGAAGTCATCAAATGCTAGTGAGCAGACATTGGAAGGTAGTTCAGGGTTACAAGAAGCCATTGCTTGTGTTGAGCTCTGTTATGAGCTAAAATCAGAGTACACAGACCTGGGACAGAAGGCTGAACTGCTGTATACAGTGTATATACAGCATATGCAATACTTTGGAAGAGCCTTGAAGCTCTCTGACATGCTTTATGGACCTCACTGGAGCCTAGGAGAATTCTAGAAGACATAAGTATCAGTTCTCAAGACTTTGAGCTGAAGTTCCTTGAAGAAAATACTCAGATCTAGAAGTGTAAACAGGCTGGAAACCTATCTCAGAACAGTGGGCAGCAAACATTAGCTTTCACTGAAGCATTACTTGACACTTGGCTGGGATCTACCATATGTATGACATGGGATATGTATGCTGGAGGTTTATGGATTGGGTTGAGCATCAAGGGATCATGAAAGTTGAAGTCTAAGGCTGGTGATTACTGCAGTGACATTGTCTCAGTGGTTGCAAGCAATAAATGCAATATATAAATTGGATTCATGAAGACAGGATGCCTATAGTTACCCGAATGCTCATGTATTGAACCTAAAACTTCAAAGTGAATGTCTGACATGATTTGAGGCTGTTTTTGGAGCTGGATTGACTGTGGTTTACTGAGAAGTTGCTAACTGCAATTTGTAAGCAGAAGGCTTGATACTTATACTTGCTATCTATGCACTGATTTGTGCCCCATTGGTTATGCTCGGTTTGCTACATGTACTAGCAGATGTCTATGAAGGTTTGGGACATGTATGCCATGTATATTACTCAGTTTTGGGCTTGAAATCACTGCTGGTCACTCACAGAATTACAGTTTTCAGACTGCATATATGTACCCTGGCAGTGAGGTTGCAGGAGTTCAAACCAAAGTGAATACATAGTATTTGCATTGTCTGCTTTACTCACAGGTTAAGCCACTTGGTGTGAGCTGTTTTGGACTGTCAGTGGGCTGAAATACCCTGGTTTTTACTGCAATTAATTGCAAAAAACTGTCATAAGCATTTCTGGGCTGAAGTTGAACTGTTAAGAAGATCTTGGTTTGCAGGTAGTCAGGCAAGGTCTGCAACATGGCAAATGCTGATAGAACTGATAATGTAACCCAGATTGTGGGAGAAAAGCTTGATAGCAACAATTATGCAATATGGAAGTTCCGCATGGAGAACTTTCTGATAGGCAAAGGATACTGGGACTTAGCGACAGGTGTTGAGGCTGAACCTGAAGTTCCAGATAGGAATCCTACAGCTGATCAAAGACGAGCGTATCGAGCTTGGATGGAAAGAGCTCGCAGAGTTTTACATTGGTTGTCATTATGTATCTCGGATGCTATGGTGATGCAGATCATGAACTATAAATCCCCAGCAGATGCATGGAATATATTGGTCAAATACTATGGCACAACTACAAGTGCAAGGAAGATACAACTGAAGCAGAAATTCAATAACATGGAGAGGAAGAACAGATCCATACAAGATTATGTCACAGAGGTTAAGACCATAGCAGATCAGCTGGCATCTGTTGGCTCACAGGTAGAAGATGAGGATATGGTTGCAGTGACCTTAAATGGCTTGGGTCCGGAGTATAAGTCTTTTGACACTTCAGTATCTGTGCGGGCTGAGATGCCTGATTTTAATGAGCTGCTTGCATTATTGATTCATGAAGAGGTGAAGCTTGGCTTAGCTACAGGGTCAAGCAGCTCAAAGAATAAGGATGCAATTTTTTATTCGAATCAGCGTGGTCGTGGTAGCCGTGGTAGAGGCTATGGATCTGGCAGAGGAGGCCAGAAAAATGCATCCTATAGTGGAAACTTTCGAGGCAGGGGGAGATCTAACTCCCGTGGCAGAGGCTCATGGCAGTAGCAGCGTCAGTCAGACAATCCAAATAAAGATAAGGATTGTCACTACTACGGAAAGTATGGGCATATTGCAAAGGACTGCTGGAAGAAGCAGGGAAATCAGAAGGGCAAGCAGCATGGACATTATGCTACGTCCAGTCAAGCAGATGACTCTGGTGATAGACTGTTTGCCATGCAGTATGTCAAAGATAAGGCTGCTGAAAAATCATCTGATGATGCAGTGTGGTACATTGATTCAGGGGCGTCGAATCACATGACCCCTCACGGTGATTGGTTCATGGATATGGTGGCTGAAAAGCATGGCTATGTATGCACAGGTGATGACATGCATCATAGCATTGAGCATAAAGGCAAAGTGCCCCTTGTGGTCCATAATGGCAGAAAGAAAAATTTGCATGATGTATTGCATGTCCCTTCAATTACGAAGAACTTGTTATCTGTTGGTCAGATGACGGAGCAGATCTTGCAGGTTAGATTCAATAAGCATGGTTGCTTTATTGAAGAATTTGGAAATGGCTGCAAGTTGATAGCTCGTGGTCACAGGAATGGCAGAATGTTTACTCTTGATGCTTCTTTGCCAGAGCTGAATTCAGCTATGTTTGCCCATGGTTCTGGCACTGTTAGGGATTTGGAAATATGGCACAAGAGAGTGGGGCATGTCAATTTGCAAAGGCTGCAAATTATGCAAAAGAAACAGCTGGTTACAGGGTTACCGAAGTTCCAATATTCAGATATTGGTCATGTACCACTTTACTATTGGGCAGAGGCTGTTATGACAGCAGTATACATTTTGAACAGGACTCCCACTACAGGCATTCATGATATGACACCATTTGAGAAGTTGTATGGCTATAAGCCGGATGTAAGTCACATGAAAGTCTTTGGCTGTCTTGCTTATGTGCATATTCCAGATGAGAAAAGGAAGAAGTTGGATCCCAAAGCACATAAGTGTGTTTTCATTGGATATTCGCAGGAGAAGAAGGCATACAAATGCTATGATCCCTCTACCAGGGAGACTTTGGTAAGCAGGGATGTTATCTTTGATGAGATGGGTTCTTGGTATGTATCACCAGTTGCAGTGCCAGCGGATACTCCTTCCACTCATGCCTCTACAATTGATTTACAGCAGAGTACTGTTATGACAGGACCTCGTAGTCAGATAGTATCCCCATGGACAGGGAGATTGAGGAGCTCGCCGTCCACTGACACCGGTATGTCAGTGAGGGGGAGACATGATGTCTTGGACAGCAAAGGAAAAGAGAAAGTTATTGAGGATGCATCTGGTATGATGACACCTGGCAGAATGACTTCGGGCTATGAGTCTAGTGATACTTTAGACAGCGAACTTGGTATTCCGACTGTCTATACGCCTGGCACAAGGCAGAGCATGTACATTCCGCCTCATGAGAGAGGGGAATCGAGTAGTGCACCACAGCTTAGACGCTCGCAGAGGGTCAGATACCCTGTTGACAGGTTGACATACAGTGGCTACTCTGCAAAGCATTATGCGTACATGACAAAAGTGATGGAGGTCAAAGAACCAAGTACATATGCTGAAGCAGTGAAAGATGAGAATTGGTGTGCAGCCATGGATGAAGAAATGAATGCCTTGGCTGAAAATAAAACATGGGATTTAGTACCACTGCCTGAAGGGAAAAAGACCATTGGGTGCAAATGGGTCTACAAAATCAAATGCAAGTCAGATGGTAGTGTGGAGAGATACAAAGCCAAGCTGGTTGCAAAGGGGTATGCCCAATAGTATGGACTTGATTATGAGGAAACATTCAGCCCTGTTGCCAAGATGGAAACTATACGCACTGTGATTGCCTTGGCTGCTGCTAAAGGCTGGAAATTGCAGCAGATGGATGTTAAGAATGCATTTCTTAACGGTGAGCTAGTAGAGGATGTCTATATGGTTCAGCTGGAAGGGTATGTGCACCCTGTTTTTCAGCATTATGTATGCAGGCTGAAAAAGGCATTGTACGGGCTGAAACAGGCTCCGAGAGCTTGGCATACTAGGATCAGTAACTACTTGCAGAGATTGGGTTTTGCTGTTGGTAGGGCTGATCATAGCCTATTTACAAAGAAGACTGACAATGGTTTAGTAGTGCTGGTCATATACGTTGATGATTTGATAATCACTGGTGATGATGACTTGGGCATACAGCATGTAATGAAGATGCTGAAATCTGAATTTGACATGAAAGACCTGGGAGAACTGAAATATTTCTTAGGCATTGAGGTAATTCCAGCTGACAATGGGTTATGGCTGATGCAGAAGCACTATGCCATAAAGATGCTGAAGAAGTATGGCATGGCTGAGTGCAAACCGCTGGATACACCTCTTGATCAGAATGTCAAGCTAGACATGAACATTGGGGCTGAAGTAGAGGATGTGACTATGTACACGCAGATGGTTGGCAGTTTGATTTACTTGACCATAACTAGGCCTGACTTGAGCTATGCTGTAGGGCTCATTAGCCAGTTTATGCAGAAGCCTAGAAAGCCGCACTTGGATGCAGTTAGACGCATTATGAGATATGTTAAGTCCACTGTAGAGTATGGGCTGTTCTATGTCAGAGATAAACCCTTGATATTGACTGGATACACGGATGCAGATTGGGCAGGTTGCTCATATGATCATAGATCTACGAGTGGATATGCATTTGGATTTGGTAGCGGCATGATTAGCTGGAGCAGAAAGAAGCAGCCTACGGTTGCTTTGTCAAGTACTGAGGCAGAGTACAGGGGTGCTGCATTGGCAGCATGCGAGACTTCATGCTGCTCAAGCTTATGGCTGATTTGGACATACAGGTAGATGCTCCAGTGAAGTTGCTATGTGACAATCTGAGTAGTGTACTCCTGGCTATGAATCCAGTCTATCATGCCAGGATGAAACACATAGAGGTACACTACCACTTCATCAGAGAGATGGTTCTTACAGGATGAGTTGATCTTATGCATGTGAAGACTGATGAACAGGTAGCGGATATCTTTACCAAGTCCTTGGGTAAAGATAAGTTTTGTGGTTTTAGATAGCTGCTTGGAGTACATATGCTGTCTTGAGCTTGAGGGGGAGTGTTAGAATATCAAGCTCGTACATGTGTGTTTGACCGACATGAGCTGGACACAGCTAGTCTGGCTAGATCAGTTAGGTGTATTAAATAATTCGGTGTTACTTCTAGTGTGAATGGTCTTTATGACCTTAGGTTCTATATGCACTATGTGTGTGCTAAATGAATAAGAAGAAGAATAGAGAGTGTAAGCATGTTGCTTCACTCCGTGTTGCTCTCCTTCCTGCTTTCATGAAATCTAACACGCGGTTGGTGCCTATACATACGGGAATGTATATCTATGTATTTGAGCTTGTTTGAGCATTGATTTACTCAGTTTATAGATATTATATGCATGCTAAATACTCTTGGGCTGAAGCTATCTTTCATGCTTTGACATATGCCTATTGGTTTCGGGTGTATGTCTTGGGTTATGCTATGATGTATTGATCTTCGAGGGACGACTTCGAGCTTGTCATTGGATCCAAATGCCTTTGGAAGCTTGAGATTATTTCAGCCTGCACTTATTGACATTGGTCTATGCTTGACAGTGGTTAGTGCTTTGACAGTTATATGCTATTTGGGTACATGCTTACCCAACGCCTACGGCTTGATGTATTTGTCTTGGCACAATGTACCATGTACTTGTTGAGATTTAGTGCTCTCTGAAGACTTGGCTTGGATTCTCATTTGATATTTTGGAATTTTGTATTGGGTGCTATTTTGGTTGCCTGAGATATTTATTGGGATGTATGTCTTGCTCATGGATGCTACCTACAGTTGCTTTGTAGCCGTCATGCTCTTGGGATGCTATTGAGGCATTGTCTTGGTTACATGTCTTTGGTACTCTGACTTGGTTTGATTGAGATGTTGAGCTTTTTTATTTTGTGCCAGTGGGAGCATCTTGTATGCTTGATCGACATTGAGCAGGAGGTTTATGCTATTTTGAGCATTTTGCAGATACTTGAGACTTTGGGATCTCTTACACTTAAATGATGCATGGTCCATGCACTAATATCTTGGATTTGCTTTTGGCCTGAGCTTGGGCTTTGCACTCTTGTGAGCATACACCTACAGGTGTCAGGTCTTGCCAGTGTTATGTATACTTTGCCCTATTGTCCAGGGGGTATGCCTACTCACACTGACGAATGCTTTGGTGACATGTTTGGGTGTTTGCGTAGGGTCTTGATGACTGTTTGGTGCTAATTTATGCCCATTTATGGTTGGTCATGTCTTGGTTGTCATTTATTGACTTGGTGCAGTGATTTGGTCAAAAATTGACTCTCATAATATCCTGCTGTCATTTAGTACAACAAGCATATAACTCCAGATTGACATGGATTTTTCATGCTGAAATATTCTAAAATGATGTATTTTCACTAGTACTTGGTGGGCAGCAACTTTGATTATACTTTTCTCACCATTTTCTCTCGATTTTGTGATTTTTTGGTGATTTTCTGTAGTAAACAACAAGCAATTTTGAACTGTCTATAGTGTTCCAGCCTACCATTATGGTGAGTTCGTCCATTGATCATGCTATTTTCAACATCACTAAGCTTGATGGTATGAATTACTCTTATTGGAAGAGCCATATTTGGCAGGTGTTGGTGGAGAAATCACAGATCAAACCTTTGAAGTTGAGCGGGCATCTGCTTGCAACTATGCCAGATGAGGAATGGCTTGAGCTCGATGAGTTATGCAAGTCCACTATTGTATTATCTCTCACAGAACAGGTTCATTACAATGTATTTGAGGAAGAACAGAGTGCATGGCAGTTGTGGGATAAAATCAAGAATCTCTATGACAAGAAAAGTCCAGCAAGTCAGATGTATTGGCTGAAGCAGCTTATGGATCTGCGCATGAAGGAGAATGTGACTATGTCTGCTCACTTGAGCCAGTTCCATGCTATACTCAATGAAAGGCGCAAAGATAAGGAGAAAGACAAATTTTAGGATAAGTCTTCTGATCACAGCATAGTGCCTGCAAAGTCTAGTGTTAAAATTGAAGAGATCAATGTTATGCAACCTGAGGATGTTGATGATGGTTATATCCTTACAACTTCTTCTAGTGCTTCGCAAATGACAGAGATACACTCTATGTATGCAAGTGTTGGCTCTTGGACCCAGGTGCATCCTTTCATGTGACAGCTTGCCGAGAGTGATTCATACCATACTGTTTCAGATTATGTGCACTTAGGTGATGACAGCTCTCTTAATATTGTGGGCATTGGTGATGTTAGGCTGCAATTTCCTTCTGGCAGCAGTTTTGTTATGCAGGATGTACGTCATGTACTTGCTTTGACACGCAGTCTCATGTCAGCTAGACAGCTTGATGATGCAGGTTATCATGTATCTTTTGGAGACTCTGCATGGAAGATCACTCGTAGCAGACGTGATTGCGAGAGGTGCCAAGGTTGGCAGCCTCTATCCCTTGATTGTATCTACTTCTTCCCTTGTTCATGTTTTGTCTGTGGGTTCTATCCCATATGTATCTCTTTAGCATGCCCGTTTGGGCCATATGTCTTTGAAGGGAATGAAAATGCTTTCTGGTTTGCAGTACTTACCACCCCTTGATTATGCATGTTTTGATTCATGTGTCTTTATGGCAGGCAGACTATGTCTATGCATAAGAAGTAATGTAGGCCACGCATGAGTGAGCCCTTAGCATTGGTACATTCGGATGTCTGTGGGCCCATGCCTTGTCAGTCTATGGGTGGTGCAAAATTTTTTGTTACTTTCATAGATGATTTTTCAGGAAAGTTTGGGCTTATCCCATTAAGTTGAAATCCGATGTCTTGGGTGAGTTTCAGAGATGGCTTGCATTGGTTGAGAACCAGTCTAGGTATAGGCTAAAATGCCTAAGGATAGATAATGGGGGTGAGTATATCTCACGTGCTTTTGAGAAGTTATGTGATGAGGGGGGTATTAAGCGTCAGTTGACCGCCCCCTATACCCCCTAGAGCCCCAAGAGAAACACCAAGGAAAAGGGGATATTAAGCGTCAGTTGACCGCCCCCTACACCCCCCTGGAGCCCCAAGAGAAACAACAAGGAAAAGGGGATTTTACTACAAGAAAATCTATCTTGTAACATCAGCAAGATTTTATTTCATTTTTTAAATCATCAAAACAAAGAAAACATCAATTCTTCACGCAGTATCATAGTAGATATCTCCCACGGATTTGATAGAATTAACCATAATCTTCAATATCTTCATAGAATCCTTCAATAGAACAAAGAACATAAAAGAATACATCATTTTTGAATGGAAATCAATCACATAGTATTCATCTTCAATGTCTGCATAGTTCTCTCTCTCAATCTCTCATATACAGTTACACTGTTTTGATAGAATTGACTATCTCTAGCTCTCTCTCTCTCTCTCTCTCTCTATCAATAGTACATCATCTCCTTACTACAATACTCTCATAATAACTCTCAAAAATCCTTCTTAGGTCGTGGATGCACCTCCCAAGAGGTATTTTTGATGTGAAGAGGCACCAAATCCACTACAGTGTCTCTTCACAGCTCACTACTGTCACTATCACTTTAGTCTTCTCTTCAGTCTTCAGCAGCTGCTTCTTCCATTTGTTTTAGCTATTTTGAAATTAGATTCATCCTTTCCAAAAGTTAGAAAAATTTCCCAAAGTCACACATACTTTCTACAGAACACTTACTGAAGGTCTACACAGAACAATACAGTACAGTACCAGAACAGTTACAGAGCAAAGATAGAGCATATACAGAGGCTCTACACAAGGTTTACAGAGGGTTATAGAAGGTCATCAAAACCTCATAACTCATACTAAAACCATTCCAAACTATCAAAAACTATTCAATAAACTTCCAAAAGATCTCAATCTTCATCAATCATCAATCCATGCTTCATACAGAAGAAAATCAGAACAAAACAGAAGCTTTACAGAAGGTATACAGAACCAATCAGAACCTCAAGAGAACCTATCAGAACATTACAGAGCTTCGTATCTCTACTGATAATCATCATGAGCTTCCAAAACATAATCAATTTCATCCAAAACACTCTCAAACACTTCCATTATCAACCATAGATCACTCTAAATCCATCAAAAATCAATCATTCAAACCTAAAAAACAACAAAAATCAGTCAAAAATTCAGTCTTTTTCACTCTCAACACCCCCCAGAATGGTTTGGCTGAGCGGATGAATAGAACCATCCAGGAGCGTGTACGCAGTTTGCTTAGCCATGCATGCCTACCACAGAGCTTTTGGGCTGAGGCAGTTAGTACAGTTGTGCATGTCATAAACAGATCACCTTCTAGTGGTTTGGATTTCCAGGTTGCAGAGGAGGTATGGACTAGAAACCCTCCCTCTTATGCGCATCTCCGTGTCTTTGGATGTGAGGCATTTTGCCATGTGCCTAGGGACAAGAGAAGTAAGCTGGATCCTAAGAGTGTCAAATGCATTTTCCTTGGTTATGGGGATGCAGGCGAGATGGGCTACTGTCTTTGGGATCTGCAGGCACGGAAAGTCATCCCGCAGTCATGATGTATTCTTCCATGAAGACAAGATGCATAGGCAACCTGAGAGAGTTGTTGAGATCCACAGGGTCATATTTCAGGAGGAGCCGAGAGCTCTCGCACAGCTAGTTGGATAGCCTATAGCTGCAGTAGATGCTCATGGTCAGGTTGTTGGACAGGTAGTTGGGCAGGCCGCAGAGCCTGCCATGAGACGGTCTACTAGAGACAAACATCCACCTGATAAATTTCAGCCCTTGATGCATTATGTCTTGGTTACAGATGTAGGAGAGCCTTTCACTTATGATGAGGCTATGCGCAGGGATGACAGTCACTCCTAGGAGAGGGCTATGCAGTCTGAGATAGACTCCTTGCATAAGAATGAGACTTGGGATTTGGTTTCCTTGCCTGAGGGCAAGAAGGCTTTGCCATGCAAGTGGGTGTAGTAGCTAAAAAGTACCCCTGGACACCCCAAGTCGACATACAAGGCTAGACTGATAGCAAAGGGTTTTAAGCAGGAGTATGGTGTGGACTTTGATGAGGTCTTTTCTCCTGTGGTTAAGATGACCACCTTGCACTTAGTCTTGGCTTTGGTTGCTCAGCTTGACTTGGATTTATGCCAGATGGATGTCAAGACGAATTTCTTACATGGGGACTTACATGATGAGATTTATATGGAGCAGCCTAAGGGCTTTGCAGAACCTCGCAGGGAGCACCTAGTGTGCAATTTGAAGAAAAGTCTTTATGGCTTGAAGTAGGCACCTAGGGAGTGGTATCATAAGTTTGATGCCTTTATGAAGTCACAGGGCTACAGCATGAGTGCTATGGATCCGTGTCTTTACATGAAGAAAGCCCGTGATGGTTCTTTATTGATTTTGGTACTCTATGTGGATAGCAGGGAAAGCTCATGATGAGCTAGATGCTCTTAAGGCTCAACTCAAGAAGAGCTTTGAGATGAAAGATCTAGGATAGGCCGCTCACATACTTGGTATGTGCATTAGATGCGATAGGCATCAGGGACTCCTCTACTTGTTACAAAGGGAGTACATTCATAAAGTCCTTGAGTGCTTCCGCATGTAGGACGTAAAGCCTATTGGTTGTCCATTGCCTTCTTATGTGAAGGTATCACAGGATGATTGTCCGTAGACAGATGAGAAGAGGGCTGAGATGGCCAAGATTTCCTATGCATCCACAGTGGGAAGTCTTCTGTATACCATGATTGCCACTTGTCCAGATATTGCCTTTGCAGTTGGTCTTGTGGCATGCTATATGGCTACACATGGCAAGAAGCATTGGGATGTCGTGAAGGGTATCATGAGGTACCTGAAGGGCACTACAGATATGTGCATATGCTATGGCAGCCAGGATACAGGAGTCATGGGGTACACTGACTCTGATTATGTAGGACATGCAGATAGTAGGAAGTCCACTTCCGGCTATGTATTCACCTATGCTGGAGGTGCTATTTCTTGGATGTCCAGGGTGCAGAAATGCACGGCCCTTTCTACTATAGAGGCTGAGTATGTTTCAGCCATTGAGGCTTGGAAGGAGGCCATTTGGTTGGGCCATTTGGTTGCTGACCTTGGTATTGATGCTACCCCTACACTGCATTCGGATTCTATGAGTGCTATTCAGTTAGCCAAGAATACGGTCTTCCATGCAAAGACGAAACACATTGAGGTGAGGTATCACTTCATACGTGGGGTCATTGAGGAAAATTTTGTTGATCTTGTCAAGATCTCAACTGACCAGAATCCTGTAGATCTGCTCACAAAAAGCCTCTCTACCAAGCGCTTTGCCTTCCTCAGGAGGTTGATGGGCGTGGGATAAGATGACGTCTTTCCTCATCCTATTGTATATGTGTACATGTTGTATTGTCTCTTTTCTTTTTCTTTTCACTCCTCACTAGGGAAGATTCACCTTTAAGTGGGAGGTTGTTGGGGGTAAAGGTGCCTCCGCCTAGCCGCCGTGTATTATTACACTGACAGTCACCACCATTGCACACTGTAGGTGGCGGGCGCCCGTCACCGTCACTTTATTCTTTATTCTTTTAGTGACAGTTTGAATAAATGAAGGCTCGGTCACACATTGCGACTGTTGGAGTTCCCATTTCTTGTCTCTCTCTTTCTTGCTCTTGCTCTCCCGCCATAGCTCTTGAGTGCAAGCTTCGATCCTTCTCACCTTTCAGTAAGTACTACAAATGGTTTTTGAATCAGATATGATCTTCATCCTTTAACTGTGTATACTAGCCCCCATACTAACAGCTCATCTTCCATCCAAGCCTTTTTAGTTGTTCCAATAGATTTTTCCAATTGATATGATTGGAGAGAGATCCTTAGCAGGGGCACCAATCTATGGTAGGTGAATTGGGTGGCCGACCTCTATCGACTCCCAAGACAACACCACAAGACAAAAGCCAATAATCTCTCTTAACAAAAGTTTTCAAATCAATACTGTAGAAAGCAAAACAAGGTTTCCTATAGCACTTTCTTACTATCCAGATCTCGATCTAGCTTATAATAGCTCAAATGTTCATATTTACAAGGTGTCTTAGTTTTAGAAACTACCATTGTGGATAGTGGCACCAAAGTTGGGAGCATTGCATGAAGACTACAAAGTTATAGGCAACAAAATTCCTCATTTAGTTCTATACAAGTATTTCAACATGAAAGATATATATTTTAGTATATTTTTCCATGATAAAACATTACAAAGCCCTAGTATCTACTTTGGGTACTACCGCTACAAGGATGCAAGACTTCAGATAACTATAATGATGTTTTATTCTAGACCTATATACCACGTGAAAAAACATGCTAGCTCAATTCTTGAAGGGTTATTTTCTTTAATACACTATAAATAGCAAGCATTCACTATGAAAGCTTATGTATTGAATTCCTACATATGCTTTTGGGATGTTATATTGATACATTCATGCTTAGTATTGGTTATTTGTAGAAATTACATGGCACAACGGACAGAATATGAGCAAAGGAGTAGAGAACACACAATAAATATGAAAAGAACAGAGAGTAATTTAATTTCAAATGAACTAGTACAAACATGGCTCCATCCACCCATGTGCTTCCACTATGAAGCTTAGATGGAAACCTAGACAGATGATAGGTGAAGAGCTTAGGTAAGCTAGAAGGGCTCTGACTAGGTGAAAGATAGATTGGCAATGGCTTTAGAGGGCTCTTCACTTTATAGCCCATGAAGGTAGTCTAGTTGGCATGTCTGATCATATTATGAAGGTTCCCTAGTGAGCCAAGGAATGTTCCAAGTAATATTCCCTTTACATCAAGAAACCCCCTAAGGCCCCCTAGTTAGGGGCCGCTTTTGCAACCCTCGGACCCCAAAATAGGGGCCCATGATAACTCCCACACCCCATGACTCAATGTATTGTATCTCGAGTTGCTACCAGCATAACTACTCTATCTTACTCAAAGGCTAGATCCTCAAAGGTCACCTTTTTGCCATCTGGGTCACACAGACCTCATCTGATATACAAGTCAGGACCCACCCAATGTTGGTGCTCACATATGGCTTCTCCTCATAATGAGGGCCTTATAACTTTGAGCACCATCATGGATCATTGGTGGCACCTTACGAGGGTGGGGCATTGAGAATATCTAACATTATTATGCTTAGATATGCTTATGTTGAGCTTTAAGCTTTGGATTATAAGCTCTAGTGGTTGCATATTGGCAATGGCATTTTGCTTCAGTGATTTTTCACTTATGGGCTTGAAGGCTTATTGCAGATACATGCTCCTGAATGTATTGTTTCATGTCATTGGATACCCAGATGTTATGAGACATATGTATTGAGCTTTGCTTTGCTTTTGGACATATTGAATTTTCTTTCATCGGAGCACTTTGATTTTTTCTTTGTAGAGCTTGGACTCTTAAACCAGTGGGAGACTCTTACATGCTTATATGTTTATGCATACACTATCCTTGTTGTAAATATTGATGCTTGTGGGCTTATTTAGCTTTAGTTTATGCATCTGGCACTCAGATGGGTTTGTCAACTTTGATGTATTCTGAGTTATGTACTTCATCCTCACTGTCCATATGTAGTGAGTTAGATGTAGATTGGTGGATCTCTTTTTCTTTTGGAGATCTCCTATGCATAGTTAGATTATGTACACGTGTTACTCTTCTATTTGGGATTGCATCTATGTCTTTGACATCTTTGGATCTCTAACAACATTTAGTACCTTGGAGGTTTATACTTTGTTCTACATTGCTAGTTGCATTGTATATATTCCGATTGCTATTTGGATATCTTTGGTAGTGGAAGCTTTTTCTTTTGCTCATTTTCTTATAGTTCTACATTCATTTACTATAGTTTTATGGATAGCTATGCTAAAATTCACTTTTAAGAAGCTTCCTTGAGAGTAGACACTTACATTATATATTCCAATGCTTTCTACTTATGGACAATAATGTATTGGCTCAGTCTTTCCCTTTGTGGGAGCTTCTTGCTTTAATACAAAGAAATAGACTAAATGCCAAGAAACCATAGCCAAGGTGGCTAGGCATGAAATGATATTACCATAAATGGTTGAGAATCAAATGATGATGAGAGACTGCAGCATGGTATGCATCCCAAGCTATGGTGGCCAAGAGTATTCACCCTCTTAGATGGTGGGAGGTTGAGACCTCAAACATGTAATGTTGTATAATAACACCATATTGGGGAATATGGAAATTTCCCATAAGTTTGGGACACATGGTCAAATCTTTGGATTTATCATAACTTGAACAGTTTAACTCCAAATTGAGCACTCTATAGCTCAATAGATTCCATTTTTCAAGTGCTTTCCAATGATAGGTCACATCATATGGTTTTGAGAAACTTATGGGCATGTTATCCGGGTGCCACCTTTTTAGTATTCAGAAAATGAGAATTGGGAGATTCCCAAATTCACTAATATTGTGTTTAATAGCAAAAAGATGCTAGGCTAGATACAACTTAGCCTTTTATAACTAACCCTAGTAGGCTATCTATTCACTAAGGCATTTAGGCACTTTTACTCTATTACAACTAATGAGCTTACCTCCATGCTCGATTGAGTCACCTCCTCTCTCAAGCACTTCAGTAGCTCCACAATCCAAGATACAAGCTCGATCCTCAATCTCCAAGCTCCATGCTCCATTGCCATGTGTGAGACAAGAGAAGAGAAGAGAAGAGAAGAAGAAGAGAGGAGAAGATGGAGAGCTTCTCCACCACAGTCCCTCATCCTCACGCACTCACTCCCTCACACTCCCTCTCTCAAGCACAAGCTCAAGTAAGCAAGAACAAGAAGAAGAAGAAAAGGAGGAGAGCTAGTTTTGGCCACACACAAGAATGAGCTTCTTCATTGTAAGGTGCCTGCCCATCGGCTGTCTAGGCACGCATTTAGTGGTCTATCAAGAAACGAATCTAAGCGTCGCTGCCCGGCACTCCCATGGAATATTCCGGGTTTTGTTGCCTAAGATTTTTCGAATCTGCCTCGCAACAGAACATTTACGACCCAACCCACTAGGATCAACCTGAAATTTGGGCTCCTAGTGGCCAAGGTCTCCTAACAACATTCTAGCGTCGGATCTTGGACATCCTACTTTACGCAGAGATACCCAATCCGAAGCAGACCCATGCCACACTTGGTTCAAAGAGAATGGGAAATGAGAGGGATGCGCTACTCAACCTCTCTGCCCATAGGGCATAGTCCCATTCTAGTTCCCTAAAACGGCATGAATCGTGTTCTAACCTAACAATACCTAAAGGTCGAATGACGATAAAATCTTGTGAAAAGCCTCCCAGTTTTCTGGGACCACCCTGCCGTAGGACAGACCCATTGGGGGTTCTGCACACCCGCTTCCCTTAATAGCTTTAGTTTTCTAATTAGGTCCTACCATATTTATGTGTGACACTTAAAGTCAGCTTCATTAATTAAGCTTTTTAGGGAACATGGTTTGTTTGCATAACTTATATCACAGACACAAAAACAGAGCAAAGCAATCTATTGACAAACAAGATTCAAACAAGTTCCTTAACTTATCTTCAAGTTAATCTTTGTCTCCCGCCCATACAGGAGAAATTATGTATCGCTTCTGTCCAACAGAAGTATCCCTTCTGCCCTGCAGAAATAACTGGTCCAATTCACATGGCACCACAAACTCAATCCTTTATCTAGAATAGTATCTCCCAACATGCCCATATGTTGGGGGCCACGGAGGTCTTCAACTCCATTCTAGACATAGCAAGGGGTGTCTAGAGCTCTAACTAACTCGCAAGCTGTCTAGGAGCGACACATCATTCCCGTGGTTGGCCTTTTCACCACTCGACCTTCGGCCCATGAATCGAGCAGTGTCCTCTCGGGTTAATCCACAGTGTAACTAGGTGCAATTATCTTCCCTTGATATATGCACTTCACAAACTCCATTTTTCGAGTAGGTGAGATGGAATTTATCCTTTCCAATGACCTATACTCGTGCATCATAGTATGGGGCCTAACATATCTCATACGAGAATCAAAGCAAGCATCTACCAATTTGAAAATGACTTACGACCGGAACCGCAGTTGGATTAACAGTGATGCCTTTGCCCAAAGCCTTGTTGCTAGTTGCAGGATTGTCGTCCACATGCGACATTCTTTGCTTGGAGGCCATTGTCCGCAAGTAGACTCAAGAGATTAAGAAGGTGGAATAGATAGAGCGTAAGAGAAGATGGTAAAGTCGAGGATCGAGATAGAGGGTATTGAGCTAATTCTCTTCCTTGCAGCCTCTCGGGGTGACTCTTCTCTCTCTCTCTCTCTCTCTCAAGCTCTCTTTCAAGCTCTTCCTCACAATCTCTTGGAGGGGTATCATTCTCTCTACCTCTCTCTCGCAGCCTCTCGAGGTCTCCTTATGCTTCCTTATGCCTCTCCCATGCCTCATATTTATAGTGAATTAGAGAAGAGGGCTTGTGGTTGAGAAGTGGAGCTCTTTGTGGAGGGGGATCATGGAAAGATCAGTGATCTGATGCTCAGATCATAAATCTGATGGTTCCATTGGCTCCGAAAGAGGGGTAAAACACCAAGACACTTGGTTAGAAAGCTCTTAGTTCACTCCTTTTCTCTGTTCGAAGTGTCTACTGCCTGTAGACTGCAATCGCGACGCGCGTAATTTCGCAAATCACTTTTCTTTATTTTTCTTTTTATAAATTCTCCAAAACTAACTAAAACATCACTTGTCTTTTCTTTAAAATGACATCCAGTTCTAAAAATCTCCATATCTTTTTTAGGATAATATCTAAAATAACTAGAATATACTAGTTTTGCCCAAAATCTAATATTTTTGGACCATCCAAACTATACACATTAATACTAGTGATTAATATAGCTCATAAGTCTGGTTCACATTGTAACTTACGTGAAGGGTAGCCACGGTCTTTATTAATCCGATAAAAATATCGGATTTACGACTCTCGATTTATCTAAATAAAATATTTTTAATTAAATAAAATCCTTACTTATTAATGTTAATTAGTTTTTACCTTAATTAGTCTTTAGTTAGTAACCTTACTAACTTATTAATTGACTAACTTTCGAACTAACCAACTAACTTTTATTGTGTAGAGATATAACATTCATTCACTTTTTGCCTTTTATAAAAAACCCTAATCCCCCTTGGGCACCCATTCCTTTTTTACATGATCAACCATTTTAGCCTAGGTCGTCTTTTCCTATTCCCTCCTATATGCACTGTGCCTTCACCCATGCCTGTCTACATTTACAAATTGCACAGGGAGGGAGCTTGGTACTCTTTTACAAGGATTTAGAATGCACTTTTATATTTAAAATGCACCTTTTCTCTTTTGCGCTTGCCCTAAACTTTTAAGGTTGATCTTGCACTTTTGGCATTTTTTCCTCTAATTTCTTCAGTCATGCCACCTTTTTTCACTTTGCCCTATGTCTTTTTAATTTTCTTTTTGCTTTCTTTGCACTAAGGTTAACACCCTTATTGTATGCATTTTATCTTAGTTTTGGAGTTGATTTACTGTTATTATAGTAGCTCGTATTTTCCTTGATTGGTAGACATAATGGCTAGTGTTTCAAATATATCCAATGATAGTGTAATCTTTAACATAGAGAAGTTGGATGGTGATAACTTTCAGTACAGGTGTAACAATAGAGGGAATACCCAACTCATCATCAATGCTCTGTTCTGAGCCACTGGATTCACCATCCACATAAGAGTGACCTGCATTCACATCAAACATGGGCTGATCAACCTTCTCTTTTCCTTTTCGTGATACCTGTATACCACTATCTGCATTGCTTTGAGAAGATTCTCCTGATCTCAATCTGCCTGTCCATGGCGAAGAATGTGAACCACTGCCAGAGGACGCTCCAGGTCCACTAATATCTTGTGATTGCTGCTATGAATTCTGTGCAGCATTACCATTTTGTGCATCTACATTATCAATCACATTTACTGGTTTATACCAGCTACTCATCTCATCAAAAACAACATCTCTGCTCACTGTAAACTTACGAGTAGAAGGGTTATAGCATCTATACCCTTTCTGCTCTGCAGAGAGTAACCAATAAAGATGCACTTAGCTTTTGGATCCAACTTGGATCTCAACTCATCTGGCACATGAACATGGCAATGCAACCAAAAAATTTCAAATGAGAAATATCTGGTTTCCTATCAGTATACCTCTCCTCTGAAGTCATCCCATGTATTGCTGCAGTGGGAGTCCTGTTCATTATGTAGACTGCTGTAGCAACTGCCTCAACCCAATAAAAATCTGGCAGGTCTTTTTCATTGAGCATGGCACGAGATACCTCTCCAATATGCCTATTTTTTCTTTCTGCAATTCCATTTTGTTGTGGGGTATGACTACATGAATATTGTTGCTTTATGCCATGCTCCTGCAAGAACCTTGCAAACTCATTTGAGAGGTACTCTCCCCCTCCATTTGACCTTAGGCATTTTATTTGCAGGCCTGTTTCTTTTTCAACCATAGCTTTAAGAGTTTTGGAATGCCCAAAAACTTCACTTTTCTTTTTCATAAAATACACCCAAACTTTTCTGCTATAGTCATCAATAAAACTGACAAAATAATGACAGCCTCCAAGAGATGCAGCTTTAGTAGTCCACACATCAGAGTGGATTAATTCCAATGGCTTCTTACTCTCTTGAACATGTCTAGGAAATTTTTTCCTTGCCTGTTTTCCAAACTGACAAGCTTCACATACCTTATGCATTTCTGCAACCTTGAATTTAGACAATCTTGCAACAATATTTTGGGCCTGCATTGATTTAAGTCGCTGTACATTAACATGACCAATGTGTTTATGCCAAATATTAATATCTGCAACTACACCGGTCCCATGTGCAAACATTGCTGCACTCAATTCAGGCATGTCTGCATCCAACGTAAACATTCTGCCCTTCTTCTTTCCTTTTGCTATCAAGCGACCTTTATTTTTCATATCCTCAACAAAGCATCCATGAGGATTAAATCTGACCTGCAAGCCCTGCTCAACCATTTGACCAACTGAAACCAGATTCTTGGTGATATTCGGGACATGAAATACATCGGACAGGTATTTCTTTTTCCCATCCTGCATAGACAAAGGAATTTTTCCAATCTGCACAATAGGATGTGCAGTATCATCACCAGTCTCCACAAATCCTGGTTTTTCCATTTTCCTTGTATCCTCCATCCATTCTGCATGACCTGTCATGTGGTTTGATGCACCTGAGTCAACATACTGTACGTCGTTGCTTTCTTCTGCACTTGTCACAGAATTGTTCATGTGCTGCACCATAAACAAATGCTTATTTTTGTCATCACCCTGTCTACTAGAAGATGCATAATTCCCTTGTTGCAATTTTCCATTCATGATGTCATTCTGCTTTTTATAGCAGTCTTTAGCCATATGACCCATTTTACCACAGCAGTAGCATTCAATATTACTGTTTGCATTTTGGCCTCTTTGCCATCCACCACAACCTCTTTGGCTCCCCCTGCCTCTAGAGTTACCACGTCCTCCTCCATAGGACTGGTTTTCTTGAGTTTGCTGCATATTTTGATTTCTACCACGGCCTCCAGATCGGCCTCCTCTACTTGTGCCTCTACCTCTTCCAGCATTTGAGTAGAAGACAGCTTCTTTTGAAGTTCCTCCTGAAGAAGATGCACCACCATTTCTCTGCTCCTCAGAAATTAGAAGAGCAATCAACTCCTCAAAATCAGGAAATCTTTCACGGACGGAAATGGATGTTCGAAACTGTGCATAATCCTTTCCTACACCATTCAAGGTCACAGAAACTAAATCATCATCTTCCACTGGCAACCCAATGGAAGCAAGTGCATCTGGAATCTTCTTCACCTTCATGTGGTAGTCATTGATGCTCATATTTTCTCTTTGCACATTGTGCAACTCTTGCTTGAGCTGCATTTTCCTGGCTTGCGTATTTGTGCTATACATTTTTGACAAAGTATCCCATGCCTCCTTTGGCGTACTTGCATCTTGAATATGCACAATCATAGAATCTGAAATGCTGATAGACAGCCAGTACATAACTTTCCTGGCTCTCTCATGCCATGCTTTAAATGCCTGCATTTGCTATTGATTGGGAACATCAGGAAGAACTGGTTCTTCTTTATTTCTTGCAACGAATTCCCAATATCCTTTTCCCATAAGGAAATTCGTCATTCTAAACTTCCATGCTTGGAAGTTGTTCTTGTCAAGCTTTTCAATGACAATCTGTGAAAGAGAATCAGACGCCATTACAGAACACTGTAAAAAATTCTGTCACTGCAAAGAACACAGCTTCAACCTCACAAGGGAAAATCTGCAAAACTGACGAAAGTGGTATTTGACCACACAGTCACTTCCTAGTGACGATTTTGCATCAACAGGCAACAAGGATGATTCTGTAACTCCCAATGTCTCTGCGCACAGGCATACGATGCAATTTCTATAGTAACTTTTCACCGACCTGTAGAACAAGGGTCGCACAGCATAAAACTGGGCCTTTTCCTGAGTGCGTGCAGAAAACTTCTGCCTCCAAAACAGGCCCCGAAATGGCCTCAAATAAAAAAAACAGGGTCATCAAGGGCTAAAGCCCTTTCCCGCAGCATATATTGGCCTCTTGCTTCACCGCAAAGGGCGTCTCAACCTGAGACAATGCACTCTTGCACTTTTCGGATGTGCTACCTACAGAGACTTGCTCCCAAAACAGAAGAATGAAAGCAACACTGGTCCTCTTACCAGAACACCGCGAACTTGGCTTGCTTTCTTGAGCTCCTTACCATGAACAAGGCTCTGATACCATGTCAAGATTGTGGGAGAGAAGGAAGGAGTCTCACTTGTAGCTTTCTTGCTTGCACAATGGGGGAATACACACAAAGGTGGAGGCTGAAAACAGTTTTCCTCTTCTTAGTCGTGTAAGCCAAAAGAACTCTAGTACATAGAAATAGAAGAACCCTATATATGGGTCTCAAACCAAATTCAACTAACTAAGGTGGCATACTAACTAAGCCACGAACTAGAGTAGATAAGGATAGCTGTCATCTAGCTATTATTCATGGGTGGTGTACCAACCGCATCTGCAAACTGACAAGTCAGTGACATAAATGCACAACGGTCACCCTAGCATATCACGAGTGGAGCTCATATCTCAATAGAAAGACAGCGAAGGCTGCATCAGCAGGAGGATGACCTTAATGTGGAAGAAACCCTTGGAATGCAAAGCAACAGCACAGGATATGAGTCTGAGAGGTGTGTAGAAGATTTGGAGGATGTTGAGCATTATGGGGAAATTTTTCAAGAAGAGGAACAGCAACAGCAATGGACACCAGTTGAGATAGGAGAAGTAGTTCTGCAGCAAGTATTTTTTGCAAGAAGGAGGTTACAATTTGATCCATTGGGATTAGGAGGGGGCTTACCAGCACCACCTCCATCATCAGTGACATCAGCATCTTCTGCAGGTAATCTATCCCCAAATATGCGGTGAAGGATGGCAGTAGCTAGGGCGGATTTTCGCGTCAAGTTTGGGAGCTTTTCAGGGAAGCCAAAAGAAGACCCCGATTGCCACATAGCTCAGTTTGAGACAAGATGGCAGGCCAGAGGATTTGACGAAGTATATGACGCTCAACATAAAATGCGACAATTCAAAGCAATTTTGGAGGGAAGAGCCATGCAATGGCTGAGCAATTACAACCCAGCTCATTTTGCAGATTACTTGGATTTAAAGGCAGCATTTTTTAATAGATTTCAGAAGGAGAAAACTCCTAATGATGTTCTTGCTAAGATAAAAGTAATTAAGCAAAAGAAGATGTTTGTGGAGGACTATAGTAAAAAATTCAATCAGTATTTGAGACGACTTACATCAGGAGAAAGGCTGACTGATGAGATGTTAGCCGAATATTACATGAATGGCTTGAGAAAGGAGCTGCAGAATGCAGTTGCAGGAGTGGATGTTGAAGCAGGATTGAATGATTTAATACAAACAACAACTAGAGCAGAGAAGAGGTTTGGAGTGATTGATTCAAAATCCACAAAGGGAGTTCAAAAAAGAAGAAAGGGAGAAAAAGGAGATCTTCGGATGATAGCACTGACGATGATTCTGAGTCAGATACTGATTCAAGTTCCAGGTCAAGAACAAGTAGTGGATCTGATTCTAATACAGATTCCAATTCGGATTTAGAAAAGGAGGATGAGAAGAGGAAGCATAAGAAGCGGGATAAGGACAAGCCAAAAGACAGTTTGGTGGAAAAAATGGTGGAGAAGAAGCTGAAAGAAATGGGGGTCAAGAAGGAGGCTGAGTCAAGTAAGAAACCGCATTGTGATATATGTGACATGGATGGTCATAAAACACAAAATTGTTGGTATAATCCGGATTACAAAGGCCCAATGCCAGAAAGGCTTCAACAAAGAATGCAGCAAGGTATAACACAAGCAGCTGGGGTTTTTCCTGATGCTACATGACAACAGAGGACATTTAACAATCCGGGATGGAGAGGATCTCAAAATCAACAATGGAGGCCACCTTATAATCAGAATTAGCCATATAGAGGTAATTTCAATTCTGGATTTAGACCAAGATATGGTGGTTATCAAAATTATAGGCCATGGGGAGGAAATTGGCAATAGTAGCAGCAGGGATGGCAACAACATCAAAATTGGAATCAGCAAAATTGGAATCAGCAAGGATGGGATCAACAGGTACAGAATACACAAATACCATAGTTACCTGCACCTTCTGCACAGCAAGGAGAGGCAGCTAAGGTACCTCAAAGTAATATTATTGAAGTAGAAGTGATAGAAGTTGAGAAGGAAAGTCCTCTAGTGGAGGATTAAGTGACAAATCAAGTGACAGCCGAGTGTTCTCCAGAATGTGATTGCTTTCAATATAAGCTGAGGAAGTGGAGCAATTTGGAAAAGAAATGGTGACATCTGGGCAAAAGCAAAAAGAGCTTAAAATTGGTGGAAATTTAGAATTAGCATCAAAAGCCTTATTTGAGGAACTGTTAAATACTCCTATGCAATTTACATTGGATCAGCTGCTTTCTTTGGTTCCCATTTTCAGGGACAAGCTGTATTTAGTCACAAAGAAGTCACCTGTTGCGGATTTTATGAAAGCAATACAAGAAAATGTTGGGGCTTATCATATCAGTCCTGATGATGTGGATTTCACTATTCCTATGGTAAAGCTAGAGTTTGATGGTCGAGTGCTTTTGGATGTTCTGCTTGATTGTGGATCTGGTGTAAATATTTTATCAGAGGCAGAATTTTTGAAGATGACAGATGCTAAACTAGAGCCTGCACCATTTCAAGTGCAAATGGCGGATCAAGGAAGAGTCCAACCAATCGGAATGTTAAGAGGTCAAATACTTAAGGTGCATGGGTTATCTTTTCAAGCGAATTTTATGGTTTTAAAAATGCAAGGAATGCTTATTATATGCTTCTAGCAAGGCCATGGTTTAAAGCTGCAAAGCTTAAACAAGATTGGGATCGGGATGAAGTCATTGTGAAGAAGGGCAAACATTCTATCAGAATTCCTATGACTGCAAAGAAAAAGTTGCCAACATCTGTCAAACCTATGATGGCTCAGACCATAAATTTGGCTAAGGAAGTTGAGGATGATGAGGAGGAATGGTTTATAGAAGCAAATCCAACAATTGTTCCTGTTTTTGAGGTGGATATAGAGCGAATTCTGGAAAAGTATGTTTTTCAGGAGAATCTGGGTAATTCTGATGGGAAGTCATCTTCTAAGTCAGGGACTATAGCAGAAAATCAAGAGACTGATAAGGAAGCGGAAAGTAGTTCTAGCTCCAAAATGGTGAAAGACACAGATTATTTTGATGATGCAGTTCCACCAAAAGAAGTTGTTACAAGGGCAGAATTTCTGTATGACAGGTTAATGGAGAAAGTTTCAAGGGTCAAGGAGGATGATTTGCGGGAGGTAAATATGGGATCTGCCACAAGTCCTAAGATGGTGAAAGCTAGTATTAATCTGGATGAGTCTTTTAAGGAAGATCTTAGATAGCTGTTACAAGAATTCATTGATGTCTTTGCTTGGGACTATTCGGATGTGAAAGGTATGGATCCAGAGGTTTACAAACATCAAATCAACTTGAAGGAAGATGCAGTGCCAGTAATTCAGCAACGATATCAGATGAATCCCAATTATGCAAAGCAAGTGAAGCAAGAATTGGATAAACTACTACAAGTGGGTTTCATTATACCTATTGATCAAGCAGAATGGCTATCACCAATAGTTGTTGTCCCTAAGAAGTCGGGAAGATCCGTGTATGTGTTGATTACAGAAAATTGAATGCTGCAACTATGGCTGATCCATTTCCCTTACCCTTTGTGGATTCAATCCTTGATGATGTGGCCGGACACGAGATGTACAGCTTTCTTGACGTTTTTTTAGGTTATAATCAGATACGGATGGCTAAGGAGGATGTCGCCAAAACTACATTTATAACTGAATGGGGTGCATTTGCCTACACAGTAATGAGCTTTGGTCTAAAGAATGGACCACCGTCATTTTCTAAAGCAGCTTTTAAAATATTTGAGCCATATTTGACAGAGTTTATGCAGATTTTTATGGATGATTTCTCAGTGTTTGGCGCTAAGACAAAGCATTTGGATTACCTCAGGAAATGTGTAGAGAGGTGCCGGGTGTTTAGGATGTCTTTAAATCCATACAAATGTGCAATTGCTGTGCAAAGAGGGAAGTTGTTAGGTCAGATCATTTCTGAGGAAGGTATGTCAATTGATTCTGATAAGATCAGTGCAATTCAGAATGCAGCGGCTCCTGATAATTTAAAGGCAGTGATGAGGTTCATGGTTCAGGTAAAATGGCATAGTCGATATTTACGGTATCTTGAAGATGCCAGTACACCTTTGACTTATTTGACAAAGAAGGATGTTGAATTTGTTTGGGGAGATGTTCAAGAAAAGGCTTTTCAAATCCTAAAGAAGATGCTTGTGGTTTCCCCTATTATTCAACCACCAGATTGGCAATTACCATTTCATGTATTTGTGGATGCATCTAATCTAGCAGTTGGAGTTGTTTTGATGCAGGAGAAGACCCGGGGGTGGTTTCGTCCTGTGTATTATGCAAGTCGGATGTTGAGACCAGCTAAGAAGAATTACACAGTTACTGAAAGAGAAGCTTTGGGGATGATTTTTGCTTTGGAAAAGTTTCAGCATTATTTGCTTGGCAACAAGGTCATTTTTCATGTGGGTCATCAGGCACTAATCTTTTTGGTAAAGAATCCAAAGCTGGAAGGCAGGTTGGCAAGATGAATGCTTTATTACACAGTGTTGCATACACCAGGAAATAAGCATGCAATTGTCGATTATCTAAGCAGGTTGGAGAATATGCAGGAAATACCTGGAGTTTCAAATCAACTTCCTGATGCGGAATTGTTTCATGTGAAAGGACAAGAGTTTGAAAATTGGTATGATCATATGGTGCAATTTCTGATAGTTGATGTTTTGCCTTCAAATACAGATCAGAAAAAGAAGTTTGCCTTGAAAAGCAAACCATTCTTGATTATTGTTGGATCCTTATACAGAAAAGGACTGGATCAGATTTCCGAAGATGTGTGCCAGATGAGGAACAAAAGGCAGTTTTACAGGAGGCTCATTTTGGAGCAGCAGGAGGTCATTTTTCTGGTGAAATAACTGGAAGGAAGATAATGCAAGCCGGTTTATGGTGGCCATTAATGCTGAAAGATGCATATCAATATGCTAGGGAATGTTTGCAGTGTTAGAAGATAGGGCAACCAACTTCTATGGACAGGATGCAGGATCACCCAGTTTTTCCACTAGAACCATTTCAAAAGTGGGGGTTGGATTTTGTTGGCCCCATTAAGCCAAAAGCTAGCAGAACAGGAGCTAGGTACATCTTGGTTGCAACGGATTATGCTACGACGTGGGTGGATGCATTGCCCCTCAGGGATAACAAAGCAGCAAGTGTAGCTAGATTTTTGTATAAGAATATTATGACAAGGTTGGTTGTCCCATAGAATTGGTGTCAGACCAAGGGGTGCATTTTATGAATTCAGTCATAGAGGAGTTGACAACCAAGCATATGATCTTGCACAAGAAGTCTACTCCGTATCACCCTCAAGCAAATGGATTGGTAGAAAGTACAAACAAATTGTTGGTGAGAATTTTGAAGAAAATTGTGGAGGAAAACAGAATTGACTGGGATGACAAATTAGATTCTGCACTATGGTCCTTTAGGACAGCATTCAAACTGGTTACTGGAATGACACCATTCAAACTTGTGTATGGTATGGAAGCAATAGTCCCTATGGAGTATGTGGTTCCCAGTTTGAGGCTGGCAATACAACACAGATTGAGTCCTAAGGATTCAGTATTACACCGACAAAGGAAATTGTTGAGATTGGAGGAGGATTGGATTAGAAGTGCATATGATGTGGAAATTGCTCAATCTATCTGCAAAAGAGCCTCTAAATTTGAAGCTGATTTTGGATGTGACAAATGCCACTGTGATATTTCTTACCACGGCTACTATAGAAGGAAGAACAACCATCGGCATCAAAGACATCATGGATATCAGCTAGAATATAAGCAGAGATCTTCATATGGCCATTGACCTCGTCGACATTCTAGAAGATCAAGAGGAATCAGGAAAGATAAGTATCACCACAAATCTTATTCCAAAAAAGAGAAAAATAAGGAATATGAAAAGGGTTCAAAAAACAAAGACTTGAAATGTTTTCTTTGTGGAAGCTCTTCACACTTGGTAAATAAATGCCCAAAGAAAAATAAAGAACAAACAAATGCAGCCAAGGTCAACATGATGCATCACTATGATTATGATAGTTTTAATTAGGCCCGCATCCAGGTAAGTTGAAGTTAAGGTACTATGGGCCCTACCAGATTGTGGAAGAGTTAGGGCAAGGGACTTTCTGATTGAAGGATATGTTTGGGACTCCAATTCAGAAACCAATGAATGGGTTCTGACTGAAGAAATTTTATGGCAAGCTTTCGGATATTCCTAAATGGATGGTCAATAAAGCTGAAGAAATAGCTGTCAGACGGGTTGACATTGTGCCAATATGGTCAGAATCAGATATGGGGGATTTTGGTAAGTCCGGGAGCAGTTTTGAGATGGAACTGATGGAGGATTGTAGTGGATTTTCAAGTACGGGCTAAAATCGGATCAAGGGACTATGGGTCCGAGGTCAGCCGGTAGGCTCAAGCCACCGAGTTGTGCCAAGTGTTTAGGCTAGACCTTGGGCAGATTTAATTTTGAATATTTAAAGTGTCTTTTGTAAGTTTGAAAGTTAGTTGATTTTCGGATCTTGGAAGTTGGATGGTCATAGGTATGCCTATATATATGATGCCGTTTGAGTTTTGTGTACACCTATCAGCTTCTTGGCGGATTTTCTGATGTAGCTATGGCGGAATACAGTTATGACAGTCTTCTTGGCAGTTTCTAGTCTCTTTACTTGTCTATTTCCCATTCTGTTTTTTCAATGTGGATTTTGTCAGAGAGAGAGTAATAGTCATGCAGAATTGTGTGTATGTTTGAGGTGAAGTAAGAGTGTTGTCAGAGTGATGAGAGTTGTGCACTAAATGTATTAGGGTGGATTGAGTATAGGAATGCAGTTTTTTTAGGCTCTACCAAAGCAACAATAAACAATTATTCACAACTCACAATAGGACTAATCGGATTTCTTTATTATATCAAGTAGATAATTGGAATCAAGCTAGGAAGATTTCTGGGTTACAATAGTTCTAATCATGAAATTAAGATACATCAATAGTTTTGTAGGTAGAAGTCTCATCAAATATATTGGAAACTTTGTATTTTTTGGAAAGATTTGGGAAACCATCATTATAACAATTGTGGCAATGCAAGTATCCTAAAATGGAAACATACTTGATTGGGAGAATATGAAGCACTTGATCATAAAGACAATGGTTCTAGCAAATCCATTCTTGGCTAATGTTGAGGATAGGATTTAGGCACAATTCTTCAAAGATAAATAGCTTGACCAATTTAAGGCCTTCCATCCACTTGATTCTTTTAACGTTTTTTTAAAGGTAGGCAAGTCGATCGGCATTAATAAAATATAATAGACTCCACTTCACACCAGCCAATGCTCTCAATGTAGTGGAGAAGGGTTGTCCGTATGCTCCAATATCCCCATGAAGCAATCTTGACAATAAAAATCAAGGGAATCCATTGCTGAGGTAAACATCGCTTGGAATACCAATAATTATTGTTAATCTTTATTACTCTGAAACAAACTCCACTAATAGTTAAAGGGTAAATCGTTTCTTCATCAAATATTTCCTTCAACAAGGTTACAAATAAACCTACAGATTAGAGATAGAAGGAAGTAGAGAATAGGAGATAGAAGAGAAGAAAAAGAATAGAGAAGAGATACACAAGACAAAGTCAAAGCACAATGAATCAAAAGCACTATGTATTAATAGAACCTAAGAAGATGAACAAAATCCTTGTCTGGGACTACTCGGAAGCAATCTCCAAGTATTAGATCTCCTGGACCTCCTTGGTAGACCAAAAATGTGCATCAAACACTAGCTTCTTCTCTGTTGCTCAGACTGCAAATTTGATGGTTTTGTTGCCTCTGAAAGGGGGGTAAAAACTGAGGACACCCACTCAGGATTCTTCCAGATCACTTCAAAGTGTTGTTTTCTGCCTGTAAACTACGATCGCGCACTACGCGATTTCAAAAGCCCTTCTTTTTACCTCAAATCTCCAAAACTGGTTGAAAAGCAACTTGCTTTTTGCATGTCAACCTATTCTAGAAGTTTTCTACATCTTTTTAGGATATTTACAATAAATAATATCCAAAATAACAAAAATAGACTAAAACTGTCCAAAAATCTAGTATTTTTGAACCATCCATATTATGGACACTGACACTAATGACTAATATGGCATTGACTCTCTAGATCAATAAGAAAGCCAGATGATGATGCACTCTATATTTTTTCACACTATGGCCACGTAGCAGCAAGACATCCACCCCCCTTTCAATCTACACATTCTCCGATATGTGCCAAAGTCCTAGTTATCACCAATTTCTGAGTCCTCATCCTCTACAACCATATCCTTTGCTTCTTCATCTTCCATATCTTTCTGGCTAGCCCCTATATCATGGCCACTATTTTCTTCTAGTTCTGGCAACTCATAGGCAGTAGATTCCCACCTCTTGAATAATTTTATTCTTTTACCTGCTACCGAAGTTTTATGGATGTCCCATCCAGCTCATTTAATGCATAAGTAGCATTATCAAACAATGTCTTACCACATAGTGTCTGAACCATTGTTTGGAGACTTTATGCATGGCACTATGCTATTTATCTAATCTACTATCATAAACCAATACCCAATCCCCATCTTGTATGGTTCCTAGCCTCAATCTATGTCTTTTGTCAAACCATTTCTTGTTTTGTATCCTTGCTACCCTTAACTTTACAACTGCTTCCTCTGTCTTCTGACTTTTTTTCCAATTTTCTAATATGTAAAGCCAATAACTCCTCTCGATTCAAATCCTCTTCCCAAGGTAGCACACTCCATGTGACTGTCACCACCCGCTTAAAATGAAGAGACAATGGCGATGTGGGCTACAATCCATCCCGATGTCTCATATATGAATACATTTGACATGTCATACATGTTTCCACAAAGTGAGCAACATCCTTATACATGCCCTGCCACCAATATCTTTCTTTGATCTTTGCAAAATTACCCCAAACACCTCTATGACTAGCCCATAAGCTTTCATGAAATTCTTGCATAAGGTTTACTTGTGAAGCTCTATCACCCAAAACTCGCAATGACATTCCCTATTTCTTTTTAGCATATTTACACAAGTATCCATCTTTTAAGAAAAACCCATAGGCTTTCCTCTTGATCTTCTTAAACTCCTCATCCAACCACTTATCTCTCTTTGTTAATGTACTAAGATATTGACCAATTCTTAGCCACTCTCTTACATATTTGTCTTCTAGAAACACTTCTACACAAGATATAAAACATCTAAAGTGTCTTCTCTTTGCTATCCAAACTTTTGTTAATGTTCTAGCAACTCCTTGCATTGCTAAATTCACTCTTACAACATCATTTTCAACTGCAATAAAGTCATCTTCTTCCTCCTCATCCATCATCTCATCTTCATTCTCATAGCGTGCCCCAGATAACATGTTTACCACCCACTGGGTTATCTCTTCGTGCAATATGCTGAAATTCAGGATTCAAAGATTTGATGTATGCAATCCACTAGAGCATAGCAATGTTTGGGGTAGCACAACCAGTGATCATACCCAATATCGGCAAATAATCTGTCTCAATGACTATACAAGCACCCATAAAATACTCCTTATCACATTTAAGGGATGTCACAATTCCCCATATTTCACTTTTTACATGTGGATACCTTCTCTATTGTTCAATCAATACTTTAGCACCAAAGTGAATTGCATATCTTTTCCCTTCCTCATCATCTTGCCCAATTCCCCATCCAATCCCGATATTGGGCTTGTATCAACAGTAATAATGATAGGCTTTCCATGTGAATAATCAACCTTTCTCAATGTAGGAGTAGATTTCAAGAGCTACTTCAATTTCTTCATTGCTTTCTAATGCTTCCTTTCCCAATGAAATCTCTCACATTTCCTTGAGAGTTGATATAGAGCATCAACTACATATGCAAAGTGAGGGATCCATATCAAATAGAATACACATGCACACAAGAATCTATGCACCTCACATACATTCGTGTATACATCTTGCATTCTATCAATCCCATCTATTTTTGCTGGTGATGGTCTTCGCCATAGGGCCCACACATATGCCCAACAATCAAAACCTCTTTAACTCCAAAGATCAAATTTTGTCTAGAAAGAGTTAAATGCACCTCTTTTAGATGCATCAAAATCCTTCCACAATCCACAATATGGTATGGAACAAACTGTCTACACCCATGAGCATCCATCTCTTTATTCTTTTCATCCATTGCACACCCTTTGATTGGAACATCATCCAAGAAGGGCATTGTTAATTGTGGTAGAAAATCCCTAAGTACCCTATCCATAGCATTTTCCATGTGTGCCACTGAGTTTGTTGCACCCTACGCGAGAGTACACATCCATACTAACCCCAAGGGAGTCTTCATGGTTGTAATATCCTTGCTCTCAACTGCAAGCTGAAATTGATCATACCCCGAGTAAAGATCACCCAAAGAATAGATCTCTCTACCTGCAAAAGCCTCTGCAAATTCATCAACCCCAAGACCTGCACCCACATTTATTATGGTCACTTTATTGACCAGCTGTATGTATTGAATAAATCTCAAAGCCCCATTCTTTTTTGGCATAGTAAATCAATGATTTGAGTACGGGGCTCAAGAGGGCTCCAAGATCTTTATGTAAATCTTTTCATTTAGCAAATCCATTAGCTTTGACAAGTAAGCTTTAGGCACTAGAATAGGCCTCAAGTTCCATGCTACATGTGGCATAGTAAATATTACCATAGGAGAGACAACATTCGGATCCACACAACCTATTTCAGTTGATTGAATGCAAATGTTTTTCCATGCCTAGCCAACATTTGTATAAAAGAGTCTCTTTCAGTAGGCAAAAGAAACTCTTCTGCACCAACTTTCAGTTCTTGTAATGTTTCAAATGTAAATTGATGACCTATATCTTTAGGATCCCGTAAGCTTGGCTACCTTGACACTTTTTCATACAGACCCTCACAATCTGTTGGAAGTGACAAAGCAACTGGTTTCACCTTTTTGTCAACTGTCTTATACTTTGTCTCCACAAGCTCTTTGGCCCATTGTAATACTTAACAATGCTATAACATCATACATGTCCAAGGAACATACTGACAACACTCTATTTTCAACCTCATTTTCTACATGTATAGTTGCTAAAACTTCAGCCATAGTGTTAGTAATATTCAGCCCATAAACAATGCTTGAAATGCCATAATTTTCAACTAACAAGCCTAGTGCCCTTGGTTTCTTAGTAGCCCATTTCATAGATATGTGTTTAGCCTTGCACATAGCTTCCATAGGCTTAAACAACTATGAATTTCTTGCTACAAACTGAGAATAACCAATAGTAAATACATGCTTCATTCCATCCAAGAGGCAAGTAATCCTCTGAACAACACTACTATATCCCCACATTACACCAATGCTTAATGAAAATCAATGTCTTTGAATTTCCTTGCATTTGGAAGCAAAGGAGACTCTTGAAGTCTATTGCGATTCCTAGGATGATTAACACAAATGAGAAGGAATTGGATTGCTTTCCTCTCATCCTTACTTCTGACTCTTACATGAGAAAAACCATCATCAAGCACTTTTTTTTTCATACACTCTCCTGTAATATGGGGTTGTCCCAAAATCACTACATATAAGGAATTGTCTTGTACAAAGAAGTGTTGCTCTTCTTGTAAATCAATAATCATCACTTTTACATTAGGACATGTAGCATAGAGCTCCCCCGAAGAATTATTTGCAGCCCTCATATGCCAACCATGATCAGTGTCCAGAAGCCATGCACTATTCTCATGCAATCCACACTCAATGGTCTCAAACTCGTGGTCAAGCAAAGCAACACAAGGAGTTTCACACTTCCCTATTTCACTATTGTTTTAGTGGTATCCTTGGCCCAATGATTTCTTGTGTAATGACTTCAAGGAATAAATCCTAGAGTCTCTTCCCCATGTTGTTGCATTTGTCTTACTCCATCATGCATATTGCTACAAGACTATGCATTTTTAGCCACTTTCTTCTCTTTTCCACATGTTGTCCACTGATTAGCAGTATTCTATATAGATAAACCAACACTTACATCATGCTCATATTCAGCCCACATACCCAACAAACTAGTTTCCTCTTCAAATTGTAGCAATGCACTAGTGGTATTACCAAGAAACTTACTCTTCCTCCTCTTAATTATCTCAATGATTTCATCATGAAATTCCCGCTTGGCAATGCCAAGCACCTCTCCCTAAATTCCACCTGTCTGTTTAAAATCCATTCTTCAAGAACCTTCTTAAGATCCATGATTGTCTCAATATCAAACCTGCAACTTATATCATGGCTACTTGCCCTTCTTTTTTCCCTCTTGTTTGCTATCCTATTTTTGCTCATGACCAACCTCTTCCATAACATGCTCAGGAGGTGACTGATTTGTAGCTTTAGTCTGATCCAAACTTCTTCTCGTCACTCTTTTAGATGTCCCTCCATTATCTTCATCTCTCTTTTGTTTCTCTTCCACAAGTACATTCGTGTTTTGCACCTTTGCTAAGTATGCATACACTGAATATGCATCTACCAGTGATTCCTAGCCAGTTATGTCACGAATGTCTTGCCCTACATGAGACATTTCACTATTAGTAACTTTCCTCTTTTCAGCTACATGCAAAGCATGTGTCCATATTGCATCTTTCAGACCAACCATCACTTGGCCAGTCATTCTATCCAACTGTAGACCAAAAGTAGAAGCATGTACATTCGCATAAACATTTCAGACAACCAAGTCTTCCAACAACTTTTGCATACCCCCCTTTCCAAAATTCAAAGCAAGAGGCAATCATGTTTCTTGTGCATGGATCTTGCCATCTTTCCAAAAGATGAGCTGTCATGCTAAGGCCTCCTGATAAGCAACACAATCCTTCCATTCATGTTGCGAACTATCACACCACATAGATATTTGCATGTCCCCTTTCCTCTTGTCCAAATCACTCCTCCCAATTCAGAGTGTTTCTTTCTGCCTATAAATTGCGATCATGCACCACGCGATTTCGAAAGCCTTTCTTTTAGCTTGAAATCTCCAAAATTGCTTGAAAAAGTAACTTGTTTTTTGCATGTCACCCTATTCTAGAAGTTTTATTTGCAGATTTTTAGGATAATTACAAGAAATAATATCCAAAATATCAAAAATAGGTTAAACTTGTCCAAAAATCTAGTATTTTTTAACCATCCATACTATGGACACTGACACTAATGACTAATATGACATTAACTCTCTAGATCAATAAGAAAGCCGGATGACGATGCACTCTAGAGTTTTTCACACGGTGTTCGCGGTGTAGCGGCACGACAATGTATAACATGCCTGCTTGAGACATCCTCATAGCACGATTTAGTGATCCATTGAGATGGTTTTCTAGGTGATGCTACTTGGTACTCTTTCAAATAACATGAGGTTTTCCACCTAGACTCTCCCAAGTCATCTTTGCAATGCAAGGTCTTGGCCATTCCCATGAGAATAGACTTGATATTTGGGTTCTAGTAAACTAAGATCACCTATCCAGCTTTACTAGCGTGGCCTTCAAGCAATTGCTTGTGCTAGATTGCTCAAGTTGTATTGCACTTGGTTCAAGGAGAATGAGAAATGAGGGTGGAGTATGAGTACGTCAATCCCTCTGCCCATAAGGTAAAGTCTCACTCCGTTCCCCTAAAACAATAAGGAGTCAAGGTCTTAATTGATTCTATGGGTCAATATGTCATATATTCTAATGCATCGATTTTGTAAAGAAGATCTTGGCTTATTGAAACCACCCTAACTTAGGGCGGATTTGTCAAGAATCACACCCTTTTGCTTCCCTCGATTGGGTAGTTTTAGTTGTCTACTTACCTAACACATTTTCCCGGGGAATCCACCTTATAGAACATGTAAGATACCACGTGCTGAGTTCAAAAGAAAGGGTATATTTATTATGTTGACTTACATTTTTCTAAAAACTGAAGGGATTTATAAATGTGCTTAATGTAAATTCACGTTATGGGTGTTTTTATTTGAAAATTCTCAAAGGCACAATGGGGGGAATTTGGGGGGGGGGGGGGGGGGGGGGCGCGGGGGGGACGGGGGGATGTGCCTGAGATGTGTCTATTTGAGAGCCCCAAATAAAATTCATGTCTCCTTTACCACCACTTTCTCTCTTGGTATACAAAGTGTTGGTTTATTTTCAAATCACTAGCCTGTTTGCTTGGGATCTCCATACTTCATAAGGAGCCTATGCCTCTTTCAACATCCATTGTTAGATATTAGTTTGTACCTTTCTCATTCAAACCCAAAGCATATGGTCTATAAGAAAAAAAATAATGCTTTCTCTTTGTAAACTCCTGAATGGAAACCCTCAAATAGCATTGTACATTCCCTCCACAAAAAGACAAAAGAAAAAGCTATGCCTACAAAATTGTACCATACGGTTTTGTTGAAATAGACCTCACTTTTACCAATGGGTAGGTGCTTTCTCTTCTAATCACCTTATCACCCTCTACATGATAAGACCACTTGCTTCAACCTATGAGAATACACCCTCCTCCATGATCTCTATAAGGATCAAATTGAATATTGAGACCCAATATCCTCCTCATAGCTAGAATTAGGAGGGCTACAATTGCATCTCAAGCCCCCCTCAAGTCTTTGGGTCCTTGCTTTATCTTTTGATCTTATGCAGATGTGGAATATCAAAAGTATGCTTGAGAAATGAACTTCATGCTTAACCATAATTTTTAGAAGAATATAATATTTGAAAAGAAAAGCAGCTAGCTTGGTCATGCATGTCATGAATGGTACACAAGACATAGGGTTCATTGATTGAATTTTATCTTAAAGCACTCCTCTCACCCCTAATGAAAAAAAAGAATAATCTTCACTCTATCATGTGTTCCGAACTGTTTGCTTGAATTAGATTAAAAGCCCACTTTAATTTTGTGGAGATTAATTATTTTGCAAAGGGAAAAGAGGGAGAGTGTGTACGTGTGCAAATTTGCAAAAATATATTATTTCGTGAAAGTGGGGAGAGAGAGAGAGAGCGTGAATATATGGCAAGCATGGCATAGAGAGAGGGTCAACACAGTCCTAGTAGGTCTACCTTCCCTTGAGCTAGCGTGGCAAAAAGGATCTAAGGTATCATCATCATCATCATCCATTAGATCAGTCATGCTAGCAACATTTCTTCAAGTCTAAGTAGAGAGTTGGTCTTGCAATCCATAGCTCGTGTAATATCTTCGCACAATAAAAGTTCGTTGGTTAGTTCAAAAGTTAGTTAGTCAATTAATAAGTTAGTAAGATTACTAACTAAAGACTAATTAAGGTAAAAAATAATTAACATTAATATTTAAGAATTTTTATTTAATTAAAAATATTTTATTTAGAAAAATATCGAGAGTCGTAAATCCGATATTTTTCTCAGATTGATAAGGACCGTAGCTACCCTTCACGTAAGTTACAATGTGAACGAGACTTATGAGCTATATTAATCACAAGTATTAATGTGTATAGTTTGGATGGTCCAAAAATATTAGATTTTGGGCAAAACTAGTATATTTTAGATCTTTTAGATATTATCCCAAAAAAAAAAGATATTAAGATTTTTAGAATTGGATGTCATTTAAAAGAAAAGACAAGTGATGTTTTAGTTAGTTTTGGAGAATTTATAAAAATAAAAATAAAGAGAAGTGATTTGCGAAATCACACGCCCCGCGATCGCAGTCCACAAACAGAAAACAACACTTCGAACAGAGAAAAGAAGAAGGAGTGAACTAAGAGCTTTCTAACCAAGTGTCTTGGGGTTTTACCCCCTTTCGGAGCCAATGGAACCATCAAATTTATGATCTGAGCATCAGATCACTGATCTTTCCAAGATCCCCCTCCACAAAGAGCTCCACTTCTCAACCACAAGCCCTCTTCTCTAATTCGCTATAAATATGAGTCATGGGAGAGGCATAAGAAAGCATAAGGAGACCCCGAAAGGCTGCGAGAGAGAGGTAGAGAGAAGGATACCCCTCCAAGAGATTGTGAGGAAGAGCTTGAAAGAGAGCTTGAGAGAGAGAGAGAGAGAGAGAAGAGTCACCCCAAGAGGCTGCAAGGAAGAGAATTAGTTCAATTCCCTCTATCTCAATCCTCGACTTAATCATCTTCTCTTACGCTCTCCCATCTTGAATCTATTCCACCTTCTTAATCTCTTGAGACTACTTGCGGTGGACGATGGCCTCCATGCGAAGAATGTCGCGTGTGGATGACAATCCTGCAACCAGCAACAAGGCTTCGGGCAAAGGCATCACTGTCAATCCAACTGCGGTTCCGATCGTAATGTATTTTCAAATTGATAGATGCTTGCTTTGAGTAATGTATTTTCAAATTGATAGATGATTGCTTTGATTCTCGTATGAGATACGTTAGGCCCCATACTACAATGCACGAGTACAGCTCATGGAAAAAGATAAATTTCATCTCACCTACTCGGAAGATGGAGTTTGTGAAGTGCATATATCAAGGGAAGATGATTGCACCTAGTTACATATGACTTATTTGCTGGTAGAGCAATTACAAGGAAGAATTAGTCAAGGGTTATAAATAGTATAATTACTAAAAGAATATGACATTGAGAATCATGAATAGAAAGTACTAGTTTAAAGTTTAAATACTTCAAAAGTACTTAGCCTAAGAGCCCAAATATTAAGAAAAACTAGATTCTAGCTCAATGCAAGGCCTATTGGAGTCTAATTACTTGAGATCATCTCGCACTTATTTTATTAAGTATTCACACGTTATGCCTATAACATGTTTGATATATGAGGATAATTTTCTAGTTGCCTCATGACTTGACTAAGAGCTAGTACAAGAAATTAATCATAAGGGTTAAAACTAAGATGTCTTGAGATCCGTTGGATAACGATGACTTTTACCAATCCAAATCCAAGGTTGGGTTATCAATCAAGGTAAGTGACCTATAGAACTTATATCATGAATAGTGTTTGAACCCTTAACATATGCCCTAGCCGAAGGAAGGAAGTGTTAAGAACATTTTTGCATAGTATTGCTCTTAGATCCCAAGGGGGAGAGCAAATATACGATGGAAATGTTATATCGTCTATTCTTGCATTGATCGGAAAGAATGCAATTGGTTTTGTTGGTTGATCGAACAACATCTATAAATGCTTTTACATTCAACTGGTTGTTAGTTGTTGTTTGGATGATTATTCCAAGTGCTTTTGATTTATGGTAAATGCATGGCAAGGGTCCGTGATGACAAGCCGCCATGGGAATAAAGGAATGTTTTCTTGGAAAATGATATTAGGGTTGAATGCCTTGTTTGTGCTTGATTCTTAAAGGATTTAATTAAGGAAGGATATATTGCACGGGTGGATCACCTCCATGATCGCATCGCGGATTAACCCGAGAGGGCACTACTCGATTCATGGGTCGAAGGTCGAGTGGTGAAAAGGCCAACCACGGGAATGATGTTTTGCTCCTAGACAGCTTGCAAGTTAGTTGGAGCTCTGGACACCCCTTGCTAGGTCTAGAATGGAGTTGAAGACCTCCGTGGCCCCCAACGTCTAGGCATGTTGGGAGATCCTATTCTAGATAACGGATTGAGTTTGTGGTGCCATGTGAATTGGACCAGTTACTTTTGCAGGGCAGAAGGGATACTTCTGTTGCACAGAAGCGATACATAATTTCTCCTGTATGGGCGGGAGACAAAGATTAACCTTGTTTGAATCTTGTTTGTCAATAGATTGCTTTGCTCTGTTTTTGTGTATGTGATATAAGTTATGCGAACCTATTCCCTAAAAGGCTTAATTAATGAAGCTGACTTTAAGTGTCACACATAAATGTGGTAGGACCTAATTAGAAAACTAAAGCTATTAAGGGGAGTGGGTGGGCGGAACCCCCGATGGGTTTGTCCTATGGCAAGGTGGTCCCAGAGAACTGGGAGGCTTCTCACAAGATTTTATCATCATTCGACCTTTAGGTATTGTTAGGTTAGAACTCGATTCATGCCGTTTTAGGGGACCACCAGAATGGGACTATGCCCTATGAGCAGAGAGGTTGAGCAGCGCATCCTCTCATTTCCCATTCTCTTTGAACCAAGTGCAGCATGGGTCTGCTTCGGATTGGGTATCTCTGCGTAAATTAGGATGTCCAAGATCCGATGCTAGAATGTTGTTAGGAGACCTAGGCCACTAGGAGCCCAAATTTTAGGTCGATCCTAGTGGGTTTGACCATAAACGTTCTATTGCGAGGCAGATTCGGAAAACCCTAGGCAACAAGACCTGAAATATTCCATGGGAGTGTCGGGCAGCGATGCTTAGATTCATTTCTTGATAGACCGCTAAGTGCGTGCCTAGACAGCCAATGGGTGAGCACCTCACAGCTCCTCTTTGCATTCAATCAAATCTTAGGAAGGCTGTTGAGATATCGAGCTCCACTTGTGATATGCCAGGGTGACCGTTGTGTATTTATGTCACCGACTTGTCAGTTGCAGACGCGGTTGGTACACCGCCCATGAATAATAGCTACATGATAGGTATCCTTATCTACTCTAGTTCGTGGCTCAGTTAGTATGCCACCTTAGTTAGTTGAGTTTGGTTTTGAGACCCATATATAGGGTGCTTCTATTTCTTTGTATGAGAGTTCTTTTGGCTTACACAACTAAGAAGAGGAAAACTGTTTTCAGCCTCCACCCTTGTGTGTATTCCCCCATTGTGCAAGCAAGAAAGCTACAAGTGAGACTCCTTCCTTCTCTCCCACAACCTTGACATGGTATCAGAGCCTTGTTCGTGGTAAGGAGCTCAAGAAAGCAAGCCAAGCTCGCGGTGGTCTGGTAAGAGGAGCAGTATTGCTTTCATTTTCTGTTTTGGGAGCAGATCTCTGCAGGTAGCACAGCCGAAAATTGCAGGAGTGCATTGTCTCAGGTTGAGACGCCCTTCGCGTTGAAGCAAGAGGGCACTATATGCTGCGGGAAAGGGCTTTAGCCCTTGGCGACCTTTTTTTTTTATTTGAGGCCATTTCGGGGCGTGTTTTGGAGGCGGAAGTTTTCTGCACACACTCAGGAAAAGGCCCAGTTTTATGCTGTGCGACCACTGTTCTACAGTGACAGAACTTTTTGCAGTGTTCTGTAATGGCATCTGATTCTCTCTCACAGATTGTCACTGAAAAGCTTGACAAGAACAACTTCCAAGCATGGAAGTTTAGAATGACGAATTTCCTTATGGGAAAAGGATATTGGGAATTTGTTGCAGGAAATGAAGAAGAACCAGTTCTTCCTGATGTTCCCAATCAACAGCAAATGCAAGCATTTAAAGCATGGCATGAGAAAGCCAGGAAAGTTATGTACTGGCTGTCTATCAGTATTTCAGACTCTATGATTGTGCATATTCAGGATGCAAGTACGCCAAAGGAGGCATGGGATACTCTCTCAAAAATGTATAGCACAAATACGCAAGCCAAGAAAATGCAGCTCAAGCAAGAGTTGCATAATGTGCAAAGAGAAAATATGAGCATCAATGACTACCACATGAAGGTGAAGAAGATTGCAGATGCACTTGCTTCCATTGGGTCGCCAGTGGAAGATGATGATTTAGTTTCTGTGACCTTGAATGGTCTAGGAAAGGATTATGCACAGTTTCGGACATCCATTTCAGTTCGTGAAAGATTTCCTGATTTTGAGGAGTTGATTGCTCTTCTAATTTCCGAGGAGCAGAGAAATGGTGGTGCATCTTCTTCAGGAGGAACTTCAAAAGAAGCTGTCTTCTACTCAAATGCTGGAAGAGGTAGAGGCAGAGGCAGAGGAGGCCGATTTGAAGGCCGTGGTAGAAATCAGAATATGCAGCAAACTCAAGAAAACCAGTCCTATGGAGGAGGACGTGGTAACTCTAGAGGCAGGGGGAGCCAAAGAGGTCGTGGTGGATGGCAAAGAGGTCAAAATGCAAACAGTAATGTTGAATGCTACTACTGTGGTAAAATGGATCATATGGCTAAAGACTGCTATAAAAAGCAGAATGACATCATGAATGGAAAACTGCAACAAGGGAATTATGCATCTTCTAGTAGACAGGGTGATGACAGAAATGAGCATTTGTTCATGGTGCAGCACATGAACAATTCTGTGACAAGTGCAGAAGAAAGCAATGATGTATGGTATGTTGACTCAGGTGCATCAAACCACATGACAGGTCATGCAGAATGGATGGAGGATACAAGGAAAATGGAAAAACCAGGATTTGTGGAGACTGGTGATGATACTGCACATCCTATTGTGCAGATTGGAAAAATTCCCTTGTCTATGCAGGATAGGAAAAAGAAATACCTGTCCGATGTATTTCATGTCCCAAATATCACCAAGAATCTGGTTTCTGTTGGTCAAATGGTTGAGCAGGGCTTGCAGGTCAGATTTAATCCTCATGGATGCTTTGTTGAGGATATGAAAAATAAAGGTCGCTTGATAGCAAAAGGAAAGAAGAAGGGCAGAATGTTTACATTGGATGCAGACATGTCTGAATTGAGTGCAGCAATGTTTGCACATGGGACCGGTGTAGTTGCAGATATTGATATCTGGCATAAACGCATTGGTCATGTTAATGTACAGCGACTTAAATCAATGCAGGCCCAAAATATTGTTGCAGGATTGCCTAAATTCAAGGTTGCAGAAATGCATAAGGTATGTGAAGCCTGCCAATTTGGAAAACAGGCAAGGAAACCATTTCCTAGACATGTTCAAGAGAGTAAGAAGCCATTGGAATTAATCCACTCTGATGTGTGGACTACTAAAGCTGCATCTCTTGGAGGCTGTCATTATTTTGTCACTTTTATTGATGACTATAGCAGAAAAGTTTGGGTGTATTTTATGAAAAAGAAAAGTGAAGCTTTTGGGCATTTCAAAACTCTTAAAGCTATGGTTGAAAAAGAAACAGGCCTGCAAATAAAATGCCTAAGGTCAGATGGAGGGGGAAAGTACCTCTCAAATGAGTTTGCAAGGTTCTTGCAGGAGCATGGCATAAAGCAGCAATATTCATGCAGTCATACCCCACAGCAAAATGGAATTGCAAAAAGAAAAAACAGACATATTGGAGAGGTGTCTCGTGCCATGCTCAATGAAAAAGACCTGCCAGATTTTTATTGGGCTGAAGCAGTTGCTACAGCAGTCTACATAATGAACAGGACTCCCACTGCAGCAATACATGGAATGACTCCAGAGGAGAGGTATACTGGTAGGAAACCAGATATTTCTCATTTGAAAATTTTTGGTTGCATTGCCTATGTACATGTGCCAGATGAGTTGAGATCCAAGTTGGATCCAAAAGCTGAGAAGTGCATCTTTATTGGTTACTCTCTGCAGCAAAAAGGGTATAGATGCTATAACCCTTCTACTCGTAAGTTTACAGTGAGCAGAGATGTTGTTTTTTATGAGATGAGTAGCTGGTATAAACCAGTAAATGTGATTGATGATGTAGATGCACAAAATGGTAATGCTGCACAGAATTCATAGCAGCAGTCACAAAATATTAGTGGACCTGGAGCATCCTCTAGCAGTGGTTCACATTCTTCGCCATGGACAGGCAGATTGAGATCAGGAGAATCTTCTCAAAGCAATGCAGATAGTGGTATGCAGGTATCACGAAAAGGAAAAGAGAAGGTTGATCAGCCCATGTTTGATGTGAATGCAGGTTACTCTTATGTGGATGGTGAATCCAGTGGCTCAGAACAGAGCATTGATGATGAGTTGGGTATTCCTTCTATTGTTACACCTGGAGTAAGGAAGACCAGGGATGTTTTGAGAGCACCTGGGAGTGAACCCACTTTGCGCAGGTCTACCAGAGTTAGGTATCCTGTGGATAGGCTGAAATATGATGGATTTACAGCCATTCACTATGCATATATGGTCAAGGTGATACAGGAACCTGAACCCACTTCTTTTGAGCAAGCCATGGGAAAAGAAAAATGGGAGAAAGCCATGGATGAAGAAATGGATGCCTTGGAAGCAAATGCTACATGGAAATTGGTACCTTTACCTAAAGGTAAGAATGCAATTGGCTGTAAGTGGGTTTATAAGGTGAAGCACAATGCAGATGGTTCTGTGAACAGATACAAGGCAAGATTAGTAGTCAAGGGGTATGCACAAACATATGGCATTGACTATGAAGAAACATTCAGTCCGGTTGCAAGGATGGCAACCGTAAGAGCAGTCATTTCTATGGCTGCATCAAAGGGATGGTCTTTACATCAGATGGATGTAAAGAATGCCTTCTTGCATGGTGATTTGCAAGAAGAGGTCTATATCGAGCAGCCACCACGTTATGTGCATGCTGTTCATCCTGAGTTTGTTTGCAGGTTGAAGAAAGCTTTGTATGGCTTGAAGCAAGCACCTAGAGCATGGTCTGACAAGATAGGACAGTATCTTGTCACTATTGGCTTTCAGATTTCCAAGGCAGATTTCTCACTTTATGTGAGAAAAACAGAGAAAGGTATTATGCTACTTGTCATTTATGTTGATGATTTGATTATGACAGGTGACAGTGATGAAGATATCCTTCATGTGAAAATGCTATTGAAGCAGAAGTTTGAGATGAAGGATTTGGGAGAGCTGCGTTATTTCTTGGGCATTGAGGTGATTAGATCACCAAGTGGGATACAGCTCTTGCAGAGACAGTATGGATTGGACATGCTGTCTAAATATGGGATGACAGGCTGTAAGCCTATTTCAGTTCCTTTGGAGCAGAATGTGAAGCTGAGCACAGATGCAGGTGAGCTTCTGGAAGACCCTACTATGTACAGACGCATAGTAGGAAGCTTGATTTATATGACTATTACCAGGCCAGATTTGAGCTACACTGTTGGATTGGTAAGTCAGTTTATGCAGGCTCCAAGGAAATCGCATTTGGATGCGGCTAGACGCATACTCAGGTATGTGAAGTCCACATTGCAGTATGGACTATTTTATGAGACTGGGGTTCAGATACAGCTGCATGGATACACTGATGCTGATTGGGCTGGTAGTATTTCTGATAGACGATCTACCAGTGGATATGTGTTCTCTTTTGGGAGTGCTGCAGTCACTTGGAGCAGCAAGAAACAGCCTACAGTTGCCTTGTCGAGCACAGAGGCTGAGTACAGGGGTGCAGCAATGGCTGCATGTGAGGTAGCTTGGTTGCATAAGCTATTTTATGATATGCATCAGTCTACAAATGGGCCAGTTGTCATTTATTGTGACAACATGAGTAGTATACACTTGGCAAATAACCAAGTCTATCATGCTAGAACAAAGCACATTGAGGTGCATTATCACTATGTGCGGGAGAGGGTTTTACTAGGTCTTATTGATCTAGTTTATGTCAGTACAGAGGATCAGGTAGCTGACATATTTACGAAGGCATTGGGCGCAGAGAAGCTACACAAGTTTAGAGACCTGCTTGGTGTGCAGGAATTGGGATTGAGCTCGAGGGGGAGTGTTGAGATATCGAGCTCCACTCGTGGTACGCCAGGGTGACCGTTGTGTATTTATGTCACCGACTTGTCAGTTGCAGACGCGGTTGGTACACCGCCCATGAATAATAGCTACATGATAGCTATCCTTATCTACTCTAGTTCGTGGCTCAGTTAGAATGCCACCTTAGTTAGTTGAGTTTGGTTTTGAGACCCATATATAGGGTTCTTCTATTTCTTTGTATGAGAGTTCTTTTGGCTTACACAACTAAGAAGAGGAAAACTGTTTTCAGCCTCCACCCTTGTGTGTATTCCCCCATTGTGCAAGCAAGAAAGCTACAAGTGAGACTCCTTCCTTCTCTCCCACAATCTTGACAAAGGCAAAGGGGGGTTTATTATGGATGCAATACTTCAAAGATCCTCGTGTTTGTGGGAGTCAAGGCAATTGCAACATCAAGGTAGTTTGCCCCAATATATCTAATTACAACATATTCAACCTTTGCATCTAATTATGACATATTCAATCTCTAGAAAACTCATACAATAAGCCTCGAAGCTAGGCTACAACAAAGAGGTCAGTTCTTTCTTGCTACATCTCGATATTGATTTACATTTATCATTTCTTGGACAGCAAAGGTAGGTGTAATTGGTTTTAGTAGAGCGTGAGTTGAGGTAATGTGTGAGAGGTAGTCACAAATGTATGTGGTTTGAAGCTCTTAAAGGAATAAGAGTTAAGTCCATGCGTGAAGCACAATTGTACTCTCCTAGAATGTGACATGTTGGAGCACTAATAGATTGTTGCATCTTATACATTCTTATTGGGAGAAAGGGAAAGTTGGGATGCACTTTGTAGGCAACATTGGTTATTGATGTGTACTGCATGCAATCGATCAATCATTCTTGCAATGCTTTGCATGGCATAGTTTCCATAGAGATTCATCATGGAGGGTAGCAATATTAAATAGAGCATATATAAGTCAATGGGCTAGTGGTTGGCCCTTCATATCAAGGTGAGGACTATCCTAGCTATCATGGCTTTTGACCACTGTCCAATCGATGTAGTCTTCAAAATCACATCCATTTCAACTCAAGGTATCCTTCCTTAAGAAACATAAATTCATTGAGTAAACCAAACAAGCTTTGGCTTAGGTTGGTTGAAGGCAAGTTGCACCCGCTCTTAGATTAGAGGGAGCCTACATGTTTTTATCAGATTGCACTTTCAAAGGAAGATGGCAGAGATCAAATTGCATTTAGAAAAAAACATATGGTTGGTGTTTCTAGATGTAAAGAGTTTATTTTGTATGATATTGCTCTTAATCATAAAGATGCTATTCTCATGTGGCTCCTAGTAGAACATATTGAATATTTTCTTATAGCTCAAGAGATGAATAAGATTGAAGGTTTGAAAATCCAATTAAAGGGAAGATGGTTGATAGAGGGAGATACCCCCATCCCTCTCTATTTTTCAATACTCTTAAGATCAAGTATAGAAAAGAGATGACAAACATGATGGAAGAGGAGAATTGATGCTCTTGTTTTGATGGCCTCCACATGTTTTATAGGCCTCTGCTGATGCTCTCCACAACTTGCTTAATCATAAAGGAAAGCTTGTTGTTAAGATAAAGAAGAGGGTGGATTTTGAGAGGAATGACAAAGCAATCATCTTGAAGTCAAAATACAACTAGAAGAACTTATACCCACAAACCTCTTAAAGAAGAAAAAGTGGGCTCTTAGACGTCTAGCAAGCTATCCCTCTACTAAGCTGAATGTGTTCATCTAGAAGATATTGGCTAGAAAGCTACTAATGAAAGATGCACTTGCCGATTTTAGAAAGTTTCAGTACTATGCCTTGTTTGTTTTAGGGAGACAAAAAACTATCCTACACTTGTTTTGGCAATGCCCAATGACAAAGGCATTGTAGACTAAACCAAAAAATTGGGTCTCCCAGAGCAGGTCTTAATGCTTCTACTACCATGTGTCTATCACGTTTTCAAGGACAAAGGTGTCTCGGATGGCAAAACCCTCAAGCTTTGGAACATTGTAAGAGTTGTGATTTTGAAGCACACATGGTTTCGTAGAAACATGATTCCTATGTAGAAAGCTAGAGCCCCATAGGTGCAACTTTTGTTTAGATCATGTGTATTTCGAAACCTTAGCCTTATTGAAAACCTTAGGTAGTGCCCCATACCCCGCCCCCCCCCCCAACTACTATAGTGAACCGTATGCCAAGATAGTAATGCAAATGGCTAAGATTTGTAACATCAAATTAATGTTGTGATTTGACCTTCAAGGCCACAATACACATCTCGTGGAGCCCAATCAATAGCATATTGTCTATCTAAATAATGAGAGTCAACAAAACATTTGCAGGGGATATTGCGAAAGTGTCTAAGAACTTTTTGAGGGATGGTTTGCCCTTGCAAGTCTTGTCAATACATGTAAGCACCACACTTTGGACATGTCTCCATAGTCTCGCATTCTCCTCGAAACAGTATGCAATCATTGATACATGCATGGATGATGTTGTAGTCTGTGCCAAGCTTTCGTAAAATATGTCGCGTATCATCACGAGACTCAGGCATGGTATTTGTAAGTGATAATATATGACACTTCAGTAACCTTTTTAAAAATCATAAAACACCTTGAAAAAACACATATTTTTTTAATGATAGTGTTGAAAAGAAATCAACGAAGCATACGTACATGGTACCTAAACAACTCGATCACACTCGCATCGCTCCATCCATATTTTGCTTGCACACTTAGGAGTGCAAGCAGTGTCTTCAAGCGAGATACTCGACACCCATCATATAATGGTATGGATGCTTCCTCTTTAAGCGGATCAGAAGTCTCAACATCCATGGGCATCAATGCATTGATCATTGCCTCCATCTCAGGCTCCAAGATTGTAGGTAAGTCTAGAAGGCTGCATGTCTCCTCTGGTATTGACGATATAGATTGGGTAGTACCTTCCAAGTAGTGGATTGGCTCAAGCACTCCATCCATTGCATGCCCACGAACTCTTCTAACTGGCCGCAAAGGGTACACTCCTCCTTGGGGTGAGACGTCACCTCCCTGGATAGAAAATTTGACAGCCACACCCAATGTTTTTGTATATGGTATTCAATTAGCTTGCGAATAAAATGCATGATTGATATACACTTTTCTTACCGTTTGCTCAAAATTTGAGATCTCCTGATCAATGATCTCAAATTGAAACTCGTCAAAGCGTCGTACGTGTTCTATAGACAATCGACATTTTCGTCTAATTGCCAGCTTACATTGAGAGCAAGGACATGGGACATGTTGATTAAGATACGCCTCGCGATCTTGAACATCACGACCTTCATCGTTTTCCATTTGGTCTATATTACGACAAACAATTTGTTTTTGTTATCATTCTTTTTTTCTTTCTTAAATTGTTTGAGAAGGGATTTCTTCTCTTGTAACTCAACAAAATTAACATATGTAAAGTCTCCACCCACCCACAAATTAACGTATGTCGGAGTGTTTCCCGTCTCGTGGTATTGCACCGAACCTCAACGGACCTCGCCACCACTCTCTCTTTGTTTTTTATCCATTCATTCTCTTCCCTCCTTCCATCTCTCTCTCTTTTTCTCTTTCTTTATTATGTTGTATGTTTATTCCCTTTCTCTCGTTCCTTCTTTCTTTTTCTCTTCCTCTCTCTCTCTCATTTCCTTTAACAAAACATCTCTCTCTCTCTACTACCAATTTCCTTTGACAAAACATCTCTCTCTCTCTACCACTAGCACTACCACTACCACTACAATAAACAAGAAAAGAAGAAAATACTACTACTACTACTACTACTACTACTACTACTACTACTACTACTACTACTACTACTACTACTACTACTACTACTACTACTACAACAAACAAGAAAAGAAAAAAAAAACTACTACTACTACCACTACTACAACAACAACAACAAATAAGAAAACTAAAAAAAAATAAACAAGAAAAAAAAAACTACTACTACTACAACAACAACAATAAACAAGAATAATAATACTACTACTGCTGCTACTACTACTACCACAACAACAAACCACTACCACTATCATTACCACTATCACTACCACTACCACTACCACTACCACTACCACTACCACTACAATAACAAAAACAACAACTACTACTACTACTACTACTACTACTACTACTACTACTACTACTACTACTACTACTACTACTACTACTACTACTACTACTACTACTACTACTACTACTACTACTACTACTACTACTACTACTACTACTACTACTACTACTACTACTACTACTACTACTACTACTACTACTACTACTACTACTACTACTACTACTACTACTACTACTACTACTACTACTACTACAAACAAGAAAAGAAGAAAAAATAACAACAACAACAACTACTACTACTACTACTACAAATAAGAAAACTAAACAATAATAAACAAGAAAAGAAAAGAAAAAAACTACTACTACTACTACAAGAAACAAGAAAACTACTATTACTACTACTACAATCACGACTACGACTACCACAACAACAACAAACAAGAAAAAAAGAAATTAAACAACAACTACTACTACTATCACTACCACTACCACTACTACTACTACGACTACCACAACAACAACAAACAAGAAAATAAGAAATTAAACAACAACAACTATCGCTACCGCTATCGCTACAATAACAAACAAAAAAAAAGAAAAGAAGAAATAAAAAAACAACAATAACAATAACCTCTCCCTCCCTCTCTCTCTCCCTCCCTTCCTCCCTCTCCCTCTCTTTCTCTCTTTTCCAATTATGTTTAATGTTTTCTCCCTCTCTCTCTTGTTCCTTCTTTCATTTTCTCTCTTCCTCTCTCTCTCTCTCATTTCCTCTCCCTCTCTCATTTCCTCTCTTTCTCTCTCAATACACAAGATTTTTAACAAAAACAAGTAAAAGAAAAGGAGAAAAAGTAAAAACAAAGCAAGAGGGAACAATGCACTCACCCAAAGGCCCGAGGATTGGATTCGGCGGCTCCTCTTCGCCCTCCGTACACTTCCTCCTCTTCTCCGTAAATGATGGCGGCGGTGGTGAGAAGCTTTCCTTCTCCCTCTTTCTCTCTTTCTCTCCCTCTCCCTCTCCCTCTCAAATACAAGATGGAGTTCGCTCTCCCTTTCGCTCTCTCTATTTGCGTCGACGCAAATAGCGACGCCGCTATTTTGCATCAAAAAAGCGTCGTTGCAATGCCTCCGTATCCTTGTAGCTATGCTTCTCCATTGCCCAAGGGTTCAAAATTTTTCAAGGGCCTCACCCTTGGTGCAAGTATGGGAAATGCTTACTCCTCTTCCTCAACCTCCTCTAAGGCCAATAGACAAGGAAAGAAAGTAGTTAAGCAATGCCAAGAATGAAGATGATAGTGTAATCTATTCAAGATAGAAGGGTTTGAATGAATACGAAGATAAGCTTCCCTCAGAGATTGTCAAGAGCATTCAATCTAATGTATCTGAACTAAACAATCATTCGCCTACTTGTAGCCTTTCTTTATGGTGCCCAAATTGCTCTTGCGCAACTAAGGAAGGGTTTAGAAGCTCATTGATCCATAGGGAAGGTAGATCTTGGGAGAGAAATGGGGGTTTTCTTGTTGACAATCCATAGTAGCTTGGGAGGAAGAAGAGAGAGAAAGTCATTTTTCAAAAATTAATTGAAGTCTAGAGTTCAAGCTAAACCTTAGGCGGATTTTATTCTAAGCATATGTATGGACCCTTAGTCTATTTTGGTGACTTTGGGTATCCTAGAAGTTAGAATGTTGTTTTGTTTTTTCATGTGAAGAAGATCATTTAGTTATCTAGCGTGATGGGTTTTGGCAGAATTACTGTGTAGCAATGGTGGATTTCTAGTCAAAGATGCAGTTTGTCAAATTATTTGTCTTATTCTCGTTTCAGATTTTCTGTGTATTCCATGTTTTGGAGCATAGTAACAATGCAGTGATGTTGAGTGAGGAATGTACATGTTGCTGTAGTGAAGTTTTGGGTAGTAGGCGAAAGTCTTACAATTGTTAGGGTATAAGCCACCTAGAATTGTCAAAGTCTGTGCAAAAAATTGCTTGGCTAAGTAACCATTATACATTGGCAATCACAGTGCTTATGATGGGTGTTCATGGTCAAGTTTTCTCTCTTCTATAAGGGGAATGAGTGCCAAGAAGATGCCGAGCAGCAGTTATGGTGGCACTTACAATGACAATTATGGTTTCTTGGAAGTCAGATGCTGAATGGTAATTCACTCTGGAGACTTCACAACAGCCTGTTCATTTGTATTTCACAAGGTTGGCAGCGCGGCAGCAAAGGATGCAGTAGCACGAGAATGACCAGCGTGCAAAAGGGCATGCATGAGGTGAATGTAGTGGAATGCAAAGCGGCAGTTCTAAATATGATTCGGATCCAGATACAGAAGAGTTAGAGGATATAGAAGATTATGGGGGAATATTTAATGAACTTGAGGACGACAGGGGATTAAATTCGCAATTTGTTGGAGAATTTATTTTGCAACAAGTATTTTTGGCTAAGAGAAGATTGGAATTTGATCCTTTGGGCATCGAAAGAGCTACATCAACACAACCAATATCATTAACAGCAGCAGTAGGGCAATTATCTCCAAATACACTTAGTAATATGGTAGCAGGTAGAGCAGATTCATGCATCAAGTTCGGGACCTTAGGGAAGTCTAAACAAGACCCCTGATTGCCACATAGCTCAATTTGAGACTAGATTGCAGGCCAAAGGATTTGATGGAGTATATGATGCATAAGCCAAGATGCATCAATTTCAAGTAACATTTGAGGGAAAAGCCATGCAATGGTTTAGTAACTTTAATGTGGGTCATTTTGCAAATTATATTGCATTGAGGAATGCATTTCTAAACAGGTTTTGGAAGGATAAGACTCCCAATGATGTGCTTGCTAAGATTAAGAAGATCAAGCAGAAGAAGATGTTTGTGGAAGATTACACACAAAAATTCAATCAGTATTTGAAGAGGCTTACAGTTGTTGCTGAGAGGCCTATAGATGAAATGTTGGCCGAATATTATATGAAGGGATTGAGAAAAGAATTGTGGAATGTGGTTGTAGGTGTAGATGTAGGAGCAGGATTGGATGCATTGATGGAAACTACTCCAAGAGCATAACAAAGGTTTGGAGTGTCAAATCCGAGTACTTCAAAGAAGAGTTCTCGGGAGAGGAAGAAGAAGAAGACAAAAGGGAAGAAGAAGAGATCTTCAGATGATAGCAATGATGACAATTCTGATTCAGATTCTGACTTAGATATAGATTCCAATTCCGATTCAAAGACTAGTAGCAATTCAGATTCAAATTCTGATTCGGATTCAGAATCAGAGTCAAAAAAAGAGGATAGGAAGAGAAAGCATAAGAAGAAGTTTAAAAAGAAGTCCAAAGAAAAGATAAAGGGGGATTCTGTTGAGAAGATGGTGGAGAAGAAGTTGAAGGAAATGGGTGTCAAGCAGATAGCAAGAAGGCTCATTGTGACATATGTGACAAGGATGGGCACAACACCACAAACTATTGGTATAATCCAAATTTTAGAGGACCAAATCCAGAGAGGATTCAGCAAAAGAACTAGCAGAATATGGCATAAGAAAGTGGAGTATTTCCAAAAGCTGTAGGACAGCAGAACGTGTTTAACAATCAGGGATGGCAAAAGCAAAAACATCAATTTTTTGCATGGAGAACGTCTTTTAATCAAAATAGGCCATTTAGAGGAAATTTCATCCAAGGATATCAACCACAATTTGGCGGATTTTAGAACTTTAGACCTTGGGGAGGCAATTGGAATCAGCAGCAAGGTTGGCAATAATAGCAAGGATGGAAACCACCACCAAATTGGAATCAACAGAATTGGAATTCGCAAGGGTGGAATCCACAAGGATGGAGTCAGCAAGCACCCAATGAGCCGTTACCACAATTACCTCCACCACCTGTGCAACAGGGGGAAGCAGAGAAAGCACCTCAAAGCAATTTGATTGATGTTGAAGTTTCTCAGGATCTTGAGATAAATCAAGTGTCAGCAGATTGCTCTTTGGAGTGTGGTTGTTTGCAATGTAAGTTAGGTGAACCGGATGTATTGGTAGTTACGTGTTCTAAAGCAAAGCTTAAACCACCTTTGGACTAGAAGGAACAGAAAGAAGTAAGAGATGAGGCAGCTAAAGAAGTTAAGAAGTCAGGACAAGAGGGGATGACTTCCAAGAGGTAGCAAAAGCAGTTGAAGAAAGTGGATAGATTCGATTTGACATTTGGAGCATTGTTTGAAGAGTTATTGGATACTCCTATGCATTTTACATTAGATCAATTGCTTTCATTGGTCCCGATTTTTACGGACCACCTTTAATGTTGCCACAAGGATTATAAAAATCCCAGATATTCAAAATGCATTAAAGGAGAGCATTCCTGATGATGTTGATTTTACTATACCAACTGTTAAGCTTGAGTTTGATGGGTGTGCATTCTCAGATGTTTTGTTAGACGGTGGATCTGGAGTAAACATTTTGTCACTTGTATACCTGTATAGATGAGGCCCAGCTCCCCCATCTCACCACCCTCTCACACCCTCTCTAGTAGGGGGAGTTGTGAGGGATGACTACACTACCTGGATTGGAAAGTAGCAGAGGAAGGGGCCAACAAGCCCTTCCCTCAATCTGAAGAAGTAGAGCTTGTTTGTGCCTTGGACTTCTCCTTGGTTGGAGGATTGGAGTTGGAGTGTGAGAAAAAGGATGACTTGTCGAATAAGTCTGCATCCCGCTTCTTGTTCTTCTCCTTCTTCTTCCGTGAAGGTTGCTAACTCCTTGCAATCCTTCCACAAGTGTCGCTTCTTGCCATAGTGGTAATACTAGGCCTTCAACTTCTTTTTCCTTTCACCCCTCTTTGAAATTGTAAAGGCCTCACTAGATCCTCCAAAACGCCACGATGCCTCATGCTCAAGCAGCATTGAGGACATGTGTGTGAAGCTCAGAGGTGTAGATGATGTTTGCACCTGCAAAGCATTCAACACTCTGTCAAATAGGTGTCCTAGGAATCTCAAAGATAAAGTCCATAGCAATGCTTTGCCAAGGCCCATTAAGAATATGCCAAAAGATGAAATTTTGAATATGGCAAGTGGGAAGCTAGAGCCTGTACCATTTCAAGTACGGATGGCAGATCAGTGGAGAGTGCAACCATTTGGGATGCTAAGAAGACAAAACAAACTCTCAAAGTGCACGGGTTGCTATTTCAAGCAAACTTTGTTGTTTTAGGATGCAAGATGCAGGTAATGCATATTCAATGCTATTAGGAAGGCCGTGGTTTAAGACAACAAGGCTCAAGCAGGACTAGGAGAAGAATGAAGTGATTCTGAAGAAAGTAAAGAATTTGCTAAGAATTATGATGAGCTCAAAGAAGAAGTTGGCAATGTCATTGAAGCCCATGATGGCTCAATCCATCAATTTAGCTGAAGAGGTTGAAGATGATGAAGAGGCATGTTTTTTGGAAGCCAATCCCATTGTTGTACCAGTGTTTGAAGTAGATGTAGAAAGAATTGTTGAAAAGTATGTTGGTCAGGAAGACTCTAAGAGGATAACTCATTTGTCAGCAGAAGCAACTGAAGATTAGAATCTGATTAAGGAGTCAGAGGTCAGTCACACGACTATAACGAAGGCGGATGTTGAATACTCTGATGGGGGGTTGCACCAAAGGAGGCAATTACCATGGAAGAATCTCTATATGATAAGTTGATGGAAAAAGTTTCACAGGTGAAGGAAGGCGACTTGCAGGATTTGAATTTGGGATCATAAGTTAGTCCAAAAGTTGTCAAGGTCAATGTCAATTTGGTTGACAGATTCAAGGCAGATCTTAAGAAGTTGTTATAAGAGTTTATTGATGTATTTGCTTGGGATTGTTCAAACTTGAAAGGCATGGATCCAGAGGTATATAAACATCAGATAAATTCGAAAGAGGATACAGCTCCAGTAATTCAATAGAGATATAGAATGAATCCAAAATGTGAGAAGCAGGTAAAGGAGGAGTTAGATAAGCTTTTGCAAGTAGGGTTCATTAAGCCAATTGATCACGCAGAATGGTTATCACCAATAGTTGTGGTGCCAAAGAAGTCAGGAAAAATATGTGTATGTGTGGATTATAGGAAGTTGAATGTAGCAACAATTGCAGGCCCATTCCCATTGCCATTTGTGGATTCAATTTTGGATGATGTAGTAGGACATGAGATGTATAGCTTTCTTGATGGATTTTCAGGCTATAATCAAATCCGAATGGTTGATGAGAATGTCGCAAAGACTACATTTATTACAAATTGGGGAGCCTTTGCATATACAGTAATGAGCTTTGGTATGAAGAATAGACATACATCATTTTCAAAAGCAGCTTTTAAGACATTTGAACCATACTTGATAGAATTCATGCGGATTTTTATGGATGACTTCTTGGTGTTTGGAGAGAAGGCTAAACATTTGGATTATTTTAGAGTTTGGAGAGATGCATATTATTCAGAATGTCCTTGAACCCTTACAAGTGTGCAATTGCAGTGAAAACAGGAAAGTTATTAGGGCACATTATTTCTAAGGAAGGAATGGCAATTGATTCAAAAAAAATTAATGCAATTTAGAAGGCAGTAGCACTTGACAATTCAAAAGCTTTTTCAAGGTTCATGGGATAGATTAAATGGCATAATCAATTTTTGTGGTATTTGGTGGATGTTGATGCTTTCTTGACTCATTTAACAAAGTAAGATGCTGAGTTTTTATGTGTTAGTCTCTTCACTGGAAGCATGGCCTTTGATTTTCTTATCTCAGCATTAGAAAAGAAGTCAACAAATATATTAATAGGCATGAACAAAGTAACTTTGCTTAGCCTACTTAAGATACTAGGTTTTAATGCTCTCTGTATCTCAAAAAATATTTTACATCTATAGCCCTCACTAGTAGCTGGACTTGGCAAAGGTCACTCAAAGCTTGAAAAATCTAATAAAGGAAGGGGGGATATCGATCCCCATTGGCTACGCTACATGGGGACAATATAAGAATGGTCGTAGAAGAATATTCCATTCTCTGCAAGCTCTGTCTTCTTTCTACCTTTGTACATCTCTTCTCTAATCAAGCCATGAATCACATCAATCACATCAACAATAGACTCGACCGGTTGCCATTCCTCAAGATTAGAGGGATAGACATCTACAAGACAAATGAACAAATGTTATAATGGAAAACCTTAAACCAAGTTCAAGAAAAGAAAGACTTTAAGAATTAAATCCTTACAATTTGATTTATGCATTGGAAGAATTGAACTTCCAAGTTCCAAATATATCTCTCCATGCATAAACACATGTTGCACCAAAACCTCTTTTATGCTATTCTTATTTACTCCAAGCTTGAAATCTTGGATTCTACCCTTCCAAGCAGAGATAAACGAGCTCTCATATCTTTGCCTTTTTCCATGTTTTGCCTGTTGCATGGTGATCCACCTGCCTTTGCTAATGATTGTAGGAATCCATCTTCAATCTTTTTTGAATGTGTTAAATAGTGATATGGATATGATTTGGGAGCTTGGATGCCTTGTTGAAGGTCGAATTTCTGTATCCATAGTATGTGCGCGCTCGCACACACACACACGCACGCACGCATGCACGCACACATAAGACTAGGCTACCACGAGAGGAACAAAAGAAAGGAGGGGAAAAAAAATGTACCAAGCTTTTTACTAATTTGAATTTAGAGTAAACATGTCATTATCATTAATTCAGACATATCATTAAATAAAAGAAACCAAGACTGTATATCATTAATGCAAAGAATGTCATAATCTCAAATATAAGAAGCTAAAAATAAATCTTGATAATACAAATTTGTAATATTATTATATATGTATCTTTTTGTAAAATATTTTTTTTTCTTTTTTAAAATAGAAGTTCCATTACAGAGGCTTTACTCCTATTGGTCTAGAGCACTCTCTTTCTATCTCCTAAAAGGCAGTTTCGAGGCCTCAAAACTCCCCTAATGATAATATATATTCTCTCTTCTCAGTATGAAAAGTTCATACCATCCAAATTTTCAATATTGAACCATACACTTTCTAAACTCGATGAAGAAGCAATAATGACAAGAGTATATATGCAAACCACAAATAGTATACCCAACTACAAGCTCAGAATAGACCAATGGACCATTTTGGAGGGGGTGGGGGAGTTCGGGTTTCACCCCTCTAAGGGATAGTGGAAAACCTCAAATTTTGTACGAGCAGCATCACGAACATTTGAATGTGAAGCATGCAAACAAGACTTATGCACCAAAATAACCTCAATTAGTAGTAAGTTGCTAGCGGAGGTCCCTCTCCATTGGCTCTTTTGCCCTTGCTCCTCCATGTACACGCTAATATTATTAGATCATCAATAATCCATGGACACGCTGCCTAGCATTAGCCGTTGCTCGGTATAGCACATGTCCGTGGGAGGGTATCGGAGCATGCTAGATTCGGACTATTTTGTTTGGATTCCGCCTTTGGCATCTATTCATGGCAAAGAGTCGACGTTCGAGGAGCAAGCCAAGAAGCAGACGGATGAGGTGAATAGCCCGAATCTGCCTCGCCATCTTCAAACGGAATCAACATGGCATGAAATCCTCCAGTATGTGACTGTTAGACCACATTGTTCCGAAGCAGCCAACCCTCAGTACGTCAGTCCCGCAGTTTGCCAACCATGTCGTCCGAAGTCCACAACTAGACCATCTGCTAACTCGGGCTATGGATCCCCGTCCCACTGAGCCTAGAATAGATGCGTCATTCGGATCTGCCATGAAGAATCATTGGATGAGTCGATCTAGCCCTGAGGGTGGGTGGCCCACTAATACACAAAGCTGGCAGTACCTACATGCTAAGGCCGGGAGAAAGCACCGTCTTTGTGCGACGAGAGACCAAAGCTAAAACACAGGATCGCCATGTGTGTAGGAGGAGGAGGGAAGGGGGGGTGGTAGAGACACGAAGACACGCTAGAGAGACAGAGACACGAAGAAGATGAAGACAAGACAATCGATAGATGATTCATATGAAGATATCATTGTATTTTATACCATATGTATGCCCCTTCACACCTCCCCCTTTGTGCCTTCTTGATGCTCAATGAAGCATGTGCATCTACTAAAGTTTATGTGGACAGCAAATGGAATCCCTCATAAAGCCAAGCAAGGCTATCCAAATATCAAATCAGCATAAAAGAAATTCAAAATTTATATTTCAATACTCCTAAAGGTATATAAACTTTGACTATCTTTCACTACAAGATACAGGCCTTATATCGACGTTAAAAGTGACGAAAATGTTAATAAAGAAATTTGTCCCCGTCGCCGCAAAAAGCATCATTATTAGTGACGCCATAGAACAGTCAGTATTAGTGTCGTTATCAGCGTCGCTATTTGCATAGGTTGGGATACTGATACCGACACAAATAACGACGCTGATAATGATGCTTTGTGACGCTACTAAAGACGCGTGCAGTAAATTTGCGATGCTAATAGCGATATAGCATTATGTGTTTTATTTAGGTCATACAAAATAGTTTCTACACTATATACAATGCTCATGTCAATAAAGACAAAGTGTACTTAAATCATAACACTGATACATGCAATAAATACATGATCGCATGATGAAAGTGACAGGTATAATCATGGCAAGATATCAGTAGTACATAGAAAATGTCTACACAGATCATGTGACCAAAAAAGAAGGGTGTGTGAGCTCCAAGGATCCAAGGGCGAGCTATAGATCATCGCCATCCGAAAGCTCATCCCGCCACAAAGGAGCATCAAATGGACTCTGCAAAAAAAGAAACAACTACACATCAGTCCACTATACAATAATGCATTCTAATTAAACATGGTAACTACGAACAACAAAGATGAGTGACTTACAGAGCCGCCACGTCCATACAATCGATCGATCAATGCAGTGAAACCGTACCTCTCTGGATATCGAGTCTCAAGGCCCTTCGGATCGCGATTTGTAATGGAGTGCTGCACAAAGAAAACAAAATACTAACTGTTAGAAACATGATTGTTAGTACAAAGAATATTGCAAAAAAATAAGCAAGCAAAACAAAAGAAAAACTTACAAAGTCCTCCAGATATGTCCTATGGCCACCACTCCCAAGACGATGGACCACTCCGGTCTCTAGTCATGCCCTTGTTGCCTTGCGCTGCTATCTCCAACGTCCTGGAGAATCTGTAGCCTCCTCCCTGAGTCGGCGCCAGTCGTCCGTGTCTAGCCACTCGGGCTTTGCAACCCCACTCTTGAGTGTCTTGCGTCCATCCGATCATCTGTGTGACATATATGCATGCATGCAGTCCATCATCCAGCCCGTAGAAAACCTATCTACTGTGGCTGGTACCGGAAACTCCTCATGCAAGGATGCTACTATGTAGTCCTTGCTCCCCTCCGGTATGTTTTTCCAATGATGCAAGACGTTGTGCCAAAAAACTTGTTGGCACAACTCTCTCATGCGAGCCATCACCCTCCTCTCCTTATCATTCATGATGATGGCTCCTGACCTATCATCTACAAGGTAGACATACCCCTCTAAGGTATGCCTAAGCTGGGTCCTCTCCCACCTGCGACTATACTACTAGGCATATCCAGGAGACCCATGTACATCTGGAGTACCGACCGGGGTAGTATCTATCGGAGTAGCACCCATAGGGGTGCCACTTGCGGATGGCTGAGCAAAAGCCGGAGTGACTGGAGTAGACATTCTCATAGGTGTGACAAATCCCGGAGGTGACGCAACTCCAACAGAACGACGAGACAGAGACACCACGTCCGTGCCTCCACAGCAACCACCTGAGCCACGCTCTCTGGAACCGCCACGAGAGCGAGGAGTAGCACTTGTATCCCGAGCCGACTACGGGTTCACTACATCCGGATCTCTGCAGCATTCCCCTGAAGCACTCCCTCCGTCTAGCCCAAGTCTGGAGCATCAACCTCGTCTGCTCGAAACTGAAGCATCAGATCGCGCTAAAGTAGATCTAATAGAGCGGCCTGACGATGTCCAAGACAGCTCCTGGTCCATCATGTCTCTGAATCTCGCCATCTGATCTGGAGACATGCGCATGAAGATCTCCTGCAACTCCTCATCGCTCATCTCTCGACTCATTCTGATGATGTAAGTATCCACAAAGGTCACCTGCACATAGACAAAAATTGATGTTAGCATAATCAATTTAAATCATACAAAGCACGGTAATATAAATCTTTTAAAAATGATCTTACTTTAAATGCATATCTTATGTACCCTTATAAGCGATTCGTCAACGAATTGAGTAGGTGGATGCTCCAAGTATAAAGTATCCTATGGTCCCATGCCAATCTCCTGACATAACTGGAAGGTCGATAGACATGTCACCACAAAAGGATGAGTCACCTCGTTCTCAAAGAATTCTTAGACTCCTGTATTTTCATCATTGTTACCCAATGTTGACTCCTCTACATGCTCCAAGCTTTCGGTGGCCTCTACCCCTTTGCAATATCGATTCCTCTATTTGCATATTGTCCTCATCTATGCTCGGAACATCGCTTTGATCATATACTCTCGCACTTCAGGGAGCTGAAGGTATAAGATACCACCATCGAGGTTATCGGGGGTTTGGATAGAAAATTATATGTTTACAAACACGTACAAGAGAGATTTAACTATTGTGACATGTACCATGTTGTAATATAATTAAAAAACAAATGAGTTCATGCACATGTTCACAATGGGCTGGCAACACAAATGTATTGTGCAAATCCGTCCATTTTTTTTCGGAATCTATTTCGAGAAATCCAGATAGACCTCATCGAACTATTGCTCCAGCTCTTTCAAGTACCACTTTAAACCACTGCACATCGAATAGTATCATGGAGAAGCTACGGTAATCCGCCATAAAAATACTTTGCAAGTTCCCAAAATACTCTATCTCATCTATAACTGTGTTTGGATCCATTGCTCGTCATCGACTCTATTGCTCGAACCTTGCCATGATACCACAGTCTGTTGTGGAGCACATTTTTTCAATACGCTCCACAACAACTCTCTCTCTACCACTACCACTACCACTACCACTACCACTACCACTACCACTACCACTACCACTACAATAAACAAGAATAGAAGAAAGATCAACTACTACTACTACTACTACTACTACAAACAACAAACAAAAAAAGAAAAAAAAACTACTACTACCACTACTACAACAACAACAAACAAGAAAACTAAACAATAATAAATAAGAAAAGAAACAAAACTACTATTACTACTACTACAATAATAACAACAAACAAGAAAACCACCACCACCACTACTACTACTATTACAAACCACTACCACTACAATAAATAAGAAAAGAAGAAAAAAATTAACAACAACAACTACTACTACTACTACTACAACTACAATAACAACAAACAAGAAAAGAAAAAAAAAAACTACTACTACTACTACAACAAACAAGACAACTACTATTACTACTACTAGTACTACTACTACAATTACGACTAGGACTACCACAACAACAACAAACTAGAAGAGAAGAAATTAAACAACTACTACTATCACTACCACTACCACTACTACTACTACGACTACCACAACAATAACAAACAAGAAAATAAGGAATTAAACAACAACTACCACTACCACTACCACAACAGCCACAAAAACAACAAACAAGAAAATAATAAATTAATATACCGCTACCACTACCACTACCACTACCACTACTACCACTACCACAACAACAACAAACAATAAAAAAAGAAAAGAAGAAACAAAACAACAACAATAATAATAACAACCTCTCCCTCCTTCTCTCTCTCCCTCCCTCTCCCTCTCCCTCTCTTTCTCTCTTTCCCTATTATGTTTAATGTTTCCCTCTCTTTCCTCTCTCTCCCTCTCCCTCTCCCTCTTCCTCTTCCTCTTCCTCTCCCTCTCTCATTTCCTCTCCCTCCCTCTTCCTCTCCCTTTCCCTCTCTTTCTCTCTTTCCCTATTATGTTTAATGTTTCCCTCTCTTTCCTCTCCCTCCCCCTCTCCCTCTCCCTCTCTCATTTCCTCTCCCTCCCTCTCCCTCTCCCTCTCTTTCTCTCTCATTTCCTCTCCCTCTCTCAATACACATGAATTTTAACAAAAACAAATAAAAGAGAAAGATAAAACACAATAACAAAGCAAGAAGGAACAATGCACTCACCGTAAAGGCTTGAGGATGGATTCAGCGGCTCCTCTTCGCAACGGCGGCTCCTCTTTGCCCTCCCTATACTTCCTCCTCTTCTTCGCAAATGGCAGCGGTGGTGGTGAGAATCTTTTCTTCTCCCTCTTTTTCTCTTTCTCTCCCTCTCCCTCTCAAATGCAAGATGAAGTTCGCTCTCCCTTTTGCTCTCTCTTTCGTGTATGCGCGTAAAATGATGCGCTCGGATTTCAGCCCGCATTTTTTTCATCTAAGCATAGTTGCTATTTGCGTCGCTATTTGCGCCGCTATTAGCGTCACATTTGCGACACTAATAGTGATGCAAATAGCGACACCGCTATTTTGCGTCAAAAAGTGCAGTCGCTATACCTCCATATCCTTGTAGTGTTTTGAGCATAAAATAACCATCAAAGTCCAAGTACATGCATTAAAGTGCCTTTATAAATCAATTGTAGCCTGCAATATCTCTACAAAATAAGCATAAATCAACATGATAAATCATTTGAGACAATAAATCCATCAAAATTTATATGCAATCCAAACCTAGGAGTAATCCGTGAGCCTCCCAGTGCAAGTTGTTTTCCAAAGGTATCATCCAAATGATGACTATTTTGTTCTGTGTAAAACAAAGAGTTGAAAATGCATCAAATCAACTCTATGATTGCTCAAGTCTATAGCTTTTGTTGTGCTCCTTGCTTTGAGCTATAGAACACCTCCATCGAATGTTAGATGCAAGAGTTAAGCTACTATAATTGTCCATGACTTCTATAGAGCATGCTCTATATCCACTCAAAATGGATAGAATGGCTCCAAAGTGAATGCTTGAAATGTATTCTCACTTTCTCCTCTTTTGTACATACATACATTTGAGAGAAGAAAAAAGAAGATAATACTGATTTCTCTTCTCTTAATAAAAAGCTTCAATATTGCTTAATCTCTTTAAGCATCCATAATCTCTTTCTAAGAATCCAAAGCCAAACAATTTTTCATCAATCCCAACCATTAATGGTTACCCAGATCAATGCCAAAATGGGCTATTGCAATCCCAAATCGAGTTTCAATTTCTCATGCATATTCTTAACTTAGATCTAAATTCTGGTGATGAGAATATCACCTCTATTAATGTGTAGGCAACAAGTATCAATGCCGAAAAAGATGCTTGAATCCTCAATCTTCGTGACAAAGCTTCACTCATGCTTCTTGCTCTAAGCATGAGCTCCCATGAACACTAAACAACACTCTAGTACCAATTGAGAGAGAAGTAATAGTGGGATGTGAGATAGAAGCTATGGCATGCAAGAATGTTGAGAGAGAGAAGAACACAAGAGATTTATGTGGGTACAAATGGATGGTACCCTTACTTTCTGTTCCGTTCACTTATGTGCTTATACAGTATGTACATATGCAAGGGGTACCCACCCAATTGTATGCCATTAGCTTTTACTCCAACACTCATGAATACATAGATCTCTAGGACCAATCACTACTCATCCTCTTATTGATGCTTCTATGTCTTTTTTTGAAGAAACCCTAAAGGAAGAGAACTACATCAACTACTACATCTCATCCAATGAAGAGGGCAATACAGTCCTATCGACTATCACCCAATTCTTATAACATATTGAGACATGGCAATGGAAGAGAAATGATCTAATTTTGTGAATTAATAGAATGATGGAATTGTAGCTAGCTAGGTCATGTGTCCTCTAAATGTTTCAAACAATGATAATTACCCAAGTATAGTCTAGTGGAACAACAATATCTAGAGTGTGGAATCACATGCATGTACTTTGATTGCTCTAAGTCAAAAATGTGGCACAAGTAAAACAATCACACAATCAATGCCTCTAAGTTTCTTCAGAGTGGAGATTATCAATTATGAGGATGCCATCTCGATCTCTATGAATGCTATCATGAGGGCCCAAAGTAAGAAAGGAGCTCGAAAGGAGTCAGCATTCAAGGCTTGTACTACCAATGGATTAGTGATGGGAAAAATTAGCTCAAAGGATAGGAAGAAGCGCATTGAAATCGAGTTGAAGAGTTTAGGACTATCTATGTTCCTTATACAAGCAACCACTTTTAGGGAAGAGAACTTGATTATTGCACCTTGTATGGAAGAGACTACAATAGTCAAAGTGGGTAAATATGTTGAACTGAAGCATCAGCTACTAGTGATTGACAAGGTTAAGTATTGGATTAAGGAGGCACAAGTAGAGCTACAAGAAGAGACAATAGTGGAAGGCATGAGTACACTTAATTTATCTAGCACAACGCCTTAATTTATCTAGCACAATGCCTCTGTTGACCTCCATCAGTCCCCATACCTTCGAAAACTTACTTTGGAAGAAAAACTCTGCAGCATATCCTTACAACAAAACCACAACACAAGGACTAGGAACTTCTAGCTTTGAGAAGTAGACCCTAGCATTATCATAACCCTAGCCTCCATCAATGTAACAATCCCATTAGTAGGCACCTTATTGAAAGGGAATCCAACCATTCAGAAGACCCTTAAAGATTTGATCAAAAGGGTTGGGACAATTGAAATAACTTCTCAAGAGTCTAAACAAGACAAAGTACCTAGCCTTTCCAACTCTAACTATGGGGGCACTAGGTGTAAATACATTAAGGGAAGGAGCCAGGCATCATGCTATCCTTTCTGTTATAGGATAACTCATTGAAATTATTTTGTTGTGAATTTTAATTTTAATTTACACACAGACTTCATTCTTGTTGAAATGGCTAAAACCTACATTGAACCCGCATTTGTTGTTGTGATTTGCAAACATTTATTGCACATATGAAAGCTATTTGTGAATTATCAACTCTTCAAGGGTAGAGCTAATGGTCTCCCGGTTGATCAAATCTCTCCTAGAATTAGCCATATTTTGCCACAATTTCCCTACAAACTCCTTCATTTTATCCCCATTAACTCCAAAAACTCATTTTGTATAGACTTATAGGTTCCTCAATTTTTTGTTCTAAATATCCCACTTTTTTGCATACTACCAACTAACAAATTAATTGTCCTTTGCTTAGAATTTACAAACAAATAATAGAAACATTTACGTTTGGGTTTTTTAAAAAGATGTGACATAGTCAAGCACTCCCTTACTCCAAAAGAGCATTCATCCTTATTTGAATAAGAGAAAGGAAGCAATCAATATTCTTCTTCTTCAAAAGAGGAATTAATAAGTTTGAATTACATCATGAAACCATTCATCTTTCTTCACAAGTGTACTCCTTATTTTTATTTCTTCAATCTAAATCAATTCACCCTTCTTTTTATTTAGATTCATCCAAATCCATGAGTTGATGAGTAATATTCTTAATTTTTTCCATAACCTTGAAAGGTTACTCAAACATACTATCCAATCCATCAATTGCAAATTTCTCTAAAATGTACAAGACTAAGTCCCTTTGATAATCTTCTTATTCTTGTGCTTATCATTTGCATTTCTTTCTTTGCTTCCAAAATTTATCATAATATTGTATTGTCATATGCATATCTCTACCTAGTTGCACTTCTTGTAGTTTTGGTAACCTTTCTTGATAGATGTTTGTAATCCCATTATACAATTTCATTAATAATTTCAATGAGGGAATTCACACTTCTATTGGCAACAAGGCTTTTTTAACAAAAGTATGTTCAAAGCAAGGGAAACATGATGTAGTACCTTTTTTGTCCATTTCATGTGCCCGTAAAGCAAATGGAAGTCTTGAAACTAAAGTATATTTATTATCAAAAGTCATATTTCTCAATATGCCAATCAAATCATCATTTAAGGCAAGCCACACTTGCAACATATATGCTCATAAAAAAATAAATCATTATCTTGCTTAGTAATACTAGTCATTGCTCTTGCTTCAACCCATTTGATAGATAATTTACACATTTAATTATGTAGCATTTCCTTCCGATTGCCATAGACAAAAAGTAATTGCATCGTCTCCATTTTTTCAAATTACACATGTACAAATGGTATTCTTCAATTGAAAGTTTCTTTACACATCTTGTGACACTATTGATAAGATTTGCAACAATAATGTAGAGCTTGCAAGTTTCTTCGCCTAAAAAATATAAAATTTAACATTAAAATTTTGACTCCAAATCATGTACCATATAAGTTCCACATTTTCTTCATAAAATTAAGCCAGCAGATGGCAGATTTATCATCATTGATGTTCCAAAATTCCAACATAGTTGTTGAATGTAGATGTATTTATCAATAACCAAATAAGCTAGGATGGAGAGGACATACAAGGTTGTTGTTATTGAGAATAAACTTAGAAAGAGTATGCATGGAAGAAATGTATCTCCATGATAACTTGTGCAAGGAGGTGGATAATTATCAAGACCATGACTAGGTTTATAAAATGCTATCTTGTAGATGAGAACGATCCAACCCACATCCAACATCAAATGGGCTACTGTGGCCATTGTTAGAATAAAATGGAAGCTACTACGACCTTGATTCCCTCTAGTATTTGCATCCTTCACAAGTGAATATAGTGGTCCTAGGGATAGGCTTACATGCCCATTTGCCAATGCATATATAAACCTCTTGCACTTCTCATTACAATAGCAATAGCGACTTGCTATCTTTGGTAATGCTAATGGGGGATTCAAAAAGATCCAAAACAACACGAATGGCACCCCAAATGCAAGGCTTGCATAGAGAGCTATATATATGTTTGGACACCCCGTCACAACAAAGCTGAACGTTAAGCTCCTTATAATTAGTGCACATAATATATGTGTACCTGAAATCATTATGCATGCAATATAAGTTCTCATAAATATTTTGTCAAGGTAGTTAAGATCAAAATTTATTTATTTATTTGGTTTTCTATTATTTGTATATAATTCAATCTCACCTGCTACTATGCCTATAGCAAATTTGATAGACATTTTGGTTGGCTTTTGAAGGGGTACAATAGCTGCTCCACCATTATATGCTCCAGAGATCAATGATGCAATAATGGACATCAAGAGAACCTTAGGTAGTTTACAACTCATACAATAAGATCCCACTGCATGTAACACCCCGTATTGAAATATTAGTTGAGGGCCGGTCTCTAAAGAAGCTGCAAGAATATTGTATAAGCTTGCAAGTTGGGGTGATATCATGTCTTTGAAGCTACATAAAACATCCCAAAAGTGGAAGTTAGTATAATATGGAACCAACTAAGCCCTACTTTTATAAAAACTAATTGACATTTGAGCCATTATGTGTTCTTAAATACATCATAATTAAATATTAACAGGGAAGTTATAAGAGGAAAAACTAGGATTGGCATATGAAGTGCATGCTCCCATATTATAAAGCTCAATCCATAGTAGAAGCACATTCTTAGCTTTATCACTTTAGTACAAGAATTGAGAAGATACCCCAATGCAATCTATCCTATCTATTATATAAAGGTTTATTGAACCTCTCTTTCTAAAGCACCATAGGCTTTTTTGAACTCAAGGAAGCTCTCATGTTTTTCTAGTTAAATATTGGTATATTTACCTATTCTATCTATTATGCAAAGGTTTTGAAGCATCAAAAGCTTTTTTGAATCTAAGGAAGCTCTCACATTTTTCTAAATTAAATGTTTCCATATTTATTTACAAAAGTGGCTATATAGGTAGAACATAAATTCTCACAAGTGGGGTCAAAAAAGAGTCATAACTATGAAAATTCTCTCTCTCTCTCTCTCTCTCTCTCTCTCTCTCTCTCTCTCTCTCTCTCTCTCTCTCTCTCTCTCTCTCTCTCTCTCTCTCTCTCTCTCTCTCTCTCTCTCTCTCTCTCTCTCTCTCTCTCTCTCTCTCTCTCTCTCTCTCTCTCTCTCTCTCTCTCTCTCATACACACACAAAACAAGGTGCAATAGGAGGAAACTAGGATTCTCTCTATGAAATTTGAAAAGCAATAGGCATAGGCATAGATCTCTCTCTCTCTCTCTCTCTCTCTCTCTCTCTCTCTCTCTCTCTCTCTCTCTCTCTCTCTCTCTCTCTCTCTCTCTCTCTCTCTCTCTCTCTCTCTCTCTCTCTCTCTCTCTCTCTCTCTGCACATGCACATTTGAATGTACATACCTAATTATATATACCTAAGAAAACACACGTGTACAAAAACATGCAAATGCATACCCCCTCAAAGGAGACACATATAACATATATGTGCATGCGCAATTGCATTCGCACGGCATATGTCATGCTTAAATACTCTTCACTTTCCTAGAACCCCCCACAAGAAAAAAGTACACCATAATTGTTTTGTATGTTGGTACATATATACATGTTTATCTTAGTGGGGGAATCACACAGATTCACACTTGCTCAACCAAACCCATGTACATAAACACAACATACACACCACCCTTAGCAAGCAATGTCACACATACATGGGGGGTTTACTATACATAAACCCTTTATATCATGTGCATTCAAGGTCTATTTAAAAATACTCTTGTGTGAATTTTTCAAAAATAAAAAAGACACATTTTCTATTCAACCTATAAATGATCAATTTATATACTCTTCTATATGGTTAAAAATGACATTTTAAAAATTCCTTCTTTTGAATCCATGTGATATGCCAATATATTTTTTAGTGACCCCCCCCCCCCCCCTCCCCTAAGCACACATGCAAGTAGCTATCTACCTATCACAAAGTTATCCATGTACATAGATACATCCACAAATCATTTGGAAACAATGTGTCATTCTTTAAATTATTCCATCTTTTCTCACACACATAACCTTTGTGTCATAGAATATAACTCTAATCTCCTAGTATTATGCAATTGAAGGTCACCACAACTAGAATTTCAACTATCCTTTTATCACATGATATCTCAAATAGTTTCAATCAAAAGTGAGGTGATTCAAAGGCTTCATGAGAGGTGTTTTGAAGATATCATGAGAGGATGTTTATATAATCCTTATGGGTTTTATTCATGTTTTCTTAGGAGTAATACTAGTGTGAAGCATATGCCTGGTGCCATGCTTTGCGGGGCCTAGGTGTGGAGTGCCTAGTATTATGTTACACACATGTATACATGTGTGTGTGTGTGTGTGTGTGTGTGTGTGTGTGTGTGTGTGTGTGTGTGTGTGTGTGTGTGTGTGTGTGTGTGTGTGTGTGTGTGTGAGATAGGTCAACTAGAGATTGTATGGAGGCAAGTCGAGCAAAATAAGGCAACGATTGAGAGAACAAGAGAAATGCATTACTATCCGAGAAGATAGAGGAACAATATATTAGGAAATATGGGAATTTTCATGCACTTTGCGAACCCCCAATACATTTTCATTTGACCACATGGTCAAATCTTGTTGTCTTACTTAAAGGTGGAGTCTACCCTAAATGCTATATAAGCTACCTTCCCAAATCCCACTTTCAAATATGAAACAAGATTTAGCCACGTGGCCAAATATTTATCACTTATTTGAAATTGGAACTTGGAAAATTTTCAAATTCTCTAATATGGTGTTGAGGTGGAAAAACATGCACAATGGCCTTCTAGGGTATGCATGAGGAGATGAATTTGACTAGAGTGGGGAGAAAATCTATAGCATGCTAGTTACACACTGCCAATTTGTTGCCCATCCACTTTGAAAACTTTAGGAATTGGGTGTGAACAGCTTACTAAGTAAAATGCATGTCCACATTCAAAAGTGCACATGTGGGGTAATGGTTAAGCCTTGTTGTCCATGCGATTTGCAAGAATTTATACTCACTTAATGCAAATTGAGAGGATCTTTATCTTTATTTATTAGGTTGGGCATAGATGGTGCAACTTGGGCCGGTAATATTCCTTGCCTCAATTTATCTAGAAATTGAAAAAATCGGAACCAATACACTTTTGATGTGTGGTGTCTGGCCTTTTGATGTGTGTGTCTCACCCCTTTGTTTTTTAGGGTGATCGAGGGGTTGTACCTAGTGTGTAACGAGCTCAAGCTAGAATTCTGTTTTTTTAAATTGAAGTAAGGTGATCAAATTATAGAGATAGAATTATGGGCAAGGAACAAAATTGAGCCGAAAGTTGAAATTCAAGCTTGCACAACTATGTTGTACATCTAGTAATACCTTAAATTGCAAAGGTGACCACTCTAAGATTAACACAACTTATAATTAGCATTACTCAAAAGTGAAAAAGAAAGAACCTTAAATGCAAGTAAATACACTAAAGTTATTAGGGCCTACTTAAATACCAAATTCTTACTTATTTACCTAGGCTCTAATGTCATAAAGCCAAATGAGGAGAATCCAAGATGGGCATTGGATATGGCATTGGCCATCAATAAAATGCACTAACCTCTCACATATTTGATGGCCACAATTTTTGTGCACACAATGTATTTTTCAAATACAATTTTTTTACATACAGAAGTATGTCATATAAAGGGATTATTTACATATTGAATAGAAAAGGGTTATATTTTATTTAGAAAAAATCCACAAATATGGATATTTATAAATAGGCCTTGAACGCACATGATATAGAGGATATACATAAAGTGAACTCCTCGAGGCACACACTAGCGTTTAATAATAGCAAAATGAAGAAGAAATTATTATACGTCCTAATGCAAAGTAAATGCTCTTGGCTCCTCCTTGGTATCACTTATAAAAAGGCATGTCATTACAAGTTATTAACACAATGCTAACCCTCGCACTTTTTAAAGGGTTAAGGGTGGTAACAAAAATTATGATATTCCCACCCGCCCTGCAAATATTTAGTATAGCCTTGATGTAGTAGGGATATCTCACCCCTCTTAGCCCCTCATTCGTCGATCACTTGTAAATCAACATGCCGTTGCAATACGATTGGTTAGTGGTACTAGCACACCACTAGCCCTCACATTTTTTCAAGGGCAAAGGAGGGTAGCAAATATTATGATATCTTCACTTGCCCTCTATATACACTTAGTATGTCCTTACTATAGCAAGGGTATCTCACCCCCTCTGATATCAATAATATGGCTAAAATGCATTATGTACAACATGGGTGTATGCCAATATGTATGTATGCAAGTATGTATGTATGTATGTATGTATGTATGTATGTATAAAGCACCACCGACACGAGGTTAGTTGTCCCCCCTTTTGGCTATGCTTTCATGCCTTTGAAAAGGAACGTCCAACTTCCAAACCGAGAGAGAGAGAGAGAGAGAGATTGGACCTTTGGACCTTTGGAATGTATTTTGTATTTTTCGAACGTGATGATAGACTGGAGTCTCTCTCACCGCGCAAGTACGGAATCACGGATGGGTCATCGACTAGAACTGATGGGTGGGTGGGGGTGTGTGTGTTTTTGGGTTGGGGTGGAAGGGAAAGAGAGGAGCGCAAGATGTCGATCCCCACCACCACAGCTCCCGGTATCGGACAGTCACAAAACTCGCCACAGTTATATATATATATATATACTGACAAACGTTCTAATCTCTCTCTCTCTCTCTCTCTCTCTCTCTCTCTCTCTCTCTCTCTGCCTCTGCAGAAAGGAAGGCAATTGTTGCGAAGATGGGATACGATAATTACCCGTCTATCGAGCAGGTGCGGGTGACGAGGAGCAGCAGTCGTTTGAGATGGATGAGAGGGAGGAAGTAGGCTGCGGCGGCTGGGTTCATGGGCTCCTGCTCCTGCTCGTACTGCTGCAGCTGCTTCTGCTGATAGCTGTGCAGGTAGAAGACGACGAAGTTCGTGAGGTGCGCCATCGCCATGATGGACACCACCACCACGAACACCCCGCCCACCACCACCGAGTCCCCGATCTCGTCATGCAGCTCCACCTACAGCAAATATTGCGCCTCTTTCAAGCCGGCTTGCTTATATAAAAACCTCACAAGCTTTTAATTCTCAGAGTCAATAGACGATCATGGCGATGCCGTTCTTTCCGAGGGGGTACTAATTACCTTTCCGGCAAGCTTCCTGCGGTAGAGCTCGTAGTACTTGTAGGCTGTGGCCGCATTGCTGCCTGCGTCTACCAGATACGTTGATGCGCCCAATATCGTGGTCGCAATACTCCACACATCCACCCATGATACCATGCTTCCCCACACTAGCTACACAGCAACAAGCTTATGGAGGAGGAGCTGCTGCTGCTGCTGCTGCTGCAGGCAAGAGGCGTTGCCAACTTATGGAACCCAATTCAAGAATAAAAGAATCCTAGGCGTACTCTGCTCTTTGTCCTCCAAATAATAACCATTAATACATACCCTCCCTCTTTATTATATTAACACACTATCTACTTTTTCCTAGTATAAGAACATACCTACTCATCGGCTCCTGATATTCCTTTCCGTGTCTTCTTCTCTTTCACGATGCTTGACTGATTGCCTCCGCGTATACTTTTAGGAGCAAGTTCATAACTTCATACAAACAAGAGGTTGACCAACGCTACCTTTTCTTAAGGATGAAGGGAACAATTGGTCAATTAAAGTGTTATCTTCTTTTTTTTCTTAGGCCTTTATCTTCGATGTTCCAAGGAAATCCTTGAATTTTCCTAGAACAATTATGTCACAAGTGGAGTTTTATCTTCTTTCTTAGGCCTTTATCTTTGATGTTCTGGACCAGTTGGTCAAGTGGAGTTTTGTCTTCTTCTTTTCTTAGGCCTTTATCTTTGATATTCTATTGAAATGCTTGAATTTTCCTCAAGTTTAAAGTTTTTTCCAACTTGCAAAAGGCGAGGCCATGACGTTCATCATGGGATATCCCAAAGTCTCCTAACACACAATTGTACTTTTGAAAGGAACATGGATTTACAAATATCATTAGTGAAATGCTCTTATATCTAAAGCTATACTAGCCAATTATATAGCATATCTTTGGGTTACCATAAAGGGTATGAATTTTTCTTACCTCAATCAAAAGAAACTATGACATTAAAAAATAACACAAAAGAAAGTTTGTGTGGAGGACATTTTGCCTTGCATGAGAAATACACATTATGTGATTGAGAAAAACAATAAACAAGGGTACACTAGCGTATGCAAGAGCATTGCCCCTTTTTTTCACATTCTATTCTAAACATACCATTGTAATATTATAGGTTCCAATGGGCAATGCTAACAAAAAGTAGAAGCTAAATAGAAGTAATACTCTGACAAGTCACATGGCCATCTCTCTCTCTCTCTCTCTCTCTCTCTCTCTCTCTCAAGTTGGTCTCTACAAAGTGGCACACCTTCATATTCATATGGGAGATATGAACTTTCCTTACGTCAATGCAAAGAAAAAAAGTAGAAGCCGAGTGAAGTTATGGCTCTTACAAGTCAAATCATGACCTTTTTGTCATCTTTCTTTCTTTTATATATCTTGCCTTGCCACTATAATGAAAGCTCTTACAAATCAAATCATGAGCTTTTGTCATCTTTCTTTCTTTCATATTTCTTGCCTTGCCACTAGAATTTGTCAAAAAGGCCTAGCAAGATAAGAGCACATGCTTGGCTTACGAAAGTGAAGGATTATGCAACCATAGACAAAAGCAAACATAAAAAATAAATTACCCAAGGAAAAACTATGAAGCAACATATTGAATCTTTAAAATGGCTAGAATAAAATGAGTTAAGGATAAGGTCTCAAATATAAAGTAATCAAGCAATTAAACCTAAGACATTTGTAGCCAATATGGAGTGTTTATTATAGAACTCAAATGCAAAGGTATATATTAAGGTCATTCATAATTTTTTCCAATGAGGAAAGAATCGAACTTTTGAAGGAAACCATGAATAAGAAAGATATTATGAGGATTCTTAAGTCACCCGAAAATGTGGATTTGAGAGGTCCAACTCTCAAAGAGTTAGTGAAGGACTTAAAAGGCACGATGAAAGCAAATGAAATTGTAGAGACATGTGATATTGTGGGTATAAGTCGAAAAGGTTATCGTGTTATCTCTGGATTATGTTTTAAAAATCTTAAATGCAATAGGGTAACTATATTTGGATTGCCCCGAGCCCTTGCAGTTTCGACTGCAAGAATTGCCATGAATCGCAAGATTCCACATGTTTTTGGAGATTACATTCACATCGAAATGCCTATGTCCTATGAAAAACAAAAAAAATGTACTTTTTTTATACAATGTGTTTAACAATATATGGGTTGATCTAAAAAAGGTGCAAATTGCAATGGTTCACATGTATAAAATCACAGTAGAAGAAAGTTATGGTGTTTTAAAGTTTGCCTTGAAGTTGGATGAAGCACAGATTCAAAAGGGACAGAAGATGGAAAGAATAAGCATTTGCCTCATGAATATGGCATTGGACCATAGCAATGGTGAGGGCCAAGCTCCATTGCATAAGATCCAATCCGAGATGGAGATTTGGTGGATTGGTGCAGCCCATGTACCAATTGAAAATCATCAAACATTGAAATGGTTGTTCAACCATATAGGTATTCCAAATATCATTAAGTCTCAAAGTGAAGGCAAAATGTTGGTAGTTGATGGGGTTGGTAATTTTAATGTGGAATGGCATATGAGTGCTGATTTAAAAACTATCAAATGTATGCTTGGAATATGTAATGGTGCAAATGCAAAATATCCTTGCATTTATTGCATGGAAAGTATTGGATCCAAAGATTGGAGTTTGCGACCAGTAAGAAGAGCCCCAAATAGAGACTCTATATATTTGAGTAAATTTAAAAACATAGAAGACATCTGGGATCCCATTCTTTCAATCTCTCTTAAGAATGTTCATATTTGTACTTTGCATGCAGAGATTAGAATAATCGATAAGCTTCTCAGGTTGCATCTTGACTATGCATATTCCATTAAGCCATTATCTTTATTAGATGACTGTATTGATAAATGCGAGGCATTACTATCAAAAATGGGATTTCATGGGGGCCAAGTTCACTTGAGAAAGGATCCAATACTTTCAGGAAAAACAAGAGATATATTGGCCGATGTCTCTATGGGAGGCTCAAAAGCTAGACTATTCTTAGGAAACCATTCAGGAAAGCAGGTGAATGCGGCTTGGGAGTGTTGGAGAGAGCTATGTGAGATCACAACAAATGTTGCAAGCACGCCAAGGCTTGCGTTTCTTAGAATGGAGTTCTGGATACACCTTGATGTTTTTCTGAAACTTCTCAGGCAACATAAGACAACATATACATATGTGGAAGAGTTCAAAAGATCAATCACAAATCTTGTTTAGGCGATAAAAGAGGCATGGGGAGAAAAAGATATCACTTTTTATTTGGTAAAGTAACAATTATTTAATATGGGTTTATTTTGACAGGTTTTTTAATTGGTATAAAATTAGTGTTACTTTGTATTGCAGCATATTCTTCATATTCATGGGCCTTACTTTGTGGAGGAGCATGGCCCCTTAGCAACTTATAGTAACCAAGGCATGGAAAAAACCCACTATCAAGCACGCACAAGTTATTTTCGAAGCACAAGGCATGGGGGAGGAGTTACAAAAACCAATGCTTTGGAGGAGCTATTCAATTGGTTTTTTCGATGACAACTTCAAAGAATGCAGATAAAAGACGGCAATGACACATGAGCAGTCGCACTTTTATATATAAGAAAGAATATATACAAATCTAGCTTTCCAAAACTCTCACATTCTCTTCCTCCTCAAGAATCTTTCCTCTATAACGTAGAAATTTTTTTCTCTTGTAGCCAGCTATAGATTTTACATCAGTTCGGTTTGCAACCAAGGCGTAGGATGTGAACGCCAAAAAGTATCCTGCTCTAGAAGCTGAGTAACCTGGACCATAGCCAAAAATCCTAATTGCTGCAGTCTTTTCCAAAAACATTACTTTGTGGGCATTATATTGTAATCCTGAGAAACCTAGAAGCCTTGTAAGAGCTTTAATACAAAGTATGGGCCATGCTGCATCCTATGAGAAACTATTGTGAAGTACTAAAAAGGAATCAGGGTCAATCCTAGCCAAGTAGTGGCCGAGTGCAATGTCTTTCAATGTACTACCACCAGCTCTCGATCCTTCACCACGTCCCAAGAAGTTATCTGAATTAGCAATCTCCAACTACAAATAAAACCCATACTGAATGAGCGTGAAATGCAAACCTACCAATGTGTAAAAGCAAATTCAAAATTATCTTACCACTTGGTTTTCATCGTACTCCAATTTAATTGGATTCCATAAATTTATTGATTCCATAAATTTATTGATGATGATGTCTCATTGGTGTTAATCAATTCTTTAACATATTCAGACTCCTCTCTTCCAAAATTGGAAATCCCAAGTTGGCTTTGAATCCGATTGAAGTCCCCATCAGTAATACTCAACTCTTTCTCAGCTTCTTTGGCCTTTTCAAAACAAAGAGAGAGGGCCTCACCAGCATCAATAAACTTATCGTCTAGAGTTTCTTTATCAAGTTTGAGTATCTCTTCCTTTGATTCATTCTCTGTGTCAATTATCCCTTGCAGCATCAGAAGCCTCTACAATAATTGCTAGACAATAATCTTCCCTAAGATTGAAAAGTTTTTGAATATCTGATAGTAAAATATACTCCTTCTCCTTGAAAGGTATAGATGGTAGAGAAGGAACAGTATGGTGAGAACTCTCATCAGTTGCAGGGTTTGTATCTCCTTGGCTCTCCTCAATGATAGTCTCAGCTTTGAAGTGAGCAACATCCAAATTCTCAGCAAATAGAAGCCTCAAAATCTGCATCTACAACCTCCTCTGTTTCCTTTTCATCTGCCAGATAATCTAACATGCAAAAGCTAGCAGACTTTGCTCCTTCCAACTGTTGCTCATCAGCTTTCAGAGGATATTTGACAAGGGTGAAAACAATAAAAGCAGCAGATTTTGTCATCATCTTGTAGTTCTTGGAATGAGTGGAGCACAATATGTCTCTTGCATAAAACCTGGCACCACACTTCTTAGTAAACACTGACTTTTCATTTCCTGTTGACCCAATGGGAACATGGACATATTCATTTGTACCAACTTCAATAGAAGGACCTGCTAGATTTTCAAACTCCAAAAAGTCCTCCAAAATATATTTTTTACAAGATTTCAAAACACTGTCAAGGTCCCAATCAGGATTAAAGACATTCTTCACAACTCCATAGAAAGAGAGATCCATGCTATTCTGAAGGATAAAATCAAGAAGCCTCTCTGATCGAGTGACATCAGTAAGCTCTGATACTCCAAGACATCTCATTGCCGACTTTCACTTCCCTGGAGATGTGCTTGGCATTCTGACACTGGTGGCAGAGCATGGAGAAGAAACAGAATGCACATGCTCATCACATGTTGAAGCCCTTGAGCCTTTTGAAAGCCTTCTTCTTTTACCAGTTCTTGGCAAAACCTTGGAGCCTAGAAAATCTGTGGGTTTAGACATGTTTCCAACTTGTGCTTGATATGGCGCGATAAGACTCAAACGCTAGACACAGATGTTCATACTTGCACCGTATCGATAATTCAAAATAGCAACTTTAAGCAAAGGACTGCAATCGTAACGACGCGAGAAGGCAGAGCCAAAATCAGTGATCACACACCCTCGGGCACTATCAGGTTAAGAGGCACGCCGAAGGAAGACTCTGAAGAACAAGAAAGCCCAAAACGATGCAAACATGCAAAAGCGCAAAAGAGAAACACTCACTCTCATGCTGTATCAGGAGAAGAAACAGAGGTCCACAAAGAAAGCGAAAAAAGCCGTACGGATGAGGGACTCCCCCTTATGTAGGCACGCAATAATGCCACCTGGCAGTAGCCGTTGGGCTTCGACATGTGGCACTACCCGTTGGCCAACACGTGGTCGACAAACACATGGCAAACACGTGGACCGATCGTTAGTCGACACATGGCATATGGACGATAGATGGACACATGGCACAATCAGTGCGAGACATGTGTCTGACACATGTCATGATTGACGATCCCAGTGTACACTTTACATTTCTCGAGCTCTCGCGCCTTGCTTGCCAATACGGTGCGATCCCAGTGTTGCGTCTACTGCCTTTCTGTTCTATCGCATCGTATCGGTTCTCGTACTAAATTCAGAGCGAGTGTGCCTCTTTGTTGATTTCCTCACTTTGGTGGTCTTCAGTCGGTGCGCCGATACAGAGCGAGGACGTCTTTCCGTAGTCTTCGCAATCTCCATCTCGCGCCATATCGGCCTTCTTGTCCTCGTCTCCGATATGGAGCGAGGGCGTCGTTCCGTAGTCTTCGCAATCTCCATCTCGCGCCATATCGGCATTTTTGTTCTCGTCTCCGATACGGCGCGAACGTGACGATTCATTTGTTTTCTTTGTTCCTTCTCGCGCCGTATTGGGCCTATTGCATTGTTGTCAGATTTTCGAGAGAGTTCCTATATCACTTTTTGTCTTTCTGGCTCTTCTATTTTCTTCTCTATATGGCAAGGACAAAGCAAACTGCAAGAAGAGTATATGTGGATAGAAAGGACAGTGGGGGTAGAAGAAAGTTACAATTTGATGAATCTGAGGAGGAGCCCTCTTCAAATATTGTTGAATCTAGGCCATCAGAGGCCCCAGAGCATTTTGCCACAGAAATCCCCCCTACACCAGGTGTTGGCCTAACATCTTCCATGAAGTTAAAGCATTTCAGTGCAGTGAATGTTTCTTCTCCTGAAGTTGAAGAAGCAAAGAGTGAGAGTTGCCCTGTGAAGGATTCATCCCCTCCAATTGCACCTGAGCCTACAGCTGCTGAAGCCACTGAGCCTCCCAAGCCACAAAAGAGAAAGAGGAAGTCCCGGTTCTTCTACATGCATAGGTGTTTCAGTGAGATTAGAAAAGCCCGGAGAGCTACATAGCACGTGATTCCAAAGGCTGCTTTCATAAGAGTTGTTAAAGAGATCTCTGATAGATTGTCTCAAGTGGCAACTGTCTCTGGTCTAAATAAGAAGTGGCAACTCTCAGCCATTCTTGCTCTACAAGAGGCCGCAGAAGATTTTGTTATTGAATTCATGAACGATGCTTACATTGCTGCTGCGCATGCTCATAGAATTACCCTTATGAATAAAGATTTCAGCATCATCAGCAGAATCAGGTATAGGTTCGATAAAGTGTTGAGGCCCTTGCCTTCCAACGATCAAAAAGCCCTTGAAATCCTTAACATTCCCCCGAAATTGTCCAGGAAAGGGAAAAAGCTAAAGGTTGAGGATGTAACTCACTACTCTACAAGGGGTGCCACCCAGCAGGAGTCTTTCTTGAGTGAAAAAATTCAGGAGGTGTTGGAAACTGAAGATGAAGTTTACAAGAGGAAAGCCGCATCACTTGCTCCCGTCAACAACGAGAGGATGGGTAAAGTGTTTGGGCAAATACTTGTGAATGTTTCTGTGGAACCTGAGGAGGAATACCTTAGTATATCTCCCGAGGACAAGCCCATGTTGGAGAAAAGGGATGTCCAACTATCTGACTCCGTTGTTTTTTGTTGCATAAGGTAAGGCTTTTTTTTTTGCATAAGGTAAGGCTTATAGGTTCAAGTATATTTTATATGTAATTTATATTGATTTTGATCGATTCAAATAGATTTTGCTATTGACTGCAGGGCATTCGTCTCCTCTCTCACTCTCGATATCCGTAGAACCATATATATTGTTGATCCACTTCTCTCAGTGGAACTATTTGCAAGATCTGGGTCTAATATTGCACCATTCTTTCGTACCTTCAATAGTGTGAAAAATTACCACATCTTTTTCCCTTATGTAGAAATGTATTTTTCTTTTCTGTAGAGGAAAATTAATATTCATTTGCTTTCACCCTTCTCCTCACCTCTATTTTGAATTTGCAGAGGGCATTGGAGTCTCATCTATATTAATTGTCTTACTAGAGAAATTATCTTTATGAACTCTCTCAGTGGTGTTTATGGCCAAGCACGAATGTATGTTTAAAGAAAATTACTTGCTTTGATTATATTTACAAAAAATATTTTGAACTTACAAAGCTTCCTTTTGCAGTGCTGGTAAACTTGTTTCTACATTTTTGGATACTACATATGAGGATCTTGCTGATCCTCAAAAGCCTTATACGTTTCTTCTACAAGAAGTTCCATTTCAAAGCGATGCGCATTCTTGTGGATGGAGAGTTATATCAAATATTTGCAGAACAGTGGATTCAAAGTTGTTACAAATAGAAGGAGTGAATGTAAGTTAATTTCATTTGATTTTTGTGTAACCCTTATCAAGATTTCTTTTCACTAACTTATAACATTTATTCTTACAGTGTAAAGACTATCCTGATTCATATGTTTGGTGGATAAGGGAGAGATGCATTGAGCTGATTTTGGACAAGGCAATCACACCATATGATCCTGACTCCCCTCTTCCTCCCAAAACTTCAATGGCCAAGGGCACAAGCAAGGGAAAGGGTAAAGGCAATGGTAAGGGCAATGGCAATGGCAAGGGCAAGGGCAAGGGCAAGGGCAAGGGCAAGGGCAATGGCAATGGCAATGGGACCACTGCTACAGAGTCTTTAAAAAAAAGGAATGTCAATGCTTTCTCCTCTGAAATTTGATCCATCCCCTCTTAAACCCCAAGAAAAGAGAGTACCTGTAAAGGTGAAATTCTTTCAACAATCAAAGAAATGCCCTGTGAGAAAAAACATCTTTGAAGAAATCGATAAAGAAGCCACAAAGCCAACAAAGGAGAAGGCAACAGATAAAGAATCAAAAGAGCAAACATAAGCATACACAAGCCTTATTATTTTGGCTTTGTACATTTATATGACATTTTTGTACCTCATGATGTAATGAAATTTTTCACTTACAAATCGAATGTAATGTACATTTTATTTATATACATTCGAAAGGCAACTTGCTTCATGATAGCTTATGAGTTCCCACTAAAAAATATCTTAAGGACAGTCTATTAAGATAAATTCCTGCAAAGTTTTCATTCTCAAGGCTCAAAACTCACAATTGTGGGAGACGAAAAACTCGTACAAGAGAAAGAGCGCTCAGCTCTTTTACCAATTGTTACGCCATTCACTTTGAACTTATATCTAGGGGATGTGTTGTCTAGCAATTCCAAGGTATCCCTCACATCTTTCAGACTCCAATTGGAAGTAACATTCACCTTCTTTACTTCTTCATGCGGCAAAACGTGCACTGCAAGTCTATATGGTGTGCAATCTGTATCGGAATCCAAGGGAACCCAAAGACCCAAAGCCCAAAGCAAGAGTTTGGTGAGGGATACTGTAAGCCAAAGCCAAGGATTGAGGGCATGCACTGCATCTCAAGATATCACCCTTATGGTCGCACTCTCTAGATTTCCAAAGCGTCCCTATAGTGTTGTCCAAATTCTCTTCCGACAAGTTTCTACTTAGCCAGGATACCTTCGTTCTTTGTAAATTTGTTGTTTTGAAGCAAGCCACGAAGATATGGAGGGGTACAAACCATGACAAACGTATTATTCTTGAGATCCTTCCAGCTATCATGGACTTTTGAATATCCTGAGATATTTTGAATTTGAAACTCTGTACCGTTACCTTGTCAGGAATCTCCCAGTTTAGAGATGAAAGGCATGGCAATGGAAAATCTTCAATATTCCCATACCTATCCGCTTTAGAGGGAACCACATACTATGCATAATATATAAAAACCTTGCATTCACTAAAAAAAGACACAGTTTGATCGGCATAAATAATGTCTGCCAATACCTTATGAATGGCATGGAAAGTCCCACTTAGGCTTTCCACAGGTTGCCATTCAATACTTGTTGACGGAAAGATATCTGCAATGACGAACCGTTTGTTAGAACTTGCCTAAATGGAAAAGAATTATATACGTTATTCAACTAATAACTTACAATGTGTTTGTTGGGGAACACGTTCGTTTGGAGGCAAGTGCATATCCTTGGCCATGTAAACATGTTGCACCTTGACAAACCACCCTTCGGGCATAATTTTGAAGGCAATGATACGCCCCTTCCAGTGATATTTTATATCATCTCGTTTTCTTCTTTTCACCTTATGAGAGCCCTTGCAAGATGGCAGCATGGTAAGCCAATCGTTTACAGTAAAGGTTTTGGGCTCCCAATTTCCATCTGCTCCCTGGATATAGACTGTGCAAGAGTGTATTAAACAAGAAGGGCGCCTAGAGGAAGCCATGAAAAGAATGAAAGCGCAGAGAAAGAAGCTCAAAGAGGGGTGACTATGTATTGGGCGCAAAAAAGAATATTGAAAGATCTCTCGACTTTCAAAAAACCCATTATTAATTTCATCACATCTCTGTCACATATTTTGTCAGATTTTTAAGTAAATAACGTCTTTGGGTCTCCAAAACATGTCAGACTTTAGGGATTTTGGCTAAAAAAGAAGAGAGAATCACGAAATGGACTCCACTATCTCTAAAAAAGAGGGGACAAGAATACCATATTCTTGCACACGTGGCAAACTCTCTATCCCGTGATTAACAAAAGTGCATTTTTTGAAGTGTTTTTGGCCCTAATGTGCTAGGTAGCACTATCACCAAATACCTCTCTAAGCAATCGCATTGACCGTCTTCCTAGAGCTTGGAACAATTCAACCTTTGTCAAAGCACCTTATTGAATGAGCACACGTGAGAAGGGTCCAAGCCTAAAACATTTAAGGACACATAATATATATGCTTGTAGGGAACATAAACTTGATGCTTTCTTTCTCTATTTTGAAAACCATCACATGTGCAATGCAAAACTCTACAATTGATATAGATTAACCCAAAGCCCTACTCCTTTATGTGCTAACATAGAATACATGTGACTCATTACACAATACAATGGCCTTCTGAATAATATGTGCATGAAGAGGTCTATCCTTATGAATATTCTTCTAAAATTCATTTGTCAACTTTGGTCTCCATTTAACAAGCTTACCATCTCAATATCTAGGGTGATATCCACTAGGGACACTTGTTGCAAAAATAGATAGAGATGAGTTTGGTAAGTAGCAAGACTTGCATTTTGCCAAACAAACCCATTGTTTTGAACATCATTATCTCCGATGGAAGCAAACTTTTGCCCTCAACCACACTGGCCACACCCCTAGTGTAGGGCCTAATGGTCCCACAACATGATGTTCATCAATTACCCATGAACACACTATTAGTGAATGTGGGAATTTTCCACAAATTTTGGACTCATGTTCAAAACTTTTTCTTTGCTATAACTCTCGCACAGTTGATCCAAATTTATTGTTCAATAGCTCAATAGATTCCAATTTTCATAAGGTTTCCAATGATATGTCATCATATGATAGCTTTCGAAAATCAAATATGTCTTTTTGGAGTTTCAATATTCTAAATAATGAAGAATGGGACTTGAAAGATTCCCAAATTCACCAAAATTGTGTTCATGAGTGTGTATTTGAGGTATTGCAAAACCAGATAAACCCCTCAATGACATCACTAAGGTACTTTTGCCAACCCCAAAAGTAAGGTGTAGGCACACCATGATCACCATTCACATCATTATTGCATACATACTATCCACAATGTCCAACTTGATTAGATAGTCCGCAAAAATATGTCATTTTTCTATTGGGCTCGGTTTTAGGAATTCCACACACTATCTTTGGCACTTTTGTCTCTTTGTTTGGGTGACCTCATTTCTTGTTTGTGATGGAGTACAATGCACAATATTATGCTTACCCATTGTTACAATAACAAAATCTATTTTGTGATTGTCCTCATCCAAAACCATGGAGGGATGCACCTGATGTGAATACTTTTTATGAACACTACACAAAGCCACACTTGTTTGCTACATCTTAGAAGAGCCCATACCAATTTCTTCCATTGAAGCATGAGCCAAATCTACTAATTCCTTGCCAAAGGCAGAAGAAACATGTTGACCATAAAATCTATATGCCATGTCATGCACCCCCAAGCCAATGTGACACCTATTTCCTTTCAAGTATGCATCATACATTACACTTTGCAACAATGCGAGGGACATATCCAATCTTGATGCTTAAAACAACATTAGCTAATCTTTGTATCCAATAGAATTACTCATGCTAGCATGCTTTACCTCATCAAGGTTTGCATGTGGCACAAAAATATCAAACTCATCTTGCACAAAAAATCTTGAATCCCAATGAAATGCTCTAAAGTCCAACCATGCTAGCCATGTCTCAAGAGCAAGGATCTCATCCCCAAGTGCATGCCCTACATTCTAGAACTTTCTAAGCCCTTGCTTGCAAATGGTAGCTACATTCTCAAATGATGCATTTTTCCATTTTTGACACAAGTTTTTAAGATCCTCCTACTAAGGAGGTTTGATACATCTCCTTGTATGCATAACCATGCTCTGCCACCAATGAAACATACAACTTCTCTCAATACAAATAATGATCCAATTATCCTATGTCTCATCAACCATGAACCCTCAAAACTCAGGCTTCTCAAAGCCTCCCTTTTCCACCACACTATTGATCATCCTCCAAAATGTGATTTGAGCAAATTTGTCCTCCACTCGCATGTTGCTATGGTGAGAAGCTCTCAAATGTAAGGATCATAAACATGAGCATGCATTGTTGGCCATCCTCAAACCCTATGCATATCGAAATGAATCCATATGTGCTACAGGTTCCCATCAAGTCTCATTCTATTCACTAAGTCTAGTCCATTGTCTAGGCCCTTTGTTAATATTTTTAAACCATGAGGCTGGTCTATAGTGTCCAGCTAACTTGGGAATAACACACTCTAGATGAAAGGATACCTACATCTATTTTTTCGGTTTAGTACAGCTCCAAATCTTTGGAGGTACCACTTCGTGTTGGACTTAAGCACTTCTCCAATCCCCCACTATTGGACAATGGTGCAACATATTGCAAAAGCTTTACCCAACTCCCCTTCCTCAATCTTAGTACCAGATGCATCAATCTCCCCTACCATCATCTCAAAAATAATGTCCCTTGCAATAGCTATTTCCAATTACTTTGTTGTAGTGAAAGGATTATCTTTAGCTTTAGATATCACCCTCTCCTCCACTCTTTCAACATGCAACCTATTTTCACTCTCTTCATAAGGATGGTTGTGACTCCCAAGAAGATGGATAACACACCTAGTTATTTTCTCATGATCCTTGGGAATGCAATAGTAATAACATTAGAGCACATTGAAACACATTGTGGTCCTTATCACAATGTCTACATAGCAATGAACCATACTCCCGACCGATCTGCCAACTTGGCATCCTTGTTCTCAAGGGGGTCACTATATGTAAACCCTCTATCATGCATGCAAGGGCTATTAAAAATATCCTTATTTGTGAATTTTCCCAAAATAAAATCTACCCCTTTTCTATTCAATCTATTGGCCCCTTTATATAGCACCCTTCTATATTTAAAAATTGTGTAAAAATAGTATTTTAAAAATCCCTTCTTTTGAACCCATGTGATATGCTTACATATTTATGAGTGACTCCCTTGAGTGTTGAGAAATAAGGCATAGCCTAAGCCTTATCCTATGGTTGTATTAAGTAAGTGTGAGAGAGGTTGTGTAAAGTGTCCTAAAGGTCAAAGTGTCTATCACTTTGAAAGATACTTGGAAAAAGTGGATGGTTGAGAAGATAGAATGAAGAAGAAGAGAATGAAGAAAGCTTGAGCCTCCATATCCATGTCTCAATCACCATGTGTTGTGCATCTATATCGAATCTATCATCTACTTTCAGTCGCTATTAGAGCTGAAGCACGGGAGCAAAAGATTAGAGCGAGGAGTGCACCAAATCGAGGTCTACATCGGCTTGAATCCTTATTGTCCCCCATTAAGATCAAGTACAAATCCCTATGTAAATCACCCGCAACATGTCTATTGATTGAATGAGCTACTAGAGCTTGGATTTGGGGGTAAGTGAAGCCCACATTGGATACATTTGGTAAGCCAAATGAGGCTGGAAATGATGTATGACAACAAGACATTGGGTGTGTTTGAATACGAATCGATTCATGAATGGATGTCCGGAAGCTAGGGGGCTGCTTAAGCTTAGCCCTATCTTAACCAGGGGGCCTACTTGAGGCCACAAGCACAGGGGTAGCTTGTCAGAGGCACATGGCCTACTTATTTGGAAGCAAGGGGCTTATGTCTGTGACATGGAACAGAAAGAGGAAACCATTTGCTCACTTGATGGAGCTTGAAGCTCTAGGACTTGGTTTTTGAGGATGAGAGGATGTGTTCAATCAAAACTGCTACCAAGAGTGCAATGATGCCACGTGTTGCAGGAAATTGGCACCATTGCTGGCCCTTGGTAGCTCACACTTCTTCTCCTTTTACTTTAAATTATAAGGCTTAATAGCCTTATCACTAAGGCTTAAAATTCCTTCAACTAAGCTATGTTCACATTGAACATTGGAAAACTGGTTATCTTGAGGAGCTACTTTCGTACTCGAGTGTCCATGAACTAGTTATATCTCTAGATTGGTTCATAGTTACAGATTTCACACTGCTACAAAGTTGAACTAGTTGTTTTGGAAGCCTAGAAGGCCGGTTTCATTCCATTTTTGGGTGCCCTTTTGGAGGCCAAAAATTTGCAGAAAAATTCCCAAACAATTTGTCTAGCTTCAACTTGACTCAAACTTCATTTTTGGCACAAAAAATTATAGAAAAATAGCAAGGAAATTTGTCGATTTTAAGCCCATATTTTGATGCTTTTGGGGTCATATGAGTACCAGTTGAGCTCCGTTTTGGATGTTGCTTGCTAGACAGCCCCAATATATGATGTATAGACATCATGTATGAACATATATGATAGCATTTGAGCTTATGTAGAGCATCCATTCTCTTGAAAAGGAATTTGCATGAATTTTTGGGCTATTTTTGATACATTTTTTATCTTGGGTTGACCATTTGAGGCAATGGCCTAGTTCATGTTGCTGAATAATTAATTGGGATAGCACATATTGCTTATTTTTCCAAAATTGTAGCCATCAAAATGTCAAACACAGCTTAAATTACCTAGATTGTTGGAGATAAATTGACCAAGGACAACTATAGTGTTTGGTCATACATGATGGAAAACTTTCTGATGGTGGGGAGAGGTCTTTGGGACCTCATTACAAGTGATGATGCATGTCTAGAGGTTCCTAACGAGCCCACGGAAGAGAAAAAGAAGACATACAAGGATTGGACTGGAAAGAACATGAAGGTTTTACATTGGATTTCTATATGCATATCAAAGTCTTTGATTCCTCATATCAAGAAGGCAAGTACTTGTAAAGAGGCATGGGATATCATTGAGAAAATGTATGGGACATGTACAGAGGCAAGGAAGATACAACTTAAGCAAAGTTTGCATGGAGCATGGAGAGGAAACTGCACTATCAGTTACTATGTTGTAGAGATCAAATAGGTTGCAGAAGATCTATCATCTATAAATGCACCAGTGGATGATGATGACTTGGTTTCAGTCACACTTAATGGACTTGGCCCAGCATATTAATCTTTGGATACCTCTATTTCAGTTAGAGGAGGCTCTATGCCAAACTTTGAAGAATGGATTGCTTTCCTACTTGTAGAAGAAATAAAGTTGGGTTTAAATGCATCTAGTAGTAGCAAGAATGCAAGTGGAGATAATGTATTTTATCATCAGAGAGGGCGTGGCAGCCCATCTAGAGTTAGAGGCTCATCTTATGGTCATGGTGGTGATAGCTTTGCACGTGGTCGAGGTACCTTTGGTCGTGGTGATCTCATGCCAAGAGGCAAGGGGAGATCTTACTCTAGAGGCAGAGGATGGGGTCTACTCCTCCACATAGAGATGGTGCATGTAATTATTATGGGCAATATGGGCATTTTGAAAGGGAATATTATCACAACCAAAATGCTATGCCTAGGGGTTGAGGAAGGACTCGATATAACCATTATACAAGTGGTTATGGAGGTGCAAATTATGGATCTAGAGGTGGCTCTGCTAGAGGCCATTTATTTGCCATGGAACATGTACTAGGGAGCATGGCACACCCTCCCAATGAGGATTATTGGTTTTTGGACTTAGGGGCTACAAATCACATGACTCATCATGTTGAGTGGTTTGACACAAAGTAGCAAATGCAAAATGAAGAATATGTGGCTATTGGGGTGACACCTTGCATAAAATTACTCATATTGGTAGTGTGCCACTTGTCACTCGAGATGGAGTGGAAAATAAGCTTGGGGATGTACTTTATGTACCTAACATCAATAAGAACTTAGCATCAGCTGGTCAAATGGCGACCAAGGATTGCAAGTGAGATTCAATAGATATGGAAGTCTCATTGAGGAACTTTGAGATGGAAGGCCTAGCAGATTGATTGCCAAAGGGAACAAGAAAGGCATGTTATTTGCCTTCGATGTAGATACTCCCATCATTCAGAATTCTATGTATGTTGAAAGTGGGCATGGTCAAGATAAGGATGTTGAATTATGGCATAGGAGAATTAGACATGTAAACCTACCAAGATTGAAACAAATGCAAACTAGACAGGTGGTTTGTGGTTTGCCCCATTTTGGTTATGTTAATTATGATCATGTATGTGAGGCTTGTCAGTTTGGCAAGCAAACTAGATTACCATTTCCAAAGAGGGGGAGAATCAGAAATTATCCTTTGGAAATGGTGTATTATGATATTTGGGAATGTCTCATTGAGTGGGAGATGTAGGTTCTACATCACCTTTATTGATGAATTTAGCAGAATGACTTGGGTGTATTTCATGCAACATAAAAGCAAAGCCTTTGAAAGATTTTTGGAGTTTAAAGCTATGGCTAAACAACCAAACTTTTGGAGTTTAAAGCTATGGCTAAAAAAACAATTTGGTTGTTACATAAAAGGCTTGAGGTCTAATAATGGAGGAGAGTACATGTCATATGAATTTTCAAATTTTTTGAGAGATCGTGGAATCAAAAGACATGTGACATGCAAGTACACACCTCAGCAAAATGGTGTGACAGAAAAGGAAGAACCATATCATTGCAGAGATTGCTAGAGCAATGATGAACCAAATGAATATGCCATTAACATATTGCGCAGAGGCACTACATACTGCAGTACATATCATAAACATGACACCTATAGCATTGACTCACCATGTATCACAATATGAAAAGATGTATGGCAGGACACCCATTGTTGCTTACTTCAAGGTTTTTGGATGTGTTTGTTATGTTCATGTTCCTGATGATTTGAGGAAGAAGATGGAGCCAAAGGCTATAAAATTCATCTTTCTTGGATACCCTAATGAGAAGAAGGCTTGCAAATGCTATGGTCCAGTGACTAAGGAAGTTTACATTAGCAGAGATGTCAGATTCAGTGAGTATGAATCATGGTACAAAGCCCAAGTTTGCAGTGGACTTGGATTCCTATGAGAGTAGTGATGATGATGCTCATGGGAAGAAAATTTCAGCAAATGGTAAGCTTGGAAATTAGCACTTAAAATATATGTCTAGACCTCAAGAGAATGCAGAAAGCAATGGCAGCTATAGTCCATGGAGTGGCAAGTTGAGGAGTTCACAAAAGATTGCAGAAATTGAAAAAGGCAAGGGGCCCATGGCTCAAAGTTCAGAGGATGAATCTATCGATGATGAGTATGGCATTCCTCATGTAAAAACACCGAGTACTAGAAGTGTAGAAAAATATCTGCCATCATGCAAGAGCAATTGAGACACCATGTAGTGCACCTCAGTTGACGAGATCAACAAAGGTTAAATATCTGGTTGATAGATTGGGTTCATGAAGATGCATTATGCTTATATGCTTTCTTATGTACAGCATGTTGAATCTACTTGCTTTGAGGAAGTAGTGCAAAGCAAAGAATGGAGACAAGCTATGGATGAGGAGATGGATGCATTGAAGAAAAACAAGACTTGGGATTTAGTGCAGTTACCTCATGGAAAGAAATCAATTGGGCAATATGTGGAAGATGTGACTATGTTTAGAAAAATGGTTGGTAGTCTTATCTACTTAACCATTACGATGCCAAATTTGAGTTATGCTGTTGGATTGATTAGCCAATTTATGCAAAGGCCATGTAAACCACATTTGGATACAATGAGGAGAGTTCTAAGGTATATGATGAAGACATTTGGATTTGGCTTATTCTATGAGAAGGGAATAAAACCTACCTTGTTTGGGTATACTGATGCAGACTGGGCAAGTAATCTTATGGATAGGAGATCCACCAATGTTTATGCATTTTCATTTGGATTAGCCATGATAAGTTGGAGCAGTAAAAAGCAACCTATAGCTACTTTATCAAGTGCAGAAGCTGAGTACCGAGTCATTGCATTGGCAACATGTGAGCAGACATGGCTGAGATTGGTTTTATGTGACATGGGGATTGAAATTGATGGTGGACTCATCATATATTGTGACAACATTAGTAACATTATATTGGCAAAGAACCCAGTCTACCATGCCATGACAAAACACATAGAAGCGCATTATCACTTCATTAGAGAGAATGTCATTGATGGAGAGGTTGACTTGGTCCATGTCAAAACAAATGACCAAGTTGCTTATATCTTTACCAAAGCATTAGGTAAAGATAAGTTTGAGTATTTCAGGAGTGCACTTGGAGTATTACCTTTGCAAACTCATTTTGAGCTTGAGGGGGAGTGTTGAGAAATAAGGCATAGCCTAAGCCTTATCCTACGGTTGTATTAAGTAATTGTGTGAGAGGCAGTGTAAAGTGTCCTAAAGGTCAAAGTGTCTATCACTTTGAAAGATACTTGGAAAAAGTGGATGGTTGAGAAGATAGAATGAAGAAGAAGAGAATGAAGAAAGCTTGAGTCTCCATATCCATGTCTCAATCACCTTTCATTGTGCATCTATATCAAGTCTATCATCTACTTTCATTGAGGTTGCTTTCAATCTTCACCTCCATTGTGTTTTATTCTAGTAATACAATCTCACATAAAAAGAATGGTCCACATTTACACATCTTAAATAACTTGAGCATCCTACTAAACCAAACCATACTATTGAAAAGGTCGTAGTTAGAAGTTACATACTCTATCCATGGGTGGTAGTCATTTCTTTACTCCATTCCAAGCATGACTCATCTATTGCTAAGAGGGGGTAGCTCAAAGGCAATATAACCATCATATTTCTTTGGAAGCTCTTTGACTCATTTGAAAACCTTAATGCTTTGAAATGCAACATGCAAGCTGATATTAGTAGGCAAGCATTTGATAAGGTCAAATATACTATTGAAGCCTTCAATTGACCAAGCATCAAGATCTTCTACTATCTCGACCCCCTCTTGCAAGGTACTTGCAACACTACTATTCACCTTGTAGAATTGATGCATATGACCATAAGGAGGTATCCATCTTCCCCTCTGAGAACAATGCAGGGTTCCAATTTCACAGTGTCATGTTTCAAACCAAGTGGCACCAAAGAGAAAGAACTTCCTTGAAGGTCAAAACTACTCTTAAGGGTGGAATGCTTAATTGGTATCAATCTATCTTGAGAAAGTAATGTTAGTTTTTTACCCTTCAAAGGCTCTTAGATAGTGATATCTTGAGCCATTTCCTCTCGAGACAACAAATAGGAAAGAAAGAAACAATGGAGATAGTTAACTTACACAACATGAGGAGGGTCTCTTGTTCATTTGATATGGCATTTCCATTGTCAAGCTAGGAGAATATTCTAAAAATCACAAAGTAATGTTTTTAAATCACTCTAGTTGTATCATGATCCATAATTATTTTATTATGCATCACATTTAAAGTACTCATAATTTATAGGCTGCAAGAATCCAATAGGTAAGGATATCCTTCTATTGAGAGAATATTGCATATTATATCACTATAAAAATAGCCATATTTAATGAACTCTTAAAATCATCTCTCTCCCTCTTTTTTGCGTGTGTCCATGTGCGTGTGTGTGTGTGCGTTGTTACGCGAGCAGTGATCGAGAGCAAGCCTCACTCACAACCCGATAACGAGATGTTAAGGAGTGCCGGTTGGGGTGATTGACTTTGTCGAATGCATGACACAACTTGAAAAATTCAAATATTCGATAATACACTACAAGCCACATATAAAAACAAGACAAAACACAATGCCTCTTGAAGCTCAAAACAACTAAAAACCCGAATGTGGGTAGAGCATCACACAATCACAACACAACGAAAATACCAACAATTCGAAAACAAACCAAGTGAGATATATTTTCGTACCTTAACGACCTTGAGCCGATGCTCGGCGCTTTGACACCCAAAAGCTCCAACTTCCAAATTGGCATGACAAGAGCGCACTCTAGCATGCGGCCCTCCACTCTCCTCTCTCACAAAAATACAATTGTAATCAAGGGGGAAGGCCCTTAACTCTTCAATGTCCTCTCCTTATATAGTTTTCTATCCACACTCGCATACATTAGGCTTTTTGCTTTCAGCTTTGGCTTTTGCTTTTCTACTGCTTTTCACTATTTTCGTTTTTTCTACCATATGCATTTTTGCAACTTGTTTGGATCATAACTTCGTCATTTGAACTCTGAGTATAGTTGTTCGGATACTCAAAACGATCGGAACCGACTAAGCCATCGTGGGCAGAATTACGAAAATCTATAAAAAATGAGTAAAAATACTGATTTTCGTAAATCGCATCATTTTTCTCGATCTTTTATCTTGGACGATTTATTTCCTTCCTTGGCCTATTGTTCTTGTAATTGCACACACTTTCAGTATACATGTCCTCTTTTTCTTCAAGAAATACTCACTGACGATGTAAAACGTACGATCTTTTCCATTGATCCTTGAGTCTTCAAAATAAACATTCTCTGGATATGAACCTGTTTTTTTAATGCAGTGTGCCCTAGCAAGAATATGATTTTTTTAAATGAACTCCATGTCCAATCATTCATGATTTGGAAAAATATTCAATGTTGGATCCATGATATGCAACCAATCAATCAATGCTCACGTGAAAAAAATATGGATGCACTGAAGAAATTGTGCCTAGTCTATCTACATGTGATCGTGCGTCATGCAAAATGCAAACAAAATTTCTTGACTAATTAAAATTCCTTATCCTCACCTCTTAACTCTTGACCAGATAAGAACAACCCATCTCACAATTGGTGGCATCCTTCATGACCCTTTAACTCACCCAACCTCCTTACACACTCAATCAGAGGTTCCTAACTTTGTGATGAGCATCTCAAATATCGTGCGTGCAAGAAATGTGCATGCTCAATGATAGGTGCTCTCTCATATGCGTGTGCATCTAAAATGTACTGCATATAGCTTCAGCGGACCTCATGCCATGCAAGTGCTCAACGATGGTGCAAAGCATGCATAATCCCAATCCATGGCATGAAAGTATTTGATAAGAACAGGAGACGACCCCCGAGTGCAGTGCATCAACAAGTGCGACGTGAAGTGCTCATGAACCCATAATCCCTGTGATGTGCAAAAGTCTCGACAAGAAAACATACCTAGCTCCTCAATGTTCAACAGTTATTGACAAACACAAGCTTCATCCTGTCCAAAAAAAATACCAAGCTCGACCAAGGCTATCAAGTTTCACACTCAACAAATCAAACAAAATGATAGAAGCAAATCCTAAGCTAAACAAACACAAGAAATCCAATTATGAAACAACAAAACAAACTGTTACGCAAATAACTAAGCTAGCAAAAATCAATCCTAACTACAGTTAGACTAGGGGTTTTCAGTTTTCAGAAAAACACTTGACAGCATGTGTGTGTGCATGTGCGCATGTGTGTGTGCGTGTGTGTGCATGTGCGTGTGCATGTGTGTGTATGTGTGTGTGTTAAAGCGGAGTTAAGTGCAAACGGACCCCGAGACGCGTAAAAGATGCAATTTTTGGTGCAAAATTGAATGGTTATGGATTAAGGAGTTAGAGTTTTCCTAGATGCATTTCGATGCCAGGAATCCAACACAAGTGTCCATTTGTCAATCGAAGTCTGTTTGACCCCCCATTTAATGGCTACAAGGTTTGGCATTACGAAGCAGCTACTAGATCCAGAAGCCAAAAAAGCATAGATGGAGGTTAGGGTGATAGATTTCAATGCTAGAAAACCGGTCCAATCATCGGATCACAATTCGGAGACCGTTTGCCCCCTCAACCGGGGGCGAGATGGTTCTATGGCCTAAGTTGGAACTGAAGGTTGATTACTGGAGACTACAGCCTTTCTAGGTAAGCCCCCATTTCGTATAACATTCGACATGCGCCTGTCCAACTTCAATAGACTCCTGCCTCTTGTCAAAGGGAAGTGCCCTGAAAGTTGCACGATATGAGCTGCCGCCTGAGTTGCATTTCGTACAGCAACAAGAGAATCTTGCCAAGACAGTTGGGTCCTCCAATTCACTTGGATCAGCTCATCGTTGACCAATCATTTGCCCTCATTAAGGATTCATGATTTTAAGATGGATAATCTTCCAGGAGACTACAACTCTTGCTGAGAGAACAAGCATCACACTTGAGCCAAATGCTGCTAGAAGAGCTATTACAATCTATTCTTTGCCACAATAAGCAGTCCAATAGCTCTACTAACAATTCCATAGAGCTCACATTCTGAAAGCACATCATTTTCATTTGGGAAGTCCAAAGCACTTGTCATTATTGTGGGCAGCTTGGTCACTTTGAGAGGGATTGTTATCAGAAACAGAATGCCATGTCTAGGGGTCGTGGAAGGACCCAATATGGCCTCTATGCAGGCACTTATGGTGGTACAAGTTATGGACCTAGAGGTGGATCGCCTAGAGGTCACCTATTCGCTATGGAGCATGTGCTTGGGATCATGACTCACCCTCTTCGTGAGAATGACTGGTTTTTGGATTCAGGAGCTACAAACCACATGACTCATCATGCTGAGTGGTTTGATAGCAAGGAGCAAATGCAGAATGAGGAATATGTTGCCACTGATGATGAAACTTTACATAAAATTACTCATATTGGTAGTATGCTACTTGTTACTAAAGATGGGATTGAGAACAAGCTTGGTGATGTGCTTTATGTGCCCACAATAACTAAGAACTTAGCATTGGTTGGTCAAATGACAGATCAAGGATTGCAGGTGAGATTCAATAAGTTTGGATGTTTCATTGAAGAGTTCCATAATGGGAGAACTGGCAAGGTGATTGCTCATGGTAGAAAGAAAGGGAGATTATTTGCTTTGGATGCAGGTACTCCAGTGATTCAAAACTCGAACATGGGCAAGATAATGATGTGGAATTATGGCATAGAATGATTGGTCATGTTAATTTGCAAAGATTGAAGCAAATGCAATCGAAACAGATAGTCCGTGGTCTACCGCATTTTGGATATGTGAATTTTGATCATGTATGTGAGGCTTGTCAATTTGGCAAGTAGTCTAGATTGCCCTTTCCAAAGAGGGGGAGAATAAGCAGCTATCCTTTGGAAATGGTACACTCAGATATATGGGGCCCATGTCAGAATGTTTCCATGAGCGGAAGATGTAGATTCTATATCACTTTCATTGATGATTTTAGCATAATGACTTGGGTGTACTTTATGCAACATAAAAGTGAAGCATTTGAAAAGTTCTTGGAATTTATATCTATGGCTGAAAAGCAGTTTGGATGCTACATAAAATATTTGAGGTCAGATAAAAAGATTTTTGTTAGTCAAAAGAGTTGGGTGACGTTTATACATGGCAAAATTTGTGTTTACTAGGGAATTTACATCAAGAGCTGAAATTTGCAGGTTGTATCAAAGAAGCCAGAGTACAGTGACAATATAAGACAGTTGATAATAAGGTTAAATTACCTTTGGACAGTGTTGATGATTTGCCAAAGTTTACATCATTTATGGAGATGGACATGGATAAGATTGGAGTCACAAGATTGTCTGATCAACAGCTAGCCAAAGAAGTTCTAAATGCTGTGATAATCTACAAAAACTTACCCCCTTTGATCTGTCCATATGATCTAGGAGGATGCTGTGTTAACCTATCGCACTGCAAAAGACTGTCCAAGCCTAGCCCCAGTGAAAAACAATGCTACTAATAATCCGTCCAAGGCCCAAGATCCTACCTCCAATTTAGTGGAATTGGAAGTTGCTGCCATCACGCGTGCAAAGAAGAAGGAACCACCTATCTAGAAAGAAAATAATCCTCCTGCCAGAACAGTGAAGTTCAATCTTCCACCAGAAGAATAGAACAGAATAGAGTCTTACAGTGCCGTACAGAGCACTACATTGCCACAGAGAGTTGCAGAGACAGTTCCAGAGATAGGACCAGAGGTCTAGGAGATAGATGAGGAGGAAGTGCCACAAGTGGTAGAAGAAGGCCCCATGATGCCCCTGTTGGAAGAAAAAAGGAAAATGAAAATGGGTGTCATCCCATTCCCTAACCGGTTAGAGAAGCCAGTGGATCCTATTAAGGAATACGATCTGGTCAAAGATCTAGATACCTTTAAGCCAAACCTCACATTCCGACAATTGTTGATGTTGTCTCCCAGTTGCCGAAAAAGGTTCAAAAGTATACTGACAAGAAGATGTAGATTAAGGATTGCTCCCTCAACAGCAACAAAGTCCAACAAAGCTCCAGAGCCTGAAAAAGAAGTGGATGTGGCTAACGCCTTCCTAGATCCTGGTACCCCAGAGACTGGCGTGTGGATAGAAGGCTGCTTTATTGCAAATGCACTGATTGATGGTGGCTCGGCAAAGCAGAGGACCTGTTCTTCTCTTATAGCCTACAGAGGCAGAGCTGAAGTCTGAAGAGGATGGCGATGAATCTAAAGAAGGAGACTTTGAAGGCGAGACTGAAGAAATCATTCCACCCACAGACGGCATAGATGAGGAGGGAGTTCCAGAAGCTTCAGAAGCAAAAGACTCCATGCTGTGGGACAGAATGGCAATGGTACCATTTGGATTGGTAAATGGATCGTTCCATAAGCAAAGCCTATATAAGAAGTGGATCAAGCAAAATAAGCCGTCTTTTATCAGTGGTTCTTGTCGCACCCATCCATACTTGTCAAGAAAGGATGATGATGATACTCCTTGTCAACAAGTACCAGTCCCAAGGCCACAACAGAATTCCGAGAGTCCCTGTTTTGTAACATTCCTAGACGCGTCATCAAAAGAGGAGTCCTCAAGCTCTAAGGTAATTAACATTCAAACCAAAACCGAGACAGCGCTGATCCCATTTCAGCATTTCAAGGAGCAACATAAGTCCTTACTGCAAGAAGACGTTGGGTCTAGTGGGACATCAGAAGAGGACACCACCCCCTTGAAGGAGTCGGATCTGTACCCAGAAGCAGTCCGTGGGACCTTCATCCGTGAAGTAGAATGTGAAAGGCAGTTGACCTTTGTGGATGCAGATGGCACTGAACACCATTTGAAGGTGGGTAGCAGCCTACCAGAAGAGGAGTTATCAACCTTGTACAACTTGTTGAAAGAGAATTTGGACGTGTTTGCATGGTCTTACAAAGACCTAAAGGGGATTGATCCCACAATATGTCAGCATCATATTGATTTGGAGCCTGATGCTAAGCCAGTACGGCAATGACAGAGGCGAATGAACCCGAATTATTCCACATTGGTGAAAGCAAAGCTGTTGAAGCTTTTGGAAGCAGACTTCATCTATCCAGTGGCCAACAGTGAATGGGTCTCACCCATCGTGGTTGTACCTAAGAAGAATGGCAAGCTTCGTATATGTGTGAATTTCTGTAAGTTGAATTCCAAGACGAAGAAGGATCACTTTCCTATCCCTTTCACAGACCAACTGTTGGACACAGTGGCAGGACATGAGCTTTATTCCCTTCTGGATGGATTTAGTGGATACAACCAAGTGCAGATAGCAGAAGAAGATCAGTCCAAAACAACCTTCACCACAGAATGGGGGACCTATGCTTACCGAGTGATGCCGTTTGGGCTCTACAATGCCCCTACTACTTTCCAGTGAGTCATGATGTCCGCATTCCAAAATCATCTACATGACTTTATTGAGGTATATTTGGATGACTTCTGTGTCTATAGTTTGATCCGTGAACACTGGGGACATTTGGAACAATGCTTTGACCGATGCCGTGAGTATGGGATCTCCCTCAACCCCGACAAATGCATCTTTGGGGTCTCTTCTGGAGTTTTGTTGGGCCACATTGTCTCTGCACAAGGGATATCAATAGACCTTGCAAAGATCGAGAAGATCACAGCTCTGACAGCACCCACCAACCTCAAACAATTGAGGGGATTCCTAGGCCATGTGGGTTACTACAGAAGGTTCATAGCCCATTTTGCAACAAAGGCAACCTCCTTGCACAAGCTTCTAAGGAAAGAGGCAGAGTTTATCTGGACAGAAGAATGTGACAAAGCCTTCAACACTCTGAAGCAGTGTCTGATTGAGGCACCCATTCTGCAACCTCCTGATTGGACGAGGGAGTTTCACATACACACTGATCCATCAATTGAAGGGCTAGGTGCTATTCTATGTCAAAAGGGCCCCTCCAAATTAGATCAACCGATCTATTATGCAAGCCGAAAGGTCACTGATAGGGAACGGAACTATACAGTGACAGAGTTGGAGTGCTTGGCAATGGTGTTTGCCTTAGAGAAGTTTCGTCGCTACCTACTGTCTACCCACTTTAAATTTTATGTGGATCATGAGGCCCTGTCTTTCCTAATGAACAAAGCATACGTGAAAGGACGAATGATGAGGTGGCTCCTTCTATTCCAGGAGTTCGACTTTGAGGTAATTACCAAACCTGGTCGTTCCCATGTTCTGGCTAATCATCTGTCGCGTATCCCACAGACTGCAGACGAGGAGCAGGATGATCCAGACCTCCCTGATGCTTCCCTATTCCTGGTAGAAACTGTAACCCCTAGTATGCAGACATTGCCAATCTGCTGGTAACCCAACACAGTACCCTCCTGCCATTTCTAGTCGGGAAAGGAAGAAGCTTATGTTAGAATCAGCCCCCTACACCCTGTTAGGCGGTGCACTGTACAAGAAAGGCAAAGATGAAGTGCTCAGAAGACGTGTTGCAGGAGATGAGATTGGGATTTTTTTGAAGCCTTGCCATGACGAGCCATGTGGAGGCCACTTTGCAGGAGAAGCTACAGCCAGTAAGGCTTTGCTAGCAGGTTACTGGTGGCCGACTATTCATAAGGATGCATATGATTACTGTAAAAGATGTGATGCCTGTCAGAGGATGGGGAAACCCACCAAGATCAGCGATATGCCACTGCAACCTATCCTTCCTCTGAAGCCGTTTGAGAAGTGGGGGATTGACTTCATCGGCCCAATTGATCCGCCCACCAGAAGAAAACAGAACAGATACATCTTGGTATGTACGGATTATGTCACAAAGTGGTGTGAAGCTAAAGCCCTAAAGCGGGACGATGGTAACAATGTGGCCCTATTCATGTACGAGAATATCATCACCCATTTTGGCAGTCCCTTAGAGTTGGTAAGTGACAGAGGCACTCATTTTATTAATAAAGTCATGGAGGAGTTGACAGAGCTGTATAAGATCCGCCATCGCAAGTCCACTCCTTAATACCCCAGAGCCAACGGCCAAGTCGAAGTCACCAATCGCATCCTCTGCTCGATTCTGACAAGGACGATTGCCACACATCATCGTGATTGGGATGATTGACTTACAGAGGCCCTCTGGGTGTACAGAACCTCCCATAAAGCAGCTACAGGACAGACACCCTTCCAGCTGGTGTATGGTACATAAGCTGTTTTCCCTGTTGAACTGGAATTGCCCTCTTTGCGAGTGGCTATTAAAGAGCATTTGGGGGACGATAATTCACTGCAACGCTGTCTCCTGCACTTGGAATATTTGGACGAAACTCGTAGGATGGCTCTACAGTGCATGGAAGCCACGCAAGCTCGCCGTAAGGCTTACCATGACAGCTTCATCAAGCACAAGGAGTTCAAAGAAGGTGATTTGGTCCTAGCCTATGGTTCACGATTTGGTAAGTTTCCTGGCAAGCTTCAACAGTGGTGGATGGGCCCATATAAGGTACTTGCTGTTAACCCTAATGGCTCTGTCCAAGTGCAGAACGTTGATGCCTCTGATGATCCCTTCCTGATCAATGGATATCGCCTAAAGAAGTACTTCCCTCCTTGGGGATCTTGACAATCACGGTCACCTGATCCTTTCTCCAATTGGCATGGCACTGTCACTCTTATGATGCTACTTTTGATAGCCGTTCTTCAGCCACTCCTGATGAGGTGGACGCAACCCTCTGTCCCCTCATCCCCACCTCCCAGCCCTGATCTCTTATCCTCTATTTTCCACTAGCGACGACAATGGCAAGGTTGGTTCTGACAAATGGTATTTCTACCATTCCCCTGCTTAATTCGAAAAAAAGGAAAAAAAATATACATATCGGTCATGGGAGAAAAGGACTTCAGTCCCTGTCATGCCGACCTATTCTTCGAGAAAAGGTGGAGACACCCTCGGGAATAGGAGAAAAAAAAAACACAACAACAAAACAAGAAAAAATTTAAAAAAAAACAAAACAAAGAAAACAGAAAAAAAAACTGTTATGGGAGAAAAGGAAGAAATTCCCCGTCATAGCAAGCCTCGTTCCAAGAAAAGGTGGTCAACACCCTTGGGCGGGAAGCTGGCTATGGAAAAGGTGGCAACACCCCCAACAGTCCAGAAAGTGGATTCATCAGTTGACATCCCCAGGATCCAGTTCCGAAGCTGCCTCCCTTGGTACGTTGTGTCCTGTGCCTTTCTGCAGAGCTTTTGACAATCCTCTAGTAGACGCCATGTTCCTATATAACACAATGTTCGATCTGATGGCTACCTCCCTGGGTATGCCTTTTCAACAACTGAGGACGCGATCTTCATCGACAAACAATCGAGTGATGCGAGCTTTCATCCTAAGCGGATGGGGAAGTGAGTATGGGTTGCCCTATGTAACAATCAACAGAGAGTGAGACAGAGGGTGGGGCGAGTGACCAGTCTTTTCCCTTCAAATCAAATGAGAGGTGAGAAGTGTGAATGAAGTGTTGCACGCACGGGATGGGCCTCTCAATGCACAAAGCACGATCTGTTTCTGTGCACTGCACCATAAAGCTCCATGGCCTTCCTTCTCGCACCGTATGCTGGCACATGGTGGGATGCACAGTTGCACCATCAAATGCGCACAAGGCATACAACCTTTGCACAAGTGACCGTGAGGATTACATTAATGGGTTTCAGGACATGGCTGCCCTCCTGTATCTATCAACAGAGCGAGAGACAGAGGGTGGGCTGAGTGTGACTGGTGTTTCTTCAATCAATTACCGAGAGGTGAGATTGAGGGACGTTACGACCCCTGGCGCAAGGTATGTTCTCTTTTCCCTATGCACCCATGGGGTAGGTTTCTGCCATCATCACAGGACACGTCACCCTGTTCTGTACACTGCACTGTAAGGCTCCCTTGCCTTCCTCCTTGCACCTATACCAGACGGGTTGGACGCACTGATGCAGCATCAATTGTGCACCCTGGCGTACTCCCTCTGTATCATCCCCCTTTGTCGCTTCCTAAACCGAGTGTGAGATATGGGTTTCAATCATTATTCATCGAGTGATGCCCGTAATGGGGCGAGTGATTGTTCTCTCATCCCATCTGAGTGCTGTAAGCTGAGTGACTCTCCTTCGTTAGCGACATCGAATCGACGTGATTCATCCATCAACCACCTCCCTGGGTGCTGCTGCATGGTCCCTGCCACGACGGACATGTACTGTGAAGATATTTGGTACCTCCTGCAGCCGACAACGACAATGGACGTGCCATCGACAGTCAACCTTGATTCTCGACAACATGGGCCAAGTTTTTCTAACCCTACACCTTGTGTTGTCAATGATGGTCATGTTTTAAGTATGGGGACATTAGCGATTGGTCTGTCATGTGGTATTAGGTCCTTGTTGCTTGGTCAACCCTATCCGTTAAGGTTTTAAGTATGGGGACGTGTCCCTGCACGTCTACATTGCATATTGCCCTGCATATGCCTCCCTTTGCTCATGCATGTATGCCATGACTTCCTTTTATCCTCCTGGGTCCCTTCCCCACCCACCCGTCCACTGTCACCCCTCCCTTGGGGCTGTTCCTCCTCCATTTCTCTTTTTTCCTTATTTTGTTGTGTTTCCATGTGAACGCATCCTACGTTCCCCCAAATTCCAATCTAACCTTATAGCCCTGTTCGTCCCTTCGAACTATCTAATTTTCCTTTTTACCTACCCCTGTTCTGATGCACGATTTTTGAGTTTTTAATTTTTGACGGTTTTTGCAAAAATTAGACCGTTTTCCATGTGAATGCATCTTCCTTGCTTTGGCACAATGATCTGATGTGATAGCCCTGTCCTACCCTTTCCCCCTGACATTTTTCATTTTTACTCTGTGTCCTTCCGATGCACGGTTTGTCCAATATTAATTTTTGCGATTTTTCGGGACCTTTTCATGTGTCTTTTTAATATTTTTTCCATGTGAATCTGCCTTGTTTGCATCGAAATTCCAATTTGACTTAACAACCGTGTCCACCGCAACTTTTCCTACATTTTTCTTTTTTTCTCCCCCTTATTCCGACCTCCGAATTTTTATTATTAATTTTTTAAAGTGTTTTTAAGTTTTTTTTGGTATTTTTTGCATGTGAACGCCTCCGAACCCTATCAAAATTGTGTTTTAACGTGAGAGGCCTGTGAAACTCTGTCCCCTGCACATTTTGCGTTTTGACTACACTTCATTCCGGTGCACGGATTGTTCCTTATTAATTTCCGAATCCCTTTTCGAGTCCGTTTTTCGATTTTTTTCCCATGTGAACGCATCCTATCTCAGTCAGAACGGTGTTTTGTCAAGATAGAGTTGTCGAGCACATTCTTCTGCACATTTTTCCTTTTTCCCGCACTTCATTCCGATGCACGAATCTTCCGATATTAATTTTTGTTTGCGTTTTTAGACTCATTTTTTGTGTTTTTGCATGTGAACGCCCTGTCTTCCCCCCGGAACCCCCATTGCACTTATTCCCTGTCTTCCCCCTACCGTCCTGCACAATTTTTGTTTTTACATCATTTCGTTTCGACTATCGGATTGGGTGATATTAATTTTTCCTTGTTTTGACGTGTCTCGCACGACTCGTCCCGCACGTGAACGCGCCCGTTTTTGATTTTACGCATCTCCACACTCCCCGGTCGCGTACACGTACCCCGTGCCGACATCCTGGCGCCCTTCCGATCCCGCCATTGCAAATTTTTTTACCCCGCCCCACGCACACGCGCGGGACGGGGGCACGCCTTTCTTTACTTAATTTATTTATTCTTTTCACACCATATTTTATTTATTAATTTTTAGAAAAAACAAATTAATTATCTCCCTTCCTCCTCCCGCGGCCGTTACCTTTCTTCTCCCCTTCCCTCTTCTCTCTCCTTCCCTCCTCTCTCTCTTTCTTTCTCTCTCTTCTTCTTCTTCTTCTTCTTCTTCTTCTTTCTCTCTCCCCGTAACCCCCTCCCTCTCTCTCCCCTCCTCCTGCTTCCTCCTCCCTCCCACCTCCTCCCTCCTCCCCTCCTCCTTCTCCCCCTCTTCCTCCTCCTCTTCTCCTCCCTCCCTCCCTCCTCTCCCCCCTCTGCCGTGCTGCTACTCGTCGCGCCGCCTGCCTGCAACCGCCCGCCCGTTTTGTGGACGCCGCCCGGGCGCCATTCGACCTGCCGCCGCCTATCCAGGCGCCCCGCCCCGCCGCTTGGTTGCGACCCGCCTCGCCGCCTTCTGGCGCCTTGCCGCCCAACACCTGGGCCCTCCCTGGGCCTGCCTCCTGCCGCCCTGCTGTCCCACACCCCCTAGGCACACCCTCCAACCCCCACCCCCCCCCCCCCCCCTTAGCCCCCATTCCCACTCCCACACCCCCCAGGCACACCAATAAACCTATTACCCCCTTCTAAGCCCCCATTCCTCCCATCACTCCAAACCCGCCCCCCCCCCCCCCCAGTCACACAACTCCCCCTCCCAAGCCCCCATTCATACCCCCATCCCCCCCCCCCCCCCCCACTCCCAACCCCCCCAGTCACACAAACCCCCCCCCCTTAGCCCCCAGTCACACCCCCCATTCCCACACTAACCTCCCCCTCCTAAGCCCCTTTCCCACCCACCCTTCCCCCGAAGCGCAGCCCACAACACATTAATTTACACACAACAAAACCACATGTACCCCCTTCTCGGCCCCCTGTTACCCACCGGGTGTACGTGTGAGTGGTTGTTCGCGTGCGTTGTTCGTGCGGGAGTGTCTTTTACCGACTATTCACGCGCGAGGATGCGCGTTCCGCCTTGTTCGTGCGGTGGTGTGCTGAAGCTAGTCGTTCACACGCAGTCCTTATCAGCTGTTCACACACAGCCGGGTACTGCCCTTTTAATTTAAAATCCCGCAAAACCCTAAAAACACATTTAAAATTTCAAAAATTCCTTAAAAATCAATTAAAAATAAAAAAATTACAGAAAAATCCTAAAAATTTCCCAATATTTCTACAAACAATTGACATATTTTTCCAAACTAAAATATTTTTAAAAAATTACCAAAAAAATCGAAAATTGAAATTCTTTTCAAAACCATGAAAAAAATTTAAAAAATTCCTTAAAATTTCATAAAAATATCGAAATAATGTCAAAAAAAAATTGAAAATTCTACAAATTATTTTGTATATTTTGACAATATTTTCTCATTGAAAATGCTTTCCTTAATTGGCAAAAGTATTAATTGGAGCCAAAACCCTAATTTAAAAAAAGAAAACAAAATTCAATGAAAAAATCATTTTTAATCCCACAAATGAGCTGAAAAAATGATTTAAATCCGATCACCTTCTTTGCACTTGATGCTCATGGTTGGTTTGCTGAAATTTCATGACCACATCACTTTTTTAAAAAAAAAACAAACAAACAAACACATCAAAACACACTTTTTTTAAAAAACAAACAAAAAATACAACCAAACCAAACTAACAAAAAAAAAAAACAACTCACAAAACCAAACAATCATAATCTTAAATCCCAATCAATCCAAACCCCCAACATCTCCATTTTTTTTATTTTCTTTGGTCACACGTCGCATTTGTTTTATTATTTCTTTTTGTCAATGTGTTAGTTGTTTTTCCATTTTCTTGTACGACAGAATGACTAGTCTTAGTCGGCCTTTTGTCAATTTTGTGGATTATCGGTGGATTGTTTCTCTCCCTTTTCAAGGCCATCGTCTCAGACTTTGCAGACATACCCACACATTGCCAGGTTTTTTCTCTTTTTCCCTCTCTCACGTTGCACCATAACACACATTTAAATTGTAATTAAAATCAATTGACCGTTGCACATACACAAAATTAACAGACTGCACTTCATAACATTGTAATAAAACGAACCCGAACGTTAATTGTAAAAGGAACCCCACCGTTGCACGAACACCTTTGCACCATAACCCACTTAATTTTTGTAAATTAAAACCCATTCACTAATGCACACACACACGCGTTACAGACACCTTTAACTTGTAATAAAATGAACCCCCCGAAGTCACGCATGCATGCACGCAAGTGCCACATATCATGTAATTATAACAATGAACTGCATTAGTAGAGACCTAGTCAAGTAAAGTCATGTCAAGTCTGAGAGGGGCTGGGTTATGTTTCCGACTCACCATGCATTAACGGATGAAACATTAATAATGAACTATGCTTAATTGATTATTTAAACAAAATGGGTCGTTAGTTTCACCCATCCACTTCACCGGACTGTAGGACCCTGAACGTTTACGGGGATTGGGTTTTCTTGGTCAAAGATGTCGATCATATCTGTTCATGTCTATTTTCCTAGTCTGAGTCTGTGATTCTGTTTGGAGTCTGGTTAATGTCTGGGTTACGGTATGTGTGACACTTTTGTTTTATTTTGTGTGCTTGATTTACGGGGTTTTGTGTGCCTGTTTGTACTACATATTCACCAAGCTTTCGATCACATATGTGCATAGGTCATGTCGAATTTTTGGTAGGATGTGCTTTGCTTGGGGTGGTTTGGTCCAGTAAGTCTTGTCCTAAATCTTTCTCCTGCCGATGGTCTCAGTGGTGGTTTTGTTTGTGGGTTTTGCAAGTTTTCTCTTTGATTCCTGGTTTGTGAGTGTGGTTTTTGCTATAGTCTGAATGGTATCATCATCATCTTCTTCCCCTCCAATTGTGGTACAGCATGTTCCCCTCGCAGTCCATGATTATTCTCTCCTTCTAGAGGCAGATTGCATCCGATGTGCAGGCCTCCAACCATTTGTTGCCCTCACATTGCCGTCGGTAGATGAGAAGCTTTGTTACTCCTTCTTGGCTTCTTATAAAAACCAGTCTGGCCTGGTTTATAACCGTACCTTCTGCTTATCTACAGCTAATATCCATGAAGCGCTGTGCTTGCCCCTTTCTGCTTCCTTTGTGCCCAGCGGTAACCAGTTACGTACTGCTGAAGAGATAGTTACGCTCTTGAAGAAGGAAACTTCTACCCCCTTGCTTCTCAATCAACTTATTAACAGTTCAGGGGTCTCTATTGCTCCTATCTCTTCTCCAGTATGGAAGCAGTTATGTCAGTTCCTCTAGGACCGATTTATGACGAGTAAGTCAGCTTCTAAGTATCTTTCCAAGGAACTGTTCACAGCTTCTGTGAAGATCCTAGAGGGTGCTAGGTTCAACTGGGCAAGCTTCTTACTCTCCAAGATGGATCAACATTTCCAGCGTGTACAGAAGGGTCTGATCATTAATGTTTCCTATGGTGCTTTCTTACAGCACATTATCACTTTTGCACCTCCTCCTGGTAGTGTGCCAGTGCCTAATTCTGTTCCTTTACCGTCGCAACCTCCACCATCAGTCCCTTCCCCTCCACCTATGCAACCAAATTTAGAAGATGAGGAGTCCCCTGTTATATTTTCTCGTAAGAAACGCCTTCGTACAAAGGGTCCTTCCAGCCCTCTTGTTCTTGCTTCCCCTGTACCCGCACCTGTTCCTGATGTGTCTGGTAGTTCCCTTCCTTCTTTCCTCTCCTGTCCTAATTTATTTTCAGCCCAAAAGGAAGGACAAATTGATCAGCAGATGCCTTCATCCTTACATACTATATTATCTGGACCTATGCTTTCACAGCTAGTTTCAACTGTCCAGTCCACTCTGGAAACCTCCCTTACCTCTTGTCTTCAGACAATGTATACCAGTGTTTATACTTCCTTGCAAGTCAAGGTGGATTCCTTGACTAGTCAGTTGACTAAGGCACTGGAGGATTTGTTTGCAGAAAGGGCTACACTCAGTGATATTAATGCTCAAATGACTGTTGCCACATCCTTAATGGATTCCCAGAAGGCAACTATCCAAGAGTTAGAATCTAAGGTTACTAAGTTGGAAGAGGAGAATGCATCCTTGCAGCTTGAGAAAATTTCTGCCCTTGAGGAAATGGTCACTTTGGCTAGTAAACTTGGCACTAGTGAAGGTCAGTTGCAGCACTTTCAGGCAACTATAGAGTCCCAACAGAAAGTTATTGAAGAACTTAACCAAAAAGTGGATGTTATTTCTGTTCCTCCTCCAACTCCTATTGTCTCTTTAGTCATATCTTCCAAAGGAGAGCTTGATCAGTTGCACCATAAAGCTAAATTATGTGATGGGTTCTCCGCTAAAGTGGAATGCCTTCAGCAGAGGATGAACTGTGTGCAGAAAGATTTTACCTGCTATACTGAATTGGTGTCACCTCCTCCATCCTTTTGGATAAAATATAATCAGCAGAGGTTTGCCCTGTACATCTCTTTAAGCAATGTGGATTTGGAACCTCCAAAGGATGGATGGTCAAATATTTGGTCTGCGGGTCTCTTGAGAGCAGTTTTTGATAGATTTGTGGATGAGTTGGTTTCCCATGAGGTTCAGTTATTATCTTTCATGTATCTTGTCAGACATCTGCAAATTCCTGATGAAGAGGACTTGAATGTTTATGTGGGGGATGTCATCTTACAGGCAGTCATGTATGTGCACTCAGTTGAGCTCCTGCTAGCAGATAGTTTGAAGTATTATCATGAGCAGACGTCTTGGTGTAAGGGACATGCTTGGCATCCACCTTTGGAGGCTGATGCTTTGGAACCTCGTCGTCTTCGGAGTGTTTTCCATAAATCTGATATCCAGCCATTACAATCTCAGTTGTTGAGTTTTATTGTTGATCATCCATTATTTACTGATTCCTTTTTTCAGGACCTTAATTTCCGCTGTTCTATCTATCCTTTGGATCCTGGTGATCTCCTTTCTTATTCTCTTATGGCGTATCGTTTTCCTTTTTATATTTCCCTTCTTTCCTCAAGTCCTGGTAACATTCCACTTTTATCTTTTACCCCTTCTGGATTTCCTCATATCCCTGTTTTTACTACATGTCCTTTTATTCTTGATCCTACATCATCACCTACCCCTTCTGACCCTCCACCTTCTGTTCCTCCTATTCCTTCTGTTTTCTCAGTGGATTCCCTTCGTACCTTTTTGTTGAGTTCTCCATCTTTGCCATCTTCCTTATCCCTTCATTTGCCTTCCTTTTATGATTTATCTTATCCTCCTTTACAATGTTCTCCTCTTATTCCATTGCCCCCTTCATCTGATTATATCAATCTTCCTCCCCAGTCAGTGCTGGATACTCCAGGATATGACAGTGACATACTCCATCGAAGACAATGGACGCTACATGATTGTGTGACAGGACCGTTAACTTGCCTCTCATTCCAGGGTCTTGGGATACATCTGCAGCATGTTCGAACTCTTACCTTCATTTTGCCAGAGTACATGTTAATTCTGAGGATACCACTGGTCGCCTTGCAGCTCATTTTTGTTGGTATCTTGCTTTCATGCATCAGCAGTCAAAGCTGAATACTCGAAAGAGTATCCCTCAGTTGCTCATCAATCCAAATGTAGACGTGACTGTTGCTCAGATGGATGTTCTGTACTACTTTGCACAGGCCTTTCCTACCAGGTTCCTCATCTTACTGGAAAGGATGTGTTGCTTACAGTTCCTCCAGAATGTGCCTCAGCATTTTGTTGATGAGAGTAAAGCTTTGGAGCGTTTAAAGCTTAGTATGCAGTTTAAGAAGAAATACCTTCATCCTACTTAGCAATGGAGCTTTTTCCTCATTGTATCATTTCTCTTTTATTAATGGAAAATTTCTTTTTGCTCTCCAATTTTTGGGGATCCATGCCATTCAGACTATATTTGTATATGGGTATTTTTTGTATTGGGTGATGTTTTTTTTTTCAATTGTATGGAGCTGATGAAGATGAAGCTGTGAAGATTGATGCAGTTGGTTATCACATGGTTGCAGTTGCAAATTTGGATGCAAAACTCTTATGTACTTTAATAGTTTGAGTTATTTTGGTTTTTATAATATTGGAATGGTTTTTTTTTTGTGTTATTGGTTTTCCTTTCATATGTGTTTCAGATCCAGGTTATGAAGCTGATATGTTGGGGTTGTGATCAAAGTGGGTGATTTATGCTGAATTGAAGATATTTTTTTAACAGATCATAGAGCTTTTATTCTTTCATTTTCTTAGGTCGTGAGGACACTTCCTTATTAAGTGTGGGGATATGTTGAATGTGGAAATGATTGGTTTTTGGGCTGATTTTTTGTTATTTTTGTTACTGAATGGTTGTTTTTTGTGGTTGATTGTTTGAGTTTGAAGATGTTTTGAAGTGTTTGGAGTGGTTTGAGTATGTTTGAAAGGGTTTATGTTGGTTTTTGATGAAATATGTTATTCTGAAGAGTTCTGTAATTCTCTCTGTATGGTTCTGTAAGGCCTGATTTTCTTCTATTTTGTTTTGTTTTGGTTCTGTTTTGGTAGTTGAGATGGTTAAATGGATATTTTGAGAGATGATTGAGGAGGTGTGAAAAGGTTTATGAGAGATTGAATTGGTTTTTGTTTTTATTTTTATGGGTTTTTTTTATCTTCTGTAAAGTTCTGTAGCTTTTGTGCTTCTGTAGCTCTGTAGTTCTGTTGCTTTGTTGTTCTGTGGTCTATTCTGTTTGTTTCTGTTGAGTGTTATGATGGATGTATGGATGTTTTGGGAGGTGTTCTTGTCTTAGGAAAAGGATGAATGGAAGCTCTATCCAAGCTAAAAGAAGTGAAGAAGTAACTGCTGAAGATTTACAGAAGATTCACAGAAGGTTACAGAAGGACAGTGACAGAAGCCAGATCTCATAGGACACTATGATGTCTCTGGTGCCCCTTCACATCTGACATACATTTTGGGAGGTGTATCCACAACCTAATGAGGATTATTGAGTGATTGTAGTGAGGATATGATGTAGTATTGAGAGCATACTATTGTGAGAGAGATCATATGCAAGAGATAGTTGATTTTATGTGAAACATTGTATTTTTTCTATGAGAGAGAAGACTATGAAGATAATGAAGATGAATACTATGTGATTTCTTTCCATCAAAAGTTGTGTTCTCTTTGTCTATTAATGAAGAATATGAAGAATATGATCAAGTTTGTTAAAGATAAATCCGTGGGAGATATCTACTATGATGTTGCGTGAAGAATTGTTGTTTTCTTTGATTTGATGGTTAAAAGAATGAAATAAAAGCTTGTTGATGTTACAAGATAGATTTTCTTGCAAGAGAATTCCCTTTTCCTTGGTGTTCCTCTTGGGGCTCCATAGCTATATCCAATGAATAAATGTTGTATGTCAGTACAAGTACAAAGGCAAAAGGGACCAGCTAATTTGTGACTTTTGCAAAAAGATCGGACATACTGAAAAGTTTTGTCATGCCAAAAAGAGGCATCAAAAGGCCCACCTTACTGTTGTGAAGGAAGAAGAAGATCATGAAGGCAAAGCAAAAGAAGAAGAAGACCATCAGGAGCAGAAGGACAAGCCTCATTAGTCCTTCTATTCACACTACTCCGATAAACTTTTTTGAATCCTTGTATAACCTTGCCCTAATGTTCCTTTCATAAGCTTGTAAACTCCTCATGTAACCTAGCACTACAACCTCTGTACACTTTGTGAAGTCCCTGTTATAGCCTCTAGATGTCCATCATGTTATTGGTACCCACACTCGGCTTTGTTTGTGATAGCCTCTCGATGATTACCTTGTTTGTGGTGTGTCCACACTTTGCAAGTGGTTGCTCACTAAAGCCTTTATACACTTTGTGATTTTTTGGTTGTGATTGAGGAGGGATGTTGAGAATTTAGGCAATCACGCCCAGTGTAGCCTCTTTCTATGAAGCAATTGGTTGGGCTAAGGATATGCAGGTTTGTTGAATCCCATAAGCATAGTGGTGGAAACTGGTACCTACTCTAAAGAGTACATTGTATTGTGTGGTGGTATGTTATTTTGCATAATGAAGAAAAGACCTTGAGTGCTTGAAGGCTTATGGCTGTAAATTCCATGCCTCCGGGTCCTACTCAAACTGTCAACGTGACTCGAGATGGGTTCTTGATCATGGGACTAAGAGAGCTCATAGGGTACTACATTGGCTATCCCTGTGTATTTTCGATGCTATGATTATGCAAATAATGAATTGCATGGGATATTCTAATGAGATACTATGGTACTACCATTAGTGCCAGAAAAATATAGCTAAAGTTGAAGTTTAACACAATGGATAAGAAAGGACACTCCATTCAAGACTATGTGACTAAGATAAAGACTATTGCTGATCAGGTAGCATCCATTGGGACTAAGGTAGATGATGAGGATTTGGTAGCTCTGACCCTGAATGGTCTAAGGCTTGAATACAAGTCCTTCGATATGTCAGTTTCAATCAAGGCTAAAATTCTTGACTTTAATGAATTTCTATCCTTTCTTATCCATGAAGAAGTGAAATTGGAATTGACTAAGAGCTCGAGTAGCTCTAAAAATAGAGATGCAGCTTTTTACTCTAATCAAAGAGGGCGTGGTCATCATGGTAGAGGTTCTAGCCATGGTAGGAGAACCCAGCAGCATGCATCTTAGTATGGGTAGAGTCAGCAGAGATTTGCTAGTAGAGGTGGTGGATACTCTCATGCAAGGGGGAGAGGATCTTAGCATACTCAATCTACTCATGCGAGGGGGAGATATCAATCTAGGGGGAGAGGATCTTAGCATACTCAATCTACTCATGAAAATGCTAATAAGGATAAAGATTGCCATTACTATGGCAAGCATGGCTACATTGCAAAAGAGTGCTGGAAAAAGCAAGCTAATCAAAAGGATAGACATCATGGACACTATGTATCTTCTAGTTATGCAAAGCCTAAGATTGGTGAGAGACTGTTTGCTATGACTTGTGTATGCAGCAAAGGCAAGCAACAAGGAAAGTATGATGATATCTAGTATATAGATTATGGTGCCTCAAATCACATGACACCACATGGTGAGTGGTTTGATGGGTTGAAAACACGTACTAATGGCTATGTATGTACTGGAGATGATTCTCAACATGACATAGCCCACATAGGGATTGTTCCCTTGGTTATGCCTAATGAAAAGAAAAAGCAGTTGCATGATGTATTGCATGTTCCATCGATCACTAAGAATCTTCTATATGTTGGTTAGATGGTTGAGTAGAACCTATAAGTACAATTCAATAGAGATGGCTACTTCATAGAGGAATATCGCAGAGGATGTATATTGGTTGCTAAAGGCCAAAGACATGGTAGGATATTTATAGTATCCAAACATACGTGAATTAAATGTTGCTATGTTTGCTCGTGATGGGGAAAGTATCTGAGGCATTTATATTTGGCATAACTAGATTAGATATATAAATATTCAAAAACTGAAAAATATGCAACATAAGGAGCTTGTTACAGGGCTACCAAGGTTTAAGTATGTTGATTTGGGACATTTATGCTTAGCATGTCATTTTGGGAAACAAGCTAGGTTTCCATTCACAAAGAGTACATGGAATAGCAACAGGCCGTTGCACCTTGTGCACTCAAATGTCTGGGAACCTGCTCATAATGTATCGCTTGGTGGGTCTTGATACTATGTGACTTTTGTGGATGACTATAGTAGGTACATCTTAAAGCATAAAGATGAGGTTTTGGACAGCTTTATGGATTTTAAAGCTCATGTAGAAAAAGAGCTTAATTGCTATGTCTCATGCTTACGGTCTAATGGTGGTGGCAAGTAGGTGTCAAAGGAGTTTGGCATATACTTAGCAAAGCATGGAATCAGGAGGCAATTGACTTGCAGCTATATTCCACAGTAGAATGGAGTTGCTAAAAGAAAGAATAGGGTGATTATGAAGGCAGCCAGGGCCATGTTGAATGAGAAGGACATGCCTTCGTCTTATTGGGCTAAAGCAACACTTACGATTGTCTATGTGATGAATAGAATATCTACTGCAAGAATACTTGAAAAGACACCTTATAAGTAGTTGTATGGCTACAAGCCTGGCATCCACCATTTGAAAGTATTTGGTAGTATTTCCTATGTCCATGTTCTAGATGAAAAATGGAAGAACTTGACCCTAAAGTGGTGAAGTGTGTTTTCCTTGGATACTCATCGGAAAGGAGGGCATACAAGTGCATTATCCAACTAGACGAGAGATATTTCTCAACCATGATGCCATGTTTGATGAGTTGGCATCTTGGTATGGGGCTAAGCAGGCAACAATATATGATGACGATTCACAAGGCACATACACTAAAAATGGATAGCAAGGCACTACTTCTATTAGTGGACCTACTCAGGATGCATCCAGTAGCAGTCCTTGGACTAGAAGGCTAAGCAGTAGCCATGGGTCTCCATCCACTGACATGGATATGTCAGTGAGAGGGAGAGATAAAGGAAAAGAGAAGGTCTTTGATAATATTACAGATCCATTGACTTCAAGTTATGACTCTTTTGAGACTCTTGACAGTGAATTTCGTATACCTGCAATGGTTACCCGTTGAGTTAAGCAGAGATATATAGCACCTCATGAGATATCAGAATCTAGTTCATCTCCATTGCAAAGATCACAGAGAGAAAAGAAGTCGATTGATAGGCTTACCTACAATGGACACTCGTGGAAATATTATGCATACATGATAGAGGTGCAAAAATACAAAGAGCCTCAATCTTTTGCAGAAGCAGTTAAGGATGAGAATTGGTGCAAGGCTATGGATGATGAAAATGAGTCTTTGTTGAAAAATAGAACGTGGAATTAGGTTGAGTTGCCTGAGGCCAAAATGCCTATTGGATGCAACTGGGTCTATAAAGTAAAATGTAAGTCTGATGGCTCACTAGAGAGGTACAAAGCTAGATTAGTAGTGAAAGGATATGCTCAACAATATGGGATGGCTTATGAGGAGACATTTAGTCTAGTTGTTAAGATGGCAACTATATGGACCGTTATAGCATTCGCTGCATCCAAAGGCTAGAATCTTTATCAAATGGATGTGAAAAATGCTTTCTTAAATGGCAATTTGGTAGAAGAGGTTTATATGGATCAGTCAGAGGGCTACCTCAGGGCTATGTGATCTGGTGATCATAGGTGATGACATATAGGGCATTGATGACAAAAAAGCTATGTTTCAGAATGAACTTCAAATTACAAACTTGGGAGAGCTGAAATTTTTCTTAGGGATTGAAGTTATTCTTTTTCTTAGGGATTGAAGTTATTCGTACACATCATGGGATATGGATGGCATAGAAATAGTATGCATAGAATATGTTGGAGAAGTATGGCAAGTTGGAATGCAAATCCATGGATACACCACTGGAGCAAACTGTAAAGCTGGCTATTGATACAAGGAATGTGATAGAGAACGTGACTATGTATAGACAAATGGTTGGTGGGATTTTGATCTATCTCACTATCACTAGACAAGACTTGAGTTATGCAGTTGGTTTGATTAGCTAGTTTATGTCGTAGCCAAGGAAACCTCACCTAGATGTTGTGAGAAGGATTTTGAGATATGTGAAGGGTATATTGTCTTATGGGCTATTCTATGAGCATGGTAAGCCTATTAGGCTTACATGTTATTGTGATGCAAATTGTGTTGGCTCTATGTATAACAAGAGATCGACCAGTGGATATGCATTTGGACTTGGAAACAACATGGTTGTAGCATTAGCTACATGTGAGGCTACTTGACTAGTTAAGTTGATGGATGACATGGGGATTTGTGTGGATAAACCAATCAAGCTATATTGTGATAGCATGAGTAGTGTGCTTCTCGCAAGCAATCCAGTGTATCATGCCAGGTCAAAGCACATAGAGGTACATTACCACGTCATCAGGGAAATGGTGCTTGGAGGCATGATAGACCTCATACATGTGAAGACTGAAGACCAAGTGGCAAATATCTTTACCAAATTACTTGGTAGAGATAAGTTCACTCATTTTAGATTTCTGGTTGGGATACAAGCAGTGACTTGAGGTTGAGGGGGAGTGCTGAGATATGCAAGCTCAATCAATCTACCTACTACCTATCAACATGAGAGCTGGGTGTGTGTAGTTTTCTATCATGTGTGTACCTTCAATAAGTTGATACTTAACTTAACTATAATTGGTTAGTGGTCAATTCTTCTTGGTCACTAAGACCTACTTCATGTATTAAGTTTGTGAGTATGTGTGATGAATAAGTTGAAGAATCTTATTGAGAGCTGTCTGCTCTCTATTGCCCCTATCTCTCTCTCTTTATTTTAGCATGTCCCTCCATATGCCATCTCTCTCCTTGACCTCTACTTTCTTGGGTTGCTATACTCTTAACTAAATCTCTTCAAAATGGACAAAATAGACCCTGGATAGAAGCACAAAGCAAACACCCTTAGGGAGGCTGCACTACTATGGCCTCCTTGCACAAGTTTTGACAACGGTCATGGCACAAAGCAGACACAATTAGTTTGTGACTCATTGGAAAAATTAGATCGTGAATAGAAGCACAAAGTAAATGCCCTCAAGGAGATTGCACTAGTGTAGCCTCCTTGCACAATTGGGTTGCTCAACTCTTAAAGGAATCTCTTCAAAATGGGCAAATTAGACTATGGATAGAAGCACAAAGCAAACACCATTAGGGAGGCTGCACTAGTATGGTCTCCTTGCACAAGTTTTGACATCGGTCATGGCATAAAGCAAACACAATTAGTTTGTGGCTCATTGGACAAATTAGATTGTGAATAGAAGCACAAAGCAAATGCCCTCAAGGAGGTTGCACTAGTGTGGCCTCCTTGCACAAGTCTTGAAATTAGACATAACACACATGAGTGTGATCTCCTCCCCACTTTGGCACACAAAACCTTGCCTGGACCTTGCACAGGGAGTCCACGTGGGTATGGCCTCCTTCATAGAATTTGAAAATAGGAATTTGATTTTTTTTAAAGGAGGGTGAATATAATCAGGTCTAGATTCCATGTGTGGTCACCAAGTGCAAACTAGTTGCACCAGCGCTATGGAATAGCACAGCCTTTCCATACTCAGAACTAACACAGGGTTATGCTAACATTTTAGACTTAGCCACAAAGCATACCATCGGTAGTAAACACCATTCTGAGCTGTAGACACTTCATGCCAAAAGTGAATGTTGATATATTCCAAAAAGAAGTATACAAAGGTTGGACTACAAACATTGGGATGACATAAAGTATATCTTAGAAGACAACTACTCAAAAGCAATACATATCAATGGATTGGACTAACTTGGTCACTCTAGCAATGTTACATTATCGTGGGAGGTATTGGGGAAATCATTAGGTTTTAGGAAAGGTCAGGATCCAAGTAGCAGGTCAAAGGAGGAAGCAAAGAGGAAGACAGATGGTGCAGAGTCAAGAGGAAGGGATGAGCTAGGAGTCTCCATGTAAAGATGAATCAAGGGGCAGAGGAAATAGCCAAAGAAGGAGGAGTAGAGAAAGTGGTTGAAAAGGGAAGGCCCAAGAGAAGAGAAAAAAACACTTCTTCCTTCATCCTTACATAGCTTGTGATACCCATGATGCAATAAAATCCTCTTATCATAATCCTCGACTAATCTATCACCTTGCATTAGTACACTGTTGCCACTAGAGTTGATGACTTATTTTTGCCACCTTTCTTGAATGTTATTTTGGGCTACCACTCAGGTTGGGGGTCGAGGGGTGTAGGTGCAGGGTTGGGTTCAAGCCAGTAGTGGTAGACTGGGCTTGATTGGGAATTTCAGATGATGCAGGGAGTAGAGTCGAATGATGTGGTGTTAGCCATAAGGAGTTGAAATGAATGTCAGGTGCAAGGATTAGTGGAGGCTATTGTGCTAAAGATAGAGGTCCATGCGGGCCTAGTACAAAGGCTGCATGGTTTGGTGAGTGTAGAGTTCAACTGCCAAGATTTTTAAGTAATAGGCATCGAGCCATGTAGCTTGCTAGAGTCGATCGTGCTCCATCCTTGACACTACAAGCTATCAAGCCAAGGTCTTAATTTGTTTATTTTTTGTAGTTTATCCCAAGCCTAGAGCACTATGTGGCTAAGCACACTGACTCTTGCCCCCGTGTCTACAATCCCTTTCCTCGTGGTATCACCTAGAGCTAGGACTGGCAAGACTGCGTGCACCTTCGCACCTTCCTAAAAAGCATTAACATGCAAGGACTTGAGCACTGAGTGCAACATCAAGCTTGGTATTTGCATTACTACATCGCGGTCTTGCATGTCAACTGTCATTTGCTCTAGCGGTCCTTCTACGCACTACTTTAACTATTGCCATAATGTCAGATGCTGCCTAAGTAGGTCTCCTAAGCTCAGAGTTACAGGGGTGGCTACTAGTGTTGTCAAAAGATTTTTGGCTTCTTGCTTCTCTCCTAATTATGGGCTCCTTGGCCAATGGCCTTGACTAGTTTGCTGGCCCACATCATTCAAGCTCTGTCTAGGTGGCACTACTTGAGATGCAAGTGCATTTCTCAGTCAGGCGGGAGAGACTGGCATGCTTATGCTAGAGAGGTCATAGATCTTGTCCTCCAAGATGGGCTTTGCATCCTTTAGGTGTTCAAGGATTCTCTCACCTACTCCTTGAGCTTTTCTATGGCTTCGAGATGGTGCCTCTGATTGGGGTACTCCCCTACCTTAGCATTCCCTTTCTCAGTAATCTTTGGAGTAGATGTCTCTGCTTCTGCATCTATGACTTTCTTTCCAACAAGTAGTATCGTTGCACTCAGATTTCTAAGTGTGACCCTTGCGTCGATTTTCTTTCTCCTTCACCTACACTCCTCTTTCCTATCGAGGCTGTGTCTAGGTTACTGGGCCCTGGTAGTGATATGCCGGCTTGCTTCATCTGTGCTGGGGTCATAACATGCAACAAGATGGGGGCGTGCCTCTCCTTCAAGTGTCTCAACTTCAAACAGCCCCAACAGTACTGAAGGTATAATTGCCGAGTTAGAGGGTGGTGCCTGCTTAGGGCAATCAATAGAGAGGTGAGTGATTCCACACTTTGCACATCTAAGGTCAGTCTTATCTCGGTTGGCTTGCTCCCTCTCGGGGCAGCACGAAGAGATGTGTCCTGAGTGACCATAGGTCCAACACAAAATCGGCTCTTGGGTTTACCCTCCTAAGCCTCTACCTCTTCCCCTTCCTCTTCCTAATGCCATCACCAGTACTAGTTGATAGTCTATGAGAATTGGATTTTCCTCTTTGTCATACAAGGCCTAAGGGTTCACGTAAGGCTCCTCATCATTCAATGATGCCAGGAGGTATCTTCCACGGTGGATTCCGTGAGGTTTTGCAGTGGATTCCGTAAAATTTTATTGCCGCGGCTCATACACAAGGTGGATTCCTTGTGCGAAAAGTCGATGGGGACGCCTGTCCTTTTCAGGCATCTTGTTAATTTAATGTGCAAGTGGGTGATTCCATAACGGGTGATTTCGCAAAATACATATTTAAATTAATAGAAGTTTATGAGTTTAGAGTGCGCACTCGTAATAAATTAAGGTTAGGATTGAGTTCTAACCAATTTATTTATTTTGTAGCTGAAGACTGCTAGGTATTCACTTTTGTCGGTTTAATTTTATTATTTTCTAACAATTGTGAATGCTTTAGTTGATGTGTAGAGCAAGCAGTGGTGGCGTTGGGAAGCACTGGAGGATAGCGTGTATTCAAATCATTATCATTTTTTATGGGCGCGCATCTTAGGCATGGCGCCAATATTTTGACACACTTATTTATTGAAGCGCTTGATATTTATTTATTATTTTTGTATGCTCATGGGCGCACGATTTAAATATTTGTATTGGACATTGTGTTTGGGTACCGCCCGACTCCTTAGGTGCCCAATATCTTTAATTCTTTAGTGGAACAAAAGCAAACACAAAAGCTAAAGTGTGCTAATTGTAAATTGGGCTATTTTTTTGAGCTTGGAGATGAATAATATATCAAATACATGCTTTGTGGAGCGCTCACACAAGGCATGGGGGGAAATTGTACCCAATTAGTCTCTTGCTTCATGTCATACAAGTTTTCTTCCTTGTTCTTTGTGCAAAAGTAGAGTTCTTTTGTTCTTGGGGACCTTTTGGCGCTCACTACGTGTGTATACACCATTCGATCTGTGCACCAGTGATATCAAAGCGAAGCTAAGATCGAGAGCTTCCAATTGCTTACCATCTCATATGAAGGCGGAGCTCTTGGATCGATTGAGCTCTACAGTCAGTCTCATGGCAAACGGTCGATACCAGCGTGTTCCTGGCAGTCAAGAACCCCCTGCTATACATTCAGATCGCGAAGGACCGGTCTCTGCCTCGCGGAGGAACACGCGAGAAGCTTCTACAACAAGTTGTTGTTTTTCTCTGCTCAGATAAGCAATTTCCATTAAAGCTTGGATTATAAGCTTAATAAGCTTTAGAAGAAGCTTTTAAAAAGCTTAGAGCCTCTAAATTTTTCTGTCAACGGTGGCAATTTGTACTGCACGTCGCCCAAACGGATCAGAACATCCTCTTATCCTCACGAAAAGATTACGAAATTATTAAAAAAACTTAAGCTTTAGGATTTCCAAAGCTTCCAAGTTTCAACTCCAATTCTTTACCATAGCGGCAGTTCCTATCCGGTTATACATGAAGCTGTCTTCAACTCTCTAGAAGCCCCTGTTCACACATGTGGACTGACAGAACCAGATTCCAGTGAATAGTTTGCAACACGCAGTCTATACGCAAGATTATCTTCTTGGAAGACGACCGTGATATCAAATTCCGCAACTGCAAAGGAGAGATAATACAAAAAGCCAATTTTTTTAAAAAAGAGAATAAGCCTTGTAAACCCGACTTTGAGCTACGCTCATCTCGCTAACAAGATTTCGAGTGTGTGAGGTCTTTTGGAATTTTGCAGGATGTCCGATCAAACCATGGAAGATTTTATGGCTGAAGGTGACCTACCCGAACCAACGATGGAGCAAAAACTGGATTTGATTATGATGCAGCTTCAAGAGGAATGAAGAGCACATCAAACCTTGCAAGCTCAATTGGCCAATCTGCAACGATCTACCATCGATCAAGATGGACCGCAACCTGAAGATCTTATACAAGGTACAATCGATGCAACACTTGAAGCGCAATCTAACTTCAAATTTCGTACTTTCAATGGGTCATGCGATGAAAAGACTGTACTTGCTTTTCTCACTCAGTTTGATGATTATTTCCATGAAGAACAATATGCTGAGAAAGACAAAATTAAGTGTGTCACTAACCATCTAGTTGACCGAGCATCCCTATGGTGGACTGTTGTCCACAAAAGCATTGATTGTCCCACTACTTGGGAGACTTTCCAAAAGAAATTTTTGCAAAATTTCTTTCCACCCCAATTCCACGAAAAAACAATCAAACAATGGGATCTTCTGTAACAAAGGGATCATGAACCTATTTCACAATATACCGAGCGTTTTTGGAATACTTTATTGCAACTATGAATGCTTGAAGATGTACCTGAGACAACCCATAAACGCAAGTTTATGTCTGGCTTACTTGGACATTTTTATGCGGAGGTCAACATGTTCAAGCCAACAACTCTCGAAGATGCAATTTCCTTGGCCCATGACACTGAAGACAAAATTCGAGGATGAGAGAAGCGACCACAACAATTTCAAACTAATGGTAACTTTGGTTCAAAACAATTCAATTCAAATTTTCGAAGATTCAATCAAAGTCGTTTCCTTCCATCTTCATTCCGTAAATCTTGGACATGACCACCTGCTTTGCCATCAAACACAAATTCAAACCCTAAGCCATCTCTCCAGTCAATCCCAACATTCCTAAACTTCCTGCTATTACCAATAATGTATCTAAAGTAAAACCCATAGTCTGTTACAAATGTCATCAACCTGGACATCTAGCAGCCAATTGTCAACTCAAAAAGCAACTGTTCATATCAACTATTTGGGAGTGACAGAAGATGAAGAACATGAAGAGATGTCGGATTTCACGGAAGACGATGACAACATTGGTACTACTTTAGATACTTTACCAGGTATGCCAAATCCCCATTCCTTATTAACAATGAAATGTCTTGTGCATGGTAAAGAAAAGACTATTTTACATGATGATGGGAGCACACACGACTTTATTTCTGTAAAATTGATCAAAGAATTGAATTTACATATTGTTTCTACACATTATCGTATTAAGGCTGCATTCCTAGGCACAGATATAATGGAACACAAGAGGTGCATGATTTAGAAATTGAAATTGGTGATTATACTGAATGAAGAAATTTCTTAGTTGTGCCTTTGCAGTCTAGTGACATTATCTTAGGAATGCCTTGGCGACATCAGTACAATCCTGATATAGATTATTCTATGCACTCAATGAAAATTCATTCTCAATGAAAACAAATCACATTGCATGGTATGCACACTTTCAATAATTTTCCATTGCTTACTCATACTCAAGCTAAACGTGCATTACGGAAAAGTAGCAAATCCTATTTAATATGGGTGAATGAAATCGAAGCTAAAGAAAATCAAATGCATCCTAGGCACACACAATTTCTTTCCCAATTTCAAGATTGTTTTGCACCTGTCTTATTAGACCTAGTAGTTCTCCATTTGGTGCACCTGTCTTATAGTGAAGAAGAAAAACAATACCTATCACATGTGCATTGATTATCGTGCCCTAAATAAAATTATTGTTAAGAATAGATACCCGATTCCTAGGGTAGATGATCTTATGGACAAGCTACAAGGATCTGCCATATTCAGCAACATAGATCTTAAATCTGGATATCATCAAGTAAGATTGAATACATCTGATATATTCAAAACTACATTTAGAACACAATTTGGACACTATGAATTCATGGTTATGCCTTTTGGTTTAACTAATGCATCGGCCACATTCAGTCATATGATGAATCGTATATTTTTGAAGCATCAACATTGTGTCATTGTTTTCTTTGATGACATATTGGTTTTCAGTAAGAATGAGAATGAGCATTATGAACATCTGTCTTTGGTTTTTAAATTATTAAAAGAGAATCAATTATATGCCAATCCAGAAAAGAGTGAAATTTTTCAAACAGAAATTGAATATCTAGGACATATTGTTTCATCTGAAGGTATTAAAGTTGACCCTAAAAAGATAGAAGCAAATTTGAATTGGCCGATACCCAAAAATATGCATGAATTACGTTCTTTCTTAGGTCTTGCTAGCTTTTACAGAAAATTTGTGAGGAATTTTTCATTGCTTGCATTACCTTTGACAAAACTATTAAAGAAAGGCATTGTGTATCATTGGTTCGATAATCAACAAAAGTCCTTTGATTTACTGAAGCATGCTTTAACTCATGCTCCTGTATTGCAATTACCTGACTTCAATAGACCATCTTTCTTAGTAGTTACTGATGCTAGTGGATCTGGAATAGGAGCAGTCCTTATGCAAGATTCTCATCCCATAGCCTACTCTAGCTGCAAACTTAAACCCTCTGAACTTAAGTATTCTACCTATGATAAGGAATTGCTAGCTATAGTACAAGCTTTACGTCAATGGAAACATTATTTAATGGGATCTGAATTCATGATCAAAACTGACCAACAAAGCATTAGACATCTCCTTACTCAACCACAAATATCTGACTGACACATTAAATGGGCTGCTTTTATTCAAAGTTTTCATCCACTCATACAATATCAACCCGAAAAAGAGAATTTTGTTGCCGATGCTTTAAGTAGAAGATCGACTATTCATAATATTTCTGTAATATCATTTGACTCTCTTCTCCTTATGAAAGACACTTATGACCAAGACCCTACTTTTCAAGCTGATTGGACTAAACTAGTTGCAAATAACTGGATTCCCATTGATTCATAGTCTTACACTGATGGATTTATGTTTTATGAAAAAAGATTATGTGTAACTATTCCATTTCGATCATTTGTTTTGCATGAAATTCATTGTCCCCCATACCGTATATCTGAATGCCTAATTTGTCAAAGAGTTAAAAAACACCATGGAAAACAATATGGTTTATTAATGCCTTTACCAATTCCAGAACGACCATGGGAACAGTTTTCAATGGCTTTTATCACTGGTTTACCTAATACTAAAGCTAATCATGACATGATTTGAGCTATTGTTGATAGGTTTAGCAAACAAGTATATTTCATTCCATGCAAGAAAACATTAACTGCATCTCAAGCTGCTCAATTGTTCTTGAAAACTATTTTCACTAGCTATGGTTTGCTAAAAGTTATTATTTCTAATCGTGATTCTAGATTCTGCAATAATTTTTGGATTACTTTGTTTGCTAACTTAGGAACAAAGATTGATTTTTCATCTACATTTCATCCTGAAACAAATGGCCAAACAGAAGCTACTAACAGTACCATTTCAGATCTTTTACGTGCATACACAATTTCAAAACCATAAACATGGGATACATATTTACATTTACTTTAGTTTGTATACAATAACACACCACATAAAGCTACACAAAAAGCACCATTTGAAATTATTTATGGATATAGATTGCCTACACATGTTACATCATTGTCAAACAAAGTTCAAGCTGATGATGATATTGCTAACATGCATGCTACTATTTTTTATGAAGTTAAGATATGATTGCCAAAGCCCAGCAATCATACACAAAACAAGCCAACAAGAAAAGAAAGGCTATGAGTTTCAAAGTTGATGATTATGTTTGGTTATGAATTGAAAAGCGAATATTACAAAGTGTTGACAAACACCTTGTTGTAAAATTAGCCCCTAGATTTTATGGACCTTTCAAGATCATTCACAAAATCAATGACAATGCATTTAAACTAGAATTACCACAACACTGGAAAATCCACAACACCTTTCATATCAGTTTATTACAACCTTTTAGAGGACAATTACCTGTACACCCTGTATATGAAAACCCTCCTTTGCTAGAAGAAGAAACTGAAATCCTTGAGCCTAAAACTATTCTAGATACTGACTTTATGACCACTAGAACTGGCCGTAGATATTCTAGATATTTGGTTAAGTTTAAAAATCATCCTGTTGAAGAGGCCCAATGGATGCATACTCGAGACCTAAGTGATTTCCCCACACTGCTGGCTCCACATTGAGCTAATAGCAATTGAGGACAATTGCTATCCCACCCCGGGGGTATGATGCCAAGAGGCATCTTCCACGGTGGATTCCGTAAAATTTTATTGTCAAGGCTCATACACAAGGTAGATTCCTTGTGCGAAAAGTCGATGGGGACGCTTGTCCTTTTCGGGCGTCTTGTTAATTTAATGTGTAAGTGGGTGATTCCGCAAAATACATATTTAAATTAATAGATGTTTATGAGTTTAGAGTGCGCACTCGTAATAAATTAAGGTTAGGATTGAGTTCTAACCAATTTATTTATTTTATAGCTGAAGACTGCTAGGTATTCACTTTTGTCGGTTTAATTTTATTATTTTCTAACAATTATGAATGCTTGAGTTTATGTGTAGAGCTGGCAGCGGTGGCGTTGGGAAGCATTGGAGGATAGCGTGTATTCAAATCATTATCATTTTTTATGGGCGCGCATCTTAGGCATGGCGCCAATATTTTGACGCGCTTATTTATTGAAGCACTTGATATTTATTTATTATTTTTGTATGCACATGGGCGCATGATTTAAATATTTATATTGGACATTGTATTTGGGTACCACCCGACTCCTTGGGCGCCCAATAGCTTTAATTCTTTAGTGGGACAAAAGTAAACACAAAAGTTAAAGCGTGCTAATTGTAAATTGGGCTATTTTTTGAGCTTGGAGATGAATAATATATCAAATACATGCTTTGTGGAGCACTCATACAAGGCATGGGGGGAAATTGTACCTAATTAGTCTCTTACTTCATGTCGTACAAGTTTTCTTCCTTGTTCTTTGTGCAAAAGTAGAGTTCTTTTGTTCTTGGGGACCTTTCGGCGCTCACTACGTGCGCATACAGCGTCCGATCTATGCACCATTCAGCTTCTCCATGTAGCGGACTAGAACGTCGCTCAGTGGATGGGTTGCAAAAGGTCCAAGTGGCCTAGGTATGACTGTGGGATTGATATCCATCCTAGGAATGGGTGGCTTCACGTCATTCAATGCTAGAAGAACCAATGGGGCTCCCCTCCCCAATAAATTCAGAGGCCTATTCACTAGGTTTGGCTAATTATAAGGTTGTGAGTATGGAAGCCTTCTTGGTAGTATGCAATGCATGGCACCATGACCAAACCTACTGCAATTGGCGCAAGGTCAAGACCTAGGGTCCTATCATTCAGCTGGAAGGTGGTTTTCTCCACAATACATGCATTGGACATGTGGGCACGTAGGTCTTCTCATCATCTCCTATAGTCTAGCTAGCTCCATTTTCATCTCCGCTAGCTCTTGACTTTGGTCAACACTTTTTTCCTTATCTTGAGTGCTTGGAATTGATCATTCTCTAAGTGTCATTGCCCTTTTCTAGATTCTAGAGTTAGCCTCATCTCGATTTGAGCTTTTGCAGCTCCTATCCTCAAGTTGGTCATCCACTCGTATGGCCTCTTCAAAGACCCTAGTTAGTGCATCTCTCTATAGGCTCGAGTTGCCTACCAAGGCCTTGCAGAGTTCGTCGCTATGAATTCCATTGATGAAAACCGTGGACACTGCTCTCATAGTGGGTCATTCGTTAGTCAAGATTCTCTTAAAGAGACTCTACATGTGGGTAATGTAGTCCATGATGTCTTCTTTGTCCTTTTGCTTAACGTTCATCAACTGTACTATGAGATTATCAGAGTACCCAACCTCAAAGAATCTCTTAATGAAGTGACTCTTATGATTATTGTGAAGCTCTCTTTTCTTTTTCTCTTTCTTTTTCTTAATTTTTTATTTTTCTCTTTTTTCTCTCTTTTTTTTTTCCTTAAAAAATAAAAATAGAGATATAAATAAATGATGAGAACTTTATTATGGCTCTCTTTGATTTCTTGGTTTTAGTCGAGCGAGTGGCTGCATCAATCTTTCAAAGCATACTTTTCTCATCCTATAGGTTCTTAGTACAGACCTTATAGCCAAGGGTGTTGATAGAAGGAAGGGGTGGCTCCAACTAGTGAATTAGTTGATATTCATGTCCTTTGGCAATTCAAATTAGTGTGTTGATAGCAATATAGTGCAAAGGAGTAACCTTACCATGGCATACCTATCTATCCCCACATTCACATCAAAGAAGAGTGGGTGTAGATTTTCTTCGTTTACCACCTTCTTTTGATTGAACAATTGGTAAGGTAACCTTAAGTAATTACATGTGGTGATAAAAGTAGGGTCCAAACAAGCCGAGAAATCCTTCGCAAACTATTTGGAAGAAGGAATCAAATCCTTCTTGTGGAACATGAGGCTATCTTCTAGCTTATCTATATTGAGATTAAAAATTAAGGGAAAATCATACATGCCATATTTTGTAGAGTCATAGTTAACTATGTGCCTCCTAGGATAAGACATATAGGTGGGTTTCCCTCGTTCAAAAGGTAGTGAGCTACTAAAGGCTATCAATGCTTCCATATTGTCATCCAACATATTCCTTTTCCATGTTGGTTGAGATTCATATCCCTTTATGATCCTTGGCACCTCACAAACACTTTGTCCTACCAATGCTTGGTTGGTTCTTGCTACCACAGCCCAAGATCTTGAGTCTTTTGCTCCAACCATTTCTTCCATACTCTTGAGGACACAATAGTTAATTTTTGCATCATAATGAGTGGTAGCACATTTTTGAGTCTATTAGTATGGCACCCATAGCAACATTTGACACAAACACATAGAACAACAAGTCCCACTATGGAGGTTGCAATATCTATGCTACTACTAATATCCTCTTCAGCACCTTTAAAGCTCTAGCTTGATCATTAGTCCATGAGAAATGCATTCCTTTTTTTGTTAAGATTATTAGTGGTGTACATATGTGGGATAAATACCTAAGGTACCACCCATGCCATTTGATTTATCCCATGATTTCATCACTTTATGTTTTTTTATTGGCACTTTAACTTTCTATACTACTAAAAACTTTATTGGATCTATTAACACTTCTTCAAATAATATTTTCCCCAATAGTACTCCTTTTTGCAACAAATATTGACTTAGAGGGATTCAAGGGCATACTGAACATCTTGCATCTCTCAAAACATGACATTAAATGCCACAAATGGTCATTCATCCTCTCAAAAACATGACATCATCCAAGAAGACCTATGTGAAGCTTGTCAAGTATGAATCAAATGTCTTATATGCTGCTTCTCAAAATTCTAGTGGTCTCTTCTTCAGCCCAAAGTTCATAATTGTATCGACAAATACTCCTCATTTATCAAGGTCTTCCAAGGGCATCATTTATCTAATTGTAGCTCAAAAATCCATCTAGAAAGCTATACATTTGGTGTCCTTCGTGCTACATCATCCAACAATGAATCCATTTACATTGAATGGGAAAGGGATCCGTGATAGATGTTGCATTCAGTTTTCTATAATCTACACCAACCCTGATTTTTCCATTTTTGGGGGGGACCATATACAATTGGTGAAAGCCATCTCACTTCATTCAATAGTTCGATGAAGCTAACTCATAATAACTCAATAATCTCTTCCTTAACACACTTAGCATAATTAGGATTCATTCAATACCTCCTCTAAATGATTGGCTTAGCACCCTCCTTCAAAAATGTCAATGTTGTTGAGTCAAATCCCTTCATGTTTGTGTAGTCCCAAGTTAAAAATTTCATGAAATTATTTACACAAATCCAATAACTTTTGCTTGAATGCCTCATCAGCCTGTAGATTGACCTTTATAGAATTTAGGTCTTCTTTTGTGTTTAAGTTAACTTCTTGAATCTCATCCTCAAACATCTTGGAAGAATGTGTTTGAGTTTATTCATACCTCTACTTGGCTTGAATTATGGCTTATTGGCTCACCTCTACTCCTTGCTTTATGATCAGGAATTACCTAATTTACTTTGACTAGCTCTCTCGCCCTCATTCTTGGATACATAATATGTGCTAGTTGACTACTCCTAACATTTGGATTATACCAATATGTTGTAGTTTCATGCCCATCTTTCTAACATACACGGCAAAACTTCTCCTTTTTACTTTGTGTGGTGACTCAGATCTCTTATCTTTCTTGAATTTTATTTTCCAACTTGCTTTCAGATTTCTTTAACAAGCTTTTATCATCTTTTAATCCTTAGATGGACTCTAGATCTTTCGTACTTTTCATCTTCTTACCCACTTGTTATTCCTACTCTCTTCATCTTTTCAATGTTTTGACTCCTCCTGTAATTCCGATTTGGAGTTCAGGTCCTCATCTTTATCCTCAGTTTTTGAATTTGAATTGTCCTTTGATTTTGAGCTATCTTCTTTAGTTCTCTTTCTTGATTGACTTAATCCAAGCCTTTTTTCCACTCTTGCTATAGCTTGCAATAAATCATCAAAGTTAATAGTTTGGGCATTAATTTCCACATTAGCAATAGCACTCTTAATTGTCCTAATTCAACCCTTTAATGAAATAAGAGAGGTTTATCTAATTCTAGTAACTTGTTCAAGATGTTCCAAATCTTTTTAGCATAATCTAGAATCAGCATGCCCTTTTTCTTTGTTCTTTTAATTTTACCCAAAATGTCATCCACCATCTTATCTAGCTAGAATATTTTTCAAAATTTTTACTTGAGATCATCATAATTAGTAAAGTGATATAATCTATAGCCACTAAACCAATCCATTGTCTTCACATTGTGAATCTTATTGTAAACAATTGTTTCTTCACATCATCATCAAAGATAGCCTCATATCCACTTGTCGTACATCTGCTCTCAAACTATGCAATAGGACAATTAGGGTCTTGTTTCTTTCGCCCTGAAAACTTTGTTGTTGGACTTTGGGGTTGGCAGTGGTTGAGCCATCTTGTTAGATGCAATCTGCTTTCTTCTTTTCAATGGTCATAAAGGATCAAAATTCAACCTTTGATGAGAAACTCTAGCTTGACTCACGAGTGCTACTATAGCCATGATCAAACTTTGTAACCTTCTTTGTAAATTAGGAGGTGGGGTACTCATAAACAATAAAGGGTTGTTAATAGGTATGGCATTATCCTTATTCCTTGTATCTTTAGACTCCTTTGAACTAGCACTCTGATATTCCTCAACGTCTTGAAACTCCTCAAATTGTTTTTGTGATTTGAAGAGGCATCACGTACTTCCCTACACAATTGCTCCTGTAGTCTTGCAATTATCTTGCTTTGCCTCTAGTTAATACTCATGTAGGAAACAAAATCCCTTTTGGCATACAATCATACAAGGCAATGCTCCCTTAAAAGTCTATCTACCACCATAACCATATGCACCTAAAGGAAAAGAGTCCTCTCTTTCTCATCCAAAAATTTCAAAAAAAATACATTAAAATTTTGGAACCTTCAGGCATGGACACTAAGAAGCCATTAGTTAAGATAGTCATAATGTTTAAAAGCATCCAACTAGTGATGTATAGGCGCATTCAAGTAGAGTTCAAACTCTTTGATTATTGAGACTATGGATACTATGAATGTATTAGCTTAAGATACTCAAAACAATGATAATGTAACCTTAGAGCTAGGTTAACATGACCACAAAGGTGTTGTTAAGTGCACAATCAAAACCTTTATAAATTGGAGTATTTAACCTTGGACACCATGAAGGTATTATCTTTAGATAGTCATAATCATATCAAATCAATTAGAATGTTAGCTTAAGATAGTCATGAGAAGGTTCAAAGGTGTTACCTTGGACAATCAATACCTCTTGATATTGGAGCTTTCATTCATGCATTCCATGAAGGTATTAACTTTAGATGGTCATGGGAGTGTTTATTTAAATAGATGTCATCTTGCACAATCAAAACCTTTTGATATTGGAGCCTTCAATTGTGATCCATTTGATAGTGAAGTCTTATGAACTAATAGTGAACTATTTGTGAACTAATAGTGAAATAATAGTAGTGAAGCAATAATAGTGAACTAATAGTAAAAGCAATAGTAGTGAACTAACAATTAGAAGGTGTAAAATATTAGAGAACCAATAGGGAACTAGTAGATATGTTTTTGCTCGTGCTAATCACGATTATTTTGTTAAAGATAACAACATTGCTAGGACAACCAATAGAAGGTGGTAACTACTAATACACCAATAGTGAACTAATAGATGTGTTTTTATTTGTGCAAACTACAATTATCCTATTAAAAATAACAAAGTTGTTAAAGTTAACTATTAGTGAATGCATGCATATTAGAGACATTGCTGCAATCTTCATTGTTGCTAGGATTGATGCAAAACCATCATTTTTGAAACGTAACAGTGTTACTAGAATTGTTGCAAAACCATCATCTTCTAGACATAACAATGTGGACATAGTCAAGCAGCATGGAGAAGGATTTCTATTAGAGATGCAAAATTAAGTTAGTTCTATTAAATTGAGTAGACTCCCTCAACATGATAGGAGGGTTCTCAAATGATTGTAACAATCAATGCGGGCTACTACTTCACACTTTTCTTATTGTAAACATTGCATATAAATAACTAGTTATACATGTGCAGCTAGTTAGATAATTAGGCTTATACTATGATCACTACTATTGCTTTTGGAAATCCCCTATCTTAGTTATCACTTTGATACAAACATGGAGTGGAGACTATTACTTGAGATCTTATCAAGTGGTGAAGTACAACCAAAGTAGTTTTTACATGTCATTATGGGCAAGACTATGGGTTCATGTATAGGAACAAGAGTGTCAAGGGTGGTTGCATCGTTGAGGCTATGAGGGAATAATGGATATTAACTCCGATTGATTAACATATATCCCATAGGATGGAACTACTTTAGTTGAGGACAATGTAGCCATGTTCTCCATTAAAGTGATCTCCTTGGAACTTTGAGATAAATACTCTCACAAGCTAACACCCACACAAGAACCAACCTCACATGTAGTTTAAGCTTTGACTTTAAAAAAAGGACTCAACCTATCATAAGTGATCACCAAAGTCCATGTGAGCTTTATGTGCATCGACTATGACACAACATGCCTCTAATTGCACTTAAATGTAATAAGCAACAAATCATCATGTATGTTTGGGCCAAAGTCAAAGTAGTCCATAGTGTAGCTCATCTAGAGGTATGGTTGCTAAACTTGGGGAAGCACATCAAGGTCACAAGGCACAGTTCTAGAGACAAGAAGGGAACTAGTGAACACAGGTTTTTTTTGGTCATAGAGGGCTAAATCTTCTCTATATATTTTATACACTTATTAAAAGTACCAGACATCATGTATTTTAGAACTAGGAGAAAGGTATAAGAACTTATAAATTTTTCAATAATCATAAGGTATTTTGCTATAGGACTTCTACAATAGTGTGTGAAACAACACTTGCATATCAAAGTTAAACGCTTGAAGAGTATAGTCATTATAGAATCATTGTGCAAGGAATATGCATGTAGGATTATGACATACATGTAGGTACACATTGGCAAGATCTTTCGTGTGTCAAGAAGTAGTTTGCAGCTACCTTCTTCTCGTTAAACTTCTCCAATCAAAGGTGGTTCAAACCATGGTAAGGGGATGGAAACAAATGATCTTGCAAGCTAGCTAGTCCTTAGTGGGCAACAGGAATGGAGATGCATCCCTCTCCTCCAACATCTAAGTTAATCCCTTTGCCTTTGACCCTCCAATGGCACCTATCATTAGTAATAAAAATCTATCAACAAGCATGCAGAAGAAAGGAATCAAGACTTAGGAGCAATTGTGGGACAAGGAGAAGGCAAATTGGTTCCCCTTGGATACATTAAAGGCCCTCTACAAGCTAAATCCAAGTGAAGCCCGATGGTTGGAGTACATCCTCTGCTACATCTGACATGACTAGCCTACCTACCCCACAATTAGGCTAGCTCCCTTCTTTAACTTGCTATTAAGCAAGGCAAGCAAACCGTTTCTTTAGTGCCATCTACATCGAGATATCTATCCCCAATCCTTGGTTATTCCCCTCTCCCTCACCACCACCAAGTGGCAGAGAGTTTGCCCCCAAGCAACTCCCTTCATGTGGAAGCACATGCTGAAACGTGTATGGAAGAGTACCCCTTCTCATGGGCTCAACTTCTTTAGGTGGAGGATCATCTCTTAGAAACTCCCCCTTAGAGCTAGGCTTGCTAAGAGATCGTTGACCTCCACACTCTACTAATTTTGCAAAAGGCATGAGGAAGATGAAAATATATTTTCTAGGATTGCCCCACAATCTAATTGGTTTGGTCATAGGTTAGGAAATGGCTAAAAGGTGCCAAACTTTGAACAAATTTTGGCTTTTCTACTGTCTTCTTTGGAGACATGGGCATGTTGGATATCACCTCATGGAAACTTATCTAAGAACTCTTTGGCCTAAAACTCAAGTTCATCTAGAAAAGCATGAATGCTTTAGCCTTTCATGGCCAAACAAATCTTGATTCATTAGATTGCATCAAAGACCTCAAAGATGACCGTCTCTCTGTCCTCAAGGCCATCAAGCCCAAGTTTTGGATGTATAAGTTGTTTTGCAAGAAACTCAAGGCTATGCCGTGAAGGTTATGCAATTTCATTTTGCTCTTGGACAATGGCATGTGCTTGCTTCACCGACTTGATTGGGTGATGTAATTATCTTTGTCTCAATATAATACCACATTACAAAAAAAATACGAAACACACAAACATGCTATTATGCATTGCATGGTGGGGATGTGGCATAAGCTCTTTCCAAATTTCATAATTACAAGGGACAATGCCCTTCCACTGTTAGAAACATGTGCACCCTTACTAAAAGTTATGATAATTTGCATGTTGGTAATTCTAGGTGAATTTGCATTTCAAATTCAGCCACACATTTGCTCTACCATTTAAATGGGCGGCCCAACAATGTCTCATTTCCAACTCCTTCCGTGTTAGGCAACACATACAAAATAGTTGGGAAACTTTTAGTCTTAATAATTATCACTACTTGACACTTTCCTAACATTGTGTAAGGCATGCCTCCATATGGATTCACCTTAGCAATAGTTGGAATGAGTAAGGGTCACCCTAGGCTAGGTATAGGTCATGATATTACGATTGGCTCCTTTATCAACAAGGGCATCAATGATATATTCCTTTTTTTATATTAGTTTGATTCTGAGATAGGCACTGACGATAAGTAATGTATTGTACTATTCTATTATGTTATGTAAGAATAAGTGAAAGAACTAGAAATCATTAAGCTTACCTAGGATGTAAGTCACGTGTATCTTCTTCTTTTATTGAAAGTTTACTTCTAATAGGAAAAGTCACATATTAATATAGAGGCATGTAAGAAACTGAGGTGAAAAAGGGTCTAATAATGCATATTCGTTGTTGAGAGTTTAACATAAACAATGCATATAAATCCTAATACCTATATTAAAATTTTAAAGTAGGCAAGAGGTAAGAGCTATTGTGGAGAGCTTAAGAAATTACAATATTAAACTTAGCTAATGCATTAGTTGTATATCTTGCTCCTCTTCTAGTGCATGAGTTGTGTATCTTTCTCCTCTCCTTGAAAGTCAATTTGCAATAAAAAACTCATATACTAATATATACCTACATGTAAAAACTATGGTGTATACTATAAGCACAAATAAAAGCCATGGTGTAAGGTGTCTTGTTTTCATCTCAATAGTGAAGCATGCATGATCGAATATACAATGTTAGCCCAAAATCTCTTGATAGCTTTGCACACTCCTTAATACACTCATGAGCAAGCAAGATTGTACCCAAATGTGCAAGTAAGCTCATTCTAATAGATGCACCTTATGTTGTTGAGCCTTTCTAGTAGGCATGTCCTTGATCAGTTTGTAAAGACCATGTTGTAGGTCTAGCATGAGTAAGTCTATGCACACGATTGAGGTATTAATCCATTTGTTTAGGTTATTCGGGTGGTGGTAGAGCTCTATGCATTGATGGTGGTAGAGCCATTATCTCACGATTCAACTTCCACCACATTGTCATGTCATGACGTCAAAACTACACAACGTGGTCAATTAGTCTCACCTTTGTCCATGGTCCAATTATTATCTCAAATCGTCAAAGTTGCATCATGTGGTTAATTTGTTATTGCAATCCATTGTTGCATTGCGTTGTCATCATGTGGATTTCGCGTGAGCTTGTCATTGCATTATGCCACCATCATGTGGATTTCATGTGTGCCATGTCACATTCTTGTAGATGTCCCATGATCTTAGTAGAATAGCTAGTTTGATGATTGATACCCACAAAGCACATGTAGCTTCAAAACCCCTGAAACTTGGAAATGTTGGATATCAGCTCTCACAAAGGACCTATAGAGAGCTAAAAGGAGCACTCAACGGGTCTATAGAAGAGGCAAGCAATGAGCCATAAGGGGAGCGCACCCTCAACGTGTTTTCAAGTAGGGGCACCAAATGTCATATCATGCCACTCAAGGTGCAAAGTCTTGTTTTTTAGTTGCCACCACCCTAGCAATAGTTGCATCACATCACTAGTCATCTTGCTTTAAGCACTTTATAGTGTATACCCTCAGCCCTCATCAATAGCATCTTAGAAGACCAAAAGCGCATGAGAAGGTGAAGTGATCGGCAAAGTGTTATATTACTGGCTCTCAAGTGTACCTTTACCTCTCAAAATTGTATTTTTAAATTGCATAACATATTTTACAAATAAAAAAATAACGAGACTATAAAATATGAAATCCCCCCTCAAAAATATGTCTTTTTCCTTAGGTGTTCTACAGTTGGCCCCTTTACCCTAGTTAGTTCCTATACCCTAGTTAGTTTAGTAAGAACGACGAAAGGGTTGTGTTTTTCAGAGCAAATATAGTGTTTCATAATCCATTTTGGAGGTTTTATAAACTCAAAAAAACCACAAAATTCCTACGAAAAAAAGTGGTAGTAACCGGTATTTAAAAGTTAGAGAGTCAGGCGCTCTGTGTCCTCTTTGCTTAGCTTCAACTTATTCCTGGTTACCTGAGAAAAATGGAGTCTCCGCTACTCTGTGCGGCTCCAAGCCTACCATGGCTTTCTTTCAGCGAGAGGCAAGGCTCGAGCCCTTGTAGCAAAATTGTTCGGCATGCGAGCTCAAAGCCTGAATCAAGAATTGGCTACTGCAGAAGCATAAACAAGCATTATTCCCATCAAGCCAGCGTCTCCTGTTGCAAGAAAGAAAAAGACGAGTTGGATAGAGGAGCAGGGGGAGTCGGGGCCAGAGCTTCTGCATCATCATCATCATGCATGCGGATCAATAGGACCGTCCATAGCGGAGAGACTCTAGTGCATGCGGGAGCCGTCATTGTATGCGACAGGTGCCTTCACTAGCTATTATAAGGCTATGTACGTGTGATGCAACATCCCTGTTTTTCCACAATCTCAGTCTTTGCTTTTGTCTTAGGGGGCAGACTTGAGATGTAGTGCTGGTGTTTGCAAGCAGAAATACGCACTAGAACACAACAGCTGAGCCAATGTGTGGGGTTGTGGGAGGTTGACGATGGTTCTTGCTCGCTGTTGTTCATTCCAATAAAACAAAAGACGAGAAGAGGCCGTCATCTCTGCATCATATATTTGCATAGTTAGACTAGTGACACGCAAACCTGTGTCTATCTTCTCTCTTGCTTTTCCCCCTGTAAGTGAGTGCGCCTTGCAAGCTCAAAAGCAATGCTGAAAAAGACCTTACCAACGTTCTGTCAATCCTCGAGTGACAAGGGCCTTGAGAGAGGGTTTTGTGCAAGAAGTTCACATCAAACTATGCACATGCTCAACATGGTATGGGAGATGAGTAATAAGCTGCCTTGATGAGCAAAGCGCTACACAGTTTTTTTTTTTTGGCTTGTGAAGTATTGTAACTTTTATCAATGTTCAAAGATGCTGAACACAGTATGTGAGTCCAGCCATGAAAGCTCAAAGTACTGCTGAAAATGATCATACCAAGGTCCATTCAATCCTTGACTGACAGGGTCCTGAGAGAGGGATTGGTACAACGATCTTTGAAAGAAAGTGCACTCGTCAAAAGTAGTAGCCCCAATGATGGCCAAATTTTGGAGGTTTTATATGGTCCAAACTATAGTACAATACCAATGGGGCACCAGCATGATGATGACCAGCAGCAGTGTGTCCAATCTTCAAGGATGCACAACGATGCAATACAATTGAGATTGGGGTGGAGCATATATAGAAGCCTTGGGATGAGACAGAAGACAATGGGAATAAACCCTATAAACCTTGGGGCAAGCCATGACACAATTAAAGAAATCCTAAAATGGGTCACCTGGCTCCCTTTGTCTAGTGCCCAACCGAAGGCTAAATATATTGCTTGAAGCCCATGTCGCATACTAAACTAATACCCTCTCTTAGGTCATGGGTGATTTGTCAGAAGTGGTGTAGCCATGGAAGTATAAACAACATGCTGAAATAAACTGCTGAAACACAAGATAAGAAAAAAATAAACACAAATATAGATGAGAACTCAGATGTATGCCCGAGAAACGGAATCCATATCGAACACGAGACAGTAGCATACAACAATGAATCACTGGCTGTGTGGGCACCTTGGCACCGGCTTCTCTCTCAGAAGAATCCACAAATGATGGCTGAAGTACATAGAGGAGGAGGAGCCCTAGCAATATATAGGCATAAAATGGGGGAGCAATAAATGCAGTCAGCCAGCATTAAATGCTCCCTAGCCCTAAAAAGGGCACTAGAAAATGCCAAATAAATACTACATAAAATGCTGTAGTCTCTGTAGCATAGACTCACACCTGAGCTGACTATTCTGCTAACACTCTCTCTCAGATCAGGGGTGATCTAATACAATACAATAGTACAATGATGGCGTATTATAAACTATACAACATGGATGATAGAACCACCAGAAGAACCATGGATATCCAAGCAGTGAGTGGCCAGCCCCCACCAAGATGCCTCGGAGAGTATCTGACGTCGATGTCGATCATAACAACACCACTTGAAAATAGAGAAGAATCATAGCAGCTCTTTGTGTTATGTCATCTATGTCACTCAGGACATACAAGACCAATCTGCCAAACATGTCTCTGAACATGTGACCATGGAATCCTCGCCTTTGGCCAAAACCGCCAAAGTATCCTCTCATGTGAGCTCCAGACGAAAGCCTCTTGCTGTCTGTCAAGTAACCAGCCCATCATGAACCTGGATGCCAATCCTAGCTCCAGGATTTGTACCTGTCAGACTTCGGTCGATGCGTTAGGGAGGTCCCTCTCTGGATCCTGTGCATCTGTATAGACATATAGATGACGCACGGTTGCCCCATCTCACCACCCTCTCACATTCCCTCTCTGGCATTGGAGAGTCGTGAGGAATGTCCGCATCACCACCACTAGAAAGCAACTGAGGAAGGGGTTACTAAGCCATTTCCACGATTCGAAAAAGAGGATCCCTTCCACGCCTTGGACTTTGCCTTGGCTAGAGAATCGGAATCAGAATCTCAGGTAGATGATGACTTGTCGGAGGAGTCCGTATCCCACTTTGTCTTTTGCTCCTTTTTATTCCTGGAAGCCACTAACTCTTTGCAATTCTTCCTTAAATGACCTTTCTTGCCACAGTGATAACACTAGGTCTTTGACTTCTTCAACTTTGAATCCCTCTCTGAAGCTGCAAGAGCCTCACTTGAACCTCCATAATGTGATGGAAGCCTCCCCTATAGTCGCAAAGTAGCCTCATGCTCAAGTAGCATGGAGGATATGTGAAGAAAACTGATAGGAGTCGTAGATGTCTGCGCCCGTAAAGCATTTGCCACTCCGTCAAATTCCCGAGGAAGCTTGTAGAGTACCGTACAACAAGATGTTCCTCTGATAGGGCAGACTGCATAGTGCGAAGCTAGTCTTAGAGTTGGATAACACGAAGTAGGAAGGATTGAATCGTATCTTTGGATTCAAACTTCAGTTGCTGGAGCTGGCCATAGAGAGGAACGGCTCTCATGGTGGAAGGAGCCTCGTACATCAACTGTAACTTCGACCATACATCTGAAGCTATCGTACAGGAGGTGACCGCTGATAGGACTTCTTTGGAAATACACCGAAGTAACACTGAATAAGGACGGGTATCATCCGAATCCCATGTAAGCACAGCCCCCTCATGGTTGTCTTCATCAAAATCAGATGGAACAGAAGGTTGTTGAGGACGTGCCACAACTCCGTTAACCACGTACCATAACCGCTTCTGAATAAACCAAGCCTTCATCACCGCACAATAATCAGGTCCATGGAGCTTGTCATGAGTGGATGTGCATGGAGGAGCCATTTGGAGAGGATTTAGAAAACAAGTAGAGAAAATAAGGGATTGGGAGAGGGAACACAGCCAAATCACGAGCACAGATTGCAAAAAACAAGAGTTCATATGCAGTATAACCCAAAAGCTGATCAAAATAAGCCAAAATCTGCTGCATAAAGTCAAAAGATCAGTCAAAAAACTGTCAAAAACAGCAAAAACGGCCTGATGATGTAAGCGCCCAGCCAGGAGGAGATGCAGAAACACCAAAACGCAGGCTGAAATGGATGCAGAGGCTGTATGGATGCTGACATTAGCAAAAACCGCAGGCAAAACTGGTTGCCTGATTGGAGCAGCAGCTGCCTGATCAGCAAGAGGGAAAACAGTTCTGAAATCAGCAATAAAAGACAACAGAAACACAAATCCTGAACTCTGATACCGTGTCGGAAGTGGTGCAGCAATGGAAGCATAAACAACATGCTGAAATAAACTGCTGAAACACAAGACAAGAAAAAAATAAACACAAATACAGATGAGAACTCAGATGTATGCCCGGGAGATGGAATCCATATCGAACACGAGACAACAACATACAATAGTGAATCACTGGCTATGTGGGCACCCTGGCACCGGCTCCTCTCTCCTCAGAAGAATCCACAAATGATGGTTGAAGTACATAGAGGAGGAGGAGCCCTAGCAATATATAGGCATAAAATGGGGGGAGCAATAAATGCAGTCGGCCAGCATTCAATGCTCCCTAGCCCTAAAAAGGGCACCAGAAAATATTACATAAAATGTTATAGTCTCTGCACCACAAACTCACACCTGAGCTGACTAATCTGCTAACATGATTTGTATATTGAAATATAGAATAATGGGGAACACACAAACTTGTAGGACACCACTATGTCCCATACCACAACAATGAACTGGTAGACGCTGTGCATCATAATTTTAACAATAGCAATCAGCTAGGACCATGGATACCCAAGCATGGATGATCAAGCCAGTACCAAGGTTTTAGAGGTTTGATACCTCTTCCACGGGTGGGCAGGATGGCAAGGTGGACACCAGTTTGGGCAAGTCGGGTAGGGCAGCACCATTGTGGGCAGCTAGGATGCGAGTGGGGCAAGATTGCAGGTACAGCAGGATTGTGGGAAGACTGGCCGACTAATCTGCCATCCTATTTAGAGGCACCTGCATCCTGGTGATAGTCAGTCAATCTTATACATGGTTTGTGTGTGCATATATGCACAATCCTTTGTACTCAATCTTACCTAATTTATTCACCTTGAGTGTTCAGTATTCTCAATGTTCTTTTCTCTCTCTCTCTCTCTCTCTCTCTCTCTCTCTCTCTCTCCTCTCCATGTTCAGCATCTATGATTAGTCTGTGTGTATGATTCTCTGTCGTGGCACTCTGCCATGGTATCAAAGCAATGTTAAGGGCTGATCAAGCATGGACAGACTTGGAGAGGAGGATGCAGCCCAAGACAAAGCCTGTGTTTTCAGTGTATGTGTGACAGGTGTGAGCGGGAGGGTTGTGCATCAACACATGGCCCCTGAGCGAGTGGAGATCCATGTGAATGGAGACATGTTTGTGTAGGATCAGCTGTCAAAGTGTAAAAAAGCATGTGTTTGGCTTGTGGGAGCAGATTTGAGTTTTTATTGTCTTTGATAGTAAAGTCCTTCACTAAATGGGCAAAGAAAGTCCTAGCTAGTTGCCTTTTCGGAGCTAGATGGGGTTAACCATCATGTGGTGAATTATTCAAAGGTGGAACAAGATGTCTTTTGAGGTGGACATTGAATTCCAAGCCATTATGGACTATGAGCCTCAAGGTTTGTGTTGTGTTAGCTCTTCCGCAGGACTAGAAGCTTGATGGAGAAAACTATAGCATTTGGCGAGAAATGATGGAGGCCATCTTAGATTATATAATTTGGTGGAGCTTGTGATTGAAGCCATTGACCATTCAATGATTAAGAAATCTTCAACTCTTTCTCAAGCTGAGAGGAGAAGGCCTAGGCACATCAGGACAAGTTGAATGCTTGCATCACTTATTCCTCTTGTGTACACTAGCTATCATTATGCATGTCAATCATATGATTGGTATCCGTGAGATATGGTTCATCTTGATCAACTATATAATAAGACGACGGCTATGAAGAGGGTCTCCTTGGAGAAACAGATGCAAACCTTGGCCCTAAATTAGTCCACGTCTGCGAGGAATCGCATCAACAAACTTTAGTTAATCGGAGATGGAAATTCAAAATGTTGGCAAGGTGATCTCCTCAGAAGAAATGGTAGTGATCCTTTTGTCTCATATGCCTGCCCGGACTCTACTCTTGATCACCTCGGGGCGTATTGACACCATCATGTAGGAAGAGCTAGTTCCCATGATTGTGGACTAGGAGGAGCGGTTCAAGGCCGGAAATTCTTGTAAATCTCATTTGCAGGCTCTTACAAGTCAAAACATAGAAGACAAAACGAAGGGGAAGGACAATAAGAAGAAGGTGAAGGAAACTACTTGCTATCCTTATGGTAAAATCGGACATTGGGAGAAGGATTGCCTTGACAAGGATAAGAAAGAAGATAAGGACTCAAGTCATCAAGAGTAGTCATTGCTCTATCTTCATCCATGTTTCTTCATTTGGACGTGATCGAGACACCTTATATTTTTGAAGCGGCATTGATGGCCTCTCAGGCTTTGGAGTGAATCATGCATAGTGGTGCTTCCTGCCACATAACTTTGTCCAAGGATGGCATTGCTCATTTTGTTTGCTGCAAGGGCATATTCTTGTTGTAGACATTTCTTCCATCCCTTGTCGCGCCATTATGCAGAGGCTATTCCTGATGGGAAAGCTGGAGCCTTTACATTGAGGTCTTCTATGTCCCAAGCCTTTGATACCATTTACTTTCAGTGAGCAAGATATGTGAACTAGGCCTTATTGTGAAATTTGTTGCTACTTTTTTTAAGATTCTAGATGGTTGGATTTGATAGTTGGTTTGTTGCTTGCATGCCCCTTTCATGGCTCTCAGTCCTTGTTTTTCTTTGGTTGGTTATGGTGGTTCCAATAGCTTCTCACTATGGTCTCTTAGTTGGGTTAGAGACCTGGCTTACTCATCCTTGACTATAGTTTTTTGGAGTGATCCATTCGAGGTCTCTTTGCTTCCATTGGCCTGTGATGGTCTATTGTTGGATCATGCTTTCATTAGAGAGGGGACCTTGCTTCTTGGCTTGCATGTTGCATCAACAGACTTCATTGGCGGTGGTACGCATCTTGCCACCATCCAATCCATTCCATCTCCTTTGGCCTTCGGCCACATCCAAGATTTGAGAGGGATGTTAGCAAACGTGTCATGTACTATGTACAATCATCCTTGTGAGAGTGCATAGCGGAAATGAAAGCAAATTTGGAGAGGAGACTGAATTAATGTAGGAGAGAAGGAACAAATTGACTGCAATGGTGGAAGATACAAGGCTGCAATAGTTAGCCCCAACATGCAGCATTGTGTGTGAGTGTGAGCGCTAGATAGTAGTAGGGGAATGGTAGAATGAGAAGGGATGACTGAATGATCATGATGGATGCAATGAATGAATGAGGGTCAGGCTGCCTATAAATAGGCAAATTGGAGCCACAATTGGTAATCAATTTGTCAGGCCCAAAATGTGGATGCCTTGGATAGGCTATAGTGGCCAAAAGAAAAGGCACTAATGTACCATCCATCTAAAGTGCCAAGAACACATAAAATGATAGATAATGAAAATGTTGAAGCTCCTAATATCCTTGTTTGAATTAGATAGGCTGATTTAGACTGAGGCTCATAGGTAGGAGATAATTGTACAAGACACATGTTTGCTAACCCCCTCTTAAGTCTTGGATGTGGCAAAAGGAGGTGCGAATCCGAGGGTTGTAGGAAGAGTGCCGTTGTTGATGAAGTCAGTGGATGAAGAATGCTAGTCAAGGAGCAAGATCCCCTCTCTAGATGAAAGCTTGATCCAATAAGAGGCCACCATAGGCCAATGGAAACGGAGAGGCCTTGAATAGATCACTCTAGAAAACCCTAGTTGGGGATAAACAAGCCATGCATTTGATCCTATTGTGATAATGGTGATGAGCTATCTATGGCACCATATCTACAGAGAACACGGACCAAGGGCAAGGTAGCAGTGGGATGGTGGCTTGATGGCAAAGAAAAGAGGCCATCTCATGAAAGAAAGGCCCATAGATGATTGTAATCCTTGAAGAAGTTCCTTAGGTGCCTAAGAATCCCTCTCTGAAACACAAAGGGCCAAGGAATTCACAACCACATCACTGATATCATTCCCCCTTGAAAGGCATGGGAGGTATCAGGGAACCACCAGAGGAGATGGTAGAGGATGGGATGGAACTTGTGGGATGGATAGTGCACAACGAGGAATGGTTACATCAATGGAAATTTGCCTCGGAGGGCCCTTCACAATGGAAGGGAAATGGAGCATGTATAACCCCCCCCTTTTGCCAACGTGTCGCAAGAATGGCACTTGTAGGTGAATCCTCAACAAAGATGGCATGCTCAGTGAAGACAACAACTTGGGTACCATGTCTAGTAAGGCCATGAATTGAGAGGAGATGGAAGCTCAAGCTTGAAACATGCAGGACTTCCAAAATTGAGCTCGATGGATGTTATGCAATAGATACAAGGTGCCAAGACCATAAATAGGCACCAAAGAAATTGTGAGTGTGCAATGGAAGAACACGAAGAGAGAAGAGAAGAGAAAGACTACAATGAAAGAAGAGAATGGAAGTGAAATTTGCTTTGAACATTGAATAAATGCTGAATACAAGATGGACCGATCAATCCTTGCATGTAGCCCAAGGCATCAATGCACGGAGATAGCCACTCTAGAATAAGTAGCCTCCCCCACCAAAACACATGACAAACCCGTCAAAGCTTCAAAAGTCCTCATTTGACTTAGACTGAGGTTCACAGATAGGAGATGACAAGGCATGATAAACATGACTGGTAATACCCCCTCTCAGATCTTGGATGTGGCGGAAGGCCAAGGAAGAAACGAATCTTGGGTTGGCAAGAGGAATGCCAATGTTGATAAAGTCCATCGATGAAGACTGTCGATGAAGAAGCTCCTCATGATCTTGGGAAACCCCCTTTCAAACACTAGGGGCCAGGAAGTCAATAGCCACATCACCGAGATTGTCCCCCCTTTGAAAGGGGAGGGGGGTACAAGGGAACTACCGGAGGAGAGGGTGGGTGATGGGAAGGAATCCGTGGAAAAGATGGTGCACTATCGAGAATGGGTGTAGCAATAGACAATTGCCTCGGAGGATCCTATATAAGAGAAGGAATGGAGCCTGTAAAGCCCACTCTCCTGCCAACCTGTTGCGATAACAGCCCCTATAGAAGAATCCTCAATACAAATAGCGTGCGTAGTGAAGACAATTGGGGTACCAAACCTAGTAAGGCCATAAACTAAGAGGAGTGGAAAGCCCAAGTCCGGAACATAAAGGACATATGAAAGGGAGCTCAAAGTGCGGTCGGGAAATAAAGGCAAAGAGCTAGTGCCGGTGCCCACACAACTAGTGACTCACTATTGTATGCGTCGTTCTCATGTTTAGTATATGGATTCCATTTCTCGAGCACATCTCAGAGTTCTCTTCCTTCGCAATGTTCTTTTGTTCTTTTTGTGAGAATGCGCAATGGAAGAAGAAACACGAACACAGAGGAAGATGATAATACAACTAACTGCCAAGTGGGAAATGGCTATAAATAGCCAAAAAACCCAAAAACTGGCCGACCTGAAATTTGAGGCCATAAATATGTCCGACCAACATTTAATGCTGATCCAACCAGCATTTAATGCTGGTAAAAATGCCAGGAATGTTCAGAAAAATCCCGGAAAGGGTGAACAATGTCCGGTAGGTGAGGCAGGGTGAAGAATGCAGAAACTGCCCGGGAAATGCGCATAAAATCCCGACTGGAGGAGAAAATGCACTGAATTGCAATAAACTAAGTGCTCTAAAATGAGCTACCTTCTCCATCAAAACAAGTGATAGACAAGTCAGAGCTCCTAAAGTCCTCGTCTGACTTAGACTGAGGCTCACAGGCAGGAGATGACAAGGCATGACAAACATGACTGCTAACACCCCCTCTTAGATCCTGGATGTGGCAGAAAGCCAAGGAAGAAACGGATCCTGGGGTGGCAAGAGGAATGCCAAGGTTGATGAAGTCTGTCGATGAAGATTGCCGATGAAGAAACTCCTCGCGATCCTGGGAAGCCCCCTCTAAAATAGTAGGGGCTAGGAAATCCACAGCCGCATCACCGAGATTGTCCCCCTTTGAAAGGGATGGAAGGTATGAGGGAACCACCGGAGGAGAGGGTGGGGGATGGGAAGGAACTTGTGGAAAAGAGGGTGCACAAGTGGAAATAGGTTTAGCAATAGATAACTGCCTCGGAGGTCCCTGTATAAGAGAAGGGGAATGGAGCCTATAAAGCCCACTCTACTGCCAACCTATCGCAATAACAGCCCCTGTAGAAAAATCCTCAATACAAACGGCCTGCTCGGTGAAGACAACCCGGGTACCAAGCCTAGTAAGGCCATAGATTGAGAGGAGAGGAAAGCCCAAGTCAGGAAGATAAAGAGCCTGGGAAAGGGAGCGAGACGCATGGTCGGGAAATATAGGCAAAGTGCCAACACCACAAATAGGCACCGAAACGATGTCACCAACAGTGACTGAACCCTCAGAAGGGCATAGATCCTGCAACAAATCACCTCGGGGAGTCATATGACTAGAAGCTCCACTATCAACCAGCCAAGGCCTCTCAGAAGATGAGGCAACCATTGAAGAAGGCTCCTCCAAGTCAACAATATGAAGGAACACTGACTCATGGGTAACCGCTGGAGTAGAGGTAGAAGGCTCAGATGTTTTAGCTCCATCCTTCGCTCTTGGACAAAGGTGAGGGTACTTCTTCCAACATTTCTCCTCTGGATGTGTCCCCTTCCCACAGTATGGGCATTTAGGCTTCTCCAAGTCGGAGTCAGAACCTGAAGAACTCTCTTGTCTTTTAGCCTGTGACTTCCCTTTCTTTTGTGTCCCCCCTCTCGAACTTGCAACAAAAGCTTTGATGGAGGTGGATCCACTGGCAACCTCTTTGGCGTGCTTGTCATGCTCCAAAACAAGCGGGGCAAGCTCCTCCCATAGAAGCTTCTCACGGGTCCTTGATGTAAGAAGGCTGGTGTAGAAGACATCAAAACGGGGAGATGGCAGCTGAGTCAAAAGAATCATGGCCATATCCTCGGAAGAGATCATCCTGTCATGGGATGCAAGCTCATCCCTCATGTCCTCCAACCTGTTGATATGATCCTTCATGGAAGAAGAATCATCAACAACGAGCATCCGTAACTTCTTGAGAGTAATCCGATGGGCAAAAGTCTTCTGATGGTACAAAGAAGCAAGCTTTGTCCACACTTCCGCTGCTTTCCGCAACCTGCGCACATGCACTAGGATAGAATCCTGTAAGCTCATAAAGAGGAAAGATCAAGCTCGTGAGTTGAGCCGATCCCATAAGGCCGCACGATCCATTGATGATCCAACGGTGGGATCCTCCACTGGACGGGAAATAGGGTGAGTAACAAACTCCCAAAGATCAAAGGTATCAAGGATACACTCCACCTTACACGACCAAAGCGAGTAGTTGGAACCATCAAGCCGGTCTTCTTTGGGCAAAGAAGGGAGTACGGGCACCTGTATAGAGGGTGCCTTGGAAGGCATATGAAGGCCAGCAGAACGAGCCTTCTGTGAAACATGGAGAGAACGGGGAATAGAGGGATCTTGGTCAAATGGGCTAGGTGACCTCCGGTCGTCACGTGAACTAGCACGAAAGTCTCTCCGTCTCTCAGAGGAAGGAATAGAGACCTCATCCTCTGAATCAGCAAAGAACTGGTGATAAGACATCTTCGTATATATCTGCAATCACCAAACAATCTGCAACCAACAGACAGTCAAGATGGAGCCGCGTATGTCAGAAAAGACCCAGAAGATGCTGTCGCCTGCAAGAGGAGAGAGAATGCTGCCGCCGCCTGGAGAGAAAAACTGTCGCCTATCCTCCAGATGATGACACCTTCTCCTCTGCTGATGTTGACCACCTCCCGTTTGCTGCGTTTGATGCAAATGCAGGCTGCAAACACCTAGAAAACTGTCGCCTACTACTCCTAATGCTGCAAAACAACAAAACGCAGGTATGGAAGGCTGCGTTTCAGCCTGGACAGCACCGCCAAGGGCTGGAAAGGAGGGAAGAAAGGCTGCACTTGATGGTGTCCTCCTTTGCAATGGAAGCTCTCCTATGTGCTCTCAGTTAGGCAATGATACCAGAGGAAGATGATAATACAACTAACTGCCAAGTGGGAAATTGCTATAAATAGCCAAAAAACCCAAAAACTGGCTGACCTGAAATTTGAGGCCATAAATATGTCCGACCAGCATTTAATGCTGGTAAAAATGCCAGGAATGCTCAGAAAAATCCCGGAAAGGGTGGACAATGTCCAGCAGGTGAGGTAGGCTGAAGAATGCAGAAACTGCCTCAGGAAATGCACATAAAATCCCGAGTGGAGGAGAAAATGCACTGAAATGCAATAAACTGAGTGCTCTAAAATGAGCTTACCTCCTACGTCAAAACAAGTGATAGACAAGTCAGAGCTCCTAAAGTCCTCGTCTGACTCAGACTAAGGCTCACAGGCAGGAGATGACAAGGTATGACAAACATGACTGCTAACACTTTTGTCTTGTGTTCAATAGTTTATTTCAATAGTTTATTGTTGGACCACTTCTAACATAGGGTGGGTAACAAACTTCCAAAGATTGGAGGTATCAAGGATATGCTTCACCTTACACGACGAAAGCAAGTAGTTTGAACCTTCAAGCTGGTCTTCTTTGGGCAAAGAAGGGAGTACATGCACTTGTATAGAGGGTGCCATGAATGGCATATGAAGGCCAACAAAACGGGCCTTTTGTGAAACATGGAGAGAACAAAAAGGAGAGGGTTCTCGAACAAACGGGCTAGGTGACTGTCGTTCGTCACGTGAATTAGCACGAAAATCTCTCCGTCTCTCAAAGGAAGAAATAGAGGCTTCATCCTCCGAGTTAACAAAGAACTGGTGATAAGACATCTTCGTATATACTTGCAAGAGAAACACCCATAGAAATCGCATTTGGACAAGACAGGCCCTCGAATAGTGGAAAGTAGCAATAGGATCTTGAAGGATTTGATGTAGATGGTCCGCTTGGAGGAAAATAGCTGTCCCCTATACACAAAAAGGCTGCATTTGCTGAAAACAAGGATACGGAAACCTGTTGCATGTGAATTTGGTCAGTTGCTTATGCCATTAAAGTTTGCGTTTGCTAATGCAAACAATAGTTGGCAGCAAAACACAGGAAAAAGAGTGAAGTGATGTATGCGCAGTCAAGATGCGATGTTTAGCAACGATAATGGTGTGTAGAGAGAGAGAGAGAGAGAGAGAGAGAGAGAGAGAGAGAGAGAGAGAGAGAGAGATGTCGTCCCGTCTGGCCGTCGCCCGCAGGCCTGTCGTCTGCGGTTGCCTCTGACGACTGTTTGGCCGTCGCCCGCAGGCCCATCGTCTGCGTTAGGCTCTGAAGCCCCGTTGGCTACGGCTGCCTCTGACGCCTCGTCGCTTGCCCCATTGCTTGCTTCTGACGCCCCGTCGCCTGCCTCTGAAGCCCCGTGGGATCTGCGCCTGCATTTCGCCTGCGTTTCGCCCGTTCGCCCACGGCTGGCCCCTGCCCTGCGCCCCCGACTGTCGCGCTCTGCCATCGACTGCCCGCCCTGTGTTCCACCCTCCTGCCCCTGCACTGTGAGGGTTGTGCCCTGCCGCACGCGCTCTTGGGACAGGTCACGACTGAGGCGGATAGGTAAAGCTCAGGTTTCATCGGTTGTGATTGTAGAATCCGCCCGTGGACAGCGCCCTTGTACAGGAGAGAGAGAGAGAGAGAGAGAGAGAGAGAGAGAGAGAGAGAGAGAGAGAGAGAGAGAGAGAGAGATCCTTGAGAGAGAGTGATGGCGAGCGTGTGTGCAGCCGGTTCGTCGCCTGTGCGTCTTGCCCTACTGCCGCCCGTCTGACCTGTGCACCACGGCCCCTGACGTCGCCTAGTCTTGCGCGACCTGCTACCGTCGCTCGTTTGGCCTGTGGATCGCGGCCCCTGCCGTCGCCCTAACCTGCGCCCTCTGTTGAAAGGCTCCCTTGACGCCCGTCGTTTGCTCGCCAGATTTGCCGTTGGTCGCTGGTTCTGCGCCAGCGTGCAGCGCCCTTTAAATCTGCCCCCTCGACGCCTCCCTGTGCCTGACCCCGTGACGCTTGCCTTGTCGACGTCTGACCTGCGCAGAGAGCTCCGCCTGGGGTCGACTGCTTTGTGTCAGCGTGCAGGGCTGATGCAACCGCGTGGACGCCTCACCTGTGTCTGACCTATTCCCTTGCGCCCCGCTTCATCTGCGCGTGTTTGTCCGGTTCTCCACAGGAGCCCCGTTGCAGTCCTGTTGCTGCAGCTGGGTGGTTCCCTGATTTTGCAGGTTTGCGGGACTTGCAGAGCGAGAGAGAGAGAGAGAGAGAGAGAGAGCGAGAGAAGTATGGCTGGCCTGGACATGGCTTTTATTGAACAAACGGTGGCCGCTCTTGGTCCAGATTCTGATGCAGACGAACCAAAAGATATGGTGCCGTGTACAGAGGAGATGCCGCCTGCTCCTGACTTGCAGCCTGCGGGTAAACGCTCCAAGCCTACGCCGGAAGAGACCATCGGTCATCAGGATCGTTCTTATGCTCAGGTGGCCTCTAATGCTGTGGATTCCCAGGAGATTGACTGGGAGCATTTGCTGGAGTTTGCCAATACGTTGCTTGGCGACTATGTCTAGCATAATCGTGAAGCTTTTTCTGATGCGGGAATGGAAGAGGTTCTGGAGGCAACGGTGGATCCGAAAACTGTCCTGCGCTCTTTTTCAGTGTTTTATGATCGTGCGGTTATACTCTTCTTCACCGGCAGGATCCCAGTGCTTTCCCATATTCACTAGTGGCTGCACCATTTACTACAAGGGGAGTGTGTTGAGGAGATTTTTGTTGGGCCTTGAGGCTTCTATGAGGTGCTGCTGAACTCGGAGAAGCATCGGGCTGAGCTCCTGTCCAAACTACCATTGTTCTTTGATCGCCGTTTGATCCATGTTGTGCCCTGGCGCCCTATGGCAGACTTTCAGCACCTGCTTCAACGTGAATGCCCGGTGTGGGTTGAGGTGGAAAATTGCCCGGCTGTCTATTGGCCATTGTTAAAGGATGCCATGGCCGTTGTGGGAACAGTGCTGGTCCCCCCAAGCCTAAGGGCAATGAATAGAAACCGTTTGTGTATGCTATGGGATACTTCCAGGAAGAGGCTTGCGTGGTTGTGCCTTAATTGCTCTGGCATGCATCCTTTGCATTTTCACTTGAAATGGGGCAACTTTGCGGGACACTGCTTTTCGTGTGGTAAATTGGGGCACTTTATGGCCGAATGCCCAGAGAGGCAACCGTCTTCAGAAAATGTGCATGTTGTGCGGCCTAGGGATGACATGGTGCTTGATGCTCCCTCACAGGAGGAAACCCAACCATCCAGTGTTTTGGATAAAGGTAAACAACAGGTTTTGGGTTTGGATTTCCGTAGCAATGACTAGATAGAGGCACGTTCCAAAAAAGGTAAACACTTGGATGCTGCTCTGCTGGACCCTGCCTACTGTGTCACAGGACTCAATGCGCACGTATATGCGCAGGAAAGAAATGTTCTCTTCACAGCATGCTGCGCGTACTATGGCTCCTTCTGCTCCCCGTAATCAGTCTACAAGGAAAGTATATACAGACGGTCCCAAGGGCCCGCCTGCTAAGTTGGCATTTGATTCTAGAGGCAATGTGATTACACCCTGGGATCGTCGTTATCCCCGCTCCATCCCCAAGACAGTGGATCTCCCATCTACCTCTAAAGCTGGCCGGCCGAATTCTTTTGCAGTCTTAGCTGATTTTCTGGATGACGGTGTCCTTGACATTCTAGCAGACAAGGTGAAATCGAGGCAAGCGGTGCCTCCTTCCTGATTTTTCTTTTTTCAGATATATGAAGATAGCCACGTGGAATGTGCGAGGCATTTGTTCTTGCCATAAGCAACATGCCATGTGGACTGTCTTGCATGAGAATCAGTGGGATGTCTTGTGTGCGGTGGAGCACAAGAGTCACGGTGAAGCAGGAAAAGTGGTGGATTGCCATGGTTTTCGCTTGTTTTATGCAGGGACACATGCTGTACATTATTCTGGTGTGCTTATGATTGTCCATGAGAAATATCAGCTTGTTCTTATTAAAAACGATGTACAAGGCCGCTTTGTGGTAATTGAAATTTATTTGAAGGAGGATCTTATGGTTGCTGGGCCTCTATGCTCTGAACGATCCTTTATCGCGTCGCGATCTTTGGAAGACTTTGCAAAGCTCCATGTCACTTGGCAGAAGGGGTTTCTTGATGGGAGATTTCAATATGTGTGTTGACTCTTCACAGTCCACTTCAGGACATTCGGTGATGGATGCTCCGGAAAGTCAGGCATGGAATGCCTTTGCTCTTGTGGCACTTAAGCAAGATCTATGGTCTTGGCTACAACCTTCATCTCCAGGGTTTACGTTCCATTCCGCACAGTATGCATCTACATGGTCGCGGCTGGACCGAATGTACATCATGCAGAATGATGATTTTCTTCCTGAGATGCTAGAAATGAAAGTCTTGCAGCAATATGCCTTGTCCGACCATTTCTCTCTCCAGCTTGAGATACTGGCACATCCCATTGCACCTTTTATGCAGTTGTTGGATAGACTCCCATTACGTTTCAACTCCTCTTATTTGAAGCATTCTATCTTTCAAGGCTATATGCAGCAATGGATAGACTTTGCCTTTGAGGGCACAGTTTCTTTTGAACGATTGCTCTCTAATGTGCAACGGGTCGCTCGCCAGTATGGGATACATCATGCCTCTCTTTGTCGGCGGCGTCGACATGCAGCGGAAGTCTTACTGGCTTTGGTTCGTTCGCTACTGGTGGATACCCCAGATGATGATTTTCTGTTATCTCTGGCGCAGCGTTTGGCTGATCTTATTAAAGAATTTCAATTGAAATCCTATCAGCAGGCCAAATTGCACAATTTGATTGACAATTTGCAAGATAATGCTTGTCAGACTCATAAGTTCTTTCGCGCCTTGCATGCTTCTCCTGCTCGGGGAAATATGACCAGACTTCAAGATTCGGAGGGTCGCATGGTCACTGATCCGCACACCATTGTCGATATGTGCAAGAATTATTTTCGGGATCTTCTTGGTTCTTCTCCGTCGCCTTTGACCAGGTTATGTATGCACGTTCAGTCTTCTATGATCTGGTCGGCCATCAGGTTCCACTTGATATGCGAGCTACTTTGGAGGAAGATATTTGTGAGGAGGAGGTTATGGATGTTTTGTTACATCTGCCTAAGGATAAAAGCCCTGGCTGGGATGGTCTCACCAATGAATTCTTTGAGAGCTCGGCTACCCTACTGGTGCAGCCATTGGTGGCTATGTTTCAGCAGGTTTGGGAAACAGGGGTCATGCCTTCCTCGTGGAAAGAAGGCCTTATCAAACTGCTTCCAAAAGTTCCTTTGCCGTCAATGTTGGTTGCAACACTGGAGGCCAATTTCATTGATGGGCTCGATGTATAAAATCTTTTCCAAAGTCGTGGCGAATAGGCTCCACAAGCACCTTCCAGCTATTGTGCATCCTCTTCAATATGGTTTCATTAAGGGCCGCAACATTCTGGATAATATCTTAAATGTGCAAATGGCCATTGACTATGCAAGGCACTCTAGTCAGGAAGTGGTATTGCTTCAATTGGATCTGGAAAAGGCCTTTGACTATTTAGATTGGTCTTTCATTGCTGAACTTATGTCTGCTATGGGTTTTGGTACGCGGATGTCCCGATTGATCTACACCATTAGTGCCGAGGCTTCTTCGCGCGTTATGCTCAATGGTGGGGTTACAGAGCCATTTGTCCTTGCACGCTCGGTGAGACAGGGTTGCCCTTTGAGTCCTCTCTTCTTTGCCCTGGCGACCCACCCGGTTCTTTCAATGTTATCTTCGATGGCAGCTTCGGATCAACTGGCCGGATTGTCTCTTCCTTTAGGGCAGCACTTCATTAGCCAATCTTTGACTGATGATAGCTTTATGATTTTGCATGCAGACAAGGACAACATTCGCAAGGCATTAGATGTTTGGACACTCTTTGGTCAGGCTTCGGGTCTTTGCATCAATACCTTCAAATCAGCCATTCTCAGCTGCACGGAGTCGGATTTACAATCATTGGGCTGGCAGGGTCAGGTGGTTCCCCGTGGCTCCATTGTCAGGCATCTTGGGTACCCGTTGGGTGTTGATGTTCGGCCAAAGCAACTATTGGAGTGGATTTCACAGAAACTGGCAGCTAAGTTTATGTATTGGAAGTCGCAAGCGTGGCCCTTTCATGTCCGCCTCAAAGTTGCGCAGACAATTATGCTACCAATGCTCACATATTTCTTGCCATTGCTGCCTTGGACCCCTACTACTTTGAAGGCTCTCACTCGCCCTATTCGTTTCATGTTATGGAAGAAGGATTCATTGCACGCAGGTATTTCGTGGATTTCGTGGTCACATACGTGTACCCCCAAACGCCTGGGTGGTGGGGCTATTTTGGATGCTGAAACTCATATGCTGGCTCTTCGTTGGTCTCTTTTTCGCACTATGTGCATGGATCATCACCCGCGGACCATTATAGCCGGACAGCGGGCTTCGTCATGGCAATACACAAATTCGGGGCTCTTGGTGGCATGTCCTCAATGCAGACTCTCGGTTTTCCAGCCCCGCCTCTTCTCTATTATTGCATTTGGCTGGCTCTTGGAAAGTGGTGCTCCAAAAGGCGAGTTGGCATCCAGCGGAGGACCGCTTGTATACTAACTCTTTTCAACTGGAATTGTTGGCAGTCTCAAGATTACTTTCATGGGAAGGCAAACATGAGCTTCGACCAAAATTTAACCGCATGGCCCGTTTGGGTGTGACTTCAGTTGCAGATGCCACCCTTGCCAGTCGTAATGTCTTCGCATCGTTTCGTACGGCCAGGAGACTTTTCAGAATCCCGCGTGGATACCATGACTTATGGGAGAAGCTTTTGTTGGTACTTCAGGGCAGGCAACCTTTTCCTGCCCTTGTGGTGGATCGTTCTTGGCAGGACTGGGACCTGGCAGGCCGGTTGAGTCTGGAAAAGGCCTTTGCTAATCAGGTGTATCATCTTCTGATTAAAGATCATCAATGGCTGGGTGTTAAAGCTAATTCTGTATGGGGATTGCGGAAAGCTCAGTCATGGTGGAAGGCAACGGTGATGGAGGGCTGGTTGAATAAAACACCATTCAAATGTAAAGTCTTTCTTTGGCGGGTGATGATTGGTGGTCTTCCTCTTGCCTCGGCCCTTTCCAAGCGCCGAATCTCCAATGGCAATTGTTTCTTCTGTACCACTACTGTGGAATCTGCACAGCATCGATTTATTTCTTGCCCACTGGCCAAGAAGATTTGGTCGTTCTTGTCACAGGTTTGGCGTACAGTGATGGGGTCCTCTCTAACCCCTTTCGACTGGGTTTTTGTGCGGCCAAAATACCCCACACCGCCACAATTGCATATGAAGATCTTGTTCCACTTTTTCAGATTCTGGGGATGCTGGCACATTTGGACCACTCGGAATGCCTTTCTTTTTGATTCCGCCTCTAATGTACCGAAACACATTGCCCGGCTTAAAGGTCTCTTGCATTGGCAGATAGATCTCATTCGGCACTCGGACTTGCTCCCTCGAGAGGACTTGCTTCCCTGGCACATGACAATTTCCTCTGGGTCTTTGCCATGACCTGTGTAACTTTTGTGTGGCTTAGTATTTGGATCTTACACACGTGGGCCTAGAGTCCTCGTGTATCTTGTAATCATGAAAACTTGTACCTTTTTTGCGTAATTAATACAATTACCTTTTGTGTGAGAGAGAGAGAGAGAGAGAGAGAGAGAGAGAGAGAGAGAGAGAGAGAGGCCTGCGTGTATTTGCCTCCCGTGAGCTCTTCACTCGGCCTCTGACCGGCATACGTACTGATACAATATGGCTGGCCTGGATCTGGCTTTTATAGACCAAACGGTGGCAGCTCTTGGTCCGGATTCTGATACCGAGGAACCAGAGGATATGGTTCCGTGCACAGAAGAGATACCCCCTGCTCCTGACTTCCAGCCTGCGGGCAAACGCACCAAGCATACTTCGGCCGAGACAATGGATCATGAGGATCGTTCCTATGCTCAGGTTGCTTCTGATTCGGTGGACTCTCAGGATGTTGACTGGGAGCATTTGCTGGAGTTTGCCAACACTCTGCTTGGCGATTATGTTCAACACAATCAAGAAGTCTTTTCTGACTCTGCAACGGAAGATGTTCTGGAAGCCACTGTGGACCCGAAACATGTTTTGCGCTCCTTTTTAATGTTTTATGAATGTGCTGTGATTCTCTTCTTCACTGGTCGGATCTCACTGCTTTCCCGTATTCGCCAGTGGCTGCACAGCTTGCTACAAGGGGAATGTGTTGAGGAGATTTTTGTTGGGCCCCAAGGTTTTTTTGAGGTGCTGTTGAAATCTGAGACGCACCGTGCTGCTCTCCTGTCTAAATGCCCTATGTGGGTTGAAGTGGAAAACTGCCCGGCTGTTTATTGGCCACTGTTGACGGATGCCATGGCCACTGTGGGCACTGTTTTGGTCCCCCCAAGCCTACGGGCCATGAATCGCAACCGTCTGTGCATGCTATGGGACACTGCTAGGAAAAGGCCTTCTTGGTTACGTATTAATTGCTCTGGCATGCATCCTTTACATTTTCGTTTGAAATGGGGCAACTTTGCAGAACATTGCTTTTCGTGTGGAAAATTGGGGCATTTTATGGTGGAATGCCCAGAGAAGCATCACACTTCAGATGCCGAGCATCTTGCGCTGCCCATGGAAGACATGGTGTGTGATGCTCCGTCGCAGGATGACACCCAGCCACCTAAAGTTTTGGATAAAGGTAAACAACAGGTCTCGGGTTTGGCTTCCCGTGGTAATGACTCGGTAGATGTACGCGTGAAAAAAGGCAACAGGCCTATTGCTGGCATGGTGGATTTTGTGCCTATTGCCTCACCAGATTCCATGCGCACCCATATGCGCAGGAAAGAAATGTTGTCTTCAGAGCACTTTGCTCCTGCTATGGTTTTCTCTGCTCCCCGTCAACAGCCACCTAGGAGAGTGTATTTGGATGGTCCAAAGGGTCCACCTGCTAAGCTGGCTTTTGATAATAGAGGTAACGTCATTACCCCATGGGATCGTCGTTATCCCCGTTCCATCCCCAAGACAGTGGATATGCCATCTACCTCCAAATCTGGTCGTCAGAACTCTTTTGCCGTCTTAGCTGATTTTTTGGATGAGGGAGTCCTGGACATTCTTGCAGAAAAGGTCAAATCGAGGCAGGCTGTGCCTCATACCTAATTTTCTTTTGATTACACATGAAGATAGCCACGTGGAATGTGCGAGGAATTTGTTCTCGCCACAAGCAACATGCCATGTGGACTATATTGCATGAGAATCAGTGGGATGTCTTGTGTGCTGTTGAGCACAAGAGTCACGGTGAAGCAGGAAAAGTTGTGGATTGCCATGGCTTTCGTTTGTTCTATGCAGGGACACATGCCAGGCAGTATTTTGGGGTGCTTATGATTGTGCATGAAAAATATCAGCCGGTTCTTATTAAGAATGATGTACATGGCCACTTTATAGTGATTGAAGTTTTATTCGAAGGAGAGATCTTATGGTTACTTGGCCTCTATGCTCCCAATGATCCTTTATCTCGCCGGGAGCTTTGGCATACTTTGCAGACTTCCTTGTCCCTTGGCAGACGGGGTTTTTTGATGGGGGATTTCAATATGTGTGTGGATCTGTCACAGTCCACATCAGAGCATTCGGTAATGGATGTGCCAGAAAGTCGTATGTGGCAGGAGTTGGCTCTTGCTGTTCTTAAGCAAGATCTCTGGTCGTGGTTGCACCCTTCTTCTACAGGGTTTACTTTCCATTCTGCCCAGTATGCAACAACATGGTCGCGGTTAGACCGCATATATATCATGCAGAATGATGATTTCCTTCCTGAGATGCTCGAAATGAAAGTGTTGCAACAATATGCCTTGTCGGACCATTTCCCTCTCCAGCTTGAGCTCCTTGCACAACCCATTGCACCTTTCAAGCAATTTCTGGATAGACTCCCTTTGCGTTTCAACTCGTCTTATTTGAAGCATGCAATCTTTCAGGGCTATATGCAGCAATTGATTGATAGATTCTTATCGGACTTCTCCTCCCAGGGCACTGATTCATTTGAAAGATTGCTCTCTAATGTGTAGCGTGTTGCTCGGCAGTATGGGATCCATCATGCCTCTCTTTGTCGGCGACGTCGACAAGCAGCGGAGGACCTGCTGGCTTTGGTTCTCGTTCTTTGCTGGTGGACACTCCAGATGATGTATTTCTGCTGTCTCTGGCAATGCGCCTGGCTGATCTTATTAAAGAGTTTCAGTTGAAATCTTATCAGCAAGTCAAATTGCAACATCTGACGGAGACTTTGCAAGATAGTGCTTGTGAGACTCATAAGTTCTTTCGAGCTCTCCATGCCTCTCCTGCTTGAGAGAATATGACTAGACTCCAGGATGCAGAAGGTCAAATGATCCTTGATCCGCATACTATTGTGAATATGTGTTGGAATTATTTCCTCGACCTTCTTGGTTCCACTTCTGCTCCTTCAGGCCAAATTGCTCATGCTCGTTCAGTCTTTTATGATCTGGTCCGCAATCAGGTTCCGCAGGACATGCAATCTACTTTGGAGGCAGATATTTGTGAGGCGGAGGTTATGGATGTTCTATTACACTTGCCCAAGGATAAAAGTCTTGGCTGGGATGGTCTCACCAATGAGTTCTTTGAGATTTTTGCCACCCAGCTCGCGAAACCATTGACGGCTTTGTTTCAGCAGGTGTGGGAAATGGGGATCATGCCTTCCTCATGGAAAGAAGGTCTTATAAAATTGCTTCCAAAAGTTCCTTCGCCATCTATGTTGAAACAGTGGCGCCCAATTTCTTTGATGGGTTCTATGTATAAAATCTTTTCCAAAGTAAATGCGAATTGGCTCCATAAGCATCTTCCTGCCATTGTGCATCCTCTCCAATATGGTTTCATTAAGGGCAGAAACATTTTGCACAATGTATTGAATGCGCAACTGGCGATTGATTATGCAAGGCATTCTAATCAGGAGGTCGTACTGGTTCAACTGGACTTGGAAAAGGCTTTTGATTATCTGGATTGGTCTTTCATTGCAGAACTCATGTCTTCTATGGGCTTTGGTGCTCGGATGTCTCGTCTGATCTACACTATCAGTGCTGCAGCGTCTTCGGGAGTTATGCTGAATGGAGGCATTACCAAGCCAATTGTCCTTGCCCGCTCAGTCAGACAGGGGTGCCCTTTGAGTCCTCTCTTCTTTGCCCTTGTGACTCATCCAGCTCTTTCGATGTTATCTCACATGGCAGCTTCTACTCAGTTGGCTGGATTGTCACTTCCCTCTGGACAGCACTTCATTAGTCAATCCTTGGTTGATGACAGCTTTATGATTCTACGTGCGGACAAGGATAACCTTCGCAAAGCTTTAGATGTTTGGGCTCTCTTTGGTCAGGCTTCCGGTCTTCGCATCAATGCTTTGAAATCAGCCATTCTCAGCTGCACAGAGTCGGATTTGCAGTCATTGGACTGGCAGGGAATGGTTGTTCCCCGTGGCTCCATTGTCAAGCATCTTGGGTACCCTTTGGGTGTTGATGTTCCCCCAAAGCAGTTACTACAGTGGATTTCACAGAAACTTGCGGCTAAGTTTCTGTATTGAAAGTTTCAGGCTTGGCCCTTCCATGTTCGCCTCAAAGTAGCCCAGACAATTATGTTGCCAATGTTCACATATTTCTTGCCATTGCTGCCCTGGACTACTACTACACTCAATGCTCTTACTCAGTCTCTTCGTTTCATGTTATGGAAGAAGGATTCTTTGCATGCAGACATTTCCTGGATTTCTTGGTCGCATGCGTGTACCCCCAAACACATGGGTGGAGGGGCTATTTTAGATGCCCAAACTCATATGTTGGCACTCCGTTGGTCTCTTTTTCGCGCCATGTGCTCGGAGCATCATCCATGGGTCGTTATAGCCCGTTATTTTCTTGAGGATCACGGGCTTTTGCATGGCAATACTCAAATCCGGAGTTCTTGGTGGCATGTTCTTAATGCAGATTCGCGGTTCTCCAGTTCTTCTTCATCTCTGCTTGCCCATTTGGTGTGTTCCTGGCGTTATTTTGAAAGCACTAATGAAAACTTCGGTTCATGACAGGAATAAAAGATGTCGTAGCAAGACCGTGCCCATCGACTTCCATTCATGGAGGAGGAAAGGACACAATATCGCATCACCCTAGAAAACCGTGCCTACAACCAGCTCAAATTTCGAACCATCCAAAACATAGAGAGTGTGGTGGCCAAGGAGGAAACGGCCAAGAGAGTTGTCGAGTAGTGGAACCTCACAAAGTACCTTGAGAAGTTTGCACAAGAGCCTGACCATATGAAGTGTGTGGAGTTCCTCAGGACGTACAACCTAGTCCAGGAGTGCGGCACTGTGACGGTGGGAAGGGGAGAAAACGCTAAGCAGGTGCAGGTGCACTTAAACCCAGCCTTGGTGGAGAAGGCATTGGGGTTGGAGTCGAAGGTAGAGAAAAAGCATAAGAGAGATGTTTATGCCATGCTTAAGATGAAGAGGGAAGAAGTGCTAACCAATGACGGCATCAGCATCTAGGACATTCCTGATGCGGAAGCCCGTCTACAAGCAAAGCTAGTGCATGCGCTCTTCTCCAGCCAGCGCTACAACTCCTTGATGCATCAAATCAACATGCCTGTGCTAGAGAATGTGGCAGCTCGCACCTTGGATGAAGTCGACTGGAATGGCTATGTACGTAAGACCATTGACCAGGCGGCAAAAGCGCTAGCTTTGGGCAGTAAACCAGCAGGTGGGGATTCCCTAGCGTCTAAGACCATAGAAAGAAAGAAGGCCTCATCCAAAGCCTCATTCATTGGCTACGGAAGCATTTTGACTGTCCTCATTTAGGAGGCGGTAAAACAGGCTCAGGATGCAGAGGAAGGAGAATGAGAAACACTTGAGAGATCGCCCCCTCACCAGGACAGAGGTATCGAGTGACAGAACTGAGAGTGAAGAAGAAGGGGAAAAACAAAAGGAACATATGAACAAGAAGACAACAAAGAAACCTGTTAAAAAGACGACACAAAAGAAGAAGTAGGATGAAGGCCGGAAAAAAGAGAAAGAGGATTTAGAGAGGGCAAAGAGGGAATCTCTCAAGGAGGCCGAAGAGAGGGAGAAGAAGAAAAAACAGGAAGCAGATAGATTGGAAGAAGAGTCTAGGAAAACAGAGAAAGAGAGGGAGAGAAAAGCTGTTGAAGAAGAGGAGGAGCTAAGAAAGGAGGAGAAAGACTTGGCCGAAGCTACACGCCGGTCTATCGAATAGCAAAGCAGGGCACATGACCTAGGGGCTATGAGCGCGCCTAGAGAGGAGGGGCCCGGTTCCAACACAGGTGCCAGAAATCGTACCGCCGGCCGTCACTGAGGGCAAAGGAAAGGCTCCCATCCACCCTATTCCAACCCTCCTGGTGCCTTCCACCAAAGCAAAAACCCTCACCCCGAGAATCCCCACCAGCGTAGATGCCTCAAACTTCGTGGCGTGGATGCAATACTTTATTAACAAAGAATTGGCCCAAGGGAAGAGCACCGAGACCACAGCCACAGGGCAGAAAAGGCCGGCCACGGACGTCGAGTCAAGGCAGGATCCGAAGCGCCAGAAAGTGGAGGCCTCTACCACTCCCATCCACACAACAATGACGCCACTAGCTAATTACGACGAGTACGTCGCCGAGCTGCTCTCTCAATTGGAGAAGGCTAAGGAGGAAAGGAAGATAGTTGTGGCTGAGTTGGCGGCAGAAAAAGAGTCGGTGGCTGCATTTTAGCTCGAAAAGACCCGAGTAATAGCCATGCAGCAAAGGGAGATCTCTGATCTCAAACAGGAGCTGAAGGCTAAGGATGACAGGGAAGAGGGCTGGAGGCAACAATTAGAGGATGAAACACAGGATTTCGTGAAGATGCAAAGAGAATACAAGCTCCTAATTGTGCAACATGAAGAGTTGGCTGCAAAAACCGATCAGATCGAAAAGCTTATGGCTGAGTTTACCGCCAGGGAACGAGGAAAAAAAGCAGGAGTTAGAGCAGCAACAGAAAGAGATCGAAACCATGACCGACAAGCTGGACTAAGGAAAGAAAGAACAGGAAACCATGAGCAAAGAGCTAAAGGACCAAGTGCAGAAACTCGTGTCCTTGGTTTAAAGGCAGGTTGAGAGCATGGAAGAGATGAAGAAGAGAGCCGAGGAATGGGCAGGGCAAAATGAAAGAAGGGTGAAGACACTGGCGCGTCACTTGGCTCTGGTAGAGAAAGAGAAGATCCTTGCAGAGAGCAAAGCAGAAGCCGCCCAGGTAGCCTTTAATACTCAGCAAAAGGCCTTCCTAGATACACTAATGGACACTACCCGCCCAGAAGAAGGAGAGTCATTGGAGGTGGTTAAGAAGAAACTCAGTATCGCATGCAGAGCTTTGCACGCAGGGCTGCAGATGCCACCCCAACCTGCGGAGGTTAAGCGGAGCGTGGATGATCAACAAAAGTACCTGTTACTGGCCGGTCTAACCCCCCAGGAAATTGATGCGATAGGGTTTGAAGAGGGAACAAAACAAGGAGACCGGCAGGGGGATGAAGCTGGACTTCAATTCGATATGGGAAGGTTTAGAGAAGAGTTGATCTCATAGGCCCCCTTGTTGCATTCCCAATAGCAACAACCGGTCGACATATCTGCGGAAAGACAAGCCGCGCTCAGGGAAAGAAGGAAAAAATTAGTAGAAGAAACCAGAGAGCAGCTAAGGGCCAAGCCAATCGTGCAGCCGTCCGCGCCCCTCCCACCATGCCCTGATGACATTCCCGTAGGATTTCACACAGAATTTGTAGTTTGGGAGCGACATGAAAGAGAAGAGCCATTCACTTTCAGCTTTCTCATGCCTAACAGCCTGTGGAGGGTCTTACCACTCAAGGTGATGGAGGAGGTGATGGAGATTGGTAGCCGACTAGGACAGAAGTGGCTAGAAGAAAGAGAGAAGAACCCCACTCTTTGGGGAACTGAAGAAGCCGAATTCTGGCAAAATAAAGTGTTTGAAGTGCCACATTCCGTGCAAGGTTATAATTGCCAGTCCCTATGGAGGAGGTGGGTGTGCGACATCAGCATGCTTGCCTGGATGGATTTTTACAACACCTTGCCCTACGAGAGGAACAACCCCACGTTTATGGCGTACCCTCGTAGGGTAGGAGTGGATTTTGATGCCACTCTCCACGGGCGATATGATTTTTCCATTATCTACAACTCTAATGCTGTCTCTTTTGAACACTCCCTCATCTTCAACTCGGAAAGCTTGGATGACTCCATGACTCGCTTCCTCGCCGACTTCTCCTCTTGCCCTGATCCAGCTTTCATAACTACATGTAATTATCTTAGGCTTCTTAAATTATTACTTAAGCAGGACCCGACTCCGCAAGAACGTGGCGTGCCTCTCCTCTTCTTTGATCCTAATGCCATCGACAGCTGCGCCATGGCGCCTGATGATGAGGGCTAGCCTTCTTCCTTCTTTTTACCTAGCTCTCCTGGAAGACATGAACAACAGGCAGTTCACCAGATGTAATCATCCCTTCCTCTCCACCACTTTACTCCACGTTCGCATGAATCTTAAAGGATACATGTAGAGCTGGCAATTTTTGAGCAAATCCATCTGACCCCTTTCTCCACCTAATTCAGACGATGAGAATTAGGCACTGGCTGTCATCCTACTAGTGTAATACTTATTTTTTTTAAAAAAAAAGGAAAAAAAAGTAAGAAGAAAAAGAAGGAAATGAAAAGCATGAAAGGAAAAGCAAGAAGAACATCACACAAAGACATGGAAAAAACGACTCACTTGAAGAAGCACTTAGCACCATATAAAATACGATCACTGCACCTAGGGATCCTCAAGTTAGGCGGTGCGGTGGCTTTGGTCGGGCGGCTCCGTTCCTAATCCCCTAGCCCTTTTGATCCCCCGTCAAGTTGCTTGTTCATCATAGGGGCTAGTCGATTTGCACAAGGCGGGGTGAGTTTGGGTGGTCAGGTGACTGAGGCTCAGCTGGTGCAGGGCTCTCGTGAGGTTGGGCAGGAAACATGTCAGCCGGGACATGGATGGTGTAATCTCTGGCTGCCACCATTTCCAAAATGCCTTTGAACAATTCATTGAATTCCTCCCTGTCCCAAGCTGCCCTTTCTACCCTTGAGCACCTGGTGCCCGAGCGTCCATTGGGGGTTTGTGCAACTGGCGTTGCCACATCTTGTGTGCTCCTTTGAGCCTCGACTCCCCTTGCCCGAGGATTGTTCGGCCTTCGTCCGGGGCGGTGCACTTTCAGTCGCAACATCTTCAGTTTGCAACGTAGAGGCTCCTCACCCTTTGACAGTAGTCTCCCTACTCCAAGCGACACCTCATCATCTGTGCGTTTGCAGACTCAATGGCTTCTTCCGCAGTCTCCTTGCTCTAGGGCATCCTTCGTGCTACGGTACCCTTGTATCAGATTCACTTCATTATTTCATTTCTTCGTTCATCTGAGTTTCGCTTCTCTCCTTAGTGTTTGGCCGTATACACTTTGTGTTTCTCCCTGCAAACCCTATTGTCTCTTTGGTTGCTCAGTTATTTAATGATAGGTAGATGTGTACACATGCTCTTGAATGTATCTCCATGAGCCGATCTCTCTCTCACCACCTTAAAAACAAGTGAATGATGACTGGGGCAGGCCAGATTATAAACAGGCAAGAAAAATACAAAGAAAATGATCAGGTTGGCCAATAAATTGGTTGATTGCTGCAAAAAACTGATGGCAGCAATAAAACAATGCATAAAATGCTGTGCAATAAATGTGACAGCCATGTGGTATCCTACACAACATGTTTGGCCTGCTTGACTACCCAGAAATGTTGGAAATGACTTGGTTACTGCATGGAATTGTCTGACCAGAAAATATGAAATGTGTAATGGTGCTTGAGAGTACTAATTGTACAACAGTGAATTGTGAATGCCTGTCCAAGCAATGAATAATTCTAAAAGAGGGGCTACTTGTGCTGCTTGCCCCAAATGCAAGTAGGGTACAAAGTGTTGATGGGGGAAAATTTGGAAGACCCTCCACGAACTTCTTTTGAGAAGCCTATCTTATGGAGTCGAAATTAAGTGCCCATAATGAGCATGCCAAAGTAGTCCAAGCTTGTGAGAAGACCATGTAGTAAGGTTGTTCAGCTTATAGAGCCCACCCCATTGTGTATTGGCCCAACACATAGCATGTTGGTAGGTGAATTTGTGAGTTGGCCTCTAGCAGCCACAAATCTAATACCGAAGAACAAAAATCGAAGAGAAAGGGAAAGAAAGAACATCGAAGAACACAATATAGATGAGAACCATAGTTACTAGGAACGAGAAACAAGAATGAGAACAGGACCCCCTCGAACGGGGGGAACGCCCAAAGTTAGTTAGGGAACGGGAACGGAGGAAACGACACACACACACACACACACACACACACACACACACACACACACACACATATATATATATATATATATATATATATATATATATAGAGAGAGAGAGAGAGAGAGAGAGAGAGAGAGAGAGAAAGTTATATCAACGTCTACAACAGGCCAAGTTGGCCTATGAGACCAAAATGTTGCATACAAAATGTCTAGGAGATTTTAAAAGTCCTAGTGAAGCTAACGTTTATGCTATGTTGAACTAAATTGAGTAGGTACAAAATGATATCTAGACTAGATACAATCTAGAGGTACTCCCAGTGCGGTGTGGAACTGCTCCTGGAGTGTTCATCCTAGGATGTCCCGCATGGATCGGTCTAACATGGAGAGACTAAAGCGGCGGGGCAGGGCCCTCCGATGGCAACGTAGTATCCCTTGTATCTTCGACATGTGTCTTCTGCGGGGATGGGGGCCGGCGGGGTGTGGGCGCCGGGTTTTGCCTCTCGCTGGGGCTATTTCTAAAGTGGTCCCCCGGGGTCGGGAGGCCGGTTGGGCTGGTGGGGGCTTGGTGGTGGTGAGGGTAGCTGGTATTTGGTAGAATTCGTTGAGTGTGCGTTGGTTGGTGGCTCCTTGTCTTTGCTCCGTGGTTCGTAGGAGGTGGTCTCTGTGGCGTCGTACCCCAGACTCGCCCTGGAGTCATCCAAACAACTAGCAACACAAGGGGACACTGAGTGCTAGTATGCCCGAACAGAGACTTGGCTATGGCTCCATGGCCTGCACATGGACCACCTCCCCCCACTACAATACAGCCTAGACTGCCCACACCTGGAGCTCAACCGAGAGGAGGTGAATGGCATCATCAGAATGGATATCATCCAGATAGACACAGCCAGGACATGGGTGACCCCCACATCGGAACTAGGAACCAAAAAGGCTTTCTACCGAGAGCACTTCCTGCACATCTCCCCGGATGGCTTCATCACCCGCCCAAGCTACATGGACACACACTTGTCTCACGGGGGTCAGAAGTGCCATCGGACAGATCCGCACGCCCTCACACCAACTACGGGTCGAAACGGGCAGATACGGGGCCAACCCCCTCCCCCTAGAAGACCGAATCAGTCAGCTCTGCCATCTCGAGCTAGAGACAGAGGAACACTATATCTGTAGATGCCCAGTGTACTACGGAATCCGGGGACGCTTCCACTGCCTATTCACAGAGAGAGAGAGAGAGAGAGAGAGAGTTGCTGGATAGTCTCCCTTTACGTTTCAACTCGTCTTATTTGAAGCACCCAATCTTTCAGGGCTATATGTAGCAATTGATTGAGAGGTTTTTATTGGACTTCACTGCTGAGGGATCGGCTTCCTTTGCACGACCTCTCTCTAATGTGCAACGGGTTGCTCGGCAGTATGGGATCCATCATGCCTCTATTTGTCGGCGGCATCGATACGCAGCGGAGGACTTACTGGCTTTGGTTCGTTCGCTGTTGGTGGACACCCCAGATGATGAATTTCTGCTGTCACTGGCGATGCGTTTGGCTGATCTTATTAAAGAATTTCAGTTGAAATCTTGTCAGCAAGCCAAACTGCACAACTTGACTGACAATTTGCAAGATAGTGCTTGTCAGACTCATAAGTTCTTTCGTGCCTTGCATGTTTCTCCTGCTCAAGAAAATATGACTAGACTCCAAGATTCAGAAGGTCGCATGGTCACTGATCCGCAGACCATTGTCAATATGTGCAGGAATTATTTTCTGGATCTTCTTGGTTCTTCTCCGTCGCCTTCTAACCAGGTTACGCATGCACGCTCTGTCTTCTATGATCTGGTCCGCCATTAGGTTCCACTTGATATGCAAGCTACTTTGGAGGCAGATATTTGTGAGGAGGAGGTTATGGATGTTTTGTTACACCTGCCTAAGGATAAAAGCCCTGGTTGGGATGGTCTCACCAATGAATTCTTTGAGAGCTCAGCTACCCAACTGGTGAAGCCATTGGCGGCTATGTTTCAGCAGGTTTGGGAAACAGGGGTCATGCCTTCCTCATGGAAAGAAGGCCTTATCAAACTGCTTCCAAAGGTTCCTTTGCCATCAATGTTGCAACATTGGAGACCAATTTCTTTGATGGGTTCGATGTATAAAATCTTTTCCAAAGTGTTGGCAAATCGGCTCCACAAGCACCTTTCAGCTATTGTGCATCCTCTTCAATATGGTTTCATTAAGGGCCGCAACATTTTGCATAATATCTTAAATGTGCAAATGGCTATTGACTATGCAAGGCACTCTAGTCAAGAAGTGGTATTGATTCAATTGGATCTAGAAAAGGCTTTTGACTATTTAGATTGGTCTTTCATTGCAAAACTTATGTTTGCTATGGGTTTTGGTACTCGGATGTCCCGATTGATCTACACCATTAGTGCTACGGCTTCTTCGCGCGTTATGCTCAATTGTGGGGTTACAGAGCCATTTGTCCTTGCATGCTCGGTGAGACAGGGTTGCCCTTTGAGTCCTCTCTTCTTTGCCCTGGCGACCCACCCGGTTCTTTCAATGTTATCTTCAATGTCAGCTTCTACTCAGCTGACCGGATTGTCTCTTCCTTTGGGACAGCAATTCATTAGCCAATCTTTGGTTGATGATAGCTTTATGATTTTGTGTGCGGACAAGGACAACATTCGCAAGGCATTAGATGTGTGGACGCGCTTTGGTCATGCTTTTGGTCTTCACATCAATGCCTTCAAATCAGCCATTCTCAGTTGCACGGAGTCTGATTTACAAGTCATTGGGCTGGCAGGGTCAAGTTGTTTCTCGTGGCTCCATTGTCAGGCATCTTGGGTACCGTTGGGTGTTGATGTTCGGCCAAAGCAACTACTGGAGTGGATTTCACAGAAAATGGCAGCTAAGTTTATGTATTGGAAGTCGCAAGCATGGCCCTTCCATGTCCGCCTCAAAGTGGCTCAGACAATTATGCTGCCAATGCTCACATATTTCTTGCCATTGTTGCCGTGGACTCCTACTACTTTGAAGGCTCTCACTCGCCCCATTCGTTTCATGTTATAGAAGAAGGATTCATTGCACGCAGGTATTTCGTGGATTTCATGGTCACATACATGTATCCCCAAGCGCCTGGGTGGTGGAGCTATTTTGGATGCCGAAACTCATATGCTGGCACTTCGTTGGTCTCTTTTTCGCGCTGTGTGTGTGGATCATCACCCGTGGGCCATTATAGCCCGTTATTTTCTTGAGGACAGCGGGCTTCGGCATGGTAATATACAACTTCGGAGCTCCTGGTGGCATGTCCTTAATGTAGACTCTCGGTTTTCCAGTCCATCCTCCTCTTTGTTACTGCATTTGGTCGGCTCCTGGAAAGTGGCACTCCAAAAGGCGCGTTGGCATCCAGTGGAGGACCGCTTGCATACTAACTCCTTTCAACTGGAATTGTTGGCAGTCTCGAGATTACTTTCATGGGAAGACAAACATGAGCTCAGACCAAAATTTAACCGCATGGCCCGTTTGGGTGTGACTTTAGTTGCGGATGCCACCCTTGCCAGTCGTAATGTCTTCGCATCGTTTCGTACTGCCAGGAGACTTTTCAGAATCCCACATGGATATCGTGATTTATGGGAATAGCTTTTGTTAATGCTTCAGAGCAGGCAACCCTTTCCTATCCTTGCTGTGGATCGTCCTTGGTAGGACTGGGACCTTGCAGGCCGGTTGAGTCTGGAAAAGGCCTTTGCTAATCAGGTGTATCATCTTCTGATTAAAGATCATCAATGGTTGGGTGTTAAAGCTAATACTGTATGGGGATTGCGGAAATCTCAGTCATGGTGGAAGGCAACTGTGATGGAGGGCTGGTTGAATAAGACAGCTTTCAAATGTAAGGTCTTTCTTTGGCGGGTGATGATTGGTGGTCTTCCTCTTGCCTCGGCCCTTTCCAAGCGTCGAATCTCGAACGACAATTGTTTCTTCTGCACCACTACTGTGGAATTGGCCCGACATCGATTTGTTTCTTGCCCGCTTGCTAAGAAAATCTGGTTGCTCTTGTCACAGGTTTGGCGCGCGGTGGTGGGGTCCTCACTAACCCCTTTTGATTGGGTTTTTGTGCGCCCAAAATACCCCACACCGCCATAGTTGCATATGAAGATCTTATTCCACTTTTTTAGATACTGGGGATGCTGGCACAATTGGACCACTCGGGATGCCTTTGTTTTTGATTTGGCCTCTAATGTACCGAGCCACATTGCCAGGCTTAAAGGTTTCTTGCATCGGCAGATAGATCTCATTCGGCACTCGGACTTGCTCCCTCGGGAGGACTTACTTCCCTGGCATATGGCAATTTCCTCTGGGTCTTTGCCATGACTTGTGTAACTTTTTCGTGGCTTCGTACTGGGATTTTACACACGTTGGCTTAGAGCCCTCGTGTATCTTGTAATCATGTAAACTTGTACCTTTTTTTCGTAATTAATACAATTACCTTTTACGGAGAGGGAGGGAGAGAGAGAGAGAGAGAGAGAGAGAGAGAGAGAGAGAGAGAGAGAGAGAGAGAGATAAGATCCTCCCGAAGGAGGTTAGCCTTAACCATGTGTTGAAATAGAAAGCCCGGAGGCTTTTCTCGTCCTTATCGAGGGAGATGCTAACCTTCTCTCCTTCATTCGAACACAAAAGAGAGAAGGTTAGCATCTTGTACTCATGTAATCATGTAATCTTGTACTTTTTTCGTAATTAATACAATTACCTTTTACGAAAGAGAGAGAGAGAGAGAGAGAGAGAGAGAGAGAGAGAGAGAGAAACGAGGGGATGGAGATACGCTCGTCGCCTGCGCGTCGTGCTGCCGCTGTCCTGACCTAACGCGCCGCCGTTTTGCCCTCTCGACAGGAACCCTGACGAAGCCCCGTCGTGTGTGATCTGTTGCCGCTGCCTGCGCGACCTGCGACCCGCGCCCCCAGCCGTCGCCCTTACCTGCGCCCCCTCGCCCCGTCTCGCCTGCGACCGCCCGTCTGACCTGTCCGACCCGTCGCGGGACCTGCATGTCGTCCTGTTCACTATCAGATCAGCCCTCGCCTGTCAGACGCCATTGCCCGCCAGACCTATCCGCCCTCGCCTGTTAAACGCCGCCATCGCCTGTCAGACGCTGCCTGCTCCTGTCAGTCACCGCCCTGTCTACTACCTGTCCCGCTGAAACGTCTGCAGCCGCCCTGTCTACTTCGCCTGTGCTGCCGTTCGAGGCTCCTCCTGCGTGCGTTCCTCCTTTCGTGCAGAGGCGCCCAGCTCCTGTAAAAACCTGAACCTGACCATCGTTAGAGAGGCAGCGATCGGGATAGTGTGCCCCCGGCTCTGTACACAGAGAGAGAGAGGCAGAGGGAGAGAGAGAGAGCGGTCCCGCTCTGCACTGTCGGTCAGCCCGTCTTCGAGATCAGCTCGTCATACACGATGGCTGGTTTGGATCTGGATTTCATAGACCAAACGGTGGCAGCACTTGGCCCGGACTCTGATGCTGAGGAACCGGAGGATATGGTTCCGTGCACTGAAGAATTGCCCCCGGGTCCTGACATCCAGCCTGTGGGTAAACGTACCAAGCATGCACCGGAAGAGATAGGTGTTACTCCGGATCGTTCTTATGCGCAGGTTGCTTCGGATTCTGTGGACTCTCAGGAGATGGACTGGGAGCATCTGTTGGAATTTGCCAACACTCTGCTTGGTGAATATGTTCAACATAATCAGGAAGCCTTCTCTGACTCTACTCCAGAAGATGTTCTGGAAGCAACCGTCGACCCAAAAACTGTCCTACGCTCCTTTTCGGTATTTTATGATCGCGCGGTGATTCTCTTCTTCACTGGTCGAATCCCGCTGCTTTCCCGTATTCGCCAATGGCTGCAGAGTCTGCTACAAGGGGAATGAGTTGAAGAGATTTTTGTTGGATCCCGAGGTTTTTTTGAGGTCCTCTTGAAAACCGAGACGCACCGTGCTGCTCTCCTGTCTAAACTGCCGTTGTTTTTTGATCGTCGGTTGGTTCATGTGGTTCCATGGCTCCCGATGGCAGATTTCCAGCGCCTCCTGCAACGCGAATGCCCTGTGTGGGTAGAAGTGGAAAATTGTCCGGCTGTTTATTGGCCGCTATTGAAGGATGCTATGGCCGCTGTGGGCACGGTTCCCTCCCAGTCTCAGGGCTGTGAATCGCAACCGCTTGTGCATGTTATGGGATACTGCAAGGAAATGGCCTGCTTGGTTACGCCTCAATTGCTCTGGCATGCATCCGCTACACTTTCGTTTGAAATGGGGCAATTTTGCCGGCCATTGCTTTTCCTGTGGACAGTTGGGACACTTTATGGCTGAATGCCCTGAGCAACAACACGTTTCAGATACGGGTCATGTTGCTCCGCCCATGGAAGATATGGTGTGCGATGCTCCGTCGTAGGATACTATCCATCCGCCTGAAGTTCTGGCCAAAGGTAAACAACAGGTTTCGGGTCTGGATTCCCGTGCCACTGATTGGGTTGAAGTACGTGCCAAAAAAGGCACCAGGATTGGTGCTGGCATGGAGAGTACTGTGGCTACTACCTCACAAGATTCCATGCGAACATACATGCGCAGGAAGGAAATGATGTCTTCTGAGCGCTCTGCCCCTGCTATGGTTTCTTCAGCTCCCCGTTATCAACCAGCCAGGAAAATGTATTCGGATCGTCTAAAGGGCCCACCTGCACAGCTGGCTTTTGATACCAGGGGCAACGTCATTACTCCGTGGGATCGTCTTTACCCACGTTCCAACCCCAAGCAAGCAGATATGCCGTCTACTTCCAAATCTGGCCCTCAGAACTCTTTTGCGGTGTTGGCGGATTTCTTGGATGAGGGAGTCTTGGACATTCTCGCCGACAAAGTCAAATCGAGGCAAGCTGTGCCTCGTACCTGATTGTGTTTTGTATACACATGAAAGTGGCCACGTGGAATGTGCGAGGGATTTGTTCTCGCCACAAGCAACATGCCATGTGGACGGCATTGTATGAGAATCAGTGGGATGTCCTGTGCGCTGTTGAGCACAAGAGTCACGGTGACGCCGGTAAAGTTGTGGATTGCCATGGCTTTCGTTTGTTCTATGCAGGAACACAGGCTATGCATTATTCGGGTGTGCTCATGATTGTACATGCCAAATATCAGCCTGTTCTTATTAAAAATGATGTTCATGGCCGCTTCTTGGTGGTTGAAATCCTATTCGAAGGGGAAATCCTATGGTTACTTGGCCTCTATGCTCCGAATGATTCGTTCTCTCGCCGGGAGCTTTGGCAGACTTTGAAGACTTCCTTATCACTTGGCAGACGGGGCTTCTTCATGGGGGATTTCAATATGTGTGTTGATTCTTCCCAGTCTACATCGGAGCACTCGGTCATGGATGCACCGGAAAGTCGCATGTGGCAAGAGTTGGCTCTTGCTGTTCTTAAGCAAGATCTTTGGTCCTGGCTACACTCGTCTTCTCCAAGCTTTACTTTCCATTCGGCCCAGTATGCCACAACATGGTCGCGGCTGGACCGTATATATATCATGCAGAATGATGATTTTCTGCCTGAGATGCTCGAAATAAAAGTGTTGCAGCAATATGTCTTGTCGGACCACTTCCCTCTGCAGTTCGAGTTGCTTGCACAACCCATCGCCCCTTTCAAGCAATTTCTGGAGAGACTCCCTTTGCGTTTCAACTCGTCCTACTTAAAGCATACAATTTTTCAGGGTTATATGCAACAATTGCTTGACAGATTCTCCTTGGACTTTTCCTCTCAGGGCACTGCGTCATTTGAAAGATTGCTCTCTAATGTGCAGCGGGTTGCTCGGCAATATGGGATCTATCATGCCTCTCTTTGTCGGCGCCGTCGACAGGCAGCGGAGGACCTGCTGGTTTTGGTTCGCTCCCTGCTGGTGGACACTCCGGATGATGCATTTCTGCTTGCACTGGCCATGCGGGTGGCCGATCTTATTAAAGAATTCCAGCTAAAATCGTATCAGTAGACCAAATTGCAACATCTGACAGAGACTTTGCAAGATAGTGCATGTCAGACCCATAAGTTCTTTCGAGCTCTCCATGCCTCTCCTGCTCGAGAGAATATGACCAGACTCGAGGATGCACAAGACCATTTTATCCTGGATCCACAGACTATTGTGCATATGTGCAGGAATTATTTCCGTGACCTTCTCGGTTACGCTTCTCCACCTTCAGCCCAAATTACTCAGGCCCGTTCGGTTTTTTATGACCTGGTCCACAATCAGCTTCCACAGGACATGCAAGCTACTCTGGAGTCAGATATTGGTGAAGCAGAGGTTATGGATGTCTTATTACACTTGCCCAAAGATAAAAGTCCGGGTTGGGATGGTCTCACCAATGAGTTCTTTGAGGCTTTCGCTACCCAACTGGCGAAACCATTACAGGCTTTGTTTCAATAGGTTTGGGAAACGGGAATCATGCCTCCCTCATGGAAACAAGGACTTATTAAACTGCTTCCAAAAGTTCCTTCGCCATCTAAGTTGACTCAGTGGCGCCCCATTTCTTTGATGGGTTCAATGTACAAAATCTTTTCCAAAATAATGGCGAATCGGCTCCATAAGCATCTCCCTGCCCTTGTGCACCCTCTCCAGTATGGTTTCATTAAGGGCCGAAATATTCTACACAATGTTTTGAATGCCCAATTGGCCATTGATTATGCCCTCCATTCTAATCAGGAGGTGGTATTGATTCAACTGGACCTGGAAAAGGCTTTTGACTATCTGGACTGGTCTTTCGTTGCTGACCTTATGTCTGCTATGGGCTTTGGTGCTTGGATGTCTTGTCTGATTTACACCATTAGTGCTGCGGCGTCTTCGCGAGTCATGCTGAACGGAGGTGTTACTGAGCCATTTGTCCTTGCCCGTTTTGTCAGACAGGGGTGCCCTTTGAGCCCTTTATTCTTTGCCCTTGCGACACATCCAGTTCTTTCCATGTTAACACATATGGCCGCCTCTTCCCAGTTGGTTGGACTGTCGCTTCCTACAGGACAACACTTCATTGGCCAATCACTGGCGGATGATAATTTTATGATTTTGCGGGCGGATAAGGATAACCTTCGAAAAGCATTGGATGTTTGGGGTCTCTTTGGTCAGGCGTCAGGCCTTCGTATCAATGCGCTCAAATCAGCCATTCTAAGCTGCACGGAGTCGGATTTGCAGTCCTTGGACTGGCAGGGTCTGGTTGTTCCTCGAGGTTCCATTGTCAGGCATCTTGGATACCCTTTGGGTGTTGATGTTCCCCCAAAACAGCTTCTGCAGTGGATTTCTCAGAAAATGGTGGCCAAGTTTATGTATTGGAAGTCTCAGGCCTGGCCTTTTCATGTTCGCCTCAAAGTAGCCCAGATAATTATGTTGCCAATGCTCACATATTTCTTGCCATTGTTGCCCTAGACTCCCACGACTCTGAATGCTCTCACTCAGTCTATTCGCTTCATGCTATGGAAGAAGGACTCATTGCATGCAGGCATTTCCTGGATCTCGTGGTCGCATGCGTGCACCCCCAAACGCATGGGTGGCGGAGCTATTTTAGATGCCCAAACTCACATGCAGGCACTTCGTTGGTCCCTTTTCCGCGCCATGTGCTCGGATGATCATCATCCGTGGGTCGCTATCGCCCGTTATTTCCTCGAGGGCCATGGGCTTCAGCATGGCAATACCCAACTCCAAAGTTCTTGGTGGCATGTTCTTAATGCGGATTCGTGGTTTTCCAGTTCTTCGTCATCGCTGCTTACTCATTTGGTGTGTTCCTGGAAACACGTCCTTCAAAAGGCTCAGTGGCACCCAACGGAGGATCGCTTGGCTACTAACTCTTTTCAATTGGAAGTACTGGCAGTCTCGCGTTTACTTTCGTGGGAAGGTAAACATGAGCTTAGACCACAATTCAACCGGATGGCACGTTTGGGCTTGTCTTCAGTCGCGGATGCCACCCTTGCCAGTCGCAATGTGCTTATATCGTTTCGTACTGCTAGGAGGCTCTTCCGGATCCCTCGTGGATATAGGCCTATATGGGAACAACTTTCGACGGTGCTCCAGAGCAGACAACCCTTTCCTGCTCTTGCTTTGGATCATCCCTGGCAGGATTGGGACCTACAAGGCCGGCTGCATTTGAGCAAAGCTTCTGCTAATCAAGTGTATCATCTTCTGGTTAAAGACAATCAATGGCTAGTTACTAAAGCGAATGCTTTATGGGGATTGCGTAAATCCTGGTCATGGTGGAGGGCAACTGTGATGGAGGGCTGGGTCAACAAGACACCCTTTAAATACAAAGTCTTTCTTTGGAGAGTGATGATTGGGGGTCTTCCGCTTGCTTCGGCTCTTTCCAAGCGACGAATCTCCAATGGCACCTGTTTCTTTTGCACCACTACTATGGAATCCGCCCGCCACAGATTTATTTCTTGCCCCGTCGCTAAGAAAGTCTGGTTGTTTTTGTCGGCCGTTTGGCGAGGGGTGGTTGGTATCACACTGCGCCCCTTTGATTGGGTTTTGGGCCAGCCCAAATACCCTACTCCCGCACAGCCACATATGAAGCTCATGTACCACTTTCTTCGATACTGGGGCTGTTGGCATAACTGGACCATTCGGAATGCTTTTCTGTTTGACTCCGCCCATAATGTTCAGCGGCATATTGTGAGGCTTAAGGGCCTCTTGTATTGGCAGTTAGCTCTTCTCCATCGTTCTGATTTGCTCTCTACGGAGGACTTCCGTCCTTGGCATATGGCAATTTCCTCCGCATCCTTGCCATGAAATTGTAACTCGTAGTACTTAGCACCTCTTCACATGATGGCCTGGCTTGTCGTCATGTATCTTGTAATCAAGTAATCTTGTATTTTTTTCGTAATTAATACAATTACCTTTTACGAAAAAAAAGAGAGAGAGATAGAGAATCTTATTCGGCTCTTTGACTTGCTCCCTCGGGAGGACTTACTTCCCTGACATATGGCAATTTCCGCTACGTCTTTGCCATGACTTTTTGTAACTCTTGGGTTGTTTACTTCTTGCGAGAGAGAGAGTTCTTGCACGCGATGGTGTAGAGCCACCGTGTATCTTGTAATCATGTAAACTTGTACTTTTTTTCGTAATTAATACAATTACCTTTTACGAAAAAAAAGAGAGAGAATCAACACGTAAGTCTTAGAATCTAGAGAGATATATCATATCAACCATAATTCTTGAAATTAGAGACATAATAATCAAGTTTCAACAATAATAAAGATTCAAAACATTGCAATCAGCAATGGATTGTCGCATTCACGATTCAACATTGTAATAAACAATGCTGCATAAGTCCAACAAGTGTGCATTGCAAAGGCACAAAATATGCACTAAACTTTAAAGTCTAAAGATCCAAGTCACAAGAGCTCCAATTTCCAAGTCAGTACTCTAAAGTTCCAAAAGGCTAGCCGCTAAGTGCTCTGATTCATGGAAGATGGCTTGAGTGTGCTTGAATGCTCATCTTGTTGAACAACACCATCACCATCACCATCACCATCACCATCACCATCACCATCACCATCGTTGTCATCTTTTTCCCAACGTATAAAAGAATCAGCCTTTGCAACTAATGTACGAGCTAGCAAGCGAAGATTGGAGCTCACATAAACTAGGTCATTTGTCTTCATTGTACCAAGACGATTTCTCTTCTTTGAGTGAATGTGATTGAATGAGCTCCATAGTTGCTCTAAACAAGAAGAGCTAATTGTTTGGCTAAGAATACAAATAGCCAAACTTTGCAACTTTGGAGCTTCTGCCCCATAGTCCTCCCACCATAAAAGCAGCCCCAATATTTGTCCTATCCTCTAGTGCATCCTTTGTACCAAACGTCCCTAATGTTTGCCGATACATACAGAGCTGATTTTGATTTTGCGTTGCATTTCACAGCTAGGATAAAGCCTTGCAAGCAATGTGTTCCAAGCCTTGACCACCTCAAGGTTTCTTTCTTGCATCTTCCTTGAAACTCAGGATCAAGCACATATGCTGTAGCATGCATAGGAGAGTCATACTCATTTCATCTGCTAATGCATAACTCCTTGATCTGCTCATACCTGTCTACATTTGGTTCCAAACTCTCCAACCTCTCAATCATGTGATCCATACCTTCATAGATCTTTCCAATGCATGGATCCATGCCATCTGCAAGCCTCAACATGTGCATAATAGGATCAACCATTTGGTTGGTGCGATTCACCTCATCCCAAAAATCTCTATCAGAGACATATGCATTACATAACACAACAGTAGCAGTGGCAGCCCTAGTCCAATTTTCATACTCATCACTAGCAAATAGCTCCCCAATTGCACCTTTGCAATAGTGCAATCGACCAAGCATAAGAAAGCTATATGCAAATCGTGTATCCGAGTATTTGAGAAGTTCTTTGTCACTTCTCTTGTGAAACTCAGCATGCAAGTACTGATGATTACATATAAATGTGATAATCTTGTTGCCTTTCGCAACAAGAGATGCAATCCATGGCAAGTTCCCAATACCCTTCAACAAGTTATTCAAGCAATGCGCCATGCATGGACTAAAGGTGATATGTGGATACATTGCCATTAAAATGTTTCATGCTGCCTTGTTTGTAGGTTCACCATCTGCCACAAACTGCACTACATTTTCTGCCCCAACAGCCTGCACTGTCTCGCACCACTTGGATGCCAATACATTTTTAGTCTTTCCAGTATTTGAAGCATCATGACTATCAATGAAGTATACATCCCCACGAGAATATGCGACAACACTATGTATGGATCTATGGCGTGTGTCACTCCATCCATTTGCTATCAATGTCACTCCATTTCTTGCCCATAGATTCTGAATATTTGCTGTCGCAATCTCTATGGCTGCTTTCTCCTTACAATGTAGTCCCGATAGTTTTGATAAAAGGGGTTTATATGTGGGTCCATACTCGGCAATGTTTGTCACCATATTTAAAAAATATGGCGACTTGGCTGATTTGAATGCAATATGGTCATGGTAAAAAAGGCGTGCCATTGCTGCATTTGTTTCCTCTTTTTTCTTTCGTTCCCATGAAGTGTGCAATGAACTTTGTCTAACACCACGACCTGCTGCCACTGATGGCCCACGAGAAGATTGCATAGCCACTAATCCTGGTGGTCTTCTACATGAAGCACTATGCCCTGCTAGCCTTGGAGTCCATGTTGTTGGATCCACAGCTATATTTGGCATTCTCTTGGCATGTGAATTCCCCATAGAAGTGGTTATGCAGTCAAGTAACTACTGCCTTTTCTCAATTAATACATTGGTGCAAAAACGCATCTCTTTCCTCTCCTCATGTAGAAGATGGGCTCTCACTTTATCAGCCCCACTAGTGTGAGCATAAGAGCAAAGTTTGCATTTTCAAGGGCTAGCCCCTCCACCTCTCGATGGCACCTCTGCATCTACCTCATCCCACCATGACCAAGTAGTGCTTCGACCTTGTCTAGTTGTTGATGAAGTGCTTGCTGAGGATGATGAAGATCCCATAGATGTCAATGCTGCCATCTATATAAAAGTGACAAATAATCAGTAAAGTTCAATGAAATTGCAGAAATTTGCAGCCAAAATTTCAACATGCACGTGTTAAATGTTTACTAAAAATGCTCGAACTTCGGTGCTACTTCAGCCTGCATTCCTTTTACTGAAAATGCCACAAATTGGGGCATTACAGCCTGCATTCCCTTGCTGAAAATGCCCCAAAATTTGGCGTATTTTCAGCTCCCAAAATTTGGGGCAATGACTGATTCAAAATGCCACAAATTTGGGGCATTCCAGCCTGCATTCCCTTGCTGAAAATGCCCCAAAATTTGGCACATTTTAAGCTCCCAAATTTGGGGCAATGACTAATTCAAAATGCCCCAAATTTGGGGGCTCTTTTAGATCTTGGGATGATGGATTCCAATGCCCCAAATTTGGGGACACCAGCAGCAAAATTTGGGCCCCAATCCTTGAGAAATCCCCAAATTTTGAGGCAACTGCCAACAACTGATCCAAAATGCCCCAAATTTGGGGGAGATAATGGTCCTATTGAACAAAAATTAGTACTGAGTAGACAAACACTTTGGTTGGTGCTTTATACGAGATTCCTCACTTGATCGCAGGCGGGAGTCGGGCCAGGCAGGTAGGAGATGCAAGCGGGAGATGCAAGCGAGGCAGGTAGGAGAGGTGAGGCAAGTGAGAGAGATGGGAGAGACGGGATTCGTCAGGCCACTAGCGAATAATGGGCGCCAACAAATGACTTTTTTTAAATAAAAATGCATGTTGCTGGAACGGCCATTCCAAACAGGGAATGGCCCTGGAACGGCCAGGGAATAGCCCGAAATGGGAGGGTACGGGACATGGAACGGGCTGGAACGTTCGGCTAGCGTTTCTTGGGCTCGGGCCTCCCGGAACGCGTTAATCCGTTCCTATGTGCCGGAACGGCTATTCCCTGTCTCTATGATGAGAACTCAGATGTATGCTCGAGAAATGGAATACATACATCCAACATGAGATAGTCACATACAACAACGAGTCACTGGCTGCGTGAGCATCGGCACTGGCTCCTCTCCCCACAGTAGGAGATCCACAAGTGATGATGAGTGATTGACTGATTGAGGAGGAAGAGCCTATAAATGGGACAAAAATATGTCCTTAGAATGATCAGGTTGGTCTGCATTTAATGCTGGTCGGCCAACAGTAAATGCCCAATATGACCATAAAATGACAAAAATAAAAATGCCTAAATATCCTAAATAATGAGCCCAACCTTTGTATGCCTAGACTCACACATGAACTGACATATCTACTAACATTTGCCCCTTGGTTTGCTCGGGGATTGGCCTTCACTCTACTCCTTGAAAGAAAAATTAAGCCCCAAATTATTATTTGAAGGCACACTTCTTGAGACAAGTGAGAAATAATGATTTTTAAAGATATTTAGAGTTGTACCAGCAAATTCACTGCTGAAATGCTTCAAATTCATTGATGAGGCTTCAATTGGCATGGAGGAGAGAGAGAGTAGTGGAAGAGAGAGAATTCTAGTTTTCTTGCACAAAAAATGACCAAATAGTAGTTGCATGCATTATACTATTGCATTTAATGTTGTTACTGTTAGAATTTACCAATTTTGGCTGTGCCTAATGTAACTTGTATAGTGTGGACACTTGTTAAAGTGTCAAAAGTATGGTGTCTCTAGGACCGTGGGTGCCACTTGAGAGAGTTGGAGCACCATTCAAGACAGCTTGTGTCTATAAATATGGCACTAACTTCCCTCATTCTTCGTTCCACATATTCATTCCTTTTGACACTTTATCACTCTCTTCCATATTTTTCGCTCTTTTCTCCATCCTCTCCATTGCCGTTCACACCCTGCAAGGAGGACATTATGGTTCTTATGGTTCGTGGCTTTTGCATCCATCTGTACTTGGCATTTTGTAGCCTACATTATTTGGCATCAGCCCTCCTCACTTGGCATCACCATCAGGTTTTGTTTATAGCAGTTTTAGGTGGTTTATAGCATGTTACACCCTCTTTATCAGCCCTACATCAGATACATGCATTTTTGTGTTTTCTTCACTCCTAAAGGGCTGCCTAGCTGTCACCTGTCTGCAACCACTTACATGGAGAGATCTTCATAAAATATTCTCATGTTTTCTTCTCTAGCTGGCTGCCCATCATTTGCCTTAATAGCAGCCATCATTTGAGAGAGATTTCAACATATACTTCATCTCTGACAACTCTTGAGGACTGTGTTTCGGTCCCTGTATAGTTGGCTGTCCTTTCCTTCACCATTTAACAGTACTTCGATATCCCTACAGGTGCTGTTATTCAGATAGGACAATGTTGTTATCTTAAGAGCTTCAGCTTTGTTGTATCACCTTGATTCACTTAGCATGATTCAATTATTCATCATTCATCATCATCATCTTTTGAGTTTTATGAGTTTCTCTTCTCTCTCAGTGTTTGTTGTACATACTCTGTGTTTCTTCCCACAAACCTTACAGTCTCTTTGGTTTGCCTTTATAAGTGTCATATTTTAACATGGTATTAGAGGCAGAGGTGCTCATAGAGCAAGGAGATCTTATGCATTAGAAGACAAATACAGGTTGCGGGAGCGGCAACATTTTATGATTACCCCATTTTTGTTGCATCATTGGGCGTTATCCTTACCTTCTCCCTCCCATCCTCCCTTTTATAGGTTGACACTTTGGTGCTATGGCTTCTCCTAATGGACAATCCATTGGGTGCTCCTACTGTGGCAAGAATGGTCATACCAATGAATACTGTGAACTTTGACCTTTGCTCTCCATATCCCTTGAGTATAATATGTATACTACTCGGCACTCGTTGTGCCATAGCTCCCTTCTAGGCCACAGACTGTTCTCCATAGGCTATCAAGACAATAAGATGCATCTGATGCACACTAAGTGCTTACAAGCAAAAGGAGGATCATGAGGCACCATGACCTCCTGGAGACCGCTGGAATGTGCTATCGAGGTTTCCTCCACCTATTTTTAGGTCCACTAGCTACCATGGCCACGGCCTGCAGTTTTGCAATCCGCTCCACCGACAGACCGTGATTGTTGGAGACCATCTTCTCGTTAGTCCGCTCTTTTGAGAGATAGAGGCTATTCAACTCCTTCCTCTTTGTTGGCTCCACAGTCTGCTGCATTGAGAGACAGTGGCTATTGCCCACCTATGGCTCCACCGGAGCTATCTAGTCCCTCATCTCCCTTGTATTGCTCCATGGACACTAATTCTGATGCTAGCATGGAGGAGATTCTATGTGGGAGCTACCTAGCCTCTATTCCATCGGAGCCCTAGCGGACATTATTTCCTTTGCCTTTAGATGTTCTAAAGGTCATGATCCATGAGTTTCCTAAGTAGAAAAGTCATTATTTGGAAGAGGGCCTCTACCACTATGGGTGTTGCTCCCATCCTTCCTTTGATTTTCATGTGGTACAAAGGGCTCACTTTGAATCATCCTTGAAATCATCAGTACTAGGGGTCTCTCCATCTGCTCCCACCCCTCATATATCACCTTCCCCTAGGTAGTGGCTGATCCTAGGTGGTTCTCCTTGTGTGGTAGAGGCTCGATCCCCATATGGGAGCCCCATATAGAAGTGCTAGTGTGACCAAAGTGTCAAAGAGCCAGAGCTTCGTCGGAGGCTCTTGAAACTGTATGTGTGTGCATTGGGTATCCATTGACCCTAGAGCCGCATAACCTCATGTCAATCTATCCTCTGTTGCTCTTGTCATTCCCTCTCTCTCTCAGAGGGGGTTTGAAAGGGGGACTTGTCTATCTTCTTCTTTAGGGGGGGGATCCCGTTCCTTCGACTTCAGAGGGGGTCCTTTCTCATCCTATGGTTCTTTACACACCTTGTTGACAACCCTTTACCTTCTTGGGGTGGTTGACATCCCTATGCTACATCACCCTTTTCATTCCTATTTCCTTATCTATTTACTTCTCCTCTTTTTACCATTGACACCTAGGATCTATAGGTGCTTCCTTAGACCTTAGTTGTACTTTGTACTTTCATTGTGCCGTGCAATCTTAAGCTAATACACTCCCTTCAGCTCACACTGTCTACTATCTACTAACTGTCTCTTGTTTCTCTCCTCCATAGCTACCTGATTCTCAAAGTTACCTATTGTGAATTAGGGTTTTGTTGCAGTCTAATCCTCCAAAATTAGATTCAGCAGCTGTGAATTGCTCCAAAATGTGCATCAGTTACTTTATAGATGTTCGTAAACTTTCAACGGGAAAGAATGAGCCCAACATGGATACACTTACATGCAGCCCAAAACTGATGAGCCAAACTTGACATTTGGCAAAATTCCATTCTCAGTGGGGCCCCTGCATGCAAACTTTAGCTACATAGCCTTTTTGCCTTGCCCACATTTAGGAATAACATTAGATGCTTGCCCACTCTCAATTTTAATTTTCTAACCTTTGTGAACGACGAACGTGAAAGTGTTGAAACTTTTCACAAACGTTAATTAGAGACATTAAATGATTTAAATCTCTAACCCCACGATACCATAAGTCATTTCCAAGGGGATATTCAATGTCCTAGACCAAGATTTGGAAATAGGTATCCAATGGCACGTGTCTAGAACAACGTCTACCAATGTCCCCCGCTATCGACGTCTTGCCACGGTGACACACATTTAACTTAATCTCACATGGACACCTCACATGTGCATAACTTAAGTATCCCAACTTAATTGCCCAAAGAGCATTAAGTTAAATATTCACATCCTTGTGACACTATCCCTCCCTCCCATCCTTCTTCTATCTAGTTTTGGGAGGCCATCTCTAGGAGCTGTTTGGCCTCCGTTCCATTGCACCACCTTCTTTGTCACTATCAGTGGCCACTCCTTTGTCATCAGACACATTGGAAGCTGTGATTCATGAGTTTCCAGATTCCCTATCAGGTCTTTTTCCTCTTGTTTTAGAGAGGGTCACTCTTCAGAGTATGGTCCTTTGTGCATCTTGGCAAAAAGCCCTTTCATACTTCATCTACCTTGGATGGGGTGGTGGTCTTTGAGCTCCCCCCTCACCTATTGATTAGCCAAGATCTTAAGGTTCTACCTAGACTGGAGCCTTGGATGTTTCAGCCATGACTTGGTGGCTCTGCCTTCACTTCTTGTCCAACGTAGAGATGGAATATTGATGAGCAACCAAAGTCATTAGAATCTAGATGCATTAAAAGTTAATTGTAGTGCATTAATTTCTGATTTTGGTCTCCATTAACAGCCCCTAAAAGGCTTTATTTGGATGTATTGGCATTTATTGCACGTGCTAGGACAAACGCTCCAAAATCCCTGGGCATTCTCTCAACCCCCATTCATTCATCACTCTTTAAGTCAACCTTGCTCTTCATCGACTACCGTTCATCACTCACGCTTAGTGGATGCTGCCCCACTGGAGTGTCTGATTGCTGCCACCTGTAGCTGAGTGGAGCTCTCTACATCAGCTGGAGCTGCTGCCCCAATCAGCTGGCTGCCACCCACATCATGCTGCCTAGCCTGCTGCCCAGTTTGGAGCATTGCTACTCATCTGTGTTTTCACCACCAGCTGCTGCCCATCTATGTTTTTTGCACTAGACAAGTGCCCACTCTGCATTTTGCTCTCCTATGAAGATGCCAAGCATCTAGATGACTTCGGACAGTGGCCACGTCATCATCATCTGATGCTGCATTTTGTTGCAGTAGGTAGGGTTCTTCAGCATACGCCTTTGCTGAAGGGTTGCCCAGAAGTCGCCTGATTGCAACCACCTTTTCTGTAGAGATCTTCATCGACGCTTTTGCTTTCTCTCCTCTACTTGGCTGTCCATCAGTCGGCTTGATAGCAGCCATCGTTCGGGAGAGATTTCAACATCTTTTTCACCATAAGTGCTGCCACCTGATCAACCAAGGACAATGCAGTCATCTCTGAAGACATAAAACCTTGAGGCTCTCTCACTCCAGTGTATTAGCATTGAACATGATTCATTACTTCATTCTTCTTCTATGTTTCTAAGTTCTTCGTCACAGTGTTTGCTATACACATTGTGGTCCTACTGGCAAATTACAACCTTACAAGGTTGGTAGCACCAAGCTCCCCTTGTTTTGTTCTCTTTTGTAGCAATTTAGGGTTTTTTGCAAATTCGATCTGAAATGATGTTTGTAAATGAGAAGAGATTAAAAAAGAAAGTTTTTCTAGATGTTATGCCAAGTTTGAGTTCTTGTTAGTTTGTATAAAAAATTTACTTCTTGTTTCAAATGTTATTTATAGAAATTGTGGATTGATTTATTAAGTTTACCATGTCTGTTAGCCTCACATAATTGTGCTATATTGAAGATACAAGGTGATGTTCACAATGGAGCAAGGATTTATGCCGATGGAGACATCATTGTACTAGGAAAGCTTGAAGGAGAAGCTCATGCTGGGAGGAGTGGAGATACATATGCAGTCGTTTTTGCATGCCAAATGAAGCCAACATGTATGAGTATTGCTGGTTGTATAACCCACTTTGTACCTCCTAATCCTCAATTTTGTGAAGTTGCATCATTGTCAAATGGTGAGATAAGGTAATGGCTTCTTTTTCTGTGGGAGATGTTATGTTGTTTCATCTTTTAATAGCAACTTTGATTTTGTCTCTTGCATTTTAAATAAGTCCTCAAAGCTGCAGAGTAGTTTGGTAGTACATGTAGATGCTTGAAGCAATTGAAATGAGTCACTTTAATATGGTGCTTTATTTGGCAGGATTCATCAAGCTGTTGATAGGTCCAGCAATTTACAGATGGAAAATGGGGCAAATCTGGCCAAAGCACAAACTGTGGAAGGTGGTCATAAGTCATGGCTGATCTCTAACATAAATAGTATCAGAAAGCCTGCAAAAGTGGCGATATATACGGGGGCATACATTTTTGTCCTTGGGGTTGCCCTTTTTCTGTTTCCAAGAACGTTATTTGGTATTTCCTCCTGCTTAATCAAGTTTTTGAATAGCAGTTACTAGTCTCTGCAACCCTTTGTAGTGTTTAATACATGCACTTGTCAGCAGATGCATGTTGGTTGTGGAAAGAAAATGATACAAAATGCTCTTTGTGTATTTGGGTAGTGGCTTGAACATTGTGAGAAAGAGAAACTTTTGTAATAAGAGCATTTAATAAGCTGTATTGTCCTGTTGGGTTTCACAAATGCCTATGCTTACAGAGGAGTGTCGGTGATCAATAGGACACTGGGGCACTTTTTACTCTCCGTACGAGAGGTTTTTTCCCCTAGACTTTCTTTTTTCGTATGTGCCTATGTTACACATTTATGGGCATTTATCATGTTGTACACACTTTTGGATGTGAACACCCCTTACAACCTTGAGGTTTAAGGGTTGTACTTTGTACTTTCAGATTACACTCAGTCTATTGTATTGGGTGTCATGCTTCACTCTCTACAGTGTCCACTGCACTCTCAGCTGAGCTTCGATCCTCTCAGCCTCTCACATTTGGTATCAAAGCTGAGTTTAGCTCACCTCCAGCTCACGTGATGTCAGCTCCCGCCTTGAACATGAGCCTCCTTTTGTGGCTTGCACTTGCCTGCTCTGCCCCCAACACCTATAGAGCGCCGCCCTGTGGTGCTCCTCCTGGTGCATGCTTGCCAGCGCCCGCAGCGCTGCCTATTGCGCCACCTTTAGTCCCTCTTGTGCCTGCCTGGAAGCCTACTTGCCTGCCGCCTGACGCCTCCTGCGACTAGGATGCCACCCGGTGCCGCTTGTCTGAGCAGCCCACCACCTATGCCTTGGTCTCTGCGCCGCTATTGCAGCTTATGAGCGAGCTAGTCCGCCAGTCCGCCACCACCGGTTCATGTGCCTCTGGCCCGCTTCTTCCCTCCACGTCAAATTCAGGGTAAAAGGACATTTTTTATCAATTTTTAATTTCAAATCTTACTCGCAGGAAAAGGATTGTGCCTGGGCAACATATCTCTACATTTGCAAGTGTCTGGGACACATTTCACGCAGAGATTTTGTGAAGATTTGGGGCTTTTGTTGTAAATTCAGAGATTGGCAAATGTATTGTAGTCTTAGTTTGAAATAGACTGTTTTTGACAATTTTGGGGCTTTTGCTTCTACAGTGTTGCCAAGCATTGAATGCACACCTTGGATTGCGTGCATTATAGACAGTTTTGACAAAGTGTACTTCAGTTTGCTAATTGCAGCAAGCTATTTGCTGTAATTTCTGGAAATTTTGAGATTTCCAAGTTGGTCCCAGCTTGGACTCTTTTGCTTCTTTTGGCATTGATTATCATGGCAAATCAGGGAGGTGTTGTATTTACATATGTATCCAAGGAGGACAGATTGGATGGTAACAACTATTCACTTTGGTCCTTCATGATGAAGAATGTGCTGATTGCGAAAAATCTTTGGGACTATGTAAGCGGAGAAGAAGTTAGGCCCGGAGTTGTGGCTTTTGCTACTCCTCCAGGAGGACGTGGACAACGGGCACCTCAGCCTATTCAGCTTGCTCCACTTCAGCCACTTCCCCAAAGATCAATAGCTCAAAAAGCATGGGATACACAGGATGCACAGGCTTTGTCGCTGATTGCATTGGTAGTTCAGTGGTCTATCATCCCTCACATTCGGTTTGCAGTTTCTTTACGAGAAGCCCGGCTAACTTTGGAGCAGATTTTTGCTGCTAAGAATGAGACCCGCATCTCTTTCTTAAAGAAAGAGCTTGAGACAGTGAAGATAGATGAGGGTGATTCTATGCAGGATCACTTGAATAAAATTCAGGACTTGCATGAGCAGCTTATGAATGTCGATGAATACTACTCAGATGCATAGCTGATATCTACTACGTTGAACTCATTACTGCCCTCATACTTGGAAGGATCAACTTGTCAGACTGCAATGGCAAGCAGGTTCGTTTTGATCAGGATGACTGCCAAGATTGGGAGGATCATCCTGAAGATCATTATGATTGTGAGGGTTGTCGTGATCATGATGCGGATCATGGTGATCCTCCCAACCACCCCTGCCTCTTCCCCCCTTTTTTAAGCCCTTTCCCTTTTGGAGACATTTGTTCCTAGTCTTAACTCTCATGATACCTTAAAAGCAGGTGCCTGTCCTTCCTAACCTGCCCTCAGACTAGAAGCTAGTTGGGACCAATTAAATCTATTGCCTTGCAAAGTCAAGGCCATCCTCAGAACCTTCGACATCTGGGAATTTGTTACCACCCTCTCCCTCAGCCTATTGTGGATCCCCGTGTAGGTTCTGCAGATTTGGTAGCTCTCTAGGATGAACTTAACTCTCGTGCCTATTCCTTTCTCTTATTGAATTGTAGTGATGCAATCCTTATGCTGCCAAAGTCTAGACTCCTGTGCTGTGTCTGTACCCCCCACACACTCTTCAGCCTTTGTACATGGATTCCATTTCCTGAGTTTATTCTCTTTGAGTCCATTGTGTTCTTGCTGTTCGTTTCTGTTCTTTGTGTTTACAACAGTTCTATTAGCTGTCTTTTTGCTTCAGCTGCTCCACACCATTTTGACATGGTATCCAAGCCCAAGTCTCTTGGTTTCGGTACTGGTTGCTGTGTGCGACTGCTGTTTCAGATCTCTGATTGCATGTGTAGACTGATCTGAAGGTTGTGTTTTACTGCTATCCTGATCCAGCTGGTCTGGGCATCATCTATGCTAGTTGGGTGACAGTTTGGGTTTTCTGCTTGCTATACCTTTGTTTTATCAGTTACAGCCTGTGTTTTGTCTGTTCTGCCATCATTTTCATCGCAGCTGTTGACATTTTACTGTTCTGTGTAGTCAATTCTCATTTTTTCACAGGCCTCATTTTTTAATCACAACTGTTTACATTTTGCTGTTGTGTGCAGTCAATTCTCATTTTCTTCACAGGTCTGAGCTTCTTCAGCCTGCATTTTCAGCCTGTTTGCATTTTCTAGTTGTTTTGACATTGTTTAGGGATGGATCACTTGTGTTTGTTATCGTGCTTTTGTCACTACACTCTTCACATCTGTTTCTCTCTCTTTTCTAAATTGCTCTCTTTTTGCTTTAAGTGTTGAAGTCTTGGTGTTGGGTGTTCATCTAAGTGTCTATCTCTTTTTTCATGAAGATAATTGAAATAAGTAGCAATATTTACATCATACCATCCGGTCAGCTAAGAAATAACAGACACAAATGAAAGGCTACCAAGACTTTTAACACACAAATATCACACAGTGTCTATCTCTCTCATCCCCCTTACTTTATCTTCTTTGCATCTCATCTGCAATGGCTCCTCCATGTTGCAATACTGATGATAAGCTTGAAGTACCTAACTATGTAATCTGAAGTGTGGTGGTGAGAGCTTGTTTTTGGTAGTAATGACTATGGTATATCATTTCAGGATTTGCCTTGCATTCCCCAAAGCATGATCTCCTCTTCCATCAAATTGAATGAAGGAACTATGAGGAAGTAGTCCTTGACTGGGACAATGTAGATACTAGGGCTACTCAACTCTCCTTCATTGCATCTCGACTATGAAGTCCTTCTAGTGGTTACCTCTTGTAGGATATCTCCAGAGGCTTGAATTGTGATCATCTATGGTCTGTAGTAGACTATCTTGTTCAAGGCAATTAATTGAGCTAAAATTGCATTAGCTTGACTTAAGTAGCCCCAAAACACACTTGATTTATGAAGAAACCATCTTATTTTAAAAAGAAACGTAATCCTAGAGAGTTATTGTGTCCCACATGCACAACCCTAATTTGGGTGCCCTATACTTTCTATAAATAGGCATGTAGCCCATCACTCTCCCACAGTCTTGTTTTTTCAGGTTTCAAGAGCCATATCTCTGCTGCCCACACTCCGTTCATGGAGGACATCGCAATTAGAGCCTTCTATCGTAGTGTGTTATCATCTGGCATCTGTTTCTAGCCTCTATACCTGTTGCCTACCTCTTGGAGGTGTTGCCAACATCAGGGAATTTGTGTTTGCTGCTGCTAGGGCCAATCGCCATGATTTGCATCTAGTCACCATCATTATCCTGCTTGTGTTTGCAGTCAGTCTCTCTCCTCCAACTGTTGTCATCAGCATTTGCATTGTTGCCATCAATTTCCACTTGTTGCCCAACACAGTCAACTTGCGTTTACTTGCTTTTCATAGTCGTCAATTTTTCTCTTTCCTCAGGTATCTATGTTTTGTCTTTCTCTCTTCTACATTGCCATTTACATCAGATCTAGTCTTTTCTGGTTGCATTTACTGGTGTTTGACACTCAGAGGTTGCCTTTGCTACGATTCAGGATCCATTCAGAGTATGCCACACTCTACAACTCATAACCTCTGCCTTGATCCCATAGATACGAGAGTTCGAGATTCTGTATTCATTGCATAGAATGCTTGCTACATGAGTACTGTATATTCATTATTCATTCACTTTATTATTCATTGTGTTCTCTGTCTTTGAGTTAACCTAACTCTAACCCTTATTGTGTTCTGTGTTTATTAGTTTGTGCTTTGTTGTACGATTGGTTTTGTGTTTTTTGCATTTAGAGCATTTCTTCCCAATTGACATGATAAAGCTGTTTCTTCTTAGGTTGACACAAATCTAAAATCAGCTTTTCTCATATGACCTCATTGATGTTGAGCATGAGATTGCTCTACACTTACAAGGGAGGCTACCATCTTAATCCAACGGGAAATCTTTTGATGCTTTTGTTACTTTAAATTGGGAGTGACAAGTAGAGTATGAAGAAAAGGTAGTGATACCATTGTGATAAGAAGGGTTATCTCTAAAAGGATTGCAAGAAACTAGTGGCTTTGTAGGAGAAGAAGAAAAAGAAGGATAAGTACTTCTCCAACAAGTCATCATCTTTAGATTTTGATTTCAGTGGCCAGGCAACGAAGGCTGCATTGGCCTTTGTAGCTTTCTAGCCCTAGTGGTATTGTCATCCTTCACAACTCTCTAGTGTGAGAGAGGTAGTGTGAGAGGGTATTGTTGGTGTGGCATTTGAGTCTCATCCATATGTAGGTGTTGTGGACCTTGAGTGTGGCTTTTCACATGCATCGACTAAGCTTGGTAAATTCAAATCTTGGAGTTGGTTTGCCTTTCAAGTTGATGATGGGATGTTTGATAGAGAGTGGGTTCTTACTCCTAGTTTGTTCTCACACGACGAGGCACTTTGGCGATTCGGGTGAGGTAGGGAATCCATGGTCTTGACATGCTTTTCAGGAGTTGCTTTGTTATAGGCATCAAGGTCCAATTTTTTCTACTCCTCATGGTTACGTATAGGTACGTTCTACATTGACATCAATGTCTTTCCGAGGCATCTTGGTGGTGGCTTGATCACCCATTGCTTGGGTATCAATGGTCCTATTTGATTATCATTGTTGTAAAAACTATGATGCGTCCTAACTCCTTAATCATTGTATATTTTTTTGTATTGATTATCCAATGATCTAAGAGACGATGTCAACATTGCGTATATCCTAGGTTAGGGAACTCATTGGTAGATGGCATTTTCATTCTATGTTCGGTGCATTTAATGCAGCCAACTTGAATCTATGGCCACATTCAATGCTAGTAGACTTGATGTATTTCCACAACTAATTTATTGATTCTCTTCTCCACTTTATTATTTATTCATACATGTACATTGTATCCTATTGGAAAGAGGGAGATTGGAGCACTATGTTGGTTATCCATAGCACGTGCCCTTGTATACACTTTTGAGCTTTGTATATGGATTCCATTTCCAAGTCTATATTGGTGAATAGTTTTGAAACTTCACCAAATATCTCTTGGAAACTTTATCTCTGACCTTGCTTTCCTTAGGTGCCAAAATCTGCTTGGATACCAAGATCTCATCTAGCTCCTCAACTGTAGGTTGAATTTCAAGAGATACATTCTCTAGCACATCAACATGAAAATGCCTTAATAAACTAATATGAGAAGCATTGTGTATCCACCAATGTGGAGGTAATTTTAGTTGATATGCAACATTGTTGATCTTCTCTAATACTTGGAAGGGCCCATAGTATCTCATACTTAACTTTGGATACAACCTCTCTATCCCTTTCATATTTTTCAGCCTTGCCTATTCAAAATGCAACAATACATAATTGCCCTTTGCAAATTGCAAAGCATGTCTATGGTGATCAGTTATCTTCTTTTGCTTTTCATGAGACCTTTGAGGTATATACTTTATCTTTGCATATGTTGAATCCAAGCTTTCCACATAGCTATCAGCCTCAAAGATCTTATCCTTAGTGTGCAATATAGGTGGTACCTTATTGCCACTCTCAACAACGTCAAAAGGAGCTTTGCTAGTGGAACTATAAATTGTATTGTTGTATATAAACTCAACCAATGGTAAATATTACTTCCATTGTGTCTTATGATCTGATACATAGTACCTCAAAAGATCTAACATTGTGGATTAAATGTGAAGGATTGTTTTGTTAAGGACTTCAATAATAAGTGCAAGTTAGTTGCAAAAGGAAGCAGAGTTGGCTACATGTTTACTTTGGATGTTGAAAATCCTGCTATAAATGTTGCAATATATGCTAAAGGCAAAGGTGTAGTTGGAGACATTGAAATATAGCACAAACACATTGCATATGTAAATCTGCAAAAGGTTGAAATATAGCACAAACACATTGCACATGCAAATTTGCAAAAGGTTGAAATTAATACAATCAAAGGGGTTGTCTTGCCTATATTCAAAGTTGTAGAATTACATAGTTTGTGAAGCATGTCAGTCTGAGAAGTAGGCAAGGCAACAGTTTTTACATGACAAAGATATAAGCAAGAATATACTTTATGTTATCCATAAATATGTTTGGGGCCCTACCCAGAATGTATCTCTTGGTGGCAATAAGCATTTTGCTACATTCATTGATGATTGCTTTAGGAAACTTTGAGTGTATTCACGAAGAGAAAGAGTGAAGTATTTGAGCACTTCAAAACTTTCAAGGCTGTTATTGAAATAGAAACATACTTAAAATTTAAGTGCTTAAGGTCTAATGGGAGGGGAGAATACCTCTTCAATGAGTTCATTGATTTTTTGAGGTATCATGGAATAAAGTGATAGCCTATATGTAGGTATACCCCACAACAAAGTAGGTTTGTAAAAATAAAAAACAAATATATTGGATAGATTGCATATGCATTGATGGCTAAAAAGAATATGCCCAAGCATTCTTATTCTAGGCTATTCATACCACTGTCTATATTATAAACAGGTCTCCCGCAGTTGCAGTTCATCATATGACTCTTGAAGAATGTTTTACAGGCAAGAAACCTAATGTATCACACTTAAAAGTGTTTGATTATATTACATATGTTCATGTGCTTGATGAGTTAAGAAAGAAATTGGACCCAAAGGCTAAAAAATGTATTTTCATTGAATACTCTACAGAGCAAAAAGGGTATCATTGTTATAATCTTGTTAGTGGTGAGTTTTGGGTGAGGAGGGATGTTATTTTTTATGAGATGGGTAATTGGTATGCATCTAGTGGAGATGCATTGGATGATAATGATGATTATGTGCAGACAAAAAAGGAAGAATCACGGACTCTTAGTGGACCAAAGACATTATCTAGTAGTAGATCTATAGTCAGCCCTTGGTCTAGGAGACTAAGGAGTAGTGTCATATCTTCAGGTGCATCTACCAGTATTGAAGGTAATGACAAAGGGAAGATGAAAGTGTTAGATGGTAATAATACATCTAATAGTCCTGCGGTTCTTAATGGAGACTCTAGTGGCTTAGAGAGTTTGGATAATGAGCTTAGCATTAGCCTCTTCAGACTAACCATCTATTTGCGGATGGAAGAATGATGAGAATTTCAATGTGGTACCCATATTCTCAAACAACCCCTTCCAAAATAAACCGGTTATCTAAGGATCTTGATAATTGACGATTGACTCTGGCATACCATGATATTAAAAGATATGCTACAAAAATAAGCGTGCTATATGTTCAACCTTTCTTTCTCATTGGAATGAAATGGGCTTGTTGTCAGAGTGCAGCGATGCGGAAGAGTGGGACCAAGACAGAGAGAGAGAGTGAACACAGAGAGAAGAGAGAGAGAGAGAGAGAGAGAGAGAGAGAGAGAGAGAGACAGTGGAAGATGAAGATCTGCTGTATAAGTTATGATGTATACAAAGATATGCAGATATGTACACGTGCGCAGTGCGCGTGACTACGTGTCTCCACCTCGATGATGCCACCTGCTGTTCACCTCGAAGTACGCTGCAATCTGCACGATTTCTTGCTGGAATCTGCAATCACAAGCGAGAAATAATGTGCTGGCTGCCGGCTATAAATAGCTTGGGAAAATGCGATAAAATATGACAGGTCGGCTGCATTAAATGCAGCCGACTGGTATAGATCTGTCCGACTTGCACCAGACTGCCACGTGGCAGCTGACGTGGCACTGGTGACCTGGCTGCCTGCTCTGCACTGTCCAGGGGATGACAATCGCTAACACCCCCTCTCAGAGCCTGGACGGGGCATAAGGCTGAGGGAGCTGGCATGTCTCCGAAGTAGAGCCTGGGGAAGTGCCTTCGTAAACAAATCTGCAAGATTGTCCTCCGTCTTGTAGTACTCCACAGTTATGGTCTCATCCAGAAGCTTCTCCCTGATGAAGTGGTACTGGATCTCTATGTGCTTCATCCGGGCATGGAAAATAGGATTCCGGGCCAAGGCAATGCAACTCTCATTGTCGCATCACAGAAAAGTAGGATAAGTCTGGGGGCAGCCAGGCTCCTCCAACAATCTCCAAAGCCACACAACCTCACATGTGGTGGAAGACGCGGCCCGATACTCCACCTCAGTAGAAGAAAGGGCTACCATGGGCTGCTTCTTGCTACTCCATGAGATAACACCTGCACCCAAGGTAAAACAGTAGCCTATAGTAGACCGCCTGTGGTCCACATCGCCAGCCCAATCCGAGTTGTTCCAACCTGCAAGTACAAGATCTGAACCACCTGTGCCTACGGGATAATGAATCCCTAAGTCAGAGGTCCCCTTCAAATACCGAAGTATCCTCTGAGCAGCCTGCCAATGCACCTTCTGAGGTTCACTCATGAACCCCGCAAAGAGACCTACAGCAAAACAAAGATCAACACGAGTGTTGAGGAGCCAAATCAATGATCCAATCAACTGACGGTAGCAGGAAGCATCCGCCAAGGGAGAATCGGAATGGGAAGTGGCCTTCCAGTGTGGATCCATAGGAGTAGAAATGGTCCGACAATCCTCCATCGCAAAAGAAACCAAGAGCTCCTGTACATATCTCTGCTGAGAGATGAAAACCCCCCTCTAAGACTGATAAATCTCATGGCCCAAGAAGAAGTGGAGTAGACCCAAGTCTGTCATCTCGAACGCCTGATGTAAAGCTGCCTTCGTCTCTTTGACCTTCTGTGCATGATCACCTGTGACAATCAAATCGTCAACATACAACACAAAAAGCATACAACCGGCCTTGGAAGTGTGTACATAAAGCTGCAGATCGGCCTGGGAGCTCCGATATCCCAACTGTGATTGAAGGAACGAGTCAATCTTCTCGTTCCATGCACGCGGAGTTTGCTTTAGGCCATACAAGGCCTTTTTTAACCTGTAGACTTGCCCATCGGAAGATCCAAAGCCAGGAGGTTGCTCTACATAGATCTCCTTATTCAAATCACCATTGAGGAAGGCCTACTTCACATCCAATTGGTAGACAGGCCATCTCCTATGGCCAGCCAAGGCAAGAACAGCTCGAATAGTCACCATACGAGCAATGGGGGCAAAAGTATCATGACAGTCAATCCTTGGGCGCTGTGCAAAATCTTTAGTAACAAGGCGAGCCTTGTGCTTGTCCAAAGAACCATCGCTAAGGTACTTGGTCTTGAAGACCCATTTGATGCCAATCACCTTCTTATGAGAGGGGCGAGGCACGAGATACCAAGTGCCATTCCTCTCAATAGCCTCCAACTCGGCTTCCATAGCTTTCTTCCATGGTGCGGACTGTAAAGCCTCCTTCACGGAGGTGGGCTCTCGATCCTGCATAACACGGGTCATCAAACAATAGTTAGAGCAAACAAGCTCTGTAGAATGTGCTTGGTGCCGTCGTGACCGCCGCGGACCATCCTACGGTCCCCACTCCTCAGGGGCCCCCTCGATCCCTGAATCTCGGAGTGTGTCACGGGCCCAACGAGGAGGAGGCCGGATCTCTCCTCGTTGCTCTCCATCAGATGAAGACGTTGGGATATCCACCGGTGGTAGCCCCTCGGGGGTGACCGGTGGAAGAGTAGACTCTGTATCTGAAACAGAATCGGAATCACAAGGTGCTAGCTCCATAGGAACTGTCGCGGGCGCCCAACTCTCCCCTGGATCTCCAAGAACGGGATGCTCCTCACCCGCTGCTATGGCCGGAACCTCCACGAACCGCACATCTCGACTGGTGTACACGTCCCGCTTTACGGGATCATACAAGTGATAACCTTGGGACTGAGAGCTGTAGCCAACGAACACCTATCTTCGGGAAGCCGCTTCAAATTTATCATGATGAGTCTTGGGAATGTGAACATAGGCTTCACACCAAAAAACCCTAAAAGTTGAAAGAAGTACCCTCACCTTCGTACGAGAGCGAACAATGGAGCTAAAACATTTGAGCCTTCTACCTCTACTCCAATGGTTACCCATGAGATCGTGCTCCTTCATATTACTGACTTGGAGGAGACTTCTTCACTGGTTGCCTTGTCTTTTGAGAGGCCTTGGCTAGTTGATAGTGAAGCTTCTAGTCATATGACTCCACGAGGTGGTTTATTGTAGGATCTATGTCCTTTTGAGGGTTTAGTTACTATTGGTGACATTGTATTGGTGCTTATTTGTGGTGTTGGCACTTTGCCTTTGTTTCCTGATCGCACTTTGAGATATTGGGCGTGCAATATGCATGGGAGTTGAGCAAGCATGATGACCTTAATTGCCTTCTTAGTAAAGTGGTTGAACATGGTGATAGCAACATTGTGATGGGGTTTCCATCGGGATAAAAAATGGTAGATCCATGGCAACATGCCAGACTCTGCTACATTCCTCCAGACATTTGCGGTCAGCATGGGAGATTAGGCACAAGCTGGAGAATGAAGCGAGGAGCATAGGTCTCTGGGTAGGAAGTTGATATCTAATGAGGGACAATACACTATGTTATCAACTGCTTTTGCCACACTAGGTGTTGCTTGGTTGAAATCAATAGAGGCAATGGCCAAGGAAGTGAGGGTAGAGGCTCTTGAGAGAGCATGTGCTATAGCTACCAACATAGATCTCGAGAGCACTAAGATAAGGGACAAGAACGAGGGACAAGGATGACATTGAAGTTGGAGAACTTGGTGGATCACACACTTGTTTTGGACTTGGGCTTTCCACTCCTCTCAATTTAAGGCCTTACTAGGCTTGGTACTTGGGTTATCTTTACCAAATAGGCCGTTCGTATTGAGGATACTTCTACAAGGGCTGTTATTGTGACAGGTTGGTAGGAGAGCGGGCTTCATAGGCTCCATTCCCCTTCTCTTATGCAGTGTCCTCCGAGATAGTTGTCTATTGCTACACCCGTTCCTGCTTGTGCACCATCTATTCCACATGTTCCTTTCCATCCCCCACCCCCTCCTCCGGTGGTTCCCTTGTACGGGGATGATCTCGGTGATACAATTGTGGATTCCTTGGCCCCTCGTGTTTCAAAGGGGTTTTCCCAGGATCGTGAGGAGCTTCGTCATCGACAGTCTATGTCAACGGACTTTTTCGACATTGGTATTTCTCTTGCCACCCCAAGATTCGTTTCTCCCTTGGCCTTCGGCCACATCCAAGATCTGAGAGGGGATATTAGCAGTCATTTTTGTCATGCCTTGTTATCTCTTCCTTGTGAGCCTCAGCTTGAGTTAGATGAGAACTTTAGGAGCTTTGACACGTCTGTCATTTGTTTTGACAGAGGAGATAGCTCATTCTAAGAGCCTTGAGTTTATTGCCTTTTAGTGCATTTTCTTCTCCAATCGGGATTTTGTGTGTATTTCCTAGGCAGTTTCTACATTCATCAGTTTGTCTCACCTGCTGGACATTGTTCACTATTTCCAGGATTTTTTTTGAGCACTTTTGGCATTTTACTAGTATTAAATGTTGGTTGGCTATTTCAGGTCAGTCAAATTTGGGGATGTTTGGCTATATATAGTCTTTCCCACTCAGTTGGCAAATCATTCATTCATCTTTCTCCTTCCTTAGCAAGTGCATACTTTGACTCTGTCATCTTTCTTCGTCTCCAGTGCGGCCATCATCATCGGCTTGATTTGGTGCCCTCATTTTACTCTATGGGTTGTGTGCAAGGATTGATTAGTCTCCTTCCGCTTTCTCGTTTGTACAACATTCTTTCTTGTTCAGTGCATATTTCATTCTTCTTTTCTTGCAGTCTCTCTCTATTCCCTCGTCTCTGTGTTTCTGTTCCTTTCTCTTACGCACTCTCATAGATGCTACAACCAATTTTGTAGAGGACTGCATTTTTGACATGCAGTTATAACACTTCCATGGATGATTCTACATTTAATGCTACTGAAATGTAGTATACTCGGTGTTTTAACAATGGGGCATCGAAGCATATCACTTCACGGAACTATTTGTTTAAATCTTTGCATTGAGCCCTTGCAGGGAAACATGTTACATATGCAAATAATAGCAATTATGATGTTTGTAGCATTGGTTTAGTGTTAATTACTACTCTGTAGGCGGCTTAGATTTTATGCTTTTAGATGTCCTGTTATGACAAAAAATATATTGTCCATTTTTGCTTTCAATAAGCATGGATTGCAGATCATCTTTGAGGATGACAAATATATTGTTAGGGACAGAGAGCTTGATTACGCTCTTTGCTTGTCAGGCACCTTGTATAAGGTCCTTTTCTTGATAGTCACACATGAGAGGTGTTTTCATGATGATGTGGTAGTTAGCACTCTTATGCTTGGTATGCAAAATGCGAAGCTATGCCATGCTTGCTTCGGTCATATGACTTTTGGCATTCTCACGACTCTTCAACTTTGCTAGATGGTGGATGCCTTACCTCTTGTGGAGACTTCACCTCCCCATGCATGTGAGGATGTATGTTGGGTAAATTGGATAGGTTCGCTTTCAAAAAGGATGGTGTTGTGTATGCTGTCCAAAAATTGCAGCTGATACACTTTGATGTATGTGGTCCCATGCAGACACGAGCGCTTGGGGGGTCATTTCTATTTTGTCACTTTTATAGATGATCACCATAGTTGTTAGATATAAAAGGTATGATATGGTACGGTGTCGTGCCACTACGTAAAAACGGTGTGAATGTATCATCATCCGACTTTCTTATTGATCAAGAGAGTCAATGTTATCTGAGTCATTAGTACTAGTGTGAGTGGCATGCATTATCTAAAAATACTAGATTTTTGGACAATTTAGTCTATTTTAGATATGTTGGATATTATTTATTGTGCAAATCCGAAAAAGTTAAAAAAGCTTCTAGATTAGGATGGCATGCAAAAAGCAAGTCATTTTTTAAGCCAGTTATGGGATTTTCGTAGAAAAGACAGATTGACGAAATCGTGCGTGTCACGATCCCTGTTGACAGGCTGAAAACTGCGGTTTGAACTGAAAGAGGAAGAAGAAGTGATCTAAGAGATCCGTGACTAGGTGTCTTGGAGTTTTATCCTCCTTCCGGAGCCAACGGAGCCATCAGATTTGGGTTTCGAGCAGCAGAGAAAGAGCTGTAATTTTGATGCACGTTTTGTTTTACGAAGAAGCTCCAGGAGATCTAATGCTTGGAGATTGCTTCTTAGTAGTGCAAGGATTCCAGGTTCTTTCAATACATATTGATTCAATTCATTGTGCTTTGTCTTTGTTGTGTTTACCTCTTGTCTATACTCTTTCTTATCTTCCATCTCCTATTTCTACTTCCTTCTACCTCTGATCTCCGGTGGATTTGACCTTTTGACAAAAACTCATCCGACATTAGTGAACCCGATATGAAAGGTCGTCAGAAGAAGGAAATACAAGATGGAAGAACCTTCGAACACAATCTCTAGTGATGTTTTGCAACAGTTGGTGCAAAATATGATTGCTTATGCAGGTACAACAACAATAATAGGTGATGCAAGCTTTTGCTCAAATAGAAAGTGTTGTGATGAATGCTTTGCAAGTAGTTGAGCGCGAGGTGAAGTTATTGAATGGCAGGAATATATATGCATATGTACATACCTATGCTCAGAAGATGGAATTCTTTGGGGTGGCTCAACCTGCATGGAGCTGGTATTTTGTACGTGTTACTGTACATGAATTGAAAGCACGGATTACTGAATTATACTTGCAGGATGTTGACTGGGTAGCTTTCAAGAAGACACTCAGGGAAGAATTTTACATTGAAGATACTAGTTTGATTACACGCAAGACTTTTTAGGAGTGGGTTTTACAACCCAATAAGGGTCTTGTGGCTACAGAATTGTTAAGAGAATTTGAAAGTCGATTTGAGCAGTTGAATCTTGCAGAACAACAAGCTCTTGCAAGTCAGAAAATTGAATTGTTTCTATAGGTAGTTGATCTTGAGCTTCAAGAGAAGCTTGATGATTTGCTGGAGGATTAGACTACAGAGACAGGTCTGAAAACAGAGTAAAGACATGTCAAGGAAGCTGTTACTGCACTTGTGAAGAATCATAGAAGAAGAGAAAAATCGCATGTCTCTAGCTTGCCCACTGTTACGGGCAAGACATTTGATGTATCTAGTAAGCCATCTACTTCTGTGGCTAACCCTATGGCTGTACCTGCTATTGTTCCCTCTGTTAGGGAAGATGTCTTAGATGAATTGGTCAAAGGCATGCGGGATCTTTAATTGAAGGTTGTAAAATTGGATGAAAAAGAACAAGAGGAAAGGGGACCGGCAACAGTCCCTAAGCCAGGAAAAAGATGTATGTGGTGTGATAGTTTGCAGCATGAGAGAAAGGATTGTGCTACCTATTAAGAGGCCTTGGCACGACAGCTCATCTTTTGGAAAGATGGCAAGATCCATGCACAAGAAACGGGATTGTCTTTTGCTTTGAATTTCAGAAAGGGAGGTATGCAGAAGTTGTTGGAAGACTTGGCAGTTCGAAATGCTTATGCAGCGGTACATGCTTCTACTTTTGGTTTATAGTTGGATAGAATGCATGGCCAAGTAATGGTTGGTCCAAAGACTGAAATATGGACACATGCTTTATATGCAGTTGAAAAGAGAAAGGTCACTGATAGTGAAATGTCTCATGCAGGGCAAGACATTCGTGGCATAACTGGTTGGAAATCACCTGTAGATGCATATTCAATGTATGCATATTTAGCAAAGGTACAAAACATGGATGTACTTGTGGAAGAAAAACGAAAAAGAGATGAAGATAATGCAGGGACATCTAAAAGAATGACAAGAAGAAGTGTGGATCAGCCTAAAGCTGCAAATCAGCTACCTCCCAAGCATGTTATGGAAGAGGTCAGACAGGAGCAAAAACAGCATAGCAAACATTATCTGGGATCCCTCAGGATCTGGGTGGACTAGGATTGGGGCAGTGGTGAAAGCGGTCTTTAAGGTCTGGAAGGCCTTCTTAGCTTCTAGGATCCATGAGAACTTTGAGTTTCGTGTGAGTCTGGTGAGTGCTATGACTATCTTTGAGTAATCCTTGATAAATATCATGTAGAAGTTGGGAAAGCCAAGGAAACATTGGACATCGTAGACACATGTGGGTATTTACCAGTAAAGAATAGCCTCAATCTCTTGGAGACATTGTATCCCAAAAATTCTGAAGTTTTGCATATAGTTCTTTTTCTCTGAGTTTCTCCAAAACGAATTTTACATGGTGATCATGCTCCTTTGGATCTTTTGAGAATATCAAGATATCATTCATTTATATACTTACAAAATCATCTAGATACATTTAGAAGATATCATTAATCATATGTTGAAACACTATAGGAGCATTGGTAAGATTGAATGGCATAACAACATACTTGAAGTGACCATACCTTGTGCGGAAGGTTCTCTTCCATTCGTTTTCTTCTCTGATCCTTACAAGATTGTAAGCCCTTCGTAGATCAATCTTTGTGAAGATCTTGGCTTTTCCAAGGCTATCCAAGAGCTTTGGTATCAATAGCAAATGTTATCGATTCTTGAGTGTTATCTTGTTGAGTCGTCGATAATCCACACACATTCGAAGTGACTTGTCTTTCTTCTTCAGGAACAGAATTGGGACTCGAGCAGGAGACTTCAAGTGCCTTATAAACCCCTAGGCGAAGTTCTCATCAATGTTTTTGTGAAGTTCAGCTAGTTCATCAGGGGATAGCTTGTAGATGGGTCCAAAAGGTGGTTGAGGCCCCTCATGGAGTTCTATAGCACAATCATATGGTCTGTGTTTAGGCAAGAGATCTGCATTTTTTTTTCAAAGACATCTTGGAATTCTTGATACTGACTGACTCATCCTTACTAGATTCTTAAGCTGGTATATGATATATCATGTAGGTTGGTTCTTGCCTTGCTGTGTGCATAAAGGTTTTAGCTCCTAGATACACCGTCTTTCCTTGATTTTCACGATGTGTAATCTTTTGCTTAACCCAATCAATTTCTGGGTTGTGTTTCTTTAACCAAGGCATCCCAAGGATGATTGGATTTGTGGGAGTTGATATGACATTAAAGCATAAATGAGATTTGTGATCGCCAAGAGTTACCATGAGTGGTCGGGTTTCGTTAGTAATATCTCTAGATGCTAGAGGTCTTCTATTCATGACTTCAGCTGTTGCAGGATTGGTCTTTTGGAGTATTGGAATTTGGTATTTGTTCACAAAGCTATATCAATGAAACATGCGGAGGCCCTGGAGTCGACTAGGGCTTTGAGGGGAATGGTCTTTCTCGGCAGGATCATTTGGACTGTGACAAGGAAAGCTTCCATGGGTGTGGCTGGGATCAAGAGACAGTTTCTTTTATCAAGGTCCAGTTGTACGGTCTCATTTACATTCGGAGATCCTCGTTTTTCTACTTGAGGATGGTTGCAGCAACTCTTGGGGTTCTTGCCCTATTATTTGGGCAATTTAGGGCGATGTGTCTAGGGTTTCCACAATATAGACATAGATGATTTTCTCTTTGTCTTTACTTTTCTTGTGGGTTCAAGGGTTGGAATTCAGTATTATCTATTTGCATCGGTTCAGGCTTGGTTTCTTCTTCGATTGGGTCTCTGATTGGGGTTGGGTTTCATTGGTGAGGCCTTAATTCTTCTCGCTTTTCTTACTTCCTCTCAAACAATCTATTATCACACTGGATGGCTTGCATGATATGATTGTTGAGTGTTTTTGCCTTAGGCATAGTGAGCATGAGGTCCTTGATGTCATCTTAAAGACCCCATTTGAATTGATTGAAAAAATACTTCTCATGCCAAGTGAGGTCACAAATTAAATTCAGATACATAAGCAGAGGCAAGGTGGTTGCCTTGTCGTAACTTCCGAAGTTTTGTTTGGGCTATTGATTAGTGTCTATATCTCCAAATGTGGAAGTGAGCTTGCAAAGAAATGCCTCGTAGTTATGAAGTATTGCATATTTTTTTTCAAGATTGGGGCGACCCATGATAAAACTTGACCACAAACCCTCCTTGGAAGCATCGTTTGGATACCTATTCAATTTCATGCGGATATAGAGCTTTACTTGTTGCAGGAATCCCTTGAACTTTGAACGGTCACCATTGAACTTCTTTGGTATGTTGATCTTGGGTTCTCTTGTTGGGGCCTGTGATAAACATGCGGAATCATCTGATTACTTCCTCTGTTGTTATGCAAGTCTCGGATTTGGTCTTGCATCTCTTGAAGTGCAGGGCCTAGATGCATAGGATGTTCTATTTGAAGTTGCGCTTGTCGTTCTTTGAAGCCTTGAATTTGTTATTGGAGGTTTTAAAGGGAGGCCACCATTCTTTCAAGGGTCGCCTCATAGAAACAGGGAACGGACGTTCCGACCTATAGGAACGGTTTAATGCGTTCTAGATCCTTGGAGGAGGTGAAACGGCCAGAGAACGTTCCCTGCCGTTCCCTACCGTTCCCTGCCGTTCCCCCTGCCGTTTCCTGTTTGGAACGGCCATTCCAGGCGTGTTAACCAAAAATTTACATTTTTCCATGTTTTTTCTTTTTGCTTATATCACACTCCTACTATATGTTCACCTATCTCCATTGCCTAATGTGCACACACTAATCTCTCTCTCTCTCTCTCTCTCTCTCTCTCCCTCTCTCTCTCTCTTTTGAATATTCAAAGTGTCAAGACAACCCACAAGCCAATTAGGAGTCCATGCAAAGCTCAAATTTGATGCATTATGAACTTTTGCAAATCACAATCAAATTTCAGCCTATTCTCAATTCCAAGGTAATCATCCATTTATATTGTCTAATTTCAAGGGAAACTAGAATAATTGGGGCAATTCATGAGCAATTTGGAGCTGTGGGGGTAATCGAGTCAATTTTGGGACATTTTGGTCAATTTGGAGTATGGAGGGGTATTGGGGCAATTAGAGGGACATTCTTTGGGGCAACTTGGTCATGCAGGGCATATTTGGGGCACTTAAGATATGTGCCGTTCCCCCCCGTTCCCGTTCCCCCACCTTGGACGTTCCCCCCGTTCCAGGGGGTCCCTCTCCCGTTCCCGTTCCCTGTTCCAGGTAACTATGGGTCGCCTCCATGGTGCTTAGTAGGGCTAGAAAGGAGTCTTGCCAAATTGTTATGGGAGCACTAAATTGTACTCGAGAGACTAGACTAGATGCATGCTTTGTTACAAGAATTCTGATTACAAAGTAATCCCACGTAGGGGGACAAGGTACAATGATAACTTAACAAGATATTGAAAATCCCTTAACCCAGGACCGTAGGTATAAAACATGACTTGATCGGATATGAAGGATCTCACAACCCAGGTCCATAGGTATGGATATAAGATATCAGAATTACAAGATGTCCCTTGATGGGAATGAACAAGATACAAGATAGTACTAGACAAGATCTTGTATTACGAGATTACAAGGTGACAACACAATAGGAGTATAATGGGAGACAAGACAAGACTAGATACCATGACTAGACAAGAACTAGAATTGGAACTCTAAGTTACTTACTTGGAGGTCTCGACTCCTTGAGCTCCCAAGACTAGTGTTGGCAAGTCTGAGGGGCTCTATAGCGAGCCTCTTCTTTTATAGGTGTTGGAGAGCGGCTAAATATATTCTAGAATGTTCCATGATGATATTGTCGATGATGTAGGTGATGACATGTCATATCTTCTAGGAGGTTCTATGATGATATGGCAAGGGTGGATTCACATGGTTGACTCGAGGATATCGTGTTAAGGGTGCGTTCTCATGGGGTGTGGATTCATATTGCATGAGTAAGAATTAGTCCATACACTTAATCATGGCATGTCCGTGACAATTGGTGCATGTCCTCGTAAGAGACAACATCTGTAGATATAGAGGATAGCTATACTATCATCGGGGGACTCTACCTCGTTGCTTTAGCCTCTCTATGCTAGGTAGACCCATGAGAGATATCCTAGGATGAGAGTGTCTCTTGAGCAGCAGAGATATTTTGGGATGAGAGTGCCTCTTAAGTAGTTCTAGATTGTATCTAGCTTAGATATCGTTTTGTAGTCATCAACTATGTATTGTTCATTGTTTATTTTCCATTTAGTTAGTCATATCATTAGATGACATCTATTTTGTAGTATGGGAAATTCCTAGACTTTTCAAATGTAACATCTTAGTCTCATAGACCGATTTGGCCTTTTGTAGACAATAATATAACTTTCTTTCTTTCTTTCTCTCTCCCTTTATTTTTCCAACACTCCAATCGAGACAACATGGATGTACTCATTTGTTTGTATGATAAGCCGTTTTGACCTTTTGGAGACATAAATACATCTTTCTTTGGAGACAAGCAGATGGACAAATATCCTAGCAGAGGATAGGACTTGCAAGCTTTGTGGTGGAGAGCCTGAGACGGAGGAGCACTACATATGTAGATGCACAGTATACTATGACATACGAGGATGGTACCACTGCCTCTTCCGGGATGGATTTGGACCCCTTCGTCGCATCATGGAGCACGAGGACCAGAGATTTCTAGGTCTCTTCCTCCTGGAGCTCGAGAGGCGCTGAACTGCACTACTATGAAACAGAAGGCCAGCTCACCCAGAGGGACACACATAGAGGGCAGTGACAAACTTCTTCTACAGAGCCGACTCTACTGACACTACCAGCCTCGTAGAGACAGAGCCACCCCGCCAGACACCTTACAGGCCATACCGTGGAGTCACATTGGATAGAGCCATTTCCGAGGAGGCCACACCATAGTCGGATTAGAGCCATTATCACGAGACACCACAGACTCACCACCAAGCATATCAGTGAAGCAGCTAGGGACTGCATCATAGCTGAGATCATGTGCAGATCTTGAGATCAGCTACAGCCCATAGTCTCCACCACACTTTTGGTTCTCCTTTCCTTTTCTTTTCTTTTCTATCGATGGAACGACACTACACATGGTTCAACCCTAGTATAGCCCCATCGTATAGTTATTTTCAGTCTTGTTTCATAGGCCACCCACTTACTTGTAATGTTATCTTTACCTTACTGATGAGATGACATTAGACATGGATATACTCTGGATTTTGTCTCATAGGCCACATTGGCCTTATGTAGACGTTAATATATATATATTTTTCTTTCTTCAAAGCTCTGGATTTTTGACACCTTGGTCACACCAGCCCTCCTATACAGGGCTCCCATATGGGGGTCCAGTCTCTACCACACGCGGAGGGCCCCACAGGACCAGCCACTGCCTAAGGAGGAGGCTACCTATGAGGGATGGGAGCAGATGGAGAGACCCTTAATACTTATGATCTCACGGATGATCCGAAGCAAGCCCTCTGTACCGCACGAGATCATCCGCGTAGAGCTGGGGCACCGCCCCTCGTGGTGGCTGAGGCCCTCTTCCAGACCGTGACCTTCTTGCACTGAATATGGGACCTGCCCCGGCACCGGTACCCCAGACTCGCTCTGGAGTCATCCAAACAGCTAGCAACACAAGGGGACACTGAGTGCTGGTATGCCCGAGACTTGGCTACGGCTCCATGGCCTGCACATGGACCACCTCCCCCCACTACAATACAGTCTAGACTGCCCACACCTGGAGCTCAGCCGAGAGGAGGTGAATTGCATCATCAGAATGGATATCATCTAGACAGACACAGCCAGGACGTGGGTGACCCCCACGTCGGAACTAGGAACCAAGAAGGCTTTCTACCGAGAGCACTTCCTGCACATCTCCCCAGATGGCTTCATCACTTGCCCAAGCTACATGGACACACACCTGTCCCATGGGGTCAGAAGTGCCATCGGACAGATCCGCACGTCCTCACACCAACTACGGGTCGAAATGGGCAGATACGGGGCCAACCCCCTCCCCCCAGAAGACCGAATCTGTCAACTCTGCCATCTCGAGCCAGAGACAGAGGAACACTATATCTGTAGATGCCCAGTGTACTATGAAATCCGGCACTGCCTATTCAGCGAAGGATTCGGACCACTCTCCAAGGTGATGGAATTCAAAGACCAGAGATGCCTGGGGCTCTTTCTACTGGAAATACGACGCCACAGAGACCACCTCCTACGAACCACGGAGCAAAGACAAGGAGCCACCAACCAACGCACACTCAACGAATTCTACCAAATACCAGCTACCCTCCCCACCACCGAGTCCCCACCAGCCCCACCTGCCTCCCAACCGCAGGGGACCACCTTAGAAATAGCCACAGCGAGAGGCAAAGCCCGGCGCCCATGCCCCACCGGCCCCCGTCCCTGCAGAAGACACATGTCGAAGATACAAGGGATACTACGCCGCCACCGGAGGGCCCTGCCCCGCCGCTTTAGTCTCTCCATGTTAGACCGTCCCATGCGGGACATCCTAGGATGAACACTCCAGGAGCAGTTCCATACCGCAATGGGAGTACCTCTAGACTGTATCTAGTCTAGATATTATTTTGTACCCACTCAATTTAGTTCAACATAGCATAAACGTTAGCTTCACTGGGACTTTTGAAATCTCCCAGACATTTTGTATGCAAGTTTTGGTCTCATAGGCCAACTTGGCCTGTTGTAGACGTTAATATAACTTTCTTTTTTTCTTTCTTTCTTTCTTTCTCCCTTTGAGAGTCGAGTAGCGGGACTTAGGCACTTTCAAAAGGACCAATTCCCCTTCTTGGAATTTGTTTCTCATCAACATAGAGTTTCATATGTGTTTGGGCCTTTTAAAGGTTCATTTTGCATTGCTGAAGTAAAGCTTGCATGCGATCATACCCCCCGGTTGAGCTAAAAACTTGATTAGCTCTTAAGAGTCCTAGAACTCAAAATTACCAACTTTCATTAAAAAGAAATGCCTTTCTAGAGAGTTATGTGTCCCATAAGCCAAACAAAAATGTGGGGGGATCCATCCATCAATAAATAGATAGGCTGTTCACCACTGAGCCCAATCTTGTTTGCAGCTTGCAATTTCCAACCACATCATCATCAATGCTTGCATTCGTTGTTTTCTTGTTGTTGGATTCTACTTGACACTGATTCAGCCATCACCGAGTTGCGTTTGCTGCTCGCAAACATTTACATAGGTTGTTTGTTGCGTTTCTAGATCCGTCAGAATACAACACACTCTCTAGCTCATATTCTTTGCTCTAATCCTAGAGATGGGGGAGTTCAAGGGTCAATACTTCACCTTTGCATAGTGTGTTTGCTACGTTGAGCATCACACATATATTTAGCACTCATTATTCCTTCATTGTCCTCTTTAGTATTCATTGTCTATGATTTATCCTAACCCTAACTATATTCTTTATTAGTTTGTGCTTTGTTGTTCGATTGCATTTGTTATTTGCAGATGAGTATTTCTTTACATGGTATCAAAGCCAAGTACTCAAAGAAGAAACCTAGACTTTTGATTGGAGAGCTTGTCATTAAACAGGTTCACAGAGGAAAGATGACTTCGAAAACGTCTACATTGCTTCAATCTCCAAAACCCTTCATGTTGAGATCTGAGTAGGAGTGGGCTTCACAGCTTGCTCCGCAAGGATATGACATAGGAGGAGATACGTCAGACTATTATGGCAAAGATTGAATGAGATTACACAAGCCGAATATGATCTTATTCTTGTGCATTGGGCTTAACAACTATATTGGAAGGTAAACCAATGTTATCCCCTCTAGATTTGATACATAGATCTATACTGATTTTACAGGAAGGACGAATACTCTATGTGAGATAGGCCATTCCAGTGGAGAAACTAGCACGGAGTACAAACATTTATTCTCTCCTCCATTCACTCCTATGCCAAGCATGCCATTTATTCTTCATCTTTTCAAATCCTTACTTTGCAAGATTTTGGTGATACTCAAGAAGAAGGAAGTACAATGGATCCACAATAGTCTTAAGTCCCAAAGAGGATCGTTACCAGTATGTAAATACAAGAAGAGGTGCTTATAGGAAAAAAATTGTGAATCCTTTTGTAAGTTTTCCTCCTTTTCCTTCAAGTTTTACTTCTCAAGGTCAATTTGAAGTAGGTGAAACATCTTGTTCTTTATTTTTGTCCTCATCCACATTTCATTTTGAAAGGTTAAATTTTGAAAATCAACTTAATGAATTCACTCACACGTCATCACCTCAATTAAATTTCCCACCCTTCCCAGCCTCTTCTTTTGTTGCATTACCATTCATACCATTCACTTTTACTATGCATACATTAGTAGTGACATCTTATATTACATTGGGGGACTTCATCAAACATAGACACTTTAGAGTGTTTCCTTTTCTAGGTGGTGTAGATGCATCTATGGGGGAGGCTCGACCTTTGTCTTATGCAATTTTGGATTTTATGCATGGGATACCCTCCCAAGATTTTAGGAGTGTGGATCAATTGGTACCATAGTTCGCCTCGGTGACCTTACCTAGTGGACTGAGTGGTTATGTTATTGTGTCTCAACTTATAGTTGGGCAAGGCTATCGAGTCCTAGTGCCTTCTCAAATGGAACCTTTTGGACCATTGTAGCCTATTCTTGCCTATCCATATCCTTCTCCTTATTACCTACTTTATCTCTCTTATCCAATGCCTCATAGTTCTTCTTCCTCGTCAACCAAGTATGCATTCACTAACAAGACTTGTTTAAACAGGCCTAACTACACTCTTGGTCAAATGTGATGAGTCATGTCCTTGACTCATAAAACTTGTGGGACATTGTACAAGGGTTGGAACCCCTATTAGACCCTCGCCTGTCCCGTACAAGGTTTTCCGTTCTTAGAAGGCTAGAAATGACTTCACCATCATTGAGTTGATGCGAGGATTATTTTGGTCATTCACAGTTACAACATTTTAACCTTGCATTGGAGCATTGGGAACACTTGATTGACTGCAATGTGGCTTGCGATAGGACCCTTTGTATAGGATCACATACTGGAATGACTTTAAGGTCGAGTTGGCTAAATATGGTGATTACTCGCTGAGTTCTCCACTACAGGGGCTCCTAAGTCCCTTGACAATTGGGTCACATTGTTCCTTAACAAACTCCCTAAGAAATGTTTCAATTTCATATAGCTAGTGATTTCACAACTGAGTATGCCCACGTTCTATGAGTTTGAGTGTCACCTACTATGTTACGCTTGGCTGTTTGGTCAGTTCCATAGTGCATCCACCTTATAGGGGGCTCTTGTCACCACCTTTCATAGGGGGCAGCAAGGGCAAGGCAAGAAGGAGCAAAACCAATCTAACTGCAAGAATTAGACCCAAAACCCGCAATTTACCAGTTGTTTGGGCTGCCAAATCATTGAAGATTCAGGGCAGACATTAGGGCAAATGTATTCAGACATGTAGGTCTAATTTTCCAACCAAGTTTACAGCCACCACAAAAAGTGACCTTGCCTAAGTCTCTACACCTCTCCATCATGTTGAATACTCTAAAAACTTGATCATCATGAGAGAGAGCCTGTGAATGCATCAAAGTTCAAGGCTATGACTCCTAGAGTTTGCTGCCCATTTATTCACCATATCCAAGAAGGGAGATGTTGCACATGCAGATAAAGAAAACCCAAAACAACTTTCTAAGCATCACCTGAAATACTGAAATTATATATTCAGGGTCGTGATGAGCCATACACAGGAGTACAACAAATACATAGGTGATGCAATATAATGATATGCACTTATCACCTCAGGACTGAAAAGTATGTCAGTACATATAGCACAAAATGTTCAAGCTTACTTGCATGTGCTTGTTTGTGTTTTGCTGCATGCGCATAGAGAAGACGTAGTAAGTCAATTGAGATTACAGATGTAATGTTCAAGCTATGTATTGTGAAGGGACCACTAGAAAGCAAGAAAGGATTTCATAGCTAGTGGTTGGAAAAATCTTATTTAGTTCTACGTAAGGTAGATGAGAGTTGTTGTGACCCACTTAAGAAAGTATAAACAAGACTTCTCCATGCATCCTTATTGGTATGACTTCCAAATTTAAGGCATGTAGCCATGAGACATTCGATGATCCTGTTACAAGGGCAGGTGTCACAACACATCTTTGTGCACAGTTTTCACAATAATTTTGAGTGGTAGAACGACTGCAACTAGAGTTGGCTTCTGGGAAACATGGCTCAATGCCTACTGGGATACCCAGAGTGAGTTCAATTAGTCATCTTATGGCTTTGACTGGTTCTAATTAGACACAAGTGTTCTCCTGCTTCAGACTTAAATGGAGTATAAAACTTTAGGGACATGTGCAAGCTGAATTTGACATACCTAGCAACCTAGTCATGCTTAAAGTTGCTATTGAAACTATGGAGCTATTCAACCCATGGCTTGAGAATTGATATTTTAAATTCTGTTTGAATTCAGGAGTTTAAGATTCTTGACTGTGTAATAGATGAGTCAAAATTTTTTGACTGGGTACAAGCCTCTACTTTTTAGTGTGTAGGGTAAGTTTTTAGGGTCATTAGCAATACAAGCCACATGGGACAAACAAGTTGAAGGGCTTGATCATCATCAATGAGTGTTCATCATTTGTCCAAAGCATTGAACTAATGTATTTGGCCATACGTCTTGTGAATGGGGATTTAGGTAGAGTAGAGATCGCAGTCATGTTGTACAGAGTAGATGTGACAAATCCTGTGGTTGGTCTTGAGTTGTAAGATCCTCCACAGGTACCTCAAATCTAGAGAAAAATACCTACAATTTATTGCTGTGCTCATTGTTGTTACACACATCATGCCATGTTCTGTCTATTGTAACATGATAAGTTTCGAGCTGTTGTAATGCATCTTCATGTTTTGTGATATTAAAACTTTACCCATTTTTGTTTCAGGATTGCTTTTCGATTTAGGGAGTGTCTCTAGGGTATGGATAAGGGTTGGAGCTGTTCTTGCAATGGTAATGCTGAATACCTCTGCCCAATAGTTTCTTTGCATCACTACCTTTTGATTTTGGTGGGTGATTTTAGTGATCTTTACATGCACTTTCTTGCAAGTCAACTTGTAAACCTAGAATGTTTGTAGAATTGCATCATCCTCTCTTAGATAGTATCTTGTACAATCAAATAAAAGATTCAGAAAAGAAAACACAATGAAACATCCTCATATTTTGTAAAATAGCATTGTCTCTGCTAGCTGAATCCTGAGAAGATTTGACTTACATTTTAAGGCAATGAGGTGAAGTAGGTACTTAAGTTGGCTAGATGATTCACATGCTCAAGGTTCACTAGTAGCTTCAACAAGGAGCAAGGTGGATAATAATAACAAATGGCACTAATGAGCAATGATAATGTCAATAGCACCAAAAAAACATTGCTAGGCATGCATGATCTTTTGCAGCCTAGTGTAGAGCAAGGTGGATAATAATAACAAATGGCACTAATGAGCAATGATAATGTCAATAGCACCAAAAAAACATTGCTAGGCATGCATGATCTGTTGCAGCCTAGTGTAGAGGAAGAAGAGGGCATACTTGGCCAAGTTAGAGCATGAGTTTTATTAGCTATTCTCGGGGCAGGACAGCAAGGTGCCATGAAAGGCATTTCAGGAGTCCAGAGCCTATACCCCTATTAACTCTCCCAAGACACGGTGCACATATGCCACCTTGCTCTACAAGGTGCTTGGACAGCCTCCTTTCCCCTAGCCACTAGAGAGCCGACCCACTTCCTCCATCTTCTTCAGCATAACTATGGTTCTAGATGCCATTGTTGACAGACTCCATAATGGTTGAGTATAGGAGTATTATGGACTAGTAGAAGAACATCTCCTATATGCTAGAGTCGTGTTGTCGCCAATGACACTTATATGGAGCTCCTATTTGGGAATGAAGCCCCTACCATAGGAGGAGAGCTACAAATTACAATAGAGTAGTCACTACTAGATGGAGGGGAAGTTTATGATGGATGGGAGTAGATGGAGAGGCCTCTAGTGATGGCGGATCTCTTGGATGATTAGAGGCAAGTCCTTTGTGCTACATGAGATAGTTAGAGTAGAGATGGGAGCATCACCTATTGTGGCTGAACCCCTTTTCAAGACAATGATTTTTATGCATAGGCTTTGGAGCTTCCCAAGGCAAAGATACTCTAGACTTACTCTACAGCTGGGAGTATCACCTATTGTGGCTCTCAAGGCAAAGATACTCTAGAGTTATCTAGACAGCTAGGATTGCAGGGTGACATGGAGTGTTGGTATTCTTGGACAAATATATGGTTGCACCTACATGTACTATACATTTTTGGTGGACGATACACATCAACACCTCCCTTAGTCTACTCCCACTAGAGTCACTAGGGGTTGAACAACTTTGCCTTTGAGCATCTTGTACATTCTTTCCTTCATTTACAGCATTGATTCATTCACTTCAGAGTTCTCTTTCTTCTCTGTTTGTGTTTGTGTTTTTGCATTTTGAGTTTTGCGTGTTGTGTTAGGATTTGAGTTTTTCACATCATTGTTTGAGTCTATGTGTTTCAATCATGGCCATATTTTCTGTGTTTCCTCAATGCAAACACTAGTATATCTTCACATGGTATCAGAGCTGGTGTTCTTGTAAAGAGTATCTTGTGGATATTATAGAGGCTTGGTTTTGTGTGAGGTACATGAATGACACGTAATTGATGCATAATGTCTCAGATACTTTCTTCTCGAGTTCCTATGATGCCTTATTAGGCTTCTCCATCATTGGAGGCGATGAGAAGGTATTATAGATTCGGTGAGGAAGACAACACCCCACCTTCACCATCATCTTCTTTTTCTTCTTTTGTTCTAGATTTTAGTCACTTGACATAGGAGGAGCTTGATGAGCACTTGCACATAACATATACTCGAGCTTACATCCCTCCTACTAGTTTGCTACTACATCTGAACTAGTTGGTTAGACTAATCACCTCTCCGATCATAGAGGAGATACGACATTTGGACGTTTGGCAACCCATCTTTTTCATCTCAGCCAGGCTTAGTGTTAGATTCGTACAACCCTTGAGTCGTATGAATCAAAACTCTCTCTTGTTTCTCCTTCTGGTGTACAGGTTTCAAATGATTTTTTGTATGTAAACTTCAATAGAGGGGACTCTTTAAGCACATATTCTCCATCAGGTATATCTACATCTTCTATTTCATTTGAGCATATAAACCACTCTTCTGAAATCCCTTCCAGCTCACTATCTTTTGATCCATATCTTGATTTCCTCTCTTCTTCATTCAAAAACCTTGGATTGCACTACACTTCCACATCTAGCATACTAGGAGTTGGATCCTCCATCTCTGCTCCTAGCACTTTCTCTTTCTTCATACCATATTCTACCTATCTTCACTTTACTACCTCTTTGCACCATGGTACATCGTTAGGGGGAATGCCACCCTTTAATACCATCCATTTTACATTTCCACAAGTGAGCACTTCTTTTCATCCTAGGACGGCTGTGATAGTCATCCCCCTCGCTAACCTTGGTTACTCAACTTCCCATTCATTGACCTTCTAGATGGAGGGGTTTCTATTCTTTGCTTATTATACATCGTCACACAGTCCATTTGTCACTCTTGCACAAGGGTTTCCATCTTCTGATCTAGATGTCTCTCTCTTTTCTCCATGGGCTACTCATGTGGTCATGATGCCCATAGGCGCCCAACCCTACCCACCCTATCCTACCAGCCGTATTATCCTTCCTATAGCATTACCACTCTTGTTGCTATATCCAAGCATGCCTTAACGGATAAGATTCATTTCAATGGGTCGAATTTCACTACTTAGTTAAACTTCATGTAATAAATGTTTGAATCTCAGGGCTTTTGGGACCAAGTAGTTGGTCTTGAGCCTATACCAGACCCTTTACTAGCTCACCATGAGTACATTTGTCAATAGAGAGTGCACAATGACACATCCAATGTTCAGTTAATGTAGGGGTTGCTTATCGAGTTCCACTCGTAGTTACAATGTTTTTCCCTTGCATTTGAGTGTTGGAGTCATCTCATTGATGGCTATGCAATGCTAGATCGCACTTGGCGTATGAATCTTGATTTTGAGCTTTTAAGTTGGCCGAATATTGATGGCTACTTGTTGAGCTTGCAACTATTGGCTCACTGGAGTCTGAGGACGATTAGGTTATGTTCTTCTTAAACAAGTTGCCAAAAAAATATATCCATTTTATTCAGCACGTTATCTCCTTGCACTGATTGCTGACCTTCTAGGAGTTTTTTTTTTGCAAATAAAATGTGGCTGATTATATTACTCAAAGAAACTGATTACAACGGAGTACTCATGCTCGACAGACTAGCTGGAGCTAAAACACAAGTACATCATGATTACAAGCCTCTCAGGGCGGTTTGGGGGGGATGGGGGCAAGAAGCCATGGAGAGGGGTATATCGCTATCTGGGGTTGCTTGCCTGCATCACGAAAAACAGGTCCTGGCCGCCCCAAGTATGCATAAATTGGCCACGGAGCTCTTGACAAGCCCTAGACTCCTCGCCCTGCACCTGATCCCAACGGCTAGGGTCGCTTGTGCTGAAAGTCTCTCTCTACCGAAAGTCTCCCAACACCCCGTGTCTTCCAGATATGCCATCCAGTAAGACTCCCTATGATCTCCCATACCTTAGAGCGATCTGCTATGGGCTCCAATACCTGGCGGATGGGTAGAGCCTCCAACCCGACCACTGCGCACGATTCTGCCTCAATGATGAATATCGTGTCCTGCATCCCGGCCTCATACAAAAGGTGATAGCCCTGGCTGACTGCTTGCCAACAGAAGGCTCCCCATGAGATATATCCAAGGCTAGGTGCTGTACGGCGGAGGACGCGGTATGCTCCTCTCCACACAAGCTGCGCCTCCTCACATAACCAAAGGCAGTGCTTTGGGGTTTCTAGAGGCTGCTGTGAGCAATGCTTACAGCCTCCCTCCTTTTGCATTTGGGCAAGCCAGCTTCCCACCGCCAGGCCTCCATGCACCACCAGCCATAAGAAGTACGATACCCTCCTTGGCCTCCAGCTATCCCATAGGCGGCGCCAGAAGGTCTGTCAGAACGGCTCCGTGATGCTATGCTCCGCCCACTGCCTGCTACGTGACGGCGCCCAATCCATATCCTCTTGCATCAGTACGTGTCTGCCAATCCTGGCAGTGTACTCTAGGAACCTGGGTGGCTTCATGGCGACTGCAGTGGTCGGCCATAGCCACTCTCCTGGATTCCACTCCAGCTCATCCAGTGGTCTGCCCTCCCAGATCCAAAGGTGCCACTCCCTGGGCTCATTCCAGAAAACATAGGGGTCCAAATGCCATCTCTTCCCCTAAAGGCCTGTCAGAGTGCAGCGGTGCGGAAGCGTAGGACTGAGAGAGAGAGAGAACGCAGAGAGAGAAGGGAGAGAAAGAGACAGTGGACGATGAAGATCTGCTGTATATAGAATGCTGAATACAAAGATATACAATGGCGCAGTGTGCTGGACTGCGTGTCTCCACCTCGACGATGCGACCTGCTGTCCACCTCGAAGTTTGCTGCAGTCTGCACTGTCTGCTGTCTGAAATCTGTGAACAGAGACAGAGACTGCGCGTCACCGGTCTGTAATCTGCGTCAGAGAAGAAGTGTCCCAGACTGCTGAAAGTGTCGACTATAAATAGTCGAAATCTGCCACGGAATGGGGCGCCAGAAACAGGGCGCAGCCTGGAAATAAGTCGGCTGCATTAAATGCAGCCGACTGGGCTGCAGACAGTTGGACTGCCACGTGGCAGTCCGACTGCACAGTCCGACTGTGCAGCTGCCTGCTGGTCCGACTGTGCAGGCTATGATCTCTAACACCCCCTCTCAGAGCCTGGACAGGGCAGAAGCCTGAGGGATCTGGAATGTTGCCGAAGTAGAGCCTGAGGAAGCGCCTTCGTAAACAAATCCGCAAGATTGTCCTCCGTCTTGCAATACTCCACAGTGATGGTCTCATCCAGAAGCTTTTCTCGGATGAAGTGGTACTGGATCTCAATGTGCTTCGTCCGGGCATGAAAAACAGGGTTCCTTGCCAAGGCAATGCAACTTTCATTGTCACATCGCAGCAATGTAGGACGAGACTGGGGGCACCCAAGCTCCTCCAACAATCTCCGAAGCCACACAACCTCGCATATGGTGGAAGACGCGGCCCGATATTCCGCCTCAGTAGACGAAAGGGCTACCGTGGGCTGCTTCTTGCTACTCCATGAAATAACACCTGCACCCAAAGTAAAACAGTAACCTGTAGTAGACCGCCTGTGGTCCACGTCACCGGCCCAATCCGAGTCGCTCCAACCTGCAAGTACAAGATCTGACCCATCTGTCCCTGCGGGGTAATGAATCCCCAAATTAGACGTCCCCCTCAGATACCGAAGTATCCTCTGAGCAGCCTGCCAATGCACTGTCTTAGGTTCACTCATGAACCCTGCCAAGAGCCCAACAGCAAAACATAGATCAACCCTGGTGTTGAGAAGCCAAATCAAAGACCCAATCAACTGTCGATAGCGGGACGCATCCGCCAAAGGAGAAGCTGAATGGGAAGTGGCCTTCCAGTTCGGATCCATAGGAGTAGAGAGGGCCCGACAATCTTCCATCTCAAAAGACACCAAGAACTCCTGTACATATCTCTGTTGGGAGAGAAAGATCCCCCTCTGAGACTGATAAATCTCATGGCCTAAAAAGAAATGGAGTAGCCCCAAATCCGTCATCTCGAACGTCCGATGTAAAGCTGACTTTGTCTCCTGGACCTGCTGTGCATCATCACCTGTGACAATCAAATCATCAACATATAAGACAAACATCACACAACCATCCTCGGAAGTGTGAACATACAGCTGCGGATCGGCCTTGGAGCGCCGATATCCCAACTGAGACTGGAGGAACGAGTCAATCTTCTCGTTCCAAGCTCGCGGGGCCTGCTTGAGGCCATACAGGGCCTTCTTCAACCTGTAGACTTTCCCATCTGAAGAACCAAAGCCAGGAGGTTGCTCAACGTAGATCTCCTCCTTCAAGTCACCATTCAGGAAGGCCGACTTCACATCCAACTGATAAACAGGCCATCTCCTATGGCCAGCCAAAGCAAGAACAGCTCTTATGGTTGCCATACGAGCTGTGGGGGCAAAGGTGTCATGACAGTCAATCCCTGGGCGCTGAGCAAAACCCTTAGCAACAAGGCGAGCCTTGTGCTTATCCAAAGTACCATCACTGAGATATTTGGTCTTGAAGACCCACTTGACTCCAATCACCTTCTTCTTCGGGGGGCGTGGCACAAGTGACCAAGTGCCATTCCTCTCAATAGCCTCCAACTCAGCTTCCATAGCTTTCTTCCATGGGGCGGACTGTAAAGCCTCCTTCACGGAGGTGGGCTCTCGATCCTGCATAACACGGGACATCAAACAATAGTTGGAGCAAACAAGCTCCGAAGAATGCGCCTGGTGCCTCCGTGACCGCTGCGGACCATCCTGCGGTCCCCACTCCTCAGGAACCCCCTCGATCCCTGAATCACGGAGTGTGTCACGGGCCCAGCGAGGAGGAGGCCGAACCTCCCCTCGTCGTTCTCCATCAGCAGAAGACTCTGGAATATCCACCGGTGGTAACTCCTCAGAGGTGTCCGGTGGAACAGTAGACTCTGTGTCAGAAACAGAATCATAATCAAAAGGCATGGGCTCCAGTGGAACTGTAGAAGGAGCCCAACTCTCCCCTGGATCTCCAAGAACGGGATGCTCCTCACCCGTTGAAGTAGCCGGAACCTCCACAAACCGCACATCACGGCTAGTATATACATCCCGCTTGACGGGATCATACAATCGGTAGCCTTGGGACTGGGAGCTGTAGCCAACAAATACCTGTTTTCGGGAAGCCGCTTCAAATTTATCACGGTGAGCCTTGGGAATGTGAACATAGGCATCACACCCAAAGACTCGAAAGTAAGAAACATCTGGCTTCGCCCCAAAATAAGCCTCAAATGGAGTCATCCCTTCCATGGCTGAAGTAGGGGATCGATTAAGGATGTGGACTGCAGTAGCCACAGCCTCGGCCCACAGAACCTGAGGGATCTGTCGGTGCTCCATCATGGTGCGTGCCATCTCGATCACACTGCGGTTCTTCCGTTCAAGAATACCATTTTCTTGAGGAGTATTGGTATTGGCAAACTCCTGGTGAATTCCTCTATCTGCACAAAACCGAGCAAACTCATTAGACACAAATTCACCTCCCTTGTCGGATCGCAAGGTCTTCAACTTCCGGCCTGATCGATTCTCCTCAAAGAGAAGCCAATCCTTGAAGTGCGAGAAAGCTTCTGACTTTAATGCCAAAAAGTAGGCCCATGTCATCCTGCTGTAGTTATCCACGATCAACATGAAGTACGAGCTCCCACGCAGGGACTCATTCCTCATGGGGCCACATAGATCCGTAGATACTAGCTCCATCGGTGAAGTAGACCGCCGCGAAGCTGTGTGGGGAATGGCATCTCTATGCTGCTTCCCCCGTATGCAGGAGACACATGGCTGCTGGCTCACCACTATATCCGGCAACCCTCGAACAAGCTGTCCACGTGACGCCCTCCGAAGATAGTCATAGTTCAGGTGACCAAACCGAGCATGCCATAACTCAGACTGTGACTGTGAGGTAAGAAGAAGAGTAGAGAGGGCAGTGGAAGACTTCAGTTTGTAAATGCCTTTCTCCTCATATCCGGATGAGAGAACCTTCCTCGATCCACGATCAAGGACTCGCACAGTAGAACTGTCAAACTCCACCAAAAGACCAAGGGAGCAAATCTTATGAACTGAAAGGAGATGGTACCCTAATCCTGGTACATGCAAAACCTCTGAGGTATGGGTGCCACCTCGTCCATCCGGAATAAGCTGCATCTTACCCCGACCTGCAACAGAAACTGAAGAGCTGTCTCCAATGAGAACCTGCCCACGCGAAGGTCGCAGCTGGGCAACACCATCTGATGAAGGAGTCATGTGCCGTGAGGCACCACTATCAACAATCCACTCTCGAGCTTGGGGAGCTGTCATCGCAGCATCAGAAGCATTCGGTGAAGCGTCCTCAATGACAGCTAGATGAAGAAATGCAGCTGATGAGGGTGCAGCCACCGCTCCAGAATCCTTGGTATCCTTCTTCTTGGTGTCCTTCGTGTCTTTGTCAGGGCAATCCTTCTTCCAATGGCCAGTCTTTCCACAAATATGACATGTGGAGTCTTTGTCCTTGTCCTTCTCCTTGTCCTTCTTGGACTTGTTATTCCCCTTCTTCTTCTTTTGGTCCTTCCCCTTCTTCTGAGAGGCTTGACCTGTCAACGCCTCCGACTTGGAAGCATTCTGTCCCTTTAACTGTTCCTCTTGGTCCAAGACCATAGGAACCAACTCTTCCCACCGAAGAGTAGACTCTCGCCCCGAAGCAATAAGGGCAGAGTAAAATGTACCGAATCGTGGCGGCAACTGGGACAATAGTGTGATCGCCATGTCTTCGGAGGAAATCGGCTTCCCCGCATTCTGAACCTGCATCTGTAGCTGCCTTAGCTTGTTAATGTGTTCCCGTAGCGAAGAAGACTTATTTACAGACAAGGTCCGCATGTGTACCTCCAAAGAAACCCTCTTCATTAGGGTCATCCGATTGTACATTTGATCAAGCTCCAGCCATATCTCACGAGCCACCGTCAAGTGCTCGATGTGAGCGATCACGGCTGTAGTGCATGATAGGAAGAGAAAGGATCGAATCCTGGCATTCAGTTTGTCCCAATGAGACTGGGCCCTGGCCAACTCCATACGAGCATCGGAAGAGAGTTTGGACTCATCTCTTACCGAGGGCCGGTCAATCTCCTCCTGTACCAACTCCGCCAAATCATAGGACTCAAGGATGGCCAACATCATGACGCGCCAAATGCGGTAGTTGTCGCCGTCGAGCTTCTGATCTGTAGGAAGAGCCGGTAAGACAGGCACCTCCCGGTCCATAATCGCCTGGAACTCCAAGTCCATCTCTGTAGACATCTTCACCTGCAATGCCTTCTCAAACGCAAAAGCAGCCCCCTCTGACTGGGTAAGCTCAGCCTTCTAAGGCTCTTCCGCGTCCTGAAGCTTCTTCACCCGCCGGAGGCGATGAAAACAAAAACTGCACTTTTAGGCTGAAAACTCAAACTTCCTCCGCGTCAAACAGCAGTAAACAGCAGCAAATCCACCACATGTACTCCTTTCCTGTGCGCCCACACTCGTTTCAGCCTTGTTCCAAGGCGCAGGCCTCCTGTCTGCCCTTAAACGCAAAAAACGCAAATTTGTGTCGCGATGGAAACTCCTCTTCAGGTTGATTCTGCGCTCAGTCAGCCCTCAAACACTGCTCTGATACCATGTCAGAGTGCAGCGGTGCGGAAGCGTAGGACTGAGAGAGAGAGAACGCAGAGAGAGAAGGGAGAGAAAGAGACAGTGGATGATGAAGATCTGCTGTATATAGAATGCTGAATACAAAGATATACAATGGCGCAGTGTGCTGGACTGCGTGTCTCCACCTCGACGATGCGACCTGCTGTCCACCTCGAAGTCTGCTGCAGTCTGCACTATCTGCTGTCTGAAATCTGTGAACAGAGACAGAGACTGCGCGTCACCGGTCTGTAATCTGCGTCAGAGAAGAAGTGTCCCAGACTGCTGAAAGTGTCGACTATAAATAGTCGAAATCTGCCACGGAATGGGGCGCCAGAAACAGGGCGCAGTCTGGAAATAAGTCGGCTGCATTAAATGCAGCCGACTGGGCTGCAGACAGTCGGACTGCCACGTGGCAGTCCGACTGCACAGTCCGACTGTGCAGCTGCCTGCTGGTCCGACTGTGCAGGCTATGATCTCTAACAAGGCCCACCACTCGAATCCTCCTCCATGAAAGGGCAGCTATCCCCTCATCCTGCTGCCCTCTGTCAAGGGCCAAATGCCCCCCCTCCTGAACAGTGAAGAAAGTCCCTTGCGGGGCGCCGCCCACTCTACCTATTACCTGTAGGGGGATGCCTGCTGGTGAAAACCTGGCAGCCCATACCTCCCCAGGCTCTATCGACACTCGTATTGGGGGAGCAAGCCACTCTGGAGGTATTTCTGCGTCTATCTCCTTTCGCCTCAACTCCACTCCTCTCTGGCAGCCTGAAACTCGCTGCAGCACCTCCTTGTCCGCCATCTTATATACCTCGCGCCATGTCCTGATGGTATGAGCCGGGCCAGCCTCCCAACCAGCACACTGGATGTGGGGGCGCTCACCAATCTGTGCCCCTTCCCGATCTTTGACCTGGGGGGTCCAGATCACCGGCTGACGGTCTATCTCCTCCTGGCAGCCTGGGGGGCTCTGGATTAGGGCCTTGCAGAGGCCCTGCCACATGTGGAGTAAGCTACATAGGAAAGGTGATCTGGGGGGGGTGATTTGGACTGAAGTGAAGATTCATCTCAGGGACGGTCTCCACTCACCGCCAAGCCTCGGTCTACAATCCTGAAGACCCTCTTGCAATAGGACCTAGGTTTGCCCTCCCGGTGTAAGGCTGCAGACAACTAGCTTGCCCAAGAGAGCCTTGCTCTGAAACTCTGGGTCTATGATCCCAAGCCCTCCCTCTGACCGATGTTGTATAATGGTTGCCCACGCCACCTTGGCCCGGGAATCCTTGGAGCCGTTTGACCCGGACCAAAGGAAGTTCTGCACCAGGCGGTGAAGCTGCACTACGCAGGATGACGAAAAGTACCAACACGAGGCGATGTACCAGGCCGTTGCTAGGAGGACCTGGTTAACCACTAGGGCTCGGCTGGCTAGTGAGAGGTGAGCCGTGCTCCAGTAAGTTAGCTTCCTCCAAATAGAATCGAGGACTGGAAGAAACTGTTGGGCGGGAGTGATGTCGAGTCCCACCTGGAACCCTAGGTACCGGACGATCTACCCTCTGCTCACCCATCTAAATCCTAGGTGGACGCCCCACTTCGTGCTAGAGTCCGGGTCTGTGAGGAAACCAACCGACTTTCGCCAGTTGATTTTCGCTCCCACTGCGGCATAGAACACCTCAAGAGCCAGCCTCACTCTCTCCAACATCAACTCATCGTCCTCTATGTAGAGTGCTGTATCATCTGCATACTCTGAGTCTAGCAACTCAGTCTCCTCTCTCACAGGAAGTCGGAGGCTACGTAATCCGCTCACACGAGACCTCAGGAAGTGAGACATTGTCTCTGCAAAGAGTAGGAACAGGTATGGGGCCAGGGGGCAGCCCTGTCGGATCGATATCTCCAGCCGAAACTCCTCCCCTCGCCTACCACCTATGAGAACCTTGCTGGTGGCCGATCTGTAAAGTGCGGCGACCCTGCGAATCCATGCCTGGGGAAAACCCAACCTTACCATGGTGCCCTCTAGGAAATCCCAGTCCACCATATCATAAGCTTTCTCGAAATCCAAGAGTAGTACGACCAGTCTCTATCCACTGTGCTGAGCCCACTCTGTCGCCTCAAAGAAGGTGAATACATTGTCTAGGATACTCCTATCCTGGACAAAGCCTGTGTGTCTATCATGGATGATGTCTGGCAGCACGGGGCGTAATTGCTTACCAATCATCTTTGCCAGTGCCTTATAGGCCACTGACAATAAGGTGATCGATCTCCACTGGGAAAGCTCCAATCAGTCTCCCCCTTTTGGGAGAAGACTGATGAGGCCTGCCGAAAGGCTCCCTGGCATTTGTCCTGAAGTGAAGATCTCTTGGAAGGCCATCAGTAGGGGGTCCTTCACCACTTTCCAATAGGTAGTAAAGAAGGCCTTAGAGAGGCCAATTTGTGTGTGGGTGTGGGTGTGGGAATGGGGGCTTGGAGGGGGGGGGGGGGGGGGGTTTGGGAGTGGTGGTGGGAATGGGTGGTAATGGAGGGGTGAAAATGGGGGAATGGGAAGGTGGCCGGCGGCGGCACCTGGGGGCGAACCAAGGGCAGGCGACTCCAGGTAGGCGGTGTTGTGGACCGGGCGGGCGGTGCTACACCAAGCGGGCGAATGGCCAGCAGGGTAGGGCGGCCGGGCGGCGTGGCAGCAGCGGGCGAGGGCCAGGGTGGCGGGAGCAGCAGGGCGAGGGCGAGGGTGGCGGCGAAGGCACCTGGGGCGGGCGTCCGGGAGGGAGGGCACAAGGTGGAGGTGTCCTCTCCTGGGCATTTCTGCCCGTCCTGTGTATGGAAAGCCTCCTCTAGTTCCTTCTCTATGAAGGGGGCTAGGAGGGGGCCTCCCATCTTCTCTGTGACAAGGGACGGGATGTGATCCCAGACCTGTTGCCTACATTGCTATCCTCTAGTTGAGGCTGTCTCCTGTTGGAAAAGGCACCTGTAGTAATCAGTGGCAATCTCCATCACCTCGTCTGGGCTTAAACGAGTCCTCCCATACTGATCTCGAAGACTGCGTATCTGCACTCCTGAGGTGCGAGGCTGGTGCATTTGGAAAAACTCCCTGCACATCGTGTCCCCCTTCCACGCCCAAAAAACTGCTGAGGTGCGGAAAGAGAACTCAGAGCACTTGTCCTCTAGGCCAGCAATGGCTGCTCGCGCTCTCACCTCCTGTGCGTAGAGGGTGGGGTCCCCTGGTGCCTCCTGTAGTAATCTCTGCGTGGCTGCAAGGTCCCGTTGGAGCGCTCTCTCCTCCTCCCAGCTCTGTTGCCTGGCCTGTATGATTGCCTCTTGGCAGATTCTGCTCGACTCGGCTAGGACCTCTGCAACCTCCTCTGCGATCCGATCCCTCCTACCCCACTTTCTAGTCCAGAGCTGCTCTATCTGTCTTGTCACCTCCTCCCTCCTATAGATCGAGTCAGGGATCCGACAAGATCGAGCGTCTAGGGTAGATGCTGGGGGATCTAGTGTCAGGAGAACCGGGTAGTGATCAAACAACGTGGTACCCGCCAACTGCCCAATCTGGCCCCCACGAGAGCCTCCCCACTTTCCGACATAAAACCTGTCCAACCGCTCCAGCAGGACTCCACCTAGCCACGTGTATCCCCAAGAGAAGTCCAACGACCTCTCCCTCCTGTGGAAGGCAGGGTCTCTCTAGGTATCATGTGCACCTACTGCCAATAGAAATATCTCCCATGCCTCCTGCTCCTCCCCGGTCATGCCCTGATAGTTTTTGTCTCTGCCTTGCTGGTCCTCCAAAGCCTCCAGGTTGTTGAAGTCTCCTCCAACGATCCAGGAGTCCACCTCTGGGAGTCCATCCGCGATCTCCACCTAGAACCTGCTATGTGCCCTAACCTCCGTAGGGGCATAGACGTTGAAGACTCCCAGGCACGAGTCCCCAATATCTAGTTTGATCCATAGAACCCTCCTTGCCACTATTGTCCCGTGGTCTCGTACGCAGGCGGTGAGACTCGAGCCAATAGAGGTGCATACGCCTCCACTCTTGTCGTGGGCGCCTATGGTGTACTCCCAGTAAGTGTGCGAGCTGCCCGAGAGTACCTTCCCTACCCGTTGGGCCTGGGAGGGGGTGAGCTTGTGCTCCTGTAAAAGTAAAATGTCGATCCGTCCGGCAAGGGCAGGCTGCAACTCCTGCCGAACAATCAACTTCCTGGATCCACGTGCCCCACTGTAGTGGAGGCTATTCACATTTCAGGATGCAAGGTGTAAGCTCATGGGGAAACCTGCAACTGACCGAATAGACATCTGTTCGATGTGGAAGCTGCTGACGAGGATGAGAAACTATGGGGCATGCAAATACGCTTTGCCGCAGGTCTGGACGGCGAACTCCAATCTCCTATGGTGGCCCTTGATCGGACCATAGGGGTGATAGATGCTCCAGGTGGTACAATCAATGCATCTATCAGCCACTTTGAGAGTCGTGACTCCGTGCACTGGTAGAAAGGGGCCGCCTGTGCCAGGGGCCACTCGATCACATCCCTTGGAACCCTCCACTGTGGAGGGGCTCGAAAGATAATGCTCAAGTGTGGGACCTCGGCACCAGCCCACCAGTTAATGTCCATCATGCTACCAGGCCATTGCTGTGCAAACAGTGCTTGTCATTCTTCCCCCATCCATTGGGAGACATGGTCTGCCACTTGAATCTTCAACTCCTCCTCTATCTGTGTCGTCATCTAATCCCCTGAGTGAGAGGATTGAAAGAAGAAGGAATAGTTTGGTCCATCTGGTAGTGCTAGTAGATGGACCTTTCCCCTCCTTGACTTGCGAACCATGAAGATCCCCAACTCTAGAGGTAGTGGGAACACCTCGCGCTCCGCAACTCTCAAGTAGGACCACGAGCCACTACGGAAAAACTCCTGTGGCAATAGCTGTGCTTGTCTTGGGAAGGTGTGACGGGCGACGGGGGCAGATGAGCTAGTGGTTGTGTGGGAGGGGAAGACTGCTGGTGCGAGGAGGATGTAGGCGTATGTGGCTCATCCCCTCCTGTGGGATGAGCGGGCGTGGGTCTGGGGGTGATCACCTACAATGGGTGCGGATTAGGGGGGGTGCTCGGTAGGGGAGATGGTGGAGGGAAGAGGGTCGAGGGATGGTGGGATGGGTGGGATGGTTGGAAATGTGTGGCGGGTGTGGGGGCTATAGGATCTCAGGTGGGGTAGTCTGTGGCACGAGTGGTGGCTGTGGGGGACTACGATCTTGTTGAGTGGGATGGGCAGGGGAGGGTTGTGGAGTGCTCTGCCAAGGGGGCGTCGCTCGCCTTCCTGCGCCCTGCTGTCGAGGTTGCGACTGAGGTGCTGGCTGCGGCCCCCCCTGCCATCTCCGTCTCTGTCGTCTCTGGACCTGTGTGAATCCATCGGCGTCCACCTGTGGGCCCGTCGCCGGAGCCGCCTTGGCCTCAAAACGCGTACAGTCTGCTGCGTGATGTCCAAAATCATGGCAGCGTAGGCACTGCCTGGTTGCCCAATCACAATGACTTGCTGTCTAAAGGAGTGACCTCCAGCCTCAATCTCCAGGAACTTTGGCATACTTTTTGTCTTTCACGGCTACTCTTACCTTTGGACTCCTACAGCTGTCACTGCATCCGCAAAGGAAGTGGGGAGAACTGTGCCGAAAAGTCGTCCAAAGTCCTCTAACTGGCGGTATGCTACTGCCAATCCACGAAACAGTAGGGTGATTGGATGTCTGAGAAAACTGTTGTGGAGCGCAAATGACTCCACTGTGAAGCCGCTATACCAAGGAACCGTGTAGATGACCCCCTTTGTGGAGGCATAGGGCGAGCTCTCCACCAACTCACGGGCTGCGTCCGCAGAGGTGAGTTGAACCATGAAGATCCCTCAGCCCATTAGAACTGTCTCCAAGATCTGCGTTGTGCCAATGCGTAGCGTGGAGTGGAGCCAGTCCCACAGCTGGGCTCTCGATGGGGAGTGTCCAACGACCTGACCAAAGATTGCTGTCTCTTTCAGCTCCAACTTTGTGGCCCGGACGGCCAAGAGCTGTTCCTCGGAGAGGATGATGCGCAAGGTGTTTGACTGGGGGGCACTCGTAGAATGTGTCAGCGTCTGACTAGAGGGTTCCATTGCGCGTCCCAACTGAGGACCTACCACTCACGCTGCTGTGCTGTCAGAGAAGGGGGGGGTATGTTGCTGCAGAGGAAGGGAGCAACTGGAGGGGAGGAGAAACGATGGCAAGGAGGGGGGGGGTGGGAGAAGCTTGTTTGCACGGTGGGGGAAGTGTTTGACCCTGTTGTAATCCAGTTCGTATCGAGGCGGGGGGGGGGGGGGGGGGAGGGGGCGGATTGCGGAGGGGGGTGGTGAAATAGATCCTTAGGTGGAAGGGCACATTGCGGGTTCTGACAGGTGGACAAGTTTTCGAATGGGCGGCATAATCGTGTCTGTAGTGGGGGAGGCGAGGCATGCAGGGGGGGGGGAAGGGGCAAGCGGCTTGGTGTCGGGCAGGGACTGACGGGGGGGCACTGAGAGAAGGACGGAGGGGGAGATACTCTGCGCGCTGGGGGGGAAGACGGTGGGGGGTCGCACTGGAGGGGAGATGGGGGGCAGGCGGTACAGGAGGCGGGGGGGATGGCGGGGAGCAGGCGGCGCACGCCACGGGTCGGGGGGGGGGGGGGGGGGCGACTGGCGATGTCGGGTGAGATGGAGAAACGCGCGATGATAGGAGTGTTTGTCAAACCCACACGTTCTAGGAGTTCAAGTGTTAGTTATTGCATTATGTGAGGCTGCGTCATCAAGTCCACAAGAAGTCCTCCCTTCATTTTTATTCCAAGAGTAGTCTGATTGTCTCCTTTTTACAAGGGAAAACCAAAGGTGGCAAGAACTCATAAGATGTGAAGGTAAGCCAAAACAAGAGTGAGAGTTCTTCTTTTGATAGAATTCGAAAGAAAGAAAAAAACAAAACCCATATGGCAATAACTTCCCAAGAAAAATAGGTTTTGCACACATTACTAAAGATTAGGCCATGTGGATGAGGAGTGTTGTATCAAGGCCTAGGGTCTTTCTCATAAGAAACCTGAGTAGACTATTGTGACTTCCTTCACTCTTTGTGGATAGTCTAGTGGGGCTACGCCTCCCACTGCTGCTCCATTTTCTCCTCTTGTCCAAATGGTTGCTAGATATGTGGCATGTGGACAGTCTTTGTAGCCTATATCTTTCAGTACTCCTTAAGGATTAGTTGATTGGTCTGCTATCTTCTAACCCATTGCACTCTTTGCATCGATTCCAAGTCTTCTCTTGCACCACATCCTGAGCACGCTTCTCCACCTCGTCAAGCATTTCATTCGCAGATCCCTACTGATGGACATATGCGATGGTAGCCACATCCTTAGTCTTTCCTTCTTTAGTCTTCTGTTGTATTCACTTGTATATACATACTCATTGCATTGTTTTTTTTCATTTAGCTTTACTTTTCTATTTTGTTTCACTTTGGAGCATCTCACTTTTGACCTCAATTTTGCAGAATCTCATCTCTTTTGTACGGTTTTGTCTTTCAATGTAGTGCTAACATGTAGGTTCACATTGGGCCTTCTAGGTTGGAGACATGGAATATGCACTATTCCTTTCGTGGTTTCATATTCCTGGGGGATTTTCTCATCTACCAGCATGGAGGCTTTCCCTCCCGAGGTAGATCGTACAACATTTCTCTTGATGCTATCATGGTGGTGCCTTCTACATTGCTTGTCCAATCGAGGTGCTTCATCCTCATCTTCGTCTATCATCGTGGTTCTCGACACCACACGAAGATCGATATCTGGATCCTCTTTCTCCTTTGGTATTGACATCTAGGGTTGAGAGGGGATTTTTACCCTTCATGGTATTCTATAGGTTTCGGCATTTGTCTTTGACATGTGTCTCTCGTGTGTTGTACCTTCTTCTTTGCATTGGATGATTTCATCCTCTTTGTAAAGGGTACTTGGGTAAGTGAATAATATTTCTCACAAAGAACATTGTTCAAATGGCACCTGCTACATGCACTTTCTCATCATGTAGCATACTACTACGCATCTCATTATGTAGAGCGCCCCAGAGTGGAACTTCAGCTGTCTCCACTGGCGGTTCTTCACCACCTTACCATCACCTCACCTTATTTCATCACCCTTTCCCATCACCCTTTTCCTCGACATTGAAACTCTCAAGTGGTTAGGCTAACTTGTTTGTTTTGTGATGTGTTGGATCTAACCATCCCTTTTCATTCTCCCCACGGGGCATAATTACTTGAAAGGACGCAAACCATCTCTATTCTCCCAATAAAAAAAAAGGGTTTAATGTGGTTCCTTCCGCCTTTGTAGGACTTGGTACGCCATTGGGGGTAGTTGATGAGCACCCTTTGTCCGATGCCTTGTTCTCTTTGGAGTGTCTTGGTAGGCCACTGGGCAGTTGACGTACACCCATTGTAGGAGTGAATACAATCCTCAGATACTACCAAGGATAAAGAAGATGATCACTAGTTATTGAGGGAACGAAGCGTAGTCCTTAGATGCTGGAATTGGGCTAGGTTGCAAAATATGGCGGTAGAACGCGGTAGTAGAATGCTGTAGTAGAACGCAATTGTAAAACACTGCAGTAGAATGCCACAGTAAAATGCAGCAATATATTGCCATAGTAAAACACCAAGTGGAGATGGATGGAGAAGCCATGAATCGTAATGTCCTTCTTGCAAGGTATGATTGATAGTGGAGAGGATGGAGAAAGGAGAGAAGAGCGTGGCAGAGAGTGATAGTGTTAGAAGGAATGAATGTGTGGAATGGTGATATAGTTTGTATTTAAATGAGAGGAGAGGTGACTATATAGGCCCTAGCTATCTAGGGTGGAGCACCACTGTGTGGGCATCCATTGAGAAATGCCTTGAATGAGGGCACTGTCTCTTTTTTGGGACTGTTAATGTGAAACCCTAATTGAAGTTAATAATTGAAGAAGTGGTTTCTCAACACCTCTTCTTAGGCCCCAAAAGAGATGAAGAAAGTGGAGCGAAGAGAGGTAAGGAGAAGATGTAGAGGATCCTTGAGATCCAAGATTGCTACTTGAAAGGTAACTTGTAATAACAAACAATAGACAGGATGAACTGTAGAACTAGACTCCATCTCGGAGAGAAGTGACTAGCTCTGTAACTCTATGTTGAAAGGAATTTGAAGACCTTGTCACCAAGTCATGGTAGAATCTCCAGAGTCCAAGGCCCCGAACTTGGTGGTACCTGAAGATCTTGGGTATCAAGAGGAGAAATGATTGCTCGAAGATAGCCATCCCCAAAGAGTAAATGGTGGGGGCAGAACTTCATGATGAGTAGGGACTCCCTTCGAGGGTGGAGATATAGGGTCCCCTTGTGAAGTCGAAGGAGCTTGCTTGGAGAGAAAAGAAAGAACATCCCCCTTTGAATCCCCCTCTGTGAGAGTGATGAATCTAAAAACTAATGGATTACGGGCTTTGAATCATGTGATGACGAAGGAACTGCCATTGATCGTGTCAAGGAAGGTATTTGGGGTGCCAAAGATGTTGAAGAACTCCTAGAGGTGGCCTCTCAAACCTGAGTAGTCGAGGGTGGGGGAAGGAGAGACTGTGGACAATAATCCCCGTCTCTTAATGGAGCAAACTATGGAGCCAAGGTAATGGAAGGTGTCGAACAACTGTTGTCTCGCGAAGGAGTGGATTGATGAGTAGATGGTATCCAATAATCATAGTCTCTTGATGGAGTGGATTGCAAAATTGTGGGTTGCCATGGGGGCAACCATTGGACCCTAGAAGCAGTAGAAGAAACCTTTGTAGCGCATTGTAGTAGTCTCAAGGAGATCGAGGTACCAAATGATCCTCTAGCTTGAAAGAACTTAGTGCGCATCAGATGTGTCTTATTGCCTTCAACGTAAAAATCTGATAGCCAGTGTAAAATAAACTCTGTGGCCTAGAAGGGAGGGGTGGCACTATGAGTGCCAAGGGATAGACATATATACTCTAGTGGTGTAGGGAGCAAAGGTCGATGTTGGCAAGCATCGACAGTGTGTTCGATGTTGCCCTAGTAGGAGCACCCAATGGCCTGTCCATCTGCTTGTGGAGAAGTCATAGCACCAGAGTGTCGACTTGTAAAAGGAAGGGTGGGAGGGAGAGGAAGAGAATAGCTGAAATGAATGGGGAAAGTAGTAGATGATGCTGAACCCGCAACTTGTTTTTGGCTTCTCTAATAAATAGGATCTTTAGCTCTCTAAGCTCGTGCACTCTGATACCACCTTAGAATAATAGGTAAGTTGTGAATCGTGATATGCTGCCAAAATAACAACTATGCTTTGATACCATGTCAGAATATGCAACGAAGTAGAGAGACAATAGGGTTTGTAGGTAGAGACACAGTGTGTGTATGGCAAACATTGAGAGAAGAGAAACTCAGAAAACACATAAGAACAAGATGATGAAGCACGGAGTCATGATAAGTGAAGAAAAGTTGATACAACGGAGCTGAAGCTTTAAACATGACTGCACTTTCCCGTCTGAATTAGGCGGCAGCACCTGTGGGAAATCTGCACAGTGAAGGGAGTGAAATGTAGTCCTTTGGGCAGTGAGCTATCGAGGCAATCACTGGAAGGTGAAGGGCAGTTGTCGAGGGTGTAGGAAAAGACATACACATATACTTAAGGCATTATGCTAATTTCCCTTTATCTTAAGAGGATAAAATTATGAACATCCCATTGTACTGCTTTGAACTTTCTAGGCACTAGATAACTATGTATGCAGGTAACTTCTCTTAAATGTGTTATTTCATGCACACATATAACAACTGCCCATTCTTCTCTGGTTTTAACCATTTTAAGATCCTACCAACAGATGCTTCATGCTTGAGTCAAGTATGTGCAATACATAAATGCTGGTGTGGAAATTTTTAATCGTCAAAGCTGTTTTCCTGCTATAATCAACCGAATATGTTTTAGGTTTTTGGAGTTTACTACATTGGCACTGCTTTGGGTGATTCAAAAGGTTACAATGGTGCTGATTCTTTCTATGTTTCGACAGTTTTTGGACGAATAGTATGGCCCCATTTTATCTCAGGTTTTCCATTTGGTAAAATGTATTGCTTTCTGCTCATGCATGTGCTACTCTCATATCTCTTGTGGCAATGTTGTTTGCAGATCATTTTTCTGAGTTTCGTGTGGCTGGTGGCTGTAGATGCTGCTCCATTCCCTCTATGCTTTGTAAGTACAACTCTTCAAGTTGATATATGCAATCCACAAGCTAAATAAGATGCGTAGAATGTTAGATAAAGGAAGGCTTATTTTCAAATATAAAAGCTAACGGTAGCACAATGCCTTGCACCACACCTTTCACAAATAAGCTAGGTTTGATTAGATGAGAGAACTTCAAGGTATAGTGAGGGAGAATCTCTTATGATTTATGTGAGGACATTTCGTTGAAAGCCTGTATCAAAAGCCAAGTGAAAGGTACCTGAATGCCAAGTGGAAGGTGGAGGCTGGAAGATCTACTGCTTGCAGGCTATCATTTCTGTAGGTTTGGACAGACTTGGTGTCAGATCCCTTGTGCTTTTAAGTATGTGGCTTGCAAATGCCAGTTGAATTGCAAGCATATCAAAGTGTTCCTTTGAATGCCTGCTAAAATGGTTGATTATGAGCAACACATGTAACATGCTTGAGAGATAGACCCAATTGAATGAAGAAGATTTCTGGGTTGGCCGGTTATCGATATACAAGTAACATGCATTCATATGGGCTTTCATTTGGGTCTCCCTGAACTAATAGCAGGACGTTAACATTGGGGCATACCAGTAGTGAGACCCACTACACAGGCAATCTAAACTCTCTGCAGACATTCTGATCCTAATGCAGTGTACCCTCTCCTTCAAGAAGTCTAGAAGGTGGGAACTTGGAACAGTTGTACTCAGCTGCAGTTTTCCTCTTGCCTCTTAAGATTGATAGGCAGTCTGTTTGGATTATAAAGGAAGGCTGATGTTTGATTCTCACAACCTGGTGTGGTTTTGTAATCCCTCTGACAGCTAGCTAAAGGGGAGATGGTGATTTGATACCCTCAGAGTAAATTTGTGGTTGGGCATAAGTGCTAGAGGGAAGTATCACTCAACAGTCTCACTGTTGCAGCACTTTGTACTTATTAGAAGGGCTAGAAGATTTTTTGAAATCCACCATAAGAGTTGTTAGGAAAGCAAGAATATACTACAACCGAGTGCAAGATCTCATAAGCCAATCCAAGGGATAGAGGAGAGTGTTATAATTACATAGCAGCAAAGAAACACGTTTCTTTTGAGTTTGAAACTTACGAAATGTTTTTGAAAGTAAAAAACGTGTTGTTTTTTGTTTTTAAGTTGGAACCCAAAAATATGGTTTTTTTGACAAAAACTGCTGGGCAATGTTAAACCTGATGATGATGATGAGTAATGACTTGTGAGAGCTCAAGATTTTGGATGAGAGATAGACTTGTTTGGGATTTGGTTTAGTTATTGGGCTTTGTCAATCTAGTATCTATTCTTGTCTTAAGAGTTGATATTCTACGACTTTAGTCTCATTTATGAGTTATCTATGATATAATAGGATTCATTTTGAATTTTGACATTCTGTCCGTTTGTTTTGGAATGAGAATCGTGATATTGCAACTTCACTCTGTCCATATTGTATAGAGGCAATTTACATGTTTATTTCAATTTTCTTTGTGTGATATATATGAATCATAATGTTTCAGTTCTAAACCATAGTATAGCTTGTCCAAAGACTAACTTTGACATAAGTGACAAGTCAATGATGGATCATGGATATGTAACGTATTATTCTCAATTGACTCTTATGCATTATCACTCCAGCTTAATTGGCCTTTCTTTGTTTAAGAGAGTTCCATAGAGGTTTAAAACCTCTTTCCCGGGTTAAAACTTAAAAAATTCCTATTATTAAAAACCTACGCTTCTTATGTTACCCCCTCTTGAAAGAAACTTACGAAACATGTTTCTGACATTTTATTTCTAAACATTTCTGGCATTTTTGGCTGCTATGAGTATTGAAGTGCTTATAAGTGGGCTCTCCTCTCTAACTTCCTAAGGCTATCTCCTTTTTGGGGGATGAGTTTATTGGGCCTGGGAATGATGCTTGGGAAGAGCCAAGTTTCTTTCTTGTCCATCAAACCAGCCACTTCTATCCACATACTTGCATGAGCCTGCAACATTGAAGTTTAATAGCTAATCTAAGTTTAATAACTAATCTAAGTTTAATAACTAATCTCTCTCACCTACGCACTTGTAATGAAAAATAATGTTACATTTTAGTCTATTTGTTGCTTGTATTTAGCTGTTTGTTGACATGAAAATGATCTAAATGTCTTTTATCTTTTGAGGGCTGCTTCACATAAAGATACTCCAAATTTCTCTTCAATCCTCTCTTCCTCGCGTGCTCTCACTCTTTTTACTTGTGGACGATTTTTTCTATTCTCTTGGTCCTTGGATATTGATTTTGAAGAAGTTTCTTCTTTTTCCCTAAAGTTATGGAGATAGAAAATAAAGAAATCAAGAATTGGATTATGTCATGTGCACGATGAAAGGTAAGTATTTTGCGCATTCTTATGATTATGATCTGTCGCACGTTAGGGTGTATCTTTGGGGCTTGAAAGTACATGGTATGAGAGCTTATGAAGCATCTCCATAGGATGTCAAAGAAGTATGCAAGAAATCACATATGTGGATGCAACCAAGTGATGCAAAGATTGGTGCTGAAGTGGTTAATTTGGGTGAATGACAAGAAACTTCTATTGGAGCAGATGCTGCATGTGGGTTGTTATCTTCCACGAGTACATATGCTGGCTTATCATCAAAGAAACACAAGGAAGCTTGGCAAAGGTATAGAATCTTCAAGTGATAATAATGCAACTATGGCATTACATAGGTTTTTCTATGCTGAAGATTTCATGTACGTTAAAGTGAAATTTTCTTTGTTCATGAATATGGTAAGGGCAGTTGGAGAAGTGGTAATTTTTGTTGGGGATAAAGGCGCCTCCGTCTAGCCGCCCGTGTATTACTACATTGACAGTCACCACCACTGCACACTGCAGGTGGCGGGCGCCCGTCACCGTCACTTTATTCTTTATTATTTTAGCGACAGTTTGAATAAAGGAAGGCTCGGTCACACATTGTGACTGTTGGAGTTCCCATTTTTTGTCTCTCTCTTTCTTGCTCTTGCTCTCCCGCCTTAGCTCTCGAGTGCAAGCTTTGATCCTTCTCACCTTTCAACTGGTATCGAGCTCTAATCTCAGCTCAAAAGCATTCTGGAGCATAAACAAGACATGTGGCATAGTCCAAATACATCATGACATCATACCGAGTAGCCGGGAGCACCCCGTGACCAATAGGCATAACCCAACTGTAGCATAAATAGCTTCAGCCCTGAAGTTTCCAGCAGCATATAACCTCTGTAAACTGAGCAAATCAGTACTCAATCCAAGCTCAAATCCGTAGGCAAACCATAGGCATACATTCCCGTATGTATAGGCACTAACCGGGCATTAAATGCCAAGACCTGTAAGCATAAAATTGAAGTAACAGGTGGCTGCCCACATAAGAGGCATAACATCCACAAGTGATCCGGTATCAATAGACATGAGTAGAAGCATCACATAAGCAATAGGCATACAAATACATCCTGTCTCAGATCTGAAATCTGTTGCAGAATATTCTGTTATCAGAATTTGGCAAATCTGACATCACCATCTCGTCCGAGCGTGCCAAAACCCCAACTTAGACTCTTACCTTGCTTGAATCGGGTTCGAATGCTCGAGATATGACAAAAAGAATGATTTTTGGGCCAGATTTTGAAACAGGCGCAAAAAAGACGCGAGTTGGCTGGGGGGGTCTGCTGTCCCACATGTCAACAATAGGGCCCAAAGGGGCCACAAATGGGGGCCAAAGAAGGCCTACACCAAGTCTCAGCAAGCCTTGATAGGCTGGAAGCAAGATCTAGGTGAAGGAAGCTCCAAGAGGTGTGAGCTATGGCTGCCCACAACCTGTGAAAACCCTATTTACCTAGATCTATGGACTGAGATAAATCTCTGAAATAATGAAGCAATACCTCAATGTCAATGCCCTGATGGTGCCTCAATAGACTGGGAAGAAGCTCGGGAAGCCGGGGAGTGTATCATGAGGTACTTGAAGGGCACTGCAGATATGTGCATATGCTATGGCAGCCAGGATACAGGAGTCGTGGGGTACACTAACTCTGATTATGCAGGACATGCAAATAGTAGGAAGTCCACTTCCGGCTATGTATTCACCTATGCTGGAGGTGCTGTTTCTTGGATGTCTAGGGTGCAGAAATGCACGGCCCTTTCTACTACAGAGACCGAGTATGTTGCAGCCACTGAGGCTTGCAAGGAGGCCATTTGGTTGGGTCGTTTGGTTGTTGACCTTGGTATTGATGCTACCCCTACATTGCATTCGGATTCTATGAGTGCTATTCAACTAGCCAAGAATCCGGTCTTCCATGCGAAGACGAAACACATTGAGGTGGGGTATCACTTCATACGTGGGGTCATTGAGGACAAGTCTGTTGATCTTGTCAAGATCTCAACTGACCAGGATCCTGTAGATCTGCTCACGAAAAGCCTCTTTACAGAGCGCTTTGCCTTTCTCAGGAGGTTGATGGACGTGGGATGAGATGACGTCTTTCCTCATCCTGTTGTACATGTGTACATGTTGTACTTTCTTTTTCTTTTTTTTTTCACTCCTCACTAGGGCAGATTCGCCTTTAAGTGGGAGGTTGTTGGGGGTAAAGGCGCCTCCGCCTAGCCGCCCGTGTATTACTACACTGACAGTCACCGCCACTATACATTGCAGGTGGCGGGCACCCGTCACCGTCACTTTATTCTTTATTCTTTTAGTGACAGTTTGAATAAAGGAAGGCCCAGTCACACATTGTGACTGTTGGAGTTCCCATTTCTTGTCTCTCTTTTTTTTGCTCTTGCTCTCCCACCATAGCTCTCGAGTGCAAGCTTCGATCCTTCTCACCTTTCAATTTTCCACCCACATACAATCATTTAAGAGGCAATGAATTATTTGACAAAGCTATGTTGATGCAAACTTACATGGTGTGTAAACAAATGGAGGATCATTGCATATGATGACTGGCCAGATAATAGGCGTCACCCATTATCAACACCATAGTGCTACTTCTATTTATGACACAATATTTTTAAAATTTGTTGATACTAGTGATTTTCAAATCTAGGAAGTACATCTTTAGCATTCTCAAAGAGGTGATCTTGGATATAGGGCTTCTATTCTCTTTACTAGGCGTACTTGCTATTGTTTGGAATTCTTATTTGAGGATATAGGTAGTTTGTCTTGGGTGACTTTTATTTTGCAGCAGATTACCAAAATTGTGAGCTTTGTTATAAAGAAGTCACCCATTTTGGCATTGTGCAGGAAGTGTAGCCTAAAGGAGCTATTGTATCTTGTTCTTACAAGACGTGGATACACATATATTGTATTGGTGAACTTGTTGGATAGTAGGATATATAATGGATTGGGAAGAAATGTTGTAAGTGATGAATGGTGAGATCGAAGGTTTCTTGGTCTGAAAAGGATAATGAAGTCTCATTCATTATCTTGGGGAATGATTTTTGGCAAATGCAAAAATAATGGTGAAAATCTGTGCACAAATTTTAAGGATCCCTTATTTGGTTGATAGAAAAGGAGCCACTATGGGTTTGACCTATGAGCTCATTGATTGGATGATAGAGAAGCTTCAGTGTCTTGATGATGGTAATGTAAGCAAGTTTAACAAAGTGGAGAATCTTTCTTTGATTGTTGAGATATGATGCATTCATCCCTGTATGCAGCAGCCTTGTTTTGTGTCTTTTATGGAGAGAAAAGGGCCAAGAGAGTGACGCAAAGGTAAACAATGGATGCATGATAGTTCTGGAGTGATTTACAAAGGATGATATTAAGCAGCAGAGAGTCTTGATTGATAAGCTAGATATGTATAGATCAGAGTAGGGTTCCTTTGCTCATGCCATTGCACAAGATTAATTGTGAATGCATGCTTGCAGTTAGGATGTCCTTCTAGGGAAGTTGTGCATCCTCCTGTTTGAGGAGTTTTACTTTTGTCTCTTGTCCTTGTGAAGGAAGGAATAGGTTGAAGCTATCTCCCAACAGAAATTCGTGTATATTCATACAAATTTGAGACTTGTTTCTAAGATAAAGTCCAAAGGGTATGAGAAGATGGCTTTGGAGATGATCAAAGGCTGATTATTTTACAGGAACTACAAGAGCCAGATGAAGAATCTTCGTCCATGAATATAAGCACAAGCTCAAAGCGCTGAAGGATGACATGTTTTAGATGTTGTAGCTATGATTGATGATGATGGTGAGGATGAGGAGTATAATGCTATAATGCTGATGGTGATGGTGATGATGATCATGATCATGATGATAATGAGCATTGAGACCGTTCATTGCTTGAATTTTGTTTTACAACTTGCTACCTTATGTCTCATGAGTAATTTCTTTTGTGCCTGTGCCTTATAATTTTCAGCATTGATGCTTATATGCTAAGAGCTATATGTTTAGAAGCTTTTCCTACACTTTGGTTATATTCTAAATTTCAGGAGGGATCACATACGGTTCATTTAGGTGTAGTGAATTGTACTTCATTCTATACTTCCAGACCTGTATGCATTTGCAGTATGGTAATGTATGGAAAAAACTATGGCTGCCAGAAACCTCTCTTATGCCAAAGTGAAGCCCTGCTTTTTGTCACCGCATTAGGGTCTCACTGTTTTGGCCAGCAAGCTTTGAGCAACCATTAGAGAAGCTCTTTGTCTGGCATCACAAACTGTATTTAATAGTATCTTAGTCTTCAGCTTTGGCTCATGGCTTTTCTTGCACAGAAAAGCGAAAGGTAGCTTTTAGAATGGAAAAGCAAATGGAACTTTTGAGAACTCAAAAGTTATAATCTTTTTAAAAGCAAAACACAAACAGTGATAATTAGTACTAAATTATCTAATGCGTTTTTCCCCTGTTTGCCACATCATTTGCATTGATCTTGTTGCCACATCATAGCTGCCATGTCATCACTTGCCACATTAGCATTCTATGTTGTCAGATGACCCTTGGCCATATTTATAGTCAATGATTTGTCTCCGAAGCCTCTTTCTTGTAATTGTCATGATAAAATCATTAGCTAATAACATTCACAAGAAGACCTGTTATTTGAAACTTAGTTCCACCATGCGATTCTGCCATCCCTTCAACCACCTTTAAGGTGAAACATTGTACACTTATGACTTGCAAAGCTACTCAAGTTGTAAAATTGATGCAAGTTGTCTTCTTACTTTGTGCAAGTGTATTGATTTAACTCTTTCTGTTTGGGAGAGGGGCATTTTATAAGTCATCTGTCTATGTGGGATAGGCAATGGTGTATTTCACAAAAGATGGGATTGATACAAATCTTGATCTCCTTTGCTTGATGTGAGCAACATAAGCATAGGGCATTCTACCCCTTTAGATCACAGTTGAAAGGTCGTTATGAAGTAGCCTAATGTAAATCAATACAATACCTTGAAATTGCAACACAAACAAGACACAACACTTCAATATCTTATGTGTGGTACACTCAAACAGTCTAGGTAATTGGAATAGTTAAAATAGGCTTGTGATTCAATGGAATTCTATGTTGCAGCATAACCAATATAGATATCAATAAAGAAATATTGAAATGCAAAACAAGTGCAATTAGAATATTATTACATTATTGGTATCCGGTTCAGAGAAAAACTTGAAGTGATTAATGATGCATGATCTCATGCTAGTGGTATGTTTTATATATTTGAGAAGTTTTATGCTCCTACATTTACTTGAAAGAAAAGAAATTATAAAGATGATGCTATAATGCCAAGATTATCTTAATACTCGGATAACCTTAGTATGATGTGGTGTGTCTAGCTTTTGAAACAAATGTGTTGCTTGCGTGACTATTTTTGAATGAGTCGAGGCATCGGCTTAAGCTAATTACTTTTCTACAGTTGTTGGGGAGAAGAAGCATTCACTAACACTTTTTTTTTGGGTTTCCTAGGTTGGCCTTGTGAACCTGATTGGTGCATTAACAATGTGGAAAAGCTTGCAAAACAAAGGATGATAATATTGATGGCAAACTTTCACACAATAAAACTATCCCAATTGCATGGTTTGAAAACTGGCGCATGCATGTCCAAATTAAGAAGTGAGATTGAATGCTCAATAGAAAAAGAACACAATCTCTTCCTAATCTAATGCTTGCCCACAGGTAGGGGTCTTTACAATATATATTCTAAATAGTGATATAGTATATTAATTGCCACACACACACACACACACACACACACACACACACAAACAATATTAATGACTACTAAAGACAAAATCGGTCTACGAGACATATCCATGCACAAAGGACTATCCTCATGAAATCATGAAATTGAAAGTTGAAAAATGAAAAAACCTATTTAAAAGTGCAATAAGTGTAGGCATCCTCATTTGGGCAAGCCCTCAATGTATACTAACATGTCCATTTAGAGACATGAAGCTATATGTATGTGAGACGCAATGATGCCATGTAGATAAAACACCATCTAATGAGTATAGCGGAATGTAAAATGTGATTATTGGGTGGGGGCTCTTGGAACAAGCTCCTAAGTAGCTCTTGGTATTTGGTGTTGTTCCAATTAATATCATAATAGAAAAGTTAGGAGAACTTATTTGTAAAAAGAATGTCGTTCTTATGGCCATAGTGGTGCCTTTGATCAAAATGCATGAGTTTTGTAGGACTTGATGTTGCTTGTCAATCCATCATACTTGGAATGATCTCAACTTGCAAATGATTTCTCTTGGTCATCTCTCACGTCAACATTGTTATTCTAGCTTGTAAGCAATATGAATGTGCATGAGAAGAATATCAATTTACACTTCTCTTAGCCATGCAAAATCAAACCATAAGCTTACATGATTATATTAAAACTTGATTTGCATTAAGTTGTAAATGGTTGCCCAAAGTTAAAATATTAAAGACTATCCCAAACTTTAATGATAGTTTTGTTAGTGTCGCATATGAAAAGGTTCATATGATATTGTAATAATATGGAGGATTCGAAAAGGTTATCTATATTTAAGGTTAATATTTATTTAATCGATAAAGTCATTGCCTTCAAAAAGTGAGAAGAGTAGTATGCCACATATTACAAAAAGTGAGAAAAAGGATTTATTGGCTCATGTGTAGAAACATTCATTGAATATATAAGCGTGTTTTCAATGAGTCGTTTTCTTATGTATCAGCAAGTCTGTTACATTGATTTTCTTGTGCTTGAGAATGTAAAAGATGATCCTATCAAAAGAGACTTCTTTTAGTAGGTTGACTTAGGTATGACAAGAAATAGAAGCAAGAGAAATATAACGATTAATAGCTTGAAAAATGATAACAAGCAACTTATAAGTAGCACATAGTAGTTGATAACAAGCTCCTCAAAAGCAAATTGGAGCATAATTCCAAGGAGTTAGTCATATGAGGTTGACATCATTATCTTACAATGGATTTAGTAGCCTCTTAAGTAGATGGGAATCATGTACAAAGTTAAGCACTACCATGTGTTTCGAAACACATTATTGTAAACAACTCATTACTCAAGTAACTCTTGGTATAGTTTTGACATTCTTAAATATGGTGCAATACGTTCCCAACAATAAGGAGTGTAGACACATCATCCCACAGTTGGGAGATGAGTTTGTTTGCCACGACCTTGTAAGATTAAGCGAGTAGAAGTCAGGTTTGAATTGAGTAGCATGTACCTTGAAATAGGTAATTTCAAGAAGAGTATTGGTGAAACACCTACAAGTAGAGTTTTGACATCCTCAACTTTGACAGACATAAACTTTGGAAGCATTGGTCATAGTAGTAGGACTACACAATCCACATGAGAATGTAACCCTGCTTCATTTGGTGTAGTTGAACATAGCTAGTGTAAATGCATGTATGATGCTTATAGCCTTGAGAAATGCCAATAAGGACTCTTGTATGCTACTAGTAGCACCAATATATTCATGCTTTGTTTCTTTATCATGTTTATTTTCACATATAATGATCTACATACTTAAAAACTATTACCATTGTTTTTCTTTATGGTAGAAATGTCTAGTATGCTATTGTTGCCATGAAACTTGCATTTTCATAAGTGGGCCTTATATTGTTTTGTTTGGTAAAATATATGTTATGGAGGCTAAGCTATTGACCATTTCTTAACAACATTTGCTAATGCTTAGTACACTTTACTTAAAAGGTCTAGTAAATTTACAAAGCAATATTGCATGCTAGTCCTTATACTACTACTCATCTAGAAGAGTTCCTTTTTGCATATTTGACATCTTAGAGGGAACACTTGAAATCGATCCCAACACTCTTCTTTAAGATGTCATCACAAGGGCTACTGTGTTGATTGTGGGTAGCATGCACACATACTATTAGTTATAGTTCACATTGACATTTATATTCTCTATAAGGCACCACATATACATGAATACATATTTTAACACATGCATGTATTATATTTGAAGTCAATCATAGCCTAGTTTGACATAGCTTAATAAGCGAAGCATAGCATATCTTAGTATTTAATAGCTTATGTCAAAGCCTAAGCATGTGGCTAGCTTGCATAGCCTACACCTAAGCAATGTATCCTGTGATTACCTAACCTAGCATACATCTAAGCATAGAGCTATCCTATGATTATGTAGCCCAACTTAGCCTAGCCCAACTGGGGAGGATGGTAAGACCTTGCACATGTGCCTTAGATATAAAGAGGAAGAGACACTTTTCTTTACAAAAACTTGGAGAGTTGGGAAGGACCCACATGACACACACTTATCTCAAGGTTTTGAGATAAAATGGAGAGGATGGCCTTCATGAGGAAGAAAGCCATACCACACGAACTCCTGGGGGATTCTATCTACCTTGACGATGACCTTACCAAGATATAGGCGGAACATAGGTGTGAAACCACACCCAAAATAGTCCAAGCTAGGAAGGAGAGCAAGATGGCAATGTATAGAGATGGTTGAGTCATCATTGACAGCAAGGCAACTGAATAAGGACGTGAGGTGGATGATATAAACACTTTAGAGATATGAATAACAATAAGGAATTATAACAACTCATTATGGACACACCCAAGGAGGATGGACGAGGTGATGGAGGATCATGAATTGCTTTTGATCACAAAGGTATACCATAGTCTTGAGAGGGGACTACCTAATGTATAGGGATATACATTGGAGTCCACATACACGAGTTGCATGGGACAAAAGGGCACCATTAGAGGAACAAGAGTGGCAATATTGATTAGGGAGTCCATAACATGGCACGAGATCTTGATGTGTGATACATGTGGAGTAGAGTGGAGATCTCTCGCAACTGGATGCTATATATTTTCATATGTTACTTTCCCCATGCGGGTTGAGATATGCTACTAAGGAGTCCCAACAATAGGAGGGAGAGGGGATGGAGGAGGAGAATGCTCCTCATTTAGAGATTTATCAGATAAGATTGTACACTATTCTAAACAGGGAGAGATTCTTTTTGTAAGAGATTTTAATACCAAGACATAAAGTAGATAGTGCGACACGCATGATTTTGAGGATCTACGGAGGTTACATGTGATGGATATAGAGGAGGCAGGCACATGTAGGATATCCAATGATACTAGAGGAGATAGTACTCACTACGGCCAGTACCTGCTAGAGCTAGGGTTGCGACACCATCTCGTCACTTACAATGCAATAAAGAAATGGCCTAGGTTCAGAGCATTGACATGCTTGTAACCCATCAACTCCAATAAGGTAGACTATGTACTAGGCTCCATCGAGATGAAAGAACTAGTTAGATCCTTCACCATCCCCTCCGTTTGATCGAAGAAAGTCATACCTACCTATCCCTCACTCTATCCTTATTACTACACCTACATATTCTAGCCATCGCCCATACCCTATCCATCACTTTCTATTTTAGACATGAGCTAACAGACATATGTAGCCATCGTATATATGATGGGCTCACACAATTTTAGTATAATTCCCTACTAGGGACACTCCTCCCAACTAACCTCCATCCTCCACTTGGATGCTCTCCAAAGCTTTCCACACTCCACACACATTAGCACATCCACCTGTTTGGGCACCATGCTTTAAAACCGATGGTACGATGATGAGTGTAGAGAGCTATACAGACATGTTTGGATTCATAAAGGATTAGGAACCATTACATAGAGAGAAGCCCACAGACAGATGAAGACCTTGACTTGTTGTAAATGATAAGCATATGAGGAGGCACAATATTGGGACCTATACCATTTATTCATGAGTAGAGATGTGGCCATAGCGTGGCGCAGATAACGGGAGCCATGTCGCCCCACACCGATTAGTGACCTAGAGACATGGCTCTCCTATGCATATTGACTATATGATGTACCATACCAGCCAACGATTTCCCACCCATTAGAGTCCCGTCCGACGGAATCATCTTCTTCACACATGAAATGATAAAGAGAGCGATTGAGTGTCTACAACATGGATAATCAATGGATCACACTTGCATATACAGTGAACACTTTATTTATACACTGGACATTTTGCCTCCTCTCCTTGCTTTAATATTCAATATGGCTCTAGCAGAGGGCATTCAAATTGAGTGGACCTTGCATACCTTTGTGTCCATACACAAGTTTGGAGATCCCCTTGATCTAGGTAACAATAGAACCATCATGTTGGGCCACATATTGGCAAAGATATATGGAGTAGTGATAGAGGTAGAGCTTAGTGCATGTATAGAGAGAGAAATTGAGAGCAGTAGGACATGCTAGTTTTTGATAGGGGTTCTCTACATGACCACATCTTCACCCTATGGAGTATGATTGAGCAGGAAAAAATGAGAAATAAGAGATTTTATTGTTGCATTGTGTGTTTTTGGAAAGCCTTTGATACACTCCCATGAGATAGACTATTATAGAGATTGCAGACATTGAGGATCCCATGCAGGGATGTTCTCTCTCCCCTACACTCTTGGGTCTCTAGCACCATTGGAGTGAAGTAGGGGGGATGTTCTCTCTCCCCTACACTCTTTGGTCTCTAGCACCATTGGAGTGAAGTAGGGGGGATGTTCTCTCTCCCCTACACTCTTTGGTCTCTATATCGACAAGATAGAAGATCACATCACACAAGGAGGTAGCAATGGGATAGAGATGGTAGGTATACTTGTCTCCATTATACTTTATGTTGACAATATTGTTCTAGTATCTGAATCATAAGAAGGTATACAACAACATCTCCACACTCTTCATGACTTTTGCACATAGTGTGGATTGACAATTAATATGGGAAAAACTAAGATTCTGATCTTCCACACATCTTTAACTTTGAATTCAGCCTGCAACAATGATTTAATTTCAGCAACCTGTTCTCATAATCTCTAGTGATGATTAAAACATCTACATAAACTGCCTTTTCAGTTTGCATACATGTGTAGAACAGTCCGAATGCACATAGCCTTTAGGCTGCTCCATATAAAATTCTTCCTAAAAATCACCATTCAAAAAGGCATTTTTCACATCCATTTGCCATAATTTCTAGCCTTTAGATGCTGCCAATGCAATGATTGTTCTAACGGTTGCCATTTTAGCCACAGGATTGAAAGTCTCCTCATAGTTAAGGCCGTACTGCTGTGCATATCCCTTTGCACCTAGCTTGCCCTTGTAGTGCTCCAATGACTCATTTGACTTGCATTTAACCTTGTACACCCATTTTTAGCCAATGGGGACTTTTCCTTTAGGCAACTGAATCAATTGCCATGTTCCATGTTTAGCCAAAGTTGAATACTCTTCGTCCATAGCAACACACCAGTTCTCATTTGCAATTGCCTCATCAAACTTAATGGGTTCTTTGAAACCTGTCTTCTTAGCCATATAGGCATAATGACAAGTTGAATGTCCAATGTATGTGTACCTGTCAACTGGTCTTCTGACCCTCTCAGATCTCCTCAACTGTGGCTCACTCTGAGCTTGTCTCTCATGAGGCGGTACATACCAATTTTGCCTTGCACCAGGCGTCATACTAAAAGGAATCCCAAGTCACTTTCCAAGCTATCACTCTTGGACGACTCATAATCTGCAGTAAGTGGACATGTTACATCCTCAAACATCTTTTCTTTTCCCTTATCCAATATCCCCCTCACTAACATGTCCGTGTCAGTGAGCGTAGGAGTGCGACTTCACAATTGTCCTGACTAAGGGCTTACTGTAGATGACACATCACCTGTCGAACCACTCATAGATGTACTAATTGCATAGGTATTTTCAACATTACTAGTGCTGGGCTGATCCATCTCTAGCCACTACAATAGGATCCCCATACCATGAAGCCAGCTCATAAAAAACACCATCTCTTCTTATCAACGTCTCATGATGAGTAGATGCCGCATAGCATTTATAAGCTTTCATGTCCTATGCATAACCCAAAAACACGCTCTTGGCAGCTTTAGTATCCAATTTCTTCCTCTTTTAATTAGGATATGCACATAAGCAATGCAATCAAATACCTTTAAGTGCCTAATGTCAGGCCTATGACCATACAACCTCTCATAAGGTGTTGCATCATGAATTCTTACTGTAGGAGTTCTATTCAGCACATATACAGTAGTCATCACTGCTTTAGCCTAGTAAGCATTAGGCAAACACTTTTCATTCAATATATCTCTAGTTGACTCCATCAGTACCCTATTTGTCCTCTCTGCTACACTATTTTGCTGCGGTGTATAACTACAAGTAAGCTGTCTTCTAATCCCATACTTTGCAAGATATCTGTCAAACTCCCATGAGACATATTCTCCACCTCCATTTGGCCTAAGACAAGAAATATAGCAGCCCAACTCATTTTCAGCATGCTTCTTGAAATCTCTGAATGCATCAAACACTTCATCTTTATGTTTCAATATGTACAGCCAAGTGTACCTGCTAAAATTATCATCAATGAAAGATACATAGTAAAGAACACCACCAAATGAAGCATTGTGCGACGAACCCCAAACATCAAAGTGCACTAACTGCAAAAAGGTCTCGAACTATTCTTGACATGCTTCATAAAGGGAAACCTTGCTTGCTTTCCAAATTGATATTTAGGACATACATGACCAAAGTCATTATACTTGAATTTGGGCAATCCAAGTATCACTTCCTTCTGCTGCATAGATTTTAGATTTTGAAGATTAACATGGCCAATCCTCTTATGCCAAATCTCAACATTCCATATAGCACCCTCATCATGTGCAAACATGGCTACCTTAAGTTCTAGAATTGATGCGTCTAAGGTAAACATCCTGCCATCCCGTCTGCCTCTAGCAATTAATTTGCAGCCATTATCGTATTCTTAAATAAAGCATCCATCTTTGTTAAACCTCACCTGCATGTTCTATTCTGCCATCTATTCAACTGACAAAAGATTCTTTGTGATTGATGGTACATGCATGATCTTTTTTTTGCCATTAGGCATCCTCAATGGAACAACTCCTATGTGCTTAATATCATGTTGGGTGTCATCCCCAGTACACACATAACCATGTGAACCTGCAACCAACTCATCAAACCACTCTCAGTGGGGTGTCATATGGTTAGAAGCCCCAGAGTCAATGTACCATCTCTCATCTCTGCTCTTTCTAGATGCATTCTTGGGACACATGTCACATGGCAAGCAATCTATCACCCTAATCATCATGAGCACTGCTAAATGATGCATAATTCCCATGATATCTTCCTTTAGCTTTCATGTTTTCCGGTTTCTTATGACAATCCTTGGCAATGTGCCCATATCTGGCACATCAATGACAATCTTTATCCCTGTTGGATTGATCATTTGACTGCCATGATCCACCACCTCTACCACAGGGTGATCTCCCCTTGCCTCTAAAGTTGTCGGTTCCACACGTCTTGTGTATTCGTGCCATGCCAATTACTCTACTGCTGCTATCCATAGGTGTTTCAAGTGTCTGCATGACCTCGAAAAGAGCCATGGCCTCTACTGCCTCTACCACACTGGCTAGAATAAAGGATAGTGTCACTGCTTTGAGATGAGCTAGAACCTTTGTTTAGCCCAAGCTTCACTTCTTCATGAAATAGCAGGGCAAGCAACTCATCCTAGTCAGGGGGTTCAGCTCCAATAGAAATAGAAGTGTCAAATGCTTTGTACTCTTTGCCAAGTCCATTTAGAGTGACTACTATCATATCATCTTTAGACACTGCAGATCCAATAGTGGCAAGTTGGTTCACTATGGTCTTAATCCCCGTCGTGTAGGCCTGGATGCTTCTGCTATTCCTAGACATGTTGTTAAATTGTTGCTTTAACTGTATCTTCCTAGCATGTGTTACATTTCCACAATTCTTCATGAGTATGTCCCAAGCATCTTTCGGGAAATCACATCCAGTGATCTGTATTGCCATAGCATCAGGTATACATAAGGAAAACCAATGTAGCACTTTCATGCTCTCTCTGGCCATTGTTTATGAGCTCTTCTCTGATCATGTGTTGACCGTTTAAGCAATTCAAGTTCAGCTTCATCACCAGTGCATAGATCTCAGTAACCTCTGCCGACCAAGAAATTCTTCATACGAAACTTCCACAAGGCAAAATTCTTGTTATCCAGATTTTCACCAACAATGTAATGTTGTCAGTGTCCTGTGCATTTTCCATGTTGTAAACAGACTATGTCTCTGCTGACTTCTTGCAAGCCAACAAGTCCAACTGACTAACTACAGTCTTTGATTGTTTATGATAGCTTTTTGCAACAAGTTTAGTGCTAGAAATAGGGTATTTCAGTCCATTAACATCTCATAACCATCCACAAACATGTGGCATAACTTGTAGATACATCCGTTAGGCCATGTAGTTTCTGTATACTTTGTATCATGCAACCTTACTATTAGAGTACATACGTGTAGTTTGAAATCTGTAAACTGACAGTGACCACAACTGATTCAAAACCAAAACTGAGGTGTATACAAGTCATACATGCTCCAAAACTTCATAGATATCTGCTAGTACATGTAGCAGTCCAAATATGATCGTACAGCACAAATCAGTGCATAACCAGCAAGTACAAGTGTTAAAACTCCTGTTTAGAGGTTGCAATCAGCAAATGTTCATCAAAACACAAGGTATTTTAGTCCAAAACCTCCTCAAGCTAGCATGTACATATGCCACCATACATGAGAATCAATGCATAAACCTGTTAGCTCCCAACAGTGTCTTGTCTTCAAGAGCCAATGTTATACATTACATTTACTATTCATAGCCATCCAAGATAATGTCAAGACATTTGTTTCAATCCAAGACATTTTCATTCAATTCCCTTCTTGATCCACAAGAGATTTGCAGGCCATATACGAAGCCATACAGTAGACATAAGCTAACCAAAGTCATCTAATGTTCCAAGACCATTAACTGTTTGCTGCCCACAAATTTTGACAATTTTCTAGCCAGTAACAAAAAAAAAAAATCAATGTCTCAATGCATACCTTTCAAGAAACAATGGCAGTCTTCTTATGCTTCAAAATGCTCTGATCTTCACTTTCTTCACATCTTCTTCATTGCCTCTTGCTTCCAGAGAGCCCACCTAGCATAGCTATGATACCATATTGGAAGAGAGGGAGAGACAGAGAGTGAAGTAGAACCATGAGCCTTCAGCTCATCTTCCTTATCTTCTCTTATTCATTCATTTTTTTAGTCACATACTAAAAGAGAGAGTTTCACTAGGTTTGACTTAACTATGGTTAGATCAAGTCTATTGACTTATTCAATGACACACACATGTATAGCTGTCGGTAAGTCACATAGACATAAAGAGAGACGGGTTGGAGCTTGATTTCCAACGCAGTGTCCCTACTACCTTCCGGTGCCTCATGTGTGCCATCTTCAAGGACATACTTAGAAAATGTTTAGAAGTATTTGTTGATGACTTGTGTGTCCACACCAACTAGGAAGAACACTTAAAAAAACTATGAATAGTCTTTGAATGGTGTAGGCAATATGGTCTCTAATTGAACCCTTTAAAGTGCCAATTTTGGGTGAAGGACGGGTGTACTTTAGGGCACATTGTGTCAAGGAATGGGATATCCATAGACTTCTCAAAAGTCAAGGTAATTGTAGACCTTCCCCCTCTGATCAACTTCAAGGGAGTTTAATGCTTCTTAGTCCACACAGGGTACTATTGACGGTTTGTGCTTAACTATGCATTGATTGCAGGACCTTTGTACAAGTTGTTGATAGTATTCAAGTGGACTGAAGAATGTCAGCAAGCCTATGAAAGGCTTAAACATGCTCTAACTTCAACTCCTATCTTAAGAGCCCCATATTGGTCCATTACCTTCCGTGTGCACATTAATGCATCAAAGTTTGCCATGGGGGCTATGTTGTGACAACATGGTGAGTATAACCATGATTACCTATTAAGTTTTACTAGGATAAAACTCACTAATATGGAAATGAACTATTCCACAACAGAGAGGGAAGGGTTAGCTATGATGTTTGTGATAAAGAAGTTTAGACACTATCTTCTAGCAATACCCTTTACCTTTGTCGATCATCAACAAGCATTGCTCTATCTTATGAATAAACCTTGCATAATAGGATGCATTGCTCGATGGTTATTTCTACTTTTGGAGTTCAACTTCTCTATGATAGTACGCAAGGGCAAACATCACTATATGGCAAATCATATGTCCTGCACACCCACAGGTAAAGCAACTAGATAGGGCATCATTGATGACCTATCAAATGCACATCTTTTTAGAATGTCCAATGACCAAGACTTATTTAGAGTAGACCTCACACGATATTGATGGACATATAATATCATCTACATCCTGGAGAATGGATTGCCTAAATGACCCATAGAAAAAGTTCAATTGAAAAGACTAATCTTGAAGACCCAACCCTATTAGTTGATTGTTAGTTAATTATATTGGTTATAGGACATGATGGACTTTCAAGGATATGTGTCTGCAAACACAAAATGCATGATGTGCTCATGGAAGCACATGGCGAGATTGTTGGATGACATTTCAATGGAGACACCACAACACACAAGGTGCTCCAGTCTCAATTGTGGTGGCCTATGCTATTCCGTGATGTAAGTTTGTGAAGTATTGTGATGAGAGCTAAGAGACCAAAGTCCCTATTCATAAGGACAAAATGGATTTGACCCCAATGATTGCATGTTGACCATTTGAGAAATGGGGAATTGAGTTCATTGGTCCAACTAACCTTTTGTGGCACAATACTCATAAGCCAAGTACATCATTGTTGTCACAGACTATCTCACCAAGTGGACAAAAGCTTGAGCAACTCACAAAAATGATGCTAGAACCATGGCCAAGTTCCTTTGGAAGCTAGTAATCTCAGTGTTTGGTTGTCCCATAGAGTTGGTTAGTGACCAAGTCATAGACTTAATCAATGAAGTGATTGCTCACTTGTTATTGACCTTCTTGATCATCCACCACAGAAAGTCCTCACCATATTATCCTTAAGCTAATGGTTAGGCTGAGTCCATGAATAAGATCTTGGTGAATGTCTTAACAAAGGTAGTCCCTGATTCACGTAGTGATTGGGACAACAAGCTCATGGTAGCTTTATGGGCCTATAGGATGGCCTACAAAATGGCCATAGGACAAAACCCATTCAAATTGACCTATGGAATTGAAGAGATTCTACTAGTAGAATTGGTTGTTCCAAGCTTAAGAATAGAAGTCCAGGAGAGATGGGAGATCAAGGAAGCATGGACAAATTGGTTAGTAGAGCTGGAATACCTAACTGAGACTTGTCTCATTGCAACCCATACTCTAATTAGTGAGATGGTGCAACAAAAGAGTCGGTTTAACAAGCACGTCAAACAATGAGACTTTGAGAAATGAGACCTAGTCTTGGTGTACTCTGTTTAAGGGACACAAACAAAAGATGAAATTCAGGGGATTGGGACCTTTCAAGGTTTGCAATATTAGTAAAATAGGCAATGTCAAACTTGAAACTTCTGGAGGGGGAAGGCATAGGATTTTCAATGGAAGTCACATATAAAAGTATTATTCTCTGTCACATCCACTCCATGATCCTCCAATGATAGAACCACCAATGAAGGCGAGAGTTGCAACCATCACTAAAATCAAGGATGAGGATGAGGAAGTAGTAGCACCAGCCTACTTGTGTATAATAGTGGTGACACTTTTGAAAAGCTAATTGATGAGGGAGCTAACTTTAACATCTTAACTTATGATCATTGGAAGACTACTATGGGTCAATCCCAATTGCAACTGACCAATGCAAAATTCAGCCCATCGGGGGGGCAATTCTATCCACTCTTGGGGAAATGCAAACTAATGGTTTATATCAAGAATGAGAGCTATAGACAAAAAAATCATGTGCATCCCCAAACATAGACCACAATCTCATAAAAGGAAATCATTATGAACTCATAGTTTTCATGCCTCACACTCTAGACCTAAACGAAGGAGCTAGCACTCCTATGGTGCACATGTGACTAGGCCATGCTAGGGTCCAAGATCCCTGTTGTGTGCCCAAAGCTACTATCAAGGTAACACATTGGTGTGGTTGCCCAAACTCATAAGCGGCATGTATGATCCTCATTCCATAACCAATCCAAGAGGAGCATCGCTCTCCCACTCCAGTGAGCCCTCCCATCTCATTCTCACCAAGGAATTGGGGGAGAAAGAATTAAACATAGATTAGTGGATAAGGTAGAAGTTGTTAAGGAGAAAGAAGACGACCGCCCCACTCAACAATAAGAAATCTCAAGTAATAGGACAATCAACAAACAACAAGGATCAGAGCCATCATGCTAAGGAGAAAGAAGAAGGATCATGTTGAAAATCCCTATCAGAAGAACCAGATCCACCATAGAAGAAAGCATAGAAATGCAAAAGGTGGAAGAGAAATCTAGGAAACTTGAGGAGGAGTGCAAAAAGAGACAAGAGGAAGAGGAAGAAAGATTGAGACAAGAGGAGTTGATAGCTTTGGCTATTAGAAGATCGGTGGAGCAACCCTCCCAATCTCAAAAATTAGCTATGATGAGCCCCACATTGGAGGACGTGCCAAGCACAAGTGCTTCCATAGAAGAGGCGGGACAAAGACCAGTGGTAGAAGGCAAGGGAAAGGCCCCTATACACACAATCCCACTAGTCATGGCATGCCAATAATCACTCCAATATGCAAGGAACCACAGAAGGGGCAGTTAATGAAAGCAATGTCATGGCTTGGGTGTAGTAACTTGTGAGCAAAGTGCAAGAACTTGCACGTGCACCAAGAAAAGAAGGCCCACTTGTAGGAACTAAAAGGCCAATAGCACCAATTGATGCTAATTGTACCAAGGGCCGAAGTACCCTGCATAGAAGTATCAACTACTTTGGTTCCCTCAGCCATGTGCAACATAGAAGAGTACCATGAGTTGATAAAAGAACTACAGAGTCAACTTATCAAGATGACTGAAGAAAAAAAGGCCGCACTTATAGAGCTGAAAGAAGAAAAGAATGCCTTTGCAACCTACTACCTAGAAAAAACAAGGTAGATGATCATAGTAACTAGGGAGGTGATGGCATTAAAAGAAGATTTAAAGGCAAGCAGAGTGAAGAAAGTCTAAAAGACTTGTATGATGAAGAAAAGGAGAGCTGCATTGCTCAAGAGGGACAATGCGCTCTCGAATCTCAGGTTAGGCAACGCATTGAGGAAGAGGTCGATAGGTTGAAGCAACAAAGTGAACATATATCAAAAGAACTACAAGAAGCAAAGTCACAAAGTGAGCAAAAAGCAAATAGAAAGATGGCAAAAATGCATAACCAACTCCATGCAGCTCTCCATGAGCGTGCAATCCTAAAGTAACAAGTAGAGCACTAGAACCAAGAAAAGGAACAAATGAATATATTATGGCGAGAGCAAGAGCACGTCATCCCCACCCTAACCCAATACCCGAATCAAGGTTTGGAGTATATAAAAGAGAAGGTAGAAGAATTGTTAGCCAAGAATGTGGATAGAATTCAAGACTTAGCTTACCAACTAGTCCATTCAGAGAGTGAACGCATCATGGCAGGAAGCAAAGCTGTAGTAGTAGAGATAAGGATGCTAGAGCAACAAAAAGCCTTTTTAAACACAGTACTAAATGTAACCTAGTCAAGAGAGGAAGTCAAAAGGAAATTAGAGCTGTCAAGGAGAGTTCTTAAACATGGACACTATGCCAAGACACCCAAACCTAGCACCATCTTAGGAGTGGAGGAGCAAAGACCCCATTTGATCAGAGCTAGATTAACTATGCAATAACTCAAATTGCTAGGGTTTGGGGAGCTAGAGCAATGAGCATGCCCTCTCCCCGAAGAGTCAAGAGAGCCGATCCATGAAGAGGGGCTGGACTTTGAGCATGCCCATGTGAAGGAAGAGCAACTATATGAACCAAGCCCCCTTTGCAAACACAAACACAACTAAAAGACCCCCAAGAGAATGATAGAAATAAGGCACAAGCAGAGGGATCATGTAGAGCTAGCATGAAGAAAGCTCCAAGCCAAGCCGCTACAAGTTTTACATGTGGCCATCCCTCAAGGAGAGGAGTGTGATCCTATGAATTAGAGCTAGGAACTAACAGTATGAGAGTAGTGGAAAATCACAACCACCCCAAATTTGCCTTCACCTTCCCTCGAACATTATATAGCATATTATCTCCAAGCGTGGTGGAGGACGTGATAAAGCTCTTGGTGATGCTAGGGAAGAGATGGTTATAGAAGAGATTGAGACACCCCAAAAGGTGGCAATAGGAGCCTACGGATTATTGGAAAGACAAGGTAGTGGAGGTGCCTAGGAAAGTGGAAGGGTATGAGGCACAACCAAAGTGTCATAGAAACATCTAGGACTTTAACTTAGATGCCTAGATGGCATTTTGTGGCACACAACCATACAAGAGGAATGATCCTACCTACATGCCCTACCTACGGGGAATTGGAGTTGACTTCAATGGGGAGGTGCATGGTAGGTATGACTTTCCTAATATTTATAATGTGAATGCCACATCTCTAGAAGAATGCTTAATCTTCACTGAGAGGGACCTCTACCCATCCATATCAAGCTTCCTCAGAGAATTCTCCTCCTACCTAGACTCTACTTTCATTGCCACATGTAATTATCTTTGCCTTTTGCTAATACTACTAAAACAAAAGGCTACTGCAGATGAAGAGTGTTTAATGTCCCTCTTTTTTAATATTAATGTAGGAATAGATAGCTACTCAATGGCCTGCCTCATGATGAGAGCCACCCTCTTGCCAGCATTTTGTATGAGCTTATTAGAATATATGAGCGATAGTAGCTTCACTAGGTGCAACCACCCATTTTTTTCCACCATGCCCCTCAATGTGAGATTTAAAGGGCTATATGCAAAGTAGGATCTTCATAAGAAAATCCCTTTTAAGCCTCCCCACAACTTGGCTCTTGCCCATGAATGGGATGCCACTTAATGTGCTCCCTTGTAATTAAAAAAAGAAAAAGAAGAAAAGAAGAAAAGAGAAAAAGAAAAAGAAAAACAAAAGAAGAGAAAGAAGTGGAAAAGAAAAGGAAAGAAAAATGAAATCCATCCATTTGTACTCAATGAGCATCACAATCACTGCACCTAGAGGGACCACCCTAGTCCTCCCCCACTTCATAACTTAGGACACATCAAAGGCAGGACATTTTAATAGACATGTCTCCCTAAGTCACTCATAGTACTTTACATGAATTGGGTCCTCAAGTGTGGGACAATACCTTAGGCTTTGAACCATCTCGCAATTCCACCATCACTTGCATAGTGCATTGTACGATAAGGTAGACACATCTCCCTAGGAAGTGCACTCTTCTTCTTTTTAGGTACGTGGGGCACCAGTGTGGCAAGCCAAAAAATGTGGAGCCTTCTTTAACCACCCATCTATCTTCAACATGGGCAACCTTCAAAACTTGCTTCATACAACGTCTCCAACATGACCTACCTCTCTAAAGGCCCCAAGAACCATTCCACACCAACCCTCAACATTTTCAGCCCATACCATCAAGTGCTATGGGACTCGCACTTAGCTAGGAGGGGGGTAATGTTAACCCTCAAAAGACCAAGACGAAAAAAAATTCAAAAAATCAAAAGTGGAAGACAGTCCCAAGGTAAGTGGAAGATGGAAGACAAAGGTGTACTTAGAAAAATATGAAGACACGAAGAGTAGGAAAATCTCTAAATATAAGAGGAAGCACACACAAGAATAAGCACATCTAATATTTTAGTAAGAATAGCACCAAGTGTATTGTAATTTATTTTGTAAAAGAGCGTCAGGCTGAATCCCATGCAAGTTGTAAAGAATGAGAGGCACATGCTAGGGCCATGCTAATAGGAAGGAAGGAGGAGAAGGAAGTAGAAAAGGATAAAGGTTGGCAAACCAAAAACAAGATGGCCACCCAAGGAGGAGATACGACATGTATAAATGTCAAGAATCTCATGGTGGGGGACTTTGCTTGATCTGCGAAGCTCACTCAAGAACACAAGAAGAGAGATGGAGGCCAAAACGTTTTCTCTTGCTGATATTTCTTCTTTTTCCACACACTATACAATGTACACAAAGTATAGATAAGATATAACATAAAGGAAAGTGGCTTTCTAAGTCAAACAGTGCATAATCGACTACACTAATCGACTGGCGCTATATCTTTGCCAGCTGTAGGTAGGTGTAACAAACTAAATATAATAAGTGATAAGTCAGTGGCCATGTGAGTGTCATAATGACCACTAACATGCTAAGTGTAGACATGCTGATCCATCTAACCAAGTAGTCCATCATCAATGTCCGCAAGTGTTGAGCTTGCCATCTCAACACTTCCCCTCAAGCTCAATTCTATCTCTGCAACTCCAAGTAAGCTTCGGAACTTTCGAAGCTTCTCTGTACCCAATGCCTTTGTGAAAATGTCAGCTATCTGACTGTGTGCTAACATATACCAAATCAATCTCTCCTACAAGTATCTTCTCTCTCACAAAGTGGTAGTGCACCTCGATGTGTTTTGTCCTAACATGGTACACTAGATTCTTGGCTAATTGTATGCTGTTCATGTTGTCACAATGAATGACAACTAGACCATCTCCCTGCACGTCCAAATCACCTAATAACTTTTGCAGCCATACCACCTCACATGCTGCCATAGCAGCGCCTCTATACTTAGCCTTTGTACTCAATAAAGCAATTGTAGGTTGCTTTTTGCTGCTCCATATAACTGTTGCACTACTACCAAGGGAAAACATGAATCCACTTGTAGATCTTCTGTCTGACATGCTATCAGTCCAATTTGCATTTGTGTATCCAAAGACACGTACGTCCTTACGTGCCTCATAAGAAAGTCCATAATGTAAAGTGGACTTCACATACCTCAATATACGTCTAACTGCATCCAAATGAGGCTTTCTAGGCATCTGCATAAACTGACTAACAAGGCCAACAACATAGCTCAAGTCTAGCCTTGTGATAGTCATATAAATCAAACTCCCTACTATCCTCTTGAACATAGTAGGGTCTTCTATCTCATCCCCAACATCGGCACTCAACTTCACATTTTGCTTCAATGGTACGGAAAGAGGCTTACATGCTGTCATACCATACTTGGATAGCATATCCAAGCCATACTGCCTTTGGGATAGCCATATACCATCATAATCACCTCAATACCAAGAAAGTATCTTAGCTCACCCAAATCTTTCATCTTAAAATTCTTCTTCAAGAAGTCCTTAACTTCAGCAATCCCATTGTTACTGTCACCTGTAATAATCAAGTCATCCACATAGATGACTATGATGACCAAACCTGCATCTCCCTTTCTCACATAAAGTGAGTGATCAGCATCAGAAATACAAAATCCAATATTGATAAGATACTCTCCAATCTTGTCAGACCATGCTCTAGGTGCTTGCTTCAGCCCATAGAGTGCCTTCTTTAACATGCATACATATGTGGGATGCTCTAAATCCTCATAACCTGATGGCTACTCCATATACACTTTTTCTTGCAATCCACCATGCAAGAAGGCATTCTTAACATCCATTTGCTGCAAACTCCAACTTTTGGTTGCTGCCAAGGCAATCACACATCTAACTGTTGCCATCCTAGTAACTGGATTTAATGTCTCTTCATAATTTATGCCATATGTTTAAGCATAGCCTTTTGCAACCAGCCTAGCTTTATACCTGCTAACTGAACCATCTGTATTATGCTTGACTTTGTAAACCCACTTACAGCCAATAGCTTTCTTACCCTTAGGTAAGGGTACCAAATCCCAAGTCTTATTGGCTTTTAATGCAGCCATCTCCTCATCCATTGCTGCAACCCAATGAGCATGACCAACAGCATCCTCAAAACAAGTGGGCTCAACATCCTCAACTAGTTTCACCGTATAAGCATAATGGTGAGCTACATAACCTTCAAAACCAAATCTTTTAATATGGTATCTAACCTTGCTAGATCTGCGTACCATCGGATCACTCAATGGAGCCTTTACATTACTATGAGCTCTCTGTATACCTGGTGTCCTGACTGAAGGAATACCAAGCTCATAATCCAAACTCTCCATACCGCTAGAATCTCCATCAAATCCCAAATGACTGGTAGATGCATCATTACCATCCAGCACTTTCTTATTTCCTTTGTCCTTCCCTACACTTATAGATCCACTAGAAGATGTGGGGCTACTCCTTAGTCTCCCAAACCAAGGGCTCACTATAGGTATAGTACCAAATGATGTTTCTGGTCCACTAAGACTCTGTGATTCTTGTTTGTCTTGCATCCCTGCTCACTTTGAACTCACCTTGACAGGGTTATAACAATGATACCCTTTCTGCTCTAAAGAGTACCCAATAAAAATACATTTTTCAGCCTTTGGATCAAGCTTCTTCCGTAGCTCATCTGGTATATGAACATATGCAACACATCCAAATACCTTCAAGTGTGATACATTGGGCTTCTTGCCAGTAAAGCACTCTTCAAGAGTCATCCCATGAATTATAGCTGTGGGAGTTCTATTCATAATGTAGACAGCAGTATGGACAGTCTCAGACAAATTTTTTTTAGGCATATTCTTTTCAGCCATTAATGCCTGTGCGATTCTGCAATATGTCTATTTTTTCTTTCTGCAACCCCATTTTGCTATGGGATATACCTGCAAGTAAATTGCCTCTTTATCCCATGAGTCCTCAAGAAGCCAGTAAACTCATTAGAGAGGTACTCTCCCCCTCCATCTTTCACTTTTAAGCTTGTTTCTATTTCAACAGCTGCCTTAAAAGATTTAAAGTGCTTAAACACACCACTCTTTTCCTTCATGAAGTATACCCATAACTTCCTTGAATAGTCATCAATAAATGTGACAAAGTATTTGCTGCCACCAAGAGATACATTCTGCGTAGACCCCCAAACATCTCTATGCACTACATCAAGTATTTTTCTACTCACTTCTCTATCATGCGAGAAGGGTTGTCTTGCCTACTTACCAAACTGGCATGCTTCACAGACTTTATGCAATTTTGCAACTCTAAAAGAATCCTCTGGACTGCATTAATTTCAACCTTTGCATATTTGCATGTCCAATACGTTTATGCCATATTTCAATATCTGCAACTACTCCTTTTCCTTTAGCATACATAGCAGCATCTATTGCAGGAATTCCAGCATCTAAAGTGAACATTCGGCCAACTCTACTTCCTTTTGCGACCAACCTGTACTTATCATTAAAATATTCTACAAAACAATCTTTTGCATTGAATTGGACTTACAACCCTTGCTCTACCATTTGGCCAACAGACACTAGATTCTTTGTAATTTATGGCACATGTAATACATCTGTTAGACTCTTTGTCTATCCATCATACAAGGACAAGGGAACCTTTTCAATGTGTGAAATTGGGTGGCATGATTTATCACCCGTTTACACATAACCTGGATTTTGTAAGTCATGCATCTCTCGAAACCATTCAACATGACTGGTCATATGATTGGATACACCTGAATCGACATACCATGCATCATCATGTGTCCCCTTTCCTGTAACTGTATTCATCATATGCTACATAACAAAGAGACGCTCATTTTGTCTTCATTCTGTCGTGAAGATGATGCACAGTTTCCTTGCTGCAATTTACCATTGCAAATATCATCCTTCTTAGCATAGCAATGGACTGCAATATGGCATGTTTTTCCACAATAATTATAAACAATAGTAGAATTTCCAAAACCTCTATTCTACCATCCACCTCTTCCTCTAGAACTCCCCCTGCCTCTAAATTTTCCTTGGCCTCCTGAAACCTGCATTTCACCAAATTGCTGATTGAACCTATTTTGTTGGTTATCGCACCATTTTTTTCAGATGAGTCACCCTGCATATTGATCTCTTCAGTAATCATGAGAGAGATCAACTCATCAAAATATGAAAATGGCTTTTATACATATATTGAAGTAACAAATGATTTCCATGCCTTCTCATTGTTAAGGCCACTCAAAGTGGATGAAACCAAATCATCATCATCAGGCATTGCATCAATCGCTGCTAAAGCATATGCAATGCTCCTCACCTTCAACACATACTCATTGACAGACATTTTTCCTTTCTTCAAGGCATTCAACTCTTGCTTGAGTTGAATCTTTCATGCCTTTGTATTTACTAAAAACATGTTCTCAAAAATTGTCCAAGCTGCATGCGAAGTTTCTGCATTTCTGATATGTCCCAACATCGTATTATCAATGACTGCAAATAACCAATACATCACTTTTTTGTCTTTCGCATTCCATTGTTTCCATACTTTTAATTCATCTGCAGTCAGAGGGATACCCAACTCTAGCTCCTTTTCTTCACCTGAAACAAACTCATAAAGGCCCTTTCCAATGAGGAAGTTCATCACATTGAACTTCCATGAAGGGTAGTTGTTCTTGTTGAGCTTCTCAATAATGGGATTTCCACTGTTCTCTGCCATTATCACAAACAAGGATACAACACAGCAAGATAGTCTTCTACAATCTTTCACAACACATGCACAACAATACACCAAGTAACCTTTTTCACCGATTGCTATATAGTACATGTAATCTGCAATCTGTTTATGGATAAACCTTATGTATTCTTTCTGGAAACACCTCAAAACTACAGATTCGAAATCTATAACCTGTGCACCCACTTTTGGTCAATACAACCAAAATCACAGTGAGTGTACCCTGAAACTGTTGTCCGCAATCTTGCGGCTCTAAAACAGGGCCTGAAACGGCCTCAGACACCCGAAATAATTGCTCTGCTCGCACACCAAATCTCACAGCAATGTGAGATTTTTGCTCTACCCTATTTCTGATGTCTCCACATGGCCTCCACAGGCACTATCCAAGAGAAAGAGTGGAAGAATGGGAGAGCTTCTTACCCATTGCTTGCTTGTTCAAACCTTGCTTCTTCTCCTTCACTTCAGTCTTTAAAATCAGCCTCTCTCAGTGGTGCGGCTATGATACCATGTCAAGAATCGCGTGGTGGGGGACTTTGCTTGAGCTGCTGCGCCAAACACACACTGTATACACAAGAGGAAGCTCACTCAAGAATACAAGAAGATAGATGGAGGCCAAAACGTTTTCTCTTGCTGCTTTTTCTTCTTCTTCCACACACTATACAATGTACACAAAGTATAGATAAGATATAACATGAAGGAAAGTGGCCTTCTAAGTCAAACAGTGCATAACCGACTACACTAATTGACTGGCGCTATATCTTTGTCAGCTGTAGGTAGGTGTAACAAACTAAATATAATAAGTGATAAGTTAGTGGCCATGTGAGTGTCATAATGACCACCAACATGCTAAGTGTAGACGTGCAAACCCATCTAGCCAAGCAGTCCATCATCAATGTCTGTATGTGTTGAGCTTGCTATCTCAACATAAAAGTTAAAAAGTGAATGAAAAGTCTCATTCTTGGTGTGTGGCCAAACTTGCTCTCTTCTTGCTTCTTGCTCTTGCTTCATTCTTGTGTATAAGAGAGGGAGTGTGAGAGATTTGTTTAAGAGAGTGAGGGAACTTGGAGAAGCTATTCTTCTCCTCTCATCATCATCATCTTCTTCTCTTCTCCTTTCTCGTGTGCATGGCTATGGAGGTCAAAGCTTGGAGCTTGGAGATGGACCTTGCTTGAGAGTACATCTTGGATCATGGTGCTATCAACAGATTTGTGGGAGGAGGCAACTTGATCTGATTCAAAGGTAATCTCACTACATTTGTGTGTGGGAGAGTGCGCATGGCTATGTGAGAGGTAGCCATAGCTCTCTCAGCTTGAAACACTTGAAGCAATAAGCAGCCTGTGGGTCTTGGTGGTGTACTTGTGAGAGTGAAGACAATTCTAATCATGATTAAGTTACAAGGTAATAAACTTAAGATGCTTGAGAGGATGTTGTGGTAGTTCATAGACCACAGATGAAGAAGTAGGTGATGGCCATAGTAAAAATGTCCTTGAAGAGACACTTGGCTACTACCGATGTGGAACTATTGGATAGTATCCATGCTTTGACCCATTTTGTGTTATAGTTTGTGGGCTATCAAGATATATGTATTTTGATGTATGATGCGATAGGCTTGATAGGACAGACAATGTAAATTCCCCATTTCTAAAAAGGCTCTAGGGGAAGAATTGGATGTAGAGGTAATCGGTCATGAGTAGTGGTTGATTGAGCCATTGGCAAGCATGGCACCTCTAGACAAATCGACAGACATCACCATGCATAGTCGGCCACCATAGTCCAGCTTGTTGGATCTTTTGAATTGTAACATCGGCTGCAAACTAACCTTTGGTGATTGCATCCTTTTCTATGGGTAGAACCACACATTATAGAACTTTAGATAGTGTTCTATGGTAGAGCTTGCCTAGGAGGATTCAAAAGCACTAACTTTGGAGAGCCAAATGTTTGCATTGGTCCATCAAAATGTGATTCAAGACTTTTCTTGAGTCTAAAAAGACTCTTAAATCTTCATACCATGTCCAAGGAGGATCAAATGGGTTGGGTTCTCAGTTGTCAACTGCATGGAACAATTGGACATCCAAAAAGTCATCATCTACTCCAGCTAAAGCTTCTTCAAGCCGGGACAACAAGTTAACAATCACATGTTGGGTGCTAGGCCAATGTACAACCTTGAAACTGAATTCTTGTAATAATAAGGGGAAGTCACTTTGTCAATAAGATCATCCAACATATGACTTTCCCCTCTTGGTCCTTCATAAGAAATCATCCCCATACTATCCATAAGCTAATGGCTTGGCTAAATCTACCATCAAAATTCTCTATAAAATACTTACCAAGCTCCTGGTGTCGCAACGCGTAGGGTTGAAGGTCACCACAGGGGTTTGGCAAGAGAAGAATGTATGGGGGTTCAAGAGCTTAGACTCCAGAGATGGTAAAGATAAGAGAAGGGTTGAAGGTTTCAAGCCAAGTTCTTGAAGATAAGAGATAGTAGGGTGAAGATAGATTTAGAGAGAGGAGTAGACGGAAGAGAAGGGATTCGAAGAAATTGAAGATGTAGAAGAATACTAAAAAAAAAAGAATTAGAAAATATAGAAGAATACTAACAGAGATGAAGCCTGTCAATTTCTTTCAGTATTATGAGAAGATATAACTCTAATAGACAAAAACGTATACAAAATAATACCTTTCCTCTATGCTGCTCAGATCGCCAATCTGATGCTTCCATTGGCTCCAAAAGGGGGGTTAAATACCAGGACACCTTCCGAGAATTCTACCAGATCACTCCTTCTTCATCTCTCACTTTAGAGTGCTATTCACTGCCTGAAAACAGTGATTGCGCGTTGCGTGATTTCGTCATTCTCTCTTTTTACATAAAATCCTCAAAAATTGGCTGAAAGCTACATGCTTTCTTTTACATGTCATCCTAGTCTAGAATTTGTCTATAGTTTTATGGATTTTTACAAGAGATAATATCTAGAATATAAAAAATTGGCTAAAAACTTGTTCAAAAAAATCTAATATTTTGAACCATGGACACTAACACTAATGCCTAAAGTGGCATTGACTCTCTAAATCTAAAAGGAAACCACACTCTAGATTTTTTTTACACAGTGTGCACGTAGCGGCACGACATCCACCCCCTCCTAACCTACACATCCTTTGGCATGTGCCAAAGTCTTACGGATTTGCAATGTTAGAATAAGTATCTTCTGCCATGTCAATGTCTTCATCTTCTGCCTCTTCTTCTTCCTCTATGTCTTCATGCTCTTGAATTATATTCAAGTCTTCTAACTCATATGTTGAACTTTCTCTTCGTTTGAAGAGCTTGATTCTTTTTCTAGCTATGGGTATCTTTATGCTGGTCCCATCCAATTCAGCCAATGAATATGTGGCATTGTCATGAATGACCTTTACCACATCCGGGCCAAACCAACACTTTACCATCTTCCTAGAAGCACTGTATTGATTGTCTAGGCTGCTGTCATAAACAAGCACCTAGTCATTTTCTTGAATTGCTCTTGGCCAAAGTCGATGTCGCTTATCAAATCTTCTTTTGTTCTTTAGTCTTGATATCTTTAGCTTCTCAATAGCTACTTGAACATCTTCAGACCTTTTTCTAGCTGCCATATGCGCAAAGTTAGCAACTCTTCTCTACTGATGCCTTCCTCCCAAGGTAGAAGACTCCATGTGAGAATAGATTCTTCAATTGGCATAATTGGTTGTTGTCCATGCATAAGTTTAGCTAGCATATAGCCAGTCACTGAACTGTGAGTAGTCCGGTCATCCCATAATGCAAAAGGTAGCATTTTAGGCCATTCTTTGATCTTTCCTCTACAAAACTTTGCTAGAGCTTTGAGAATAGGTTGATGACCTCTCTCACTCTTTCCATTGCCTTCAAGATTGTAGGTTGATGTCAAAGGCAACTTGATAGCCAATTGAGCAAAGAAGTTGCATGCCTCATCAACATCCAATTATCCTCTATCTGCAGTTACTTTACCCACACAACCATATCTGCAAAACACATCTTCAAGCAAAAAAAGACAAACAGCTTGAGTGGTCTTGGTTGTTAAGGCTTTGCCTTCAACTTGATTGGTTAGATCCTCTCTTGCAAGCACTAAATACTGCATATTCCATATTCCTGTAGGCATGGTTACAAGATCAATAAGCCATCTATAATGTATGGACAAGGGATTAGTCGATTGTAACCCATCTCAATGCTTGACCATAGAATACATCTGACACACATAACAAGTTTCAACAAAATGTGCTATGTCCCGATACATGTTTTGCCACCAATATTTTTCTTTGACTTTACTAAAGGTTCCCCATATGCCTCTTTGGCCAGCCCACAAGCTTTTATGAAATTCCTTCATTGCCTGTTGTTGTAATCTTTTGTTACCTAAAACTTGGGCATGCGCTCCTTTCTTCTTCGTTGTGTGCTTCCATAGATGTCCTTCTTTAAGAAAAAAGCCATAAGCTTTCCTCTTGATGTGCTTGAACTCCTCATTAGTCCAAGTCTCCTTCTTCTTCATTGTGTTCAAATATTGGCCGATCTTCAGCCAATCTTCTTCATAATCTTCTTCAAGGAAATGAACTAGAACTTGAGCAATGCAATGAGCATGTTGGCTTCTAGTTGACCATCCTGTTTTTTTTAGCTTTGGACCAGTATATGCAGTAATTGAAAATGTATTTTCAGCAGCCATGGAATGAAATTCAGCAAGTATAGATTCTTCAGCTTTATCTTCTTCCATCAGCCCTTCTTCATTGTCATATCTTGCACGTGATAGCATTTCAACAACTGGATTTTCCTTTCCTGCAATATGCTTTAATTAGGGGTTGAGAGATTTAATATATGCAATCCATCTTAGCATAGCAATGTCAGGTGTAGAGCAATTGGCAATCATGCCCAAGAGTGGAAGACAATTAGTTTCTATCACTATAGAAGCACCTATAAAGTATTCATGATCACACTTTAATGCTGTTACAACTCCCCACAATTCCCTTTTTACTTGTGCATGCCTTCTTTGATGTTCATTGAGAACTTTTGCTCCAAAAAACGAATTGCATACCTATTACCTTCAAGATCCTCTTGGCCAACAGCCATCCTATCCCAATGGGACTTGTATCCACAGTAAGAATGATGGGTTGACCATTTGAATAATTAGCCCTTTTGAGAGTGGGGGCTAAAATTAACAACCTCTTTAATTTACGTATAGTGAGAGTATGCTCATTACCCCAAGAGAATCTTTGGCCTTTTCTTAATAATTGATAAATATTTTTGGCAACATGAGCAAAATGTGGTATGCATATAAGATAGAATATGCATGCGCCAAGAAATCTTCTTACTTCTGAAACATTTGTGCATTTTTCTTGCATTCTGCTGATGGCATCTATCTTAATTGGAGAAGGTTTGCGTCCATAGGGGCCACATAGATGACCGATCACTAGGACTTTTTCTACTCCAAAAAATTGACACAGCTCCAGAAAGGGTAAGATGTACTTCTTCTAGCCTTGTTAAAATCCTGTCACAAAAACTTGAAGAACTTGCAAAAAAGCATACATGATTTCTTCAGCTTCATCACCAACATATTGTCTTTTCCTTTTGATTACATTAATAATTACATCATGGAATTCACGTTTGGCAATTCCAAGAATTTTGCCTAAGGTGAATTCAATTTTGCTTCCCAGAATTTGTTCTTCTAAGACTTGTTTGAGATCAATTGCAGATTCTATGTTAGACTGCAATTTGTAGCCTGGCTGCTTGCCTTTCTTCTTTCCTTCGATCTTCTTTGTTTGTGGCGCATCCTCCATCTCTTGATCTGGGGTTATATTTTCAGCAAGCTTTGGTTGTTCAGGCGTTCTTCTAGTTACCCGTTTTGGAGGGCTAGAAGAGGAAGGTCCTGGTTCATCTTCTCTTCTTCTATTTTCTTCAATCAAGACTTCTTTATGATTGACCTCAGCTAAATATGCAAAGGTAGAAAAAGAATCTACCGGTTCTTTCCAACTAGTTATTCCTCAAATGTACTGACTGGCATTAGCCAAATCTTCCTTGGCTATTTTATCACGTTCCATTTGATCTAGTGCTTGCATCCATACTTTAGATTGCACATTAGCTTTACATGCTTTCAAACTTGATTTAGTTGGCTCAATTTGTAGCCCATAGGTAGCTGCATCAATTGCTGCGTAGGCATTCATTACAACTAAATCTTCTAATCTTTTCTTCATTCCACCAATGCCAAATTTTGGCTCCAGTGGAAGACTAGTTTCAGCTGCATGAATTTTTCCATCTTTCCAAAAGACGAGCTTCTGTGCTTCAGCCTCACGGAAGGTAGAACACTCCCTCTTGCCATGTTGTTGGCTATCACACCAAATACAATGCCTCTTAAAACCTTTTCTCATGGGTCTCTGAGTTGATGATCGTTCTCGCTCTTCAACTTTGACATCCAGCTTCTCCACCTTGGAACTAATTTCTGTAAGATTCAGATGAAGGTCACACATGCTTTTAATGAGTTCATCCATTACATCATTTTTAGAAGGAATAGAAGAAGAAAGAGTTGGCTGATTAGTCAAAGGAATAGGGGATTTTGAAGGTGGAACAAGCTCCATCAATGGAGTTGTTGAAGTTGAAGTAGATCCCAATCTTAGTCGCATCCGCTCTCTTTGAGCAATCATGTTAACTACATCAGTAACATTTGTCCATGCAGTCTTTCCTCCTGATTCGGAGGTAGCATCTTCTAGGCGATCAACAAGCTTCTCTTGCAGAATGGGATTTGTAGCCTTAAGGAATAATTCAATATTCTAACCTTCCATACTTTGTTGGTCTTCAGTATCAAGTTGTCCAAATTTACTTTCAAATTCATGGTATAATGCTATTGCAGCTAACCCTTTGTTGGGTTTCTCAACCTAATCATTGAAACTTTTCTTCGTCATTAGGCCAGAGGCTTCTAAGAAGAAATCTTTGCGTAGAGCTTTTTTGAATGCAGCCCAATCTGCATCTTGTTGAAAAAGACCATGGATTCTCTCTTGAAGACCATGCTTGGCTAGTCTGGAAAAATAGCGACTCCGTGTATGTTGTGGTACACCAAAGAAGAGCATTTTTTTAACATACAAGTGAGTATCACGCCTCTCAAATTTGTAGTCTCGAGCCTTTGGATTGCTATCAAAGATCACCTAGTTCTTGAAGAATCCCTCCCATTCCGAATAGAAAACCTAACTCAGCTTGACAAGGACCAAATTAAAGTTCTTACCTCTTATTCAAAATTCAATCTAGATAAAAGCACCACACAAATCACCTATCTGAGAAGCGGCTCTTCAATACTTAGTGTACACAACCCATCTTGGTCTTCTACATGCACATGGGAAAGCTTCTTGAAAATTTAAAAATGCAGTGGAGCAACTTGTTTTGGATATCCCATGCCACACCCACTAATTCCTTTGACCTCACTGATTTGCAAGGTAATCTTCTTCCATAACCCATTAATGAATTCCACCTTCAATACTATCACCCGAATGGGCTTATATGTTTCTTCCACTTACTTTGAAGTGCTTGCTAACACCATTGCACCTATTTTCACCCATTTCTTTGAAGTGCTATTATTTAGCAAGCTCTTCATTTGGAGCTTTTTAAGTGCTTCTTGAAGCTTTTTGGTCATCACTTGGATTTTTTTGGTTATTTTATGGAGCTTTTTGTTTGATTATGTTATCGCTTTGAATTTAATTATTTTGCAATTGCAAACTAATTAGATCAATTATATTAGGATGTTGAATTGCAAACTAATCGCAAACTATTGAATGCTTTGATCTCTAACAAAAAATAGGTATGCAACTACTTCTAAAGCATGAAGTTTTAGCATAATTTTATAAGTTTATGAAGTAATCCCAATTTAAGTGAGATCCAAAATCCATAGATTCATACATAATTCCCAAGCATCATCAAGCCCCATGGCATGCACTACCAATATAAGGCATCATATTAAAAATAATGCAACTACAAATCATGTGAAATCATCATCGTCACTAGGATAAACAGATGGCGGTCCGCATGCCACATCAACCAAGCACTGGTTGTAGAGGCTAAAATCACCCTCAAGGAACATGCAAAAACGATGCATCTCTGTGTATGCTCTACCAAGGTCGCCACAACTTGAAAAAATATCCAGCACATAGTCGAGATCCTCTGTGAACGTAGCAAGGAGCCACCTACAAAAGAAACCATTTAGTAACATCCATAACAAAAGCATCACATATCTCAATGCAAAGTATAAACCAATCTAAGAGTGTATAACACACCTATAAAAACTAGTGATCTTTCTGCACCCCCTCGAACCTCTACACCATCCACATAAGTGTGATCAAATGATGTGCCCTGGAGGTCTGTCTTGAAGAGGAAGCTACGAGAGGCAGGAAACCTGTATGGGCTAACCCTCTTGCCAGCCTCTCTATCATATGAAGGGACATGCATCCCTCGATAAAACAAGCCAATAGTAAGGTCCATGACCTAGCAATGCAGAATCATCTTGTTAGCTACTTAAAATTTAATTTTAAAAAGTTACAAGTTTTTCTTCAACACACTTACCTCCTCTCGAGTATCAGGGTGTCTATATCCACCCTCACACATGAGAGTCCATGTGCGATGGAGCTTCAATCCAATGGCATGAGCTCCTCTAAGCACTTTTCCAAAGTGTTGTGCAAGTCCCAAAGTCACCAAGAACCCCTCATCTGCCAAGAATCTATGGGCTAGGTCCATGACACCTTTGACAAGTGCACTAGAAAATGTATTCCATTCGGGAATCCCTTTCAAATGTAAAGATGTATAAGACCATGCAATATCACATGAGTTTATAAACTAAACTAATGCAAGCACATATACCTTCTGCCTCAAGGCCAATAACAAGCAAATATGTAGGAAAATCTGCAAACAACAACTTAGCAACCTCATATGATGGGACACCATTACACTAGTAAGAGTTGATGGTATTTCCCTCCATGAAGCGCTTAATGCTAAAATTGAAAACACAATAACAAAGCATAAGTAACCATTACAATAGATGTGTATATAGAGAATGGTGATAAAATATACCCATCCAATGCAAAATCGTCGATCGATGTCACGTCTACCAACAGAGCATCTACGATAGTTTGGTATTGAAATCTTATCATCAAAATAAAGTTCACTTACAAATGTTGATGTTGGCTAAATGTTAAGACTTAGAATGTAAAGCTAGAAATCTACATACCTGTCTTGCGTATAACGGGACGTCTACAAGACTCTTGTATAGGCTCTGATGACTGAGTCATGAACGACATAGCCCGAGAAGGTGTAGTATGTTGCAAAGATCCCTCAAAGTGACCCTTACTTTTTTACTTTTCTTTCCAAATGTTATGCATGTCAAAACCATATTTTTTGCCTAAAGTTGTAAAGAAAAATAGGAAGAAAAGCAAATTATTTAGTGTTTAATATTTAGATTTTATATTATCTTCAAAAAAAATATAAAAATGTACTTTTAACATGACTCCAATAATCCAAAAAATGATACTTCATTCACCTTCTAATTCTTCATCCAATGAAACAACTTTCTCTTTGTGTTTAGACCTTCGCTTTGTTGTACCAACCTCATTTGATTCACTTATATTACCTACGCAATATAAAGACAACAAAATAATACTTTAATAAATTGACTCATCAAATAAAAATCCTAAACTCTATCATTCATGCAAATTGGCTTACCCTTGCTGTGCTTCAACGCATAATCTATCGTGGGGATATTCTTTCGTTTTCCCATGGACTTTTTCTTCATTGTAATATCAACAGTTGCATCACTAATGGCACTTGAGTAATGTGAAGTCAACACAATATAATATCATATTCATGCAAATTAGAAACAAGGCTACTTGGATCAAACTAAAAATTTGCATTCCATCCAATATACCCTTTGCCATGCTACCACCACAAGTCACCCTTATCCCCACAACATGAGGGACCATGTCTATTGTATTGGACATTTCTAATTTGCAAAAACAACAAAGTTAAGAAAACACAAAAGTCTAAAAAGTTATGATAAGTTTCATGTTAAACAAATACATTTTTAGAAAGTACCATTTCCTTCATCCTCTTCTTTGTGCATAGAAATTACTCTATTTTGTTCCAAAAATCCTGCATATAAGGCAAGTATTACTAAAACAAATAGCTAAGAGCAAGAGTTACCACATATTTACTATGTTTGGCTCTCAAAGTACTTACTCTCTCTTAATTCAATCTCTTGCCGTGGAATGTCATCCAATGGATAGTCTATCCACCATGGACAAATACGCATTTTCCATTCTGACAGACCCCTCTCAAGCAGTGCTTTTGAGAACATACAATTTTCACATCCCAAGTCCATCCACTCCTCCACTAGAGGAGGGAGGCTTTCTAGCACTCCACTTTCCTGTAGACTACGCAACCATCTTTTCCAAAAACATAAGAACAAACAACAAAAGCACTCTTAAGTTAGAATACATTTGTACATATGGTATTTAGAAAATATGGTTTCTTTATACTAGAAATACCTGTATACCACCCTCTTGCTTGATTGTGTGAGCTCTGGAACCTTCTCACAGTCTCCAACATTCTTCATTTCACCAAAAATATTTGCAAATGCCTTTAAAATATGTAAAAGTCTTTGGCCTTTTAAAAAAACATCAAAGCCTCCTGGAATCTCAGTGCCATCAACTTGTAAGCTCCTGATCAATAAGGAGCATTCTCCAATCATATGAAACCAATACACCTCTTGCTTCATGTAGCTATGAAATCTCCTTACATTCGCAAAGTGTGACATAGTGGAGTCCTTTGCCTTTGTGACAGTCATGAGAAGTAAAATCTCCCTTTTTCTAATATATTGGTTATTGAACAAAACATGACTTCAATATTGTTGAACCAAATTATGTTCAATTCCAAAAAATAAGAGAACATTAGTTCATGAGGAAAACATACCTCTCCGCAGCAATATTAGCACTACAAATGGCATACAATTTGTCCTTGGTAATAGCCATCATGTTCTTTTCATCCCAATTCAATGCAAACAAAACAGAAAAGAAATCCTCTCCATGCGCAGGATTAGCTATTCCAAGGTACTTGTATCCTTTGTCCCTCAATTTATCTTGCTCTTTGTTTATGAATTGTTTTCTTTTTGCCTCATAATTTGCCTCTGGCAATGCAATCTCCTTGAGGCGGGCCTCCTCTTTGAGTATGGCAGAGTTATAGTCATCCTAAATAGAAAAACCAATACACTATTCTTAGTTATGGCTAAATTCAAGATACCACAATTTGTTATGCTTAAAACTAAAATACTATACCAAACTTTTTACCTTCCACACCAAAAGCGATATTAGCAAACATGGGTTCTTGTACCATGGATCATTGCCATGGTTACTTTTTCCCTCAATTTCATACTCTATTTCAGCCCACCGTCTTTGAGAAGGGCTCATCCTTTCCAAAATGCTTTGTTTATCAGCGATGCCAAACTTTTGGAAAATGAAAATTTCATGGCCTAGGTTGGGTTTGACATGTGCTCTTGTTACACTACAACATTGAAAATTGTCTTTAAATTTTAAGATTCACACATAAATAAAACCTATTCACATTCACATAACTAATAAATGAAACCTATTGGCATTCACACGTAAATGAAACCTATTGGTATAAATAAAATATCTTGACATTCACACATAAATTATCTTTATATTTTGAGATTCGCACATAAATAAAAACTATTGGCAATATTCACACACAATTGATGATCTATTAACCCATTTGAAAAAGTTAATAGTGATAAGTATACTTACATATTTGATGTATCCAATGCTAACAATAGTTCTCTTTCTTTCTTCTTCTCCACTTGAATGAATTGACATAGAACTCTAACATGTCGCGAAATATCTTCGTTATAAACTACATACATCAAATAATAAAATAAATAATTAGTCAAAGAAGGAAGTATCATCACAATAAACAAGAGAAAGCAAGACAATGCATAGTTACCTTCCTTTATTCTCTTCATCCATGTCTTCAACCTATGATTACCATCCCATACCAAAAACTTGCACCCTCTTAAATCGGCCCACTCATAAGTCAATTCATCTTCAAACCTTTGGTTAACTTCTCTCCAAAGAGGGCCCCACTCTTCCAAATTTTGGGGGGATACATCCATTAGCTCACCAGTGGGCCTTCTCAAAGAAACCAAAAATTTCCCCATTGTTTCCATATACGAAGCATTATCGAAAGATGAAATCAACCATGTAGTAGAACTAGATGCAAGCCTTATAGCCTCATAGGGCACAAGTCTACACAAAGGGATAGGAGGAGGAGAAGTAGACCTCGTTACAAAAAATGAGGCCAACACATCTGACATAAGCCCAAACTTGACATTCTCTCCAATGTGTCTATCATGCTCACTGACCTCTTTCTTTGCTTCATTAGCAACATCCTCATTCACCTCTTCATTTTCCTCATGTACAGTTTGCAAATCTAAAGACCTCCCCTGTGTTGTTTCACCACACTCCGTGGTGGTAGTGTGGGTGCTCATAGGATCAGCATGAATCATTGCTTGCTTCATCCATGCTATCCTCAAGCGCTTCATCATCAATGAAATGACATTTTTTCCTTGGTTTTTCACCCTTGTTATTTGGAGATTCAGAGAATGCACGGGAGGATGCTTCTTGATCGATACTTACTAGTCTATTGCATAGACCGGATCTTAACCTTGTAATTGGAGTATCTACAAAAATAATTTGAAAATAGAATATAACATTTATATGGAACTTTAAAAGAGTTGCTTAACCATTAGGAATAGAATATGTAAATGTAAAAGAGTGATTGAATGACTTACTTGGACGGCCCCATTTGCTTTGACCTCTCCTACCACCACCACATCGACCTCTAGCCATGCTCAGAAGCACTAAAACAAACCACAAATCATTTTAAAAATGAAGACAACTCAACTAAATCACATGTTCTATTAATTAATCTCCACCAAAATATGACCATTTGACATAGACAACACACTTTAATATCATTTGTTATTTGGTTTTAATAAATGTATTAAATTTTCTTAATCATTTGAACCTCCTGACCACATTTTCACCCCCGCATCCCCAAAGGGGGATACTCCCAACCCCTTATTCCTGTCTGCGTTGACGCAGACAATGCTGAGTGTTTGACAATTCCCAATCCAAAAAAATCAAATCATGTCACACTTATTTTTTTAGGATGATTTGCATACGATTTAAAAATGGTTTAATTTTTCATACCTTGGACTCGCATGGTTTATACCCACTCTATATGGAGGGGTGGTGTAGGGGGGGCATTAGCCCCCCCTACTACTGTCGCCGGGGGGTTCCAAGGGGGGCCGGCGACAGCCATGAGGCCCCCCTTGGCGGGGGTTCAGGGGCAGGGCCCTGGAAGCCAAAAATGGTAGGTAACTTGGCTATAGAAGAGGTTTAAGGGCGGTTTAGGGAGGAGCAGTGGTTTAAGGATGAGGGGTTGAGAGGGGAGTGGTTTAGGGAGCAAGGACTGAGAGGGGAGTGGTTTAGGGAGCAGGGACTGAGAGGGGAGTGGTTTAAGGAGGAGGGACTGAGAGGGGGGTGGCTGTGCACTACCCGCCCCATTTCATAAGGTACCTCGCCCCCCCACCAGGTCGTCTGCGTTGACGCAGACAGCAGGCGGGTACTGAGGGTTCCCCCTCCTCGCCTTCTCCCTCTCCTCCTCCTCCCTCCAAAGGGGGACTGCGCCCAACCCCCGAGAGTTGTCTGCGTTGACGTAGACAGCCCCGGGTGTCCCAAAGGTCTCCTCCTCTCCCATTTTTTCAGTTTACCGTCTCCTTCTCTACTCCCCTTTCCTTCTCTCCTTTCCCATTGTTGTCCTCTCATTGTCTACCTGCTCTTCCATTTCTTTCAGTCATGGAGGAAAAATGAAACTTGAAATATAGATTTTCAGCCTTAAGGATGGAGTGTGGAGCTTACCCGGTGAGTTTGATGGAGAATGTTGATCTTGTTTGAGCTTGTTGCAGGGGCTGCTCTTCTTCGTGCTTCTTCTTTATGCCTTCCAACTTGCAATGGGATAGAAGAAGAGGGAAACAAAAGAGAAAAGGAAGAAGAAGAAAAAGAAGAAGAATAAGAAGAAAAAGAAGAAGACGAAGAAGAAGAAGAAGGACAAATAAGAAGATATGTTTAAACCGTTACACACAACTTTCGATGGCAAGCGGTACGTGCATATTGAACATCCATCATGAGAGAATGTTTCTCTCGAACACCGAAAAATTATTTACTAAAAAATGTAAATGTTGACGGTGCCTGACATTTGACAAAATAAAACGTGCTTATAAAAATATGTGCTACAATACGACATGATTTATTTTCGAAAAGACATGTTTTTTTAAAAAAATTATTTAACTAAATCTTGTGATTTTTCAATATGGAGACTTTTTTTAATGACTTGGTTCATTAATGGACCGATTCGCAACTTCAACCGTCACTAAGAACTTGCCCATGGAGTAAGAGCTCATTTAATCCATATTTGGTGGGGGTAATGGACTATTATTTCTACGTTCAAAGAAATTGATAAACAATAGGCCTACTATTAGATATAATATTTCGCCTTCATAGCTCCATTGTTTGCTGAGTTTCAAACCGGCTTTTGTGAGAGACGATGGCAAAAGTTACTCTTCAATGGTCAATCAGCTCCGAATCACTGGAACGTGTTGTGCCCCTGAGGGATGGAAAGATTCTTGTGAGCTCTTATTTTCTTCAATCACTTCTACCCCCTGACTGGAAGCTGGTAGGTTTGTATGCTATTTTCCAACTTGATGCTTACAGTGAAGAGATCACGGTTCATGGCCAATCGGATATCAATGGTGCGGAGTAATTTTTGCTCGATTCTTCTCTTTCATGTCAGTATAAAATAGTACATTGTGATACCACTTTCACCATGGATCAAGATGAAGGACTACACACTATAGAAAATAGCAAACAAGCTCATTCACTTTCAGGACCTGTTGTAGACATAACATCCGATTCCTCCACAGAGACGCCATCTCAAACTTCTTCGCCACTTATAACAAATGCTTTTTGTGCACCCGTCTCAACTCCTACTATTGACTTAGAGTCGGATGATGGACTTGATAGTCCTCATTCATTTCCACAAATAAAGAAAGAGATTTTACCTTGGATTGCTAATAGCCCCAGAGGAAAGAAGTTGAAGGCTTTATTGCAGATGAGTGAAGGCCTTTTTTTTGTTAGTGAGATTCCAAGAGAGTACAATGGTTATGTTGCTTTCGTTCTTATGCCGACATATGGCACATCTTCAAACATGGATGGGATGCAGCAACAATATGATGGTCATGCCTGGACAAGACCCCATCCAACTAATATATTCCGTGATGCTACTTCGAGAATTAGCCATTGCCTTGGAGACTTACAATGTCATCGAGTCAATTGTCCTTACTATGAGAGCAATAATCAACATAATAAAATGTATTTTCATGGTTACCTCAATAGCACAGTGAGCAAGGGGCTACTTGCAAGTGAAGAAAAACATTCAATCACGTGTCACTATTGTTGTAAAGTTGTCACTTGTTATGCAACTTGTGATTGCAAAGTTTATTACATTTTTCCAAAGGACACAAGCATGGAGAGATTGATGCTTCATGTAGGCACACACACACACAATGTGCAACCAAGGACTTCAATGGCTGTAATTAAAAAATTTAGATATCTAGTTCACTCAGTTTTGCAAGTGAATCGACACTGTGGTGCTAGGAAGATTCAAATGATTGTAGCAAAACAAATTATCACTGAATCTTTGACAACTAATGGTTCAATGGTGGAGGGAGAACAAGAGCTTACAAACTTTTTGGAGGAGTTGATACCATTGGTTCAAAATCAGAGGTTAGTTTAGGTTCAATAGTATCGTGACATGCCAGAAAAAAAAAGAAACATGCGTTGTTGGAGATGGCTTTGATAACATTTTGGAGTTGAAAAAAAGATGCATGTTTCCTTTTTTTCATGGCAATAGATTTCCAGGGCAAGGAGGGGTGGGTGAAAAAAGTTACATTTTCAATATGTCTACTAAAGGACCTGGCTCTGGAGTGGAATTGGTTAATCGAATGCGACGCTTAGGAAATGGAGACCTTTGCAAGTCTTGGGTTCACTTTGACTTTACACACAAAATAGATGACTGGGCAACAATGTCTTGTTCTGTGTACGATCCATGGTTTGTTCGGGAACCTTACTTGTTATCAATTTTCGTTGACATATTCTAGTTGCTAATCACTGTATTTCTTATTGCAGCTTGAAGGGGATCATGGTGATTGCTATTTGTGATACAAAGGAAGAGGATACAGAAACACAAATTCTTTTTTGGAGATGCCTTAATAATGTGATGCTCGAGTGTGGACACCCTCCTGCAGACTTTGCAGGTTTTATGGTAGATGAAGCCGGTGCAAATTGGATGGCGATCCGCACTGTTTTCAATGCGGGACCTGACAATATTTTGGAAGGAAGAGAGCGATCGTGTTTGTTTCACTGGGAACAAATCTTACAAAAGCACACAACAAAATACGTGCCTTCAAACCTTCGAAAGCATCAGTTGAATTTATGTGAGAGGTGGCGCCTTTCAAAATCCATTGAAGAGGGCAAGAGGAATGCCACAGCTATACAAAATTGGTGGCAGCAAGTAGGACTACCTCGAGATAGTACCGTACCATTGAAGAGATGGATCAAATGGTGGGACAATAGGATAGACCATTGGGGTACTACTACACATGTAAATGTTTTTTTTTTGTTTCTATTTGTTACATACACATGTACTAATATCATTGGGGTAGGAATACCCAAGTATGAGAACAAAATAGACATGTAAGAGGAATTGCTAAGCCTTTTATTGGGTTGCAGGCTTCCTTGAGTCCTTGGGAGAGGGCTTGTATTCCCAACACAAATCTTTCTGAGAGCGTGCATGTAAGTTGGTTGGCAGGGGAGGATGGAAAGAAGAAAATTGGTTTGTATGATGCATGTGTCACTGACTTGATCAACTCATATATTCAATGTTCAAGGCAACTGGCCTTCACAACTGGAAGATACTCTGGAAGTGGTCCCGACATGGATGCTCTTATTAATAGGGTGGTTGCAAGAAATACCCCTTCACCTGCATTCATAGCTCGAACAGTTCAAGGAGCAGTTCTTGACACCCCCATGTACGGAGAGCCTTTCATTTCTGGAAACAAAGAAACAGTTCAAAGGAAAAGAAGAACTCTAGATGGTTGTAGCTCTCATAAACCTGGCTATGTAATGGAGTCAAGGGATAGAAAACAAAAAGGACGACCACACAAGATAAATTTTCAAAATAGAAATGACCAACCTACAGAAGTGGGCTTGGACCATGAGGTGCATGCAGTGCCGATTGAAATGGATCTCCCAACTAATATTGTCTCAGAGGAGGAAATGCATAGAAGTTTGTGGGCCATCCGGAGAATGCCTATTCATTGCAAACGAAAATGTTTTGGTATTATAAATAGAAAGAAGTGCTACAACGTGATAGAAAGTAGATCACCTGGGTTACTATGCTCTTCATTTTGGTCAGAGAGGGAATTTCAAGGTAAGCCTATTGCACAATGTTTCTGGTTTTGCAGTCATGATGTGGAGCATACATGGGATGTTGATAAACAAGTTAAGCATGTGCCCTTGCAACCAAGGATTTGGTCTATTGACAAGGGCACCAATGCTTCTGTAGAGGAGATTTCAATTCTTATAAAAGGAGGTTCTGTATTCAAGCATGATGGCATTCCACCTACCCCCAAAAATACTACGACCCATGGGACAGAACCACTTACCTCTTCAAGTGGCAAGCGAAGAAAAAAATGGAGACATGGTATTTCTAAGGATGCAGAAAGAAAAATTGCATTGGCTGAGGCATTGGATGTAGTTTTCATGAAGAGAAAGTAGTGGTGGCAAATGAGAAAGTCATATTTTATGTTATGTCAAAGCATCTATATGAGGTGCATGTCAATCCCGAGCCCTTCTGCACGTGTCCTGACTTTCAAAAGAGAGAGTTGGAAAGTAAACCCTTCTTGGCCTGCAAGCACATGTATTATGTCTACATTTGTGTGCTTGGGATGGACAAAAATCAACATATGATGATGCATCAACCTTCCCTTAAGCAAATTGATTTAAATTTTATGATTGCCCTTCTGCGATGCATAAAATGCAAATCAAAGACTTGAGAGTTTTCTGTTGGCTATTGTTCAATGAGATGGAGACCATGCAATACTGAATGAAAGATTTAAAGGGCATATGAAGAAGTGGAGGTGGACGTTCATTTTGGATACGTGATGTAAAGGGACCACATATTTGGTATTTTTCTTTTTGAGCATAATGAAAACTCTAGTAAAAGTAGACATTATTAATCATGGACCAGTTATCCATTTGTGGACATGATTGGACGAGGATCTAAAAGTGGAATTATTGATCATGCTTTTTTGATTCATTGAGGGGGCCATCTATTTATAGGTTAGGGATCTCTTTATAAACTATGCTTATTTAGTATGCAAAGTAATTTCATTTTTCCTGATTTGATGCTCCAACTTCATTTTTGTTGAGCCAATTTTTTTTCAAGGTAATCTAGATCTTGCTCCTCTTCTCCTATTATGAAACGTATGCAAGTTTATTGTTTGCCTTTTGCTATGATGAATATATCCATAAAGCTTGGTATTCACTGAGGGGGGTACCTATTCGTAGGTGATGGATCTCATTATAAATCATGCTTATTTTGTGTGCAAAGAAATTTCATTTTTCTTAATTTTAATGCTCCAAGTTCATTTTTGCTATAGTTGTGACAATTTTTTTCTCAAGGTAATCTCAATTTTGTTTCATAAAGATTGTTGATCACTTCGTTTTAATTCCCCTTAGAGGATTGTCTATTTATATGTGAAATATCTCTTTATAAATCATTCTTGTTTTGTGTGCAAAGAATTTTCATTTTTCCAGGTATTGATGTTCCAAGTTCGTTTTTGTTGATTGTGATACTTTTTTCTTAAGGTAATCTTGATCTTTGTCCTTTACTCCTATTATGGAAAGCATGGTTACATAGAATCTAATCATGTATCATCTACTCTAGTCACATTTCTAATATATATTATGGTTGCTTCTCCTTCCCATGTTACACCTTCTCAATTGTTTACTTCCCCTTATCACATTATCAAGGTGTTTTTTAAATCTAAACCATGTTCTAATTTCTAATTTTCATTTGTTAATTGGGTATTTTTGATCTAGACCATGTTTCATCAAACCTTTGATTGGCAAGTCTGCTATTGATATAAACCATGGCCAAGTTTGATATTGAACCAAACCATGATATGGTTGCAGCATATATGAGAAGCTTTGGAGTGATTAGTAAAAAAGATGAGGAAGATATTGACATTTGTTGCTATCAAGTCCACATATCGATACTATATAATAGTTATATATAAGTGGCTTTCATAATTTGCCTAAATAGTTGCAAGAGAAATAATTATATTTTCCTATATTGAGTTTTTTTTTGTGTTTTGTTTAGATTGACTCATAATTTTAGAGATTAGTCTGATTGATAAGGGTACTTTTTTGAAAGGTGAGAAGGATCGAAGCTTGCACGCGAGCTATGGCGGGAGAGCAAGAGCAAGAAAGAGAGAGACAAGAAATGGGAACTCCAATAGTCACAATGTGTGACCGGGCCTTCCTTTATTCAAACTGTCACTAAAAGAATAAAGAATAAAGTGACGTGACGGGCGCCCGCCACCTGCAGTGTGCAGTGGCGGGTACTGTCAGTGTAGTAATACACGGGGTGGCATGGCGGAGGCGCCTTTACCCCCAACAACCTCCCACTTAAAGGCGAATCTGCCCTAGTGAGAGAGAAAAGAAAAAAGAAAAGACAGTACAAATGTACATAGGTACAAGGGATGAGGAAAGGCAACATCTCATCCAATGCCCATCAATCTCCTGAGGAAGGCAAAGCGCTTAGTAGTGAGGCTTTTCGTGAGCAGATCTGCAGGATTCTCGTCAGTGGAGATCTTGACAAGGTCAACAGACTTGTCCTCCACAACACCACCTATGAAGTGATACCTCACCTCAATGTGTTTTGTCTTCGCATGGAAGACCGGATTCTTAGCCAACTGAATGGCACTCATAGAATCCGAATGCAGTGTAGGTATAGCATCAATCCCAAGGTCAGCAACTAGACGGCCTAGCCATATGGCCTCCTTGCAAGCCTCAATGGGGCTGCAACATACTCGGCCTCAGTGGTGGTAGACAAAGCCGTACACTTCTGAACCCTGGACATCCAAGAGACAGCCCCTCCAGCATAGGTGAATACATAGCCAGAAGTGGACTTCCTACTATCTGCATGTCCTGCATAATCGGAGTCAGTGTACCCCACGACCCCTGTATCCTGGCTACCATAGCAAATACACATATCTGCTGTGCCCTTCAGGTACCTCATGATACCCTTCACGGCATCCCAATGTCTGCTGCCAGATGTAGCCATATAGCGTGCCACAACACCAACTTCATGCACAATATTTGGACGACATATACATCAAACAGCCCACAGCTGAAGCATAAGGGATTTTGGCCATCTCGGCCCTCTGCTCATCTGTCTGCGGACAATCGGCCTGTGATACCTTCACATAAGAAGGTAATGGACATCGAATAGGCTTTACGTCCTGCATGCGGAAGCGCTCAAGGACTTTATGAATGTACTCCCGCTGTGAGAGATACAAAATCCCCTGATGCCTATCGTGCTTAATGCGCATCCCAAGTATATGTGAGGCCTATCCCAAATCCTTCATCTCAAAGCTCTTCTTCAGCTGAGATTTAAGAGCATCTAGCTCATCATGAGCTTTCCCTGCTATCAGCATATCATCAACATAGAGTACCAAGATAAGCAAATTGCCATCACGAGCTTTCTTCGTGTAAAGACACGGATCCATAGCACTCCTGCTGTAGCCCTATGACTGCATAAAGGCATCAAACTTATGATACCATTCCCTAGGTGCCTGCTTCAAGCCATACAAGCTCTTCTTCAACTTGCACACTAGGTGCTCCCTGCCAGGTTCTGCAAAGCCCTTAGGCTGATCCATATAGATCTCATCATGCAAGTCCCCATGTAGAAAAGCCGTCTTGACATCCATCTGATATAGATCTAAGTCAAGCTGTGCAACCAAAGCCAAGACTAAGCGCAGGGTGGTCATCTTAACCACAGGAGAGAAGACCTCATCAAAGTCCACACCATGTTCCTGCTTAAAACCCTTTGCTACCAATCTAGCCTTGTATGCCGGCTTGGGATGTCCAAGGGTACTTTTCAGCTTGTACACCCACTTGCATGGCAAAGCCTTCTTGCCCTTAGGCAAGGCAACCAAATCCCAAGTCTCATTCTTATGCAGGGAGTCTATCCCAGACTGCATAGCCACGGCAGATGATGTGCTCTAAAAGGAAACTTGTAGTCTCTTTTGCATTGTCATGCCTCGTTGCCCGCGCTTCTGACCCTCACGGCAGGCTCTGCTGCCTGTCTAATTGCCTGTCCAACACCCTGGCCCTGTGGAGGAACTGCTGCAGGCTGTACTACTGGCTGTGCTGGAGCTCTAGGCTCCTCCTGAAAGATCACTCTGCGGATCTCAACCACCTTCTCAGGCTGCCTGTGCATCTTGTCTTCATGGAAGACGACATCATGACTGCGTACTATTTTCCGCGCCTGCGGATCCCATAGGTGATAGCCCATCTCTCCTGACTTGCCATAGCCAAGGAATATGCATTTAATGCTCTTTGGATCCAATTTACTCCTCTTGTCCTTGGGCACATGGCAGAATGCCTCACATCCAAAGACACGGAGATGCGCATAAGAGGGTGGCTTACCAGTCCAAACTTCCTCTGCAACCTGGAAATCCAATCCACTGGAAGGCTATCGGTTTATGACATGCACTGCCGTACTAACTGCCTCAGCCCAAAAACTCTAGGGTAGGCGTGCATGGCTAAGCATAGAGCGCACACGCTCCTGAATAGTCCTGTTCATGCTACCTGTCATGTGGTTTGATGCACCTGAGTCAACATACCACACATCGTTGCTTTCTTCTGCACTTGTCACAGAATTGTTCATGTGCTGCACCATAAACAAATGCTCATTTTTGTCATCACCCTGTCTACTAGAAGATGCATAATTCCCTTGTTGCAATTTCCCATTCATGATGTCATTCTGCTTTTTATAGCAGTCTTTAGCCATATGACCCATTTTACCACAGTAGTAGCATTCAACATTATTGTTTGCATTTTGGCCTCTTTGCCATTCACCACGACCTCTTTGGCTCCCCCTGCCTCTAGAGTTACCACGTCCTCCTCCATAGGACTGGTTTTCTTGAGTTTACTGCATATTCTGATTTCTACCACGGCCTCCAAATCGGCCTCCTCTACCTCTGCCTCTACCTCTTCCAGCATTTGAGTAGAAGACAGTTTCTTTTGAAGTTCCTCCTAAAGAAGATGCACCACCATTTCTTTGCTTCTCAGAAATTAGAAGAGCAATCAACTCCTCAAAATCAAGAAATCTTTCACGAACTAAAATGGATGTCCGAAACTGTGCATAATCCTTTCCTAGACCATTCAAGGTCACAAAAACTAAATCATCATCTTCCACTGGCAACCCAATGGAAGCAAGTGCATCTGCAATCTTCTTCACCTTCATGTGGTAGTCATTGATCATACTTTCTCTTTGCACATTATGCAACTCTTGCTTGAGCTGCATTTTCCTGGCTTGCGTATTTGTGCTATAGAGTTTTGACAAAGTATCCCATGCCTCCTTTGGCGTACTTGCATCATGAATATGCACAATCATAGAGTTTGAAATACTGATAAACAGCTAGTACATAACTTTCCTGGCTCTCTCATGCCATGCTTTGAATGCCTGCATTTGCTGTTGATTGGGAACATCAGGAAGAACTGGTTCTTCTTCATTTCCTGCAACAAATTTCCAATATCATTTTCCCATAAGGAAATCCGTCATTCTAAACTTCCATGCTTGGAAGTTGTTCTTGTTAAGCTTTTCAGTTACAATCTGTGAAAGAGAATCAGACGCCATTACAGAATACTGCAAAAATTCTGTCACTGCAAAGAACACAGCTTCAGCCTCACAAGGGCAAATCTGCAAAACTAACGAAAGTGGTATTTAACCACATAGTCACTTCCTAGTGACGATTTTGCATCAACAGGCAACAAGGATGATTTTGTAACTCCCAATGTCTCTGCGCACAGGCATACGATGCAATTTCTACAGTAACTTTTCACCGACCTGTAGAAGAGTGGGTGCACAGCATAAAACTGGGCCTTTTCCTGAGTGCGTGCAGAAAACTTCCGCCTCCAAAACAGGCCCTGAAATGGCCTCAAATCAAAAAACAGGGTATCTATACAAAACAATGTATCTATCTATGAGAGATTGAGAGAGAGAACTATGAGGACAATGAAGATGAATCATATGTGATTTCTTTGTATTCAAAAGTGGTGTATTCTTTTGATTTCTTATTAGTTTTGATGGATTCTATGAAGATGTTGAAGATTATGGTTGATTCTATAAAATCCGTGGGAGATATCTACTATGATGTTGCATGAAGATTTGTTCTTTTCCTTGTTGTGGTTCTCTAAATAATGAAACAAAATCTTGTTGATATTACAAGATAGATTTTCTTGCAATAGAAACCCTTTTCCTTAGTGTCTCTCTTGGTGCTCCATGTTTTTTGTGTGTAGTAGCCGAGGAAATCTGCCATCAACAAGCATCAGAAGAGGCTGAAAATGAAGGAAATGGCATTGCCCAGAAGAGAAGAATTCAATGGATATTCACAAAGTTCCTTCTTCCACTAAAGAGTTGGAGATTCTTATTGCCAAATCCACTTTCCATAAGAATTTTATCCCACAATGGCAGAAACGCATTACCATCATGATGCAAGCTCTATGTGGTGGACTATTTCCTCTTTCAAGTGAAGCAACAGAGTCATGCATCTTGGTGGCAAATTGTTTGGGAACAAACTAAACTACAAAAATAGAGAGAATGACCATCCATGGAAGATTTGACATTCATTGAGAAGTTTACATACATCATCAAGTGAGAGATTGTGAATAATCTGTCAAGATTGTGGGAGAGAAGGAAGGAGTCTCACTTGTAGCTTTCTTGCTTGCACAATGGGAGAATACACACAAGGGTGGAGGCTGAAAACAGTTTTCCTCTTCTTAGTTGTGTAAGCCAAAAAGAAGTCTCATACAAAGAAGTAGAAGAACCCTATATATGGGTCTCAAACCAAAGACAACTAACTAAGGTGGCATACTAACTGAGCCACGAACTAGAGTAGATAAGGATAGCTGTCATCTAGCTATTATTCATGGGCAGTGTACTAACCGCATCTACAACTGACAAGTCGGTGACATAAATGCACAACGGTCACCCTGGCATATCAAGAGTGGAGCTCGATATCTCAACACTCCCCCTCGAGCTCAATCCCAATTCCTACACATCAAGCAGGTCTCTGAACTTGCGCAGCTTCTCTGCGCCCAATGCCTTCGTAAATATGTCAGCTACCTGATCCTCTGTACTGACATAAACTAGATCAATAAGACCTAGTAAAACCCTCTCCCGCACATAGTGATAATGCACCTCAATGTGCTTTGTTCTAGCATGATAGATTGGGTTATTTGCCAAGTGTATACTACTCATGTTGTCACAATAAATGACAACTAGCCCATCTGTAGGCTGATGCATATCATAAAGTAGCTTATGCAACCAAGCTACCTCACATGCAGCCATTGCTGCACCCCTGTACTCGGCCTCTGTGCTCGACAAAGCAGCTGTAGGCTGTTTCTTGCTGCTCCAAGTGATTGCAGCACTCCCAAAAGAGAATACATATCCACTGGTAGATCGTCTATCAGAAATACTACCAGCCCAATCAGCATTAGTGTATCCATGCAGCTATATCTGAACCCCAGTCTCATAAAATAGTCCATACTGCAATGTGGACTTCACATACCTGAGTATGCGTCTAGCCGCATCCAAATGCGGTTTCCTTGGAGCCTGCATAAACTGATTTACCAGTCCAACAGCATAGCTCCAATCTGGCCTGGTAATAGTCATATAAATCAAGCTTCCTACTATGTGTCTGTACATAGTAGGGTCTTCCAGAAGCTCACCTGCATCTGCGCTCAGCTTCACATTCTGCTCCAAAGGAACTGAAATAGGCTTACAGCTTGTCATCCCATATTTGGACAGCATGTCCAATCCATACTGCCTCTGCAAGAGCTGTATCCCACTTGGTGATCTAATCACCTCAATGCCCAAGAAATAACGCAGCTCTCCCAAATCCTTCATCTCAAACTTCTACTTCAATAGCATTTTCACATGAAGGATATCTTCATAACTGTCACCTATCATAATCAAATCATCAACATAAATGACAAGTAGCATAATACCTTTCTCTGTTTTTCTCACATAAAGTGAGAAGTTTGCCTTGGAAATCTGAAAGCCAATAGTGACAAGATATTGTCCTATCTTGTCAGACCATGCTCTAGGTGCTTGCTTCAAGCCATACAATGCTTTCTTTAACCTACAAACAAACCCAGGATGAACAACATGCACATAACCTGGCGGCTACTCCATATAGACCTCTTCTTGCAAATCACCATGCAAGAAGGCATTCTTTACATCCATCTGATGTAAAGACCATTCCTTTGATGCAGCCATAGCAATGAGTGCTCTTACGGTTGCCATCCTTGCAAAACTGGACTGAATGTTTCTTCATAATCAATGCCATATGTTTGTGCATACCCCTTGACTACTAATCTTGCCTTGTATCTGTTCACAGAACCATCTGCATTGTGCTTCACCTTATAAACCCACTTACAGCCAATTGCATTCTTACCTTTAGGCAAAGGTACCAATTCCCATGTAGCATTTGCTTCCAAGGCATCCATTTCTTCATCCATGGCTTTCTCCCATTTTTCTTTTCCCATGGCTTGCTCAAAAGAAGTGGGTTCTAGTTCCTGTATCACTTTGACCATATATGCATAGTGAATGGCTGTAAATCCATCATATTTCAGCCTATCCACAAGATACCTAGCTCTGGTAGACCTGCACAAAGTAGGTTCACTCCCAGGTGCTCTCAAAACATCCCTGGTCTTCCTTAATCCAGGTGTAACAATAGAAGGAATACCCAACTCATCATCAATGCTCTGTTCTGAGCCACTGGATTCACCATCCACATAAGAGTGACCTGCATTCACATCAAACATGGGCTGATCTACCTTCTCTTTTCCTTTTCGTGATACCTGCATACCACTATCTGCATTGCTTTGAGAAGATTCTCCTTATCTCAATCTGCATGTCCATGGCGAAGAATGTGAACCACTGCTAGAGGATACTCCAGGTCCACTAATATCTTGTGAGACTGCTGCTGTGAATTCGGTGCAGCATTACCATTTTGTGCATCTACATTATCAATCACATTTACTAGTTTATACCAGCTACTCATCTCATAAAAAACAACATCTCTACTCACTGTAAACTTATGAGTAGAAGGGTTATAGCATCTATACCCTTTCTGCTACAGAGAGTAACCAATAAAGATGCACTTCTCAGCTTTTGGATCCAACTTGGATCTCAACTCATCTGGCACATGAACATAGGCAATGCAACCAACAATTTTTAAATGAGAAATACCTGGTTTCCTACCAGTATACCTCTCCTCTGGAGTCATCCCATGTATTGTTGCAGTGGGAGTCCTGTTCAGCGCTTCATCCCAGTAAAAATCTAGCAAGTCTTTTTCGTTGAGCATGGCACGAGATACCTCTCCAATATGCCTGTTTTTCCTTTCTACAATTCCATTTTGTTGTGGGGTATGACTGCATGAATATTGCTGCTTTATGCCATGCTCCTGCAGGAACCTTGCAAACTCATTTGAGAGGTACTCTCCCCCTCCATCTGACCTTAGGCATTTTATTTGCAAGCCTGTTTCTTTTTCAACCATAGCTTTAAGAGTTTTGAAATGCCCAAAAACTTCACTTTTCTTTTTCATAAAATACACCCAAACTTTTCTGCTATAGTCATCAATAAAAGTGACAAAATAATGACAGCCTCCAAGAGATGCAGCTTTAGTAGTCCACACATCAGAGTGGATTAATTCCAATGGCTTCTTACTCTCTTGAACATGTCTCGGAAATGGTTTCCTTGCCTGTTTTCCAAATTGGCAGGCTTCACATACCTTATGCATTTCTACAACCTTGAATTTAGGCAATCCTGCAACAATATTTTGAGCCTGCATTGATTTAAGTTGTTGTACATTAACATGACCAATGCGTTTATGCTAGATATCAATATCTGCAACTACACCGGTCCCATGTGCAAAGATTGCTGCACTCAATTCAGACATGTCAGCATCCAACGTAAACATTCTGCCCTTTTTCTTTTCTTCTGCTATCAAGCGACCTTTATTTTTCATATCCTCAACAAAGCATCCATGCGGATTAAATCTGACCTGCAAGCCCTGCTCAACCATTTGACCAACAGAAACCAGATTCTTGGTGATATTCGGGACATGAAATACATCGGATAAGTATTTATTTTTCCCATCCTGCATAGACAAAGGAATTTTTCCAATCTGCACAATAGGATGTGCAGTATCATCACCAGTCTCCACAAATCCTGGTTTTTCCATTTTCCTTGCATCCTCCATCCATTCTGCATGACCTGTCATGTGGTTTGATGCTCCTGAGTCAACATACCACACATCGTTGCTTTCTTCTCCACTTGTCACAGAATTATTCATGTGTTGCACCATAAACAAATGCTTATTTCTGTCATCACCCTGTCTACTAGAAGATGCATAATTCCCTTGTTGCAATTTCCCATTCATGATGTCATTCTGCTTTTTATAGCAGTCTTTAGCCATATGACCCATTTTACCACAGTAGTAGCATTCAACATTACTCTTTGCATTTTGGCCTCTTTGCCATCCACCACGACCTCTTTGGCTCCCCCTGCCTCTAGAGTTACCACATCCTTCTCCATAGGACTGGTTTTCTTGAGTTTGCTGCATATTTTGATTTCTACCACGGCCTCCAAATCGGCCTCCTCTACCTCTGCCTCTACCTCTTCCACCATTTGAGTAGAAGACAGTTTCTTTTGAAGTTCCTCCTGAAGAAGATGCACCACCATTTCTCTGCTCCTCAGAAATTAGAAGAGCAATCAACTCCTTAAAATCAAGAAATCTTTCAAGAACTGAAATGGATGTCCGAAACTGTGCATAATCCTTTCCTAGACCATTCAAGGTCACAGAAACTAAATCATCATCTTCCACTGGCGACCCAACGGAAGCAAGTGTATCTGCAATCTTCTTCACCTTCATGTGGTAGTCATTGATGTTCATACTTTCTCTTTGCACATTATGCAACTCTTGCTTGAACTGCATTTTCCTGGCTTGCGTATTTGTGCTATACATTTTTGACAAAGTATCCCATGCCTCCTTTGGCATACTTGCATCCTGAATATGCACAATCATAGAGTTTGAAATACTGATAGACAGCTAGTACATAACTTTCCTAGCTCTCTCATGCCATGCTTTGAATGCCTACATTTGCTGTTGATTGGGAACATCAGGAAGAACTGGTTCTTCTTCATTTCCTGCAACAAATTTCCAATATCCTTTTCCCATAAGGAAATTCGTCATTCTAAACTTCCATACTTGGAAGTTGTTCTTGTCAAGCTTTTCACTTACAATCTGTGAAAGAGAATCGGACGCCATTACAGAATACTGCAAAAAATTCTGTCACTGCAAAGAACACAGCTTCAGCCTCACAAGGGCAAATCTGCAAAACTGACGAAAGTGATATTTAACCACACAGTCACTTCCTAGTGACGATTTTACATCAACAGGCAACAAGGATGATTCTATAACTCCCAATGTCTCTGCGCATAGGCATACGATGCAATTTCTACAGTAACTTTTCACCGACCTGTAGAACAGTGGCTGCACAGCATAAAACTGGGCCTTTTCCTGAGTGCGTGCAGAAAACTTTCACCTCCAAAACAGGCCCCGAAATGGCCACAAATCAAAAAAACAGGGTCGCCAAGGGCTAAAGCCCTTACCCGCAACATATACTGCCCACTTGCTTCACCGCGAAGGGCGTCTCAACCTGAGACAATGCACTCTTGCAATTTCCGGTTGTGCTACCTCAGAGATCTGCTCCCAAAACAGAAAATGAAAGCAACACTGCTCCTCTTACCAAAACACCGCGAGCTTGGCTTGCTTTCTTGAGCTCCTTACCAAAAACAAGGCTCTGATACCATGTCAAGATTGTGGGAGAGAAGGAAGGAGTCTCACTTGTAGCTTTCTTGCTTGCACAATGGGAGAATACACACAAGGGTCGAGGCTGAAAATAGTTTTCCTCTTCTTAGTTGTGTAAGCCAAAAAGAAGTCTCATACAAAGAAGTAGAAGAACCCTATATATGGGTCTCAAACCAAAGACAACTAACTAAGGTGGCATACTAACTGAGCCATGAACTAGAGTAGATAAGGATAGCTGTCATCTAGCTATTATTCATGGGCGGTGTACCAACCGCATCTACAACTGACAAGTCGGTGACATAAATACACAACGGTCACCCTGGCATATCACGAGTGGAGCTCGATATCTCAACAGAATCTTCAGGAGTCGTGGTCAATAGAGGTTCACGAAAACAAGAAAGAAAAGAGTTGGAATTTGTTCGTGGATGCTCAATAGCAGGACACGTGGGATTCCTAGTGCACTGACAATCTCATGTTTGTTCAATTAGCAACCCATTGGAATTTGGTAGACATAGTATTATTCACAACATACACTATTGAAACCATCAAAAGCTGGCATTATTATGACGATGGCACAACAACAATCCTCAGAAGAATGAGTTTTGATACCTTCAGAATGGAATATCTCCCCCTCTGTAGTGGCATGAAAGCAGAATTCAAAGACGTTGAAAAGAAAGAAGTGGAAGAAATGTTGACAAGAGAGTCCTCCAGAGACTAAAGCCTTCTATTATCCTTCTGTGGAGCACTAACAACTTAGTGAAGCCAACCCCCTCATGAATTATGCCATAAGGAGACAAGCGCTAGAACAAGTCCATAGGTATGTGAGAAGAGAGAATGCGAGAATCAAGGCCGAGAATAAGCTTGCAGCAAAAGCATCCTTTGATGCCCTAAAAGCACTCTTTATAGAAGTCCCCATGGCGACTCAAGGTCCCCTTACTAGTCAGATTCGTCCTAGAAATATTGATGGCAAGCCAGCAAATGTAGTCCCATTGCCAATTTTTAAGGGAGAGTACAATGAAGACCCTGATCTTCATGTAGTAGAGTTTATGGTAACATGTGTGGCTAACAATGCTAGAACCCCTGAGCATTGGTCAGTGATATTTCCTGCCACTTTCAAGGGCGCGATGTTTCGATGGTATGAGAAACAAGCATTATGAACTTTTGGCACGTGGGACTGAAGTTGGCCTTCCTCACTAAATTCAGGCATGAAGGTTTTGAAGAGCAGATGCGAGAGGACTTCATGCAATCCTCTGGAGAAAGAGTAGAAGCTTATGTCTCGCGAATGGAATCCATCCTGAAGAGATGGACCAATCATCATTTGGATGAAGGAATCCAAAAAGGAGTGTTTCTCAGAGGCCTACAACCAAAAGTTCGCAAGTTTGTGGAATTGAGAAGACTAGTCAATCTGCAAGCTGCAGAGTGAAAGGTGCAAGACTATATGATGAAGTTGAAGCAAGGTTTTCAATGACCTCAAGAAAATGAGTCTTACCTCCTCCCATGCCAGGAATGGTATATCCACCAAATGTAGTCCCAAGGACAGTTCCCTACCCCTACCCCCAAGTGCAAACAGTGTCGCAGTACAATGCACCTAATCCACAATAGCTGCAGATGACAATGCCTAAAATGTTGGCTCAACCACAACAACAATGGTCTCAAACAGTTCCTCCAATGGCGACTCAACAATAGTGGAATGCTACCCACTTGAATTAAGAACCCCAAGTCTCGACAAGAGCTCTAAATCAGAATCAGAATAGAGGACCTCCTAGATCAACCCAACCAGTGTATGCAATAATTACAGAAGCTTCCCAAAACCCTACTACAAGTACTTCAGGAGGTGAAAATCCGAAGGACTACCTATCTAATTCAGTGGCAAGTATCAAGAAAGAGCTTATGGATGTGATTACAGAGTAGCTACAGATGTTGAAGGTGAATACCACCAATATATCCACTCTTGCAGGAGGTGGGAAAGATGTGATGCATTCTAATACATGGTATAAAAAGTGTCATCAAGCGGGACGTTTAGCCATTGAATGTACCCAAAAGCAAACCATTCTTGGAGCCTTCTATTCATACTGTTTGACGAAGAACTATACAAAGGATTTCTTCTCTCTGAAAGAGATGCACGAACAAAGAAAGAAAGATGAAGATGCAAGATTTAACTTGCTAGAATCCAAAATGACAACGCAGGACATTGGACCAAAGCCTAGAGAGTTTGGTCCTAATTTTGGTCCAAGGAGGTTTCCCTCTCAAAGTTATAGAGGACGAGAGTCTATTGGCGGTGGTCAGATATCACAAGTGGAGTGTTACAGATGTGGAGAAAAGGGTCATATCTCACCGAATTATCCAAACCCTAGAAGAGCTCTAGATTACAAACCCTTGTGCAGTCAATGCAAAGGATAAGGCCACATTGCAAAAGATTGTCCAAGTCCAGCCCCTGTGAAATCTACTTCTTATACCCAACAAACGACCCAAGAACCTGCTTCCAATTTGGGAGAATTGAAAGTGGCCGCAATAACGCGAGCAAAGAAATGAGAACCCGTAGTTTCAAAAGAGAAGGTTCCTTCTGCCAGGACTGTGAAGTTCAACCTTCCTTAGGATAAGCAGAACAATGCAGTCCAGAACAATGTAGTACAGAGCACTATATAGCCACAGAGAGCTACAGAGACAATGGCAGAGGCAAGACCAAAGGTCCAGGAAATAGAGGATACAGAAGCACCTCCTCATGAAGAAGAAGCGCAGATGTTGCCACTCTTAGAAGAAAAATAAAAGATAAAAGTAGGAGTGGCCCCATTTCCCAGTCGATTGGAAAAGCTTGTGGATCCTATCAAAGAATATGATTTAGTCAAAGACCTAGACACCTTTAAACCAAACCTAACCTTCCGACATTTGCTGATGATGTCTCCCAATTTTCAAAAAAGATTGAAAAGCATCTTGACAAGAAGAAGAGGCCTAAGAATTGTTCCCTCCGTATGGTGACCAAGTCCAATAGAACCTCAGAACTCGTGAAGGAAGTAGATGTGGCTAATGCCTTCCTAGATCCTGGAACCCCAGAGATTGGTGTATGGATAGAAGGATACTTTATTGTAGATGCATTGATTGATAGAGGCTCATCGGTAAATATAATGACGGATGTGACAATGAAGGATCTAGGCTTGCAAGGAATGCAACCTACGCAGTGGCTTATCAGATTGGCAGACCAAAGCAGAATCAAACCGTTGGGCATCCTCCCATACGTAATAACAACCCTTGCAGGAAAAGACTATTGGCTGACATATTTGGTGGTCAAACCAAATTCCTATGGGACCTCATACCCTCTACTATTGGGAAGACCTTGTCTTTTCAAAGCAAGAACCAGGATGGACAGGTTCAAAGGAATCCTAACCCTAGGCAAAGGACCCAATAAAGTGGTGTTGAAGTTGTATGGATTGTAAAAAGGCAATGGATCTACGTCCATCGAAGTCATAACAAACTCCTCCAATGAAGTAACAGATGGTATATCAGGAGATGAAGAGGCTGTCAAACAAATCTTTCCCAAGAAAACAGAGGCACAGTCCCTAACAGTGGGCACTGTAAGCCAACTACCGAGTAAAGCAAAGTCTTTGTCCATGGGAGAATACGTCCTGTCTACACCCCAATTGACATTTGAAATCACCTCTGACAACGAAATAGAAGCATGGATGTACTGTTCTCCCTGGTACATGGCAGTCATACTTGAAGAGACAGAGACAAAGTTAGAGATAGAGACAAAAGCAGAGACAAAGTAAAAAATAGAAGCAGAAGCAGAGGACATAACAGAGAGCTTGTTCTTCTCTTACAGAACACCCACAGATGTAGAAACAAAATGTGAAGAGGATGAAAGTGATAATGCAGACGAAGATTATGAAAGCGAGCTAAAAGGATCTATCCTACTCACAGAAGGCATAGATGAGAAAGACGTTCTTGACGTTCCTAAAACCTCAGAAGAAGCAGAAGATCTTTTTGTTTGACAGAATGATTGTCGTACCCTTTGGACTAATCCATGAATCATGTCGTACGCAAAGCATCTTCAGAAGACGAATTCTCGAATCAAGAAGTAACTCATCCCCAACCCAAACTCGAAACCTTAATGATACCCTTTCAACCTCCCAAAGAGCGAGTTCAGACTTCATTATAAGACAACAATAGTTCCAGTGTATCATCAGAAGATGAGACCACTCCCTTGAAGAAGTCAGATCTTCACCCAGAAGCAGTCCGTGGGACATTTATCCATGAAATGGAAGGTGAAATCCAATTGATGTTCCTGGATGCTGACGGTACTCAACGTCACTTGAAAGTGGGTCTAAATCTTCCAGAAGAAGAACTAGTGGTCCTGCAAGACCTACTAAAGGAGAACTTAGACGTGTTTTCCATGGTTGTATAAAGATCTAAAGGGGATTGATCCCACAGTATGCCAACACTACATCGATCTAGATCTTGAGGCCAAACCTGTGAGGCAAAGATAGAGGCATATGAGTCCCAATTATTATGCTCTGGTCAACGCTAAATTATTCAAGTTCCTTGAAGCTGAGTTCATTTATCCCGTGGCTAACAGTGAATCGGTTTTTCCCATTGTGGTCGTACCCAAGAAGAACTGGAAACTTCAAATATGTGTGGACTTTTGAAAGCTGAACTCCAAGACAAAGAAGGATCATTTCCCTATCCCTTTCACAGACCAACTATTGGACACAATGGCAGGCCATGAGCTCTATTCCCTCTTGGATGGATTCAGCGGATACAACCAAATCCAAATCGTAGAAGAGGACCAATCCAAAATAATCTTCACAACAAAATGGGGAACCTATGCTTACAGAGTGATGCCGTTTGGGCTCTGTAATGCTCTTGTTACCTTCCAATGAGTGATGATGGCTGCCTTCCAGAAGCATTTGCATGATTTCATTGAGGTGTATCTCGATGACTTTTGTATCTATAGCCTAATCCGTGAGCATTGGGGACACCTAGAGCAATGTTTTGACAGATGTCAAGAGTATGGGATTTCTCTCAACCCCGACAAATGTGTTTTTGGTGTCTCATCAGGAGTTCTTCTTGGCCACATTCATCAAGCACAAGGAGTTCAAGGAAAGTGATCTTGTCCTGGTTTATGATTCCTGATTTGGCAAGTTTCCCAAGCAAGCTTCAACAACGATGTATGGGTCCTTATAAGGTACTTGCCGTCAATCAAAATGGCTCCATCCAAGTCCAGACAGTTGATGCCTCTGACGATCCCTTTTTTATCAATGGCTATGGCCTGAAGAAGTACTTCCCTCCCTTTCCCTTTTGGGAGTCGCATTGCCCTTCTCCTTGTGCTACTAATAGCCATTACGTTCTTCTTTATGCGGTGGCATCCTTCTGCTAGCCCCTCCCGGACACCTCCCATCCTTACTTTGTTCTCCTCTCATCTAATCCAACAACAGTGGTGGTGAGGATGGTCCTGACACATGGTATTCCTACCATTCTCTTTATTTATTTTTTTTAAAGGAAAAAATATATATATCAGTCATGGGAGAAAATGACTTAGGCCCCTATCATGCTGACCTATTCTTTAAGAAAAGGTGGAAACCCCCTCGAGAGTAGGAAAGAAGAAAAAAAAAGGAAAAAAAGGGAAAAAAAACAAACTGCTATGGGAGAAAAGGAAGCAATTCCCTGTCATAGTAGGCCTCGTTCTCCGAGAAAAGGTGGAAACACCCTTGGGCAGAAAGCTAGCTATGGAAAAGGTGGTAACACCCCATAGTTCAGGATAGCTAACGCACCAGCAGAACTTCTTCAGAGACCGTTTCAAGCCACCTCCCTTGGTGCGTTGTCTCTGCAGCTTCATTAGCCTATCTAACCACTTCAACAAACGATCCAATTGACGTACAGACGTGTTGGCTTCCTCCTTGGGTACACCTCATCTTAAACACCCTAATGACAATAATAGACAATGCAATCTTCATTGACAACCCCTTGAGTGATGCGAGCTTTCATCCTAACCAGATGGGGATGAAAGTATGGTGGTCTGCCCTCTATATCTATCAGTGAGTGTGAGACAGAGGGTGGGGTGAGTGACTAGTCCTTTCCCTTCAATTCAAATGAGAGGTGAGCTATGTGGAATGGAGTGTTGCATGCCTGAGTTGGGCCTCTTAATGCATTAGGCACGATCTGTTCATGTGCATTGCACTATAAGGCTCCCTGGCCTTCCTTCTCACACTATATGCCAGCACGGGGTGGGATGCACTGTTGCACCATCCAATGCACACAAGGCATACAAAAATTTTGCACAAGTGCAAGTGAGGATTACATCAATGGGTGTAAGGAACGGATTTCCCTCCTATATTCTCAAACAGATTGTGCGATAGAGGGGGGTCAAAGTGTGACTGGTGTGTCCTCAAAAAAATCATTGAGAGGTGAGGATTGAGGGACGTTACGACATTGGAGTAAGGTATGTTTTCTTTTTCCTTTGCACCCACGAGATTGGTCTCTACTATCATCACAGGACACGTCATCCTCTTCTGTACACTACACAACACGGCCCCTTGGCCTTCCTGCTTACACCTATGACAGACGGGGTTGGATACACGAATGCACCATCAACTGTGCACCCTGGCATACTCCTTCTGTCCCATTTCCCTTTTTTATTTCTAAATTGGATGTGCGATGCGGATTTCCTTCATTATTCACTCGAGCGATGTGAGTTATGGGGCAAGCGAATGTTCCTCCCTTTCCATTTGAGTGACTGTGCGCTACGTGCAACCTTCTTTGTCATCATCGGGTTCCCTGTGCCTTCAGCAGCAAAGCTACCTCCCTAGGTGCTGCTGCATGGTCCCTGCCATGCTAGACGTATGTTGTGAAGACATCTGGATACCTCCTGTAATCGACTGCAACATCGAACGTGACGTCAACCGTCAATTGCAACTCTCAGCAACATGAGCCAAGTTTTTCTAACACTACACCTTCTGTTTCCACGTGACTATAAACGTTTTAAGTGTGGGGATGTTAAAGTACAATCCAGTGACCAGTCTTGTATTCATGTAGTGTCATTTACCCCTATCCAGGAAGGTTTTAACTATGGAGACGCGTCCCTGCACGTCTGCCAAGCATACATCTTGCATTTGTGATTCATAGCATGTGTCTCTCTCCCATGTCTTTCTTTTACCTTAATGGGTCCCTTGCCTACCCACCCACCCTCGTCTACTGTTCTTAGAGGTAGTTCCCATAGTTATTTCTTTTTAAACGATATTTTGGTTGTTTTCCGTGTGAAAATCCCCTACATTCACCGAAACCCAAACCCAACTTTACAACCCTGTTTACCCCTTTAAACAGTTCCTTTTTCCCTTTTTACCATCCCATGTTTTGCGTAATGGATTTGAAGTTATTAATTTTTAATAAAATTCCCGCCAATTGGATGTTTTTCCATGTGAACACTCCTTTATTGTTTCGTAATGCTGATCTCATGTGACAATCCTGTTCTACACCTACCCATGACAATTTTCCTTTTTATATCATGTCATTCCAACGTCTAGTTTGTCCGTTATTAATTTTTGTAGGTTTTCATGTCTTTTTCATCCGTATTTTCGCTCTTTTTCCATATGAACCTACCCTATTCTCCTCAATATTAGATTCTAACTATATAGCCTTGTCCGGCCAACCTTCCTACACATTTCTCCTTTTTCCTTGGCCTTGTTTCAATTTGTGGATTTTTTGTTATTAATTTTTATTGGTTTTTTCGAGCTCCATTTTATTATTTTTTCCATGTGCACATCTCCTAACCCCATCAAAACTGAGTTTTAATATGACAATCCTGAAGATCATTTGTGTTCTGACATTTTTCCTTTTGACTGCCCTCCATTCCAGTGCACGGGTCATTCAATATTAATTTTCGAATCTCTTTTCGAGTACACTTTTTTGGGTTTTTCCCATGTGAATGCCCCCTATCTTACCTGGACCCATGTTTTGACAAGATAGCTTTGTCGGGCACGTTATTTTGCACCTTTTTCCTTCTTTCTTCTTTGCATTTCAATGAGCAAATTTTCTAATATTAATTCTCGTATGTCTTTTCGAAGCCATTTTTCACATTTTTCCTGTGTGGTCGCCCTGATTTCGCCTTGGACACCCTGTTGCAATTTTCTGTCATCTTCCTTTCATCGTCTGGCCCATTTTTCCTTTTTACCAAATTTTGTTCCAATGCACAATTTGCATGTTATTAGTTTTTATTTGTTTTGCCGTGTTCTCGCACGCCTCGCCTCCCGCGTAAATGCACGTGTTTTTGCTTTTACGTGCCTCGCAACGTCCCCCTGGCGACTGCAACTCCCCCACCGCCGTCCTGCCCTATCCGATCCTGCTAACGCAAATTTTTTTACCCTCGCCCTACTCTTCTGCGCTAGACAAGGGGGGCTCCCTTATTTTTCTTTTTCTTATTCTTATTCTTATTATTATTTTCTTTTTTTTCATTTAAAAAAATTCGCTTCCCCCTTCCCAATAGTTTCCCCCCCTCTTCTTCCTCATTCTCTCCTCTTCTTTCTCTCTCTCTCCCCGACCCCTTCCTCTCTCTCCCCTCTCTCCCTGCTCCTACGCCTCCATCTCCCCCTTCCTTTCTTCTTCTTCCACCATCTCTTCCCACCATCTCCTCCTGCTTCTTTTTCTTCTTCCCCTCCTCCCCCCATCTCCTCCTCTTCCTCCTTCCTTCTTCCCCCCTTCCTCCCCTTCTTCTCCTTCTCCACCCTCCCCTCCTCCCGTTCCTCCTCCCCCTCTTCTCTCCTCCCCCTCCTTCTTCTTCTTCTTCTTCTTTCTCTTCTTCTTCTTCTCCTTCTTCGTCCCCTCCTTCTTCTCCACTCCCCCTCACGTCCTCCCGGCCATCACCGCCATCCTCCCTGCCACCACACCGCTCCGCCCATGGCCGCCGCCACAGTGCCGTTGCCGCCCGTGGTGCTGCCTCCTCGTACCGCCACCAACGCCGCGATGCCTCCCTGCTACCTGTGTTTGCTATCCCCCTCCCATTAAGCCCCTACCTCCCAACCCCTACCCCGCGCGCCCTTTCCCACCCCATCTCCCTACCCATTCCCCCCTACCCCCTGCCCGCCCGTCCCCCTCCCCATTACCCCACTAGCCTAACCCCCCACCCAACTAGCCTTAACCCTACCCAACTAGACCCCCCCCCCCCCAACTAAACCCAGCCCCCCCCCCCCCCCCCCATCTAATTAAACCCCACCCCCTACCCTCCCCATTAAGCCCCCCTTCCCACCCCCTCACCCCCACCCCTCTTAGCCCCCTTTCCCCCGTGTGTCCCCCTTTCTTCCGATTTTCCCTTTTTCCCCGCCCTCCGTTCATGTGGCATTGTGCGGGAGTACATTTGGTATTCATGCATGTGTCCGTGCTCTTGCGGGGTCATCATCATTGTTCCCACACAATTGTGCGTGATTTTTCGTGCTAGAGTCTGTGTGGTTTTTCGAGTGGATGTTCACGGCCAAGGACGCGTGTCAGCCTTATTTGTGGGGGTGCGCAACTGTTGTTCACACACATCCCAGGTACCTCCTTTTATTTTTCAAAAACTCGAGAAAACACCTAAAAATACTTTAAAACACTTAAAAACATTTTAAAATTCCTAAAATTTCATTGAAATCCGATTAAAAACCCAAAAACTAGCTGAAAACTTATTTGACAAATTGGAAAGTTTTCTGGATTATTTTTTTGGTCATAATTGCAGAAAAAACAAAATATTCAAAATCCTTTTAAAATTTATTAAAATTTGAATAAATTCAATAAAAATCAAAAAAATCAAAAAAATCCCAAAAAATTTTCAAAAAATCCTACAAACTCATTTCATATTTTTGGCATATTCCATATGCTGAAAATGTTGTATCAATTGATAAAATATTATTTTAAGGCAAAAATGCTAATTTTTTTGCCTAAATTCATTGAAATTTCCTTTTACATTCCAAAAGTAAGCTGAAAAATGTTGAAAAATAGAGACACATTGTTGAAAACAAATGGTTTAATTTTCACTCAGGATTGATTATCAAATGCTCGTTATTGAAATTCTTTTAAAAATCAAAAAACATAATAAATCCTAAAAAAACAAAAACACATAATTAATAACAATAAAATAAATAACAACACCCAAACACTAATAAGAATTAAATAAACCAAATATGACCACACTAACCTTGTCTTGATTTTTTTTTTTAAATAAGGTGTTTCATTTTTCCAGTTAGGGGCTTTTGCTTTTTTGTCGGACTCATTGCATCTTGGGACTCATCCATGCGCCCTCAGTTTCTTACATACACACCCCTGCCATGTATTTATTTTTTATATTTTTTGCTTTATTTATTTTTTGTCACCCCATAACCACGGTTAATTGTTAAAATAAACTTTAATCACCCACGTTTCCACGTGTGCTTGTGCCAAACCCATATTTTTTTAATAAAATAAAATAAACCAGCCGTTCACTTAGCACATGCTTTGTGCGCTTCAAACACATCTAAGCTTATTTAAATATGAATCCGCCATCACAAGTGCACGCACTACACAAAAAGTGTTAAACACACACTTAATTTTTAATCAATGAATTTGCATTTAGAGACCTCAATCAAGGTATCAGAGTCCGAGTTTCATTTAAAGCACCATTTCACCTTAACAATTTTTGTAAGTAACATTTTAAGAAGGAACCATCATTTTCTTATTAAGGTTTAACGCCTAATAAAATTTCACCCATTTTTAAAATAATTTATTAAAACAAACCATTCATTAAAACTAATTTCCCTCACTGCACTTATTCCCCTTTTCAATACAAGTTCTTCGTAGGATGGGCACGTGCAATCTTTCAAGCTATAATTGCTTACCAAAGTTTTGGTCATGTTATGAGTGGGTTGTTGTTGTATTATGGTTTGGTTTCTCTGATATGATTATGGGTATGTTTTGTAGTTTTCTTTTTTTGCCTGATACGGGGATTCATGGTGTTTGTATGTCTTGCATCACATGAAGCTTTCGGTCACATATGTGTAGAGGTCATGCCGAGTTTTTTCTAGGATGTGGATTGTTTGGGGTGGTCAGTTGGTCAGTCACATTTGTATGTGGTTATTCTGGTCGATCTCTTATTTTTTGTTATTCTGTTGTTTTGCAAGCATTCACTGGATTGTCTATGTGTGTGGTATGTGTGTGTAATCTATCTGAATGGGCCTCAAGCTCCTCCTCCAGTTCAGTACGTCCCCTTGGTATCTCACGATTATTCTTTATTGCTGGAGTTCGAACTTATTAGCAAAGCAGGCTTAGTCAAGTTCATCGCACTCTCATTACCACTCATCCCAGAGAATACTAATACTTGTGATTAGTTTCTAGCCTCTTACAGTAAGAGGTCTGGTCTTGTCAGAGGAACAATTGTCCAATTGATGCCTAAAAGTTTGGGCAAGGCTCTGTCTTTACCCTATCGGGGAGACTCTTTCCCTAATGCTAGACAACTGTTCTCGAATGAAGATATCCTTAAATTGTTGCAAAAGTAGACACAAGATGTGTTGGATCATCCCAAGAAGGTTCTTACCACTTCTAAAATCAGTGTCTCCATGATCTCCAATCCTATGTGGAAGTAGGTATGCCAATTCCTTCAGGACAAGTTTGTGCCTGCCAAGACACCCTCTAATTACCTTTCAAAGGAGTTGTTTATATCTTCTAGAATGTTGTTGAAAGGCATAAATATTGATTGGAGTTCCTATCTTCTGTCAAAAATGGATCAACACTTTGTCAAAGCCACAAGGGGTAATATAACTAATGTTACATTTGGTTCCTACCTTTCTGTCTTTTTGGCATATGCTGCCCCTTCGAAGGAAGTTCCTACCTTGATAGTTGATCCACTAGAAGCTCCTCCCCCTACCTTTCTGTCTTTTTGGCATATGTTGCCCCTTGGAAGGAAGTTCCTACCTTGATAGTTGATCCACTAGGAGCTCCTCCCCCTACTAAACACTTTAATGTCGTCATTGAGAATCTTGATCCTATTCCTCCTGTGGTAGTTCAGAGGAAACGCTTAAAACGAGTGGCTGAATAGCCCCAACTCCTCCTCCAATCTCTATTCCTGATCAATCTAGCAATCACCTACCAGCTTTCCTCACAACACCGAATCTTTTCAGAGCACATCGTGAGGGTACTCTGGAGTTTTCCATCCCTTCAATACAACACTTGGTAGCTGGAGATGCAATTCCCTTACTATGTCAAGATGTTCAGCATTCTATTGAGCTCTCAGTGACTGCATGTATCCAACAGCTCTATCCCTCTTACTATGATGAAGTCCAACAAACCAAAGAGGAGCTGACAAAAGCAACTACAGAGCTAGCTTCTGCTCATGAATGTTTTTCTTATCTTTGTACCCAAATGTAGCAACAAACTAAGGTCATTGATGCTTAGTAAATGGACATTTTTAGTTTGCACACTTAGTTGACTGATACTAAAACCTAAGTAGTTACTGTGACTGAGAAACTAGATAGATTGTTGAAGGAGTCTCAAGAGCTTCAGGCTCTGCCAGCTACCTAAACAGAGGAGCTTAAGATAGCAAATACCACCTTAGAACATAGCAGAATCCAAATTCAGCAGCTTAATGAGCAATGGGTCCAATCACGTTCTTCTATGCCAAGTCCTGAGCAACCAGTTTCTTCCTTGACCCCTGTGGACTTGGCAGTTCTCCAACAACAGGCCATGTTATGTCCGTTGCTCCAAGCAAAAGTGGAAAGACTGCAGTCCAAGATTATTATGGACTTAATTTGAGCAATTTCAAGAGTATATTCCTCCAGACCATTCCTTTTTTGTTCACTATCAGTTACAGAAGTTGGCCTTCTACATTAAGCTCTCAATGAAGGATCTATCTCTTCCAAAGGATGGTTGGAGTGGATCTTAATCTTTTGATTTGCTGACAGAAGTAGTCCATATAGTCTTTGAAGATTCTGTGACTTCAAATACCATACTCATGTGCAGAACACTAACCAACTAAGGGTGGATCTTTTAGCTTATCTTTCCAAGAAACATCCATTTGATTTATCATTCTTTCATGCCTACCATCAACAATCTAGTTTAGGTCCCTCTGTTTCTAACTTATTTTATTATCAACAAATGGCCCATCGATATAATGCTTATTTTTTCTTTTATCAATCCAACTTAACAACCATCTTACCTCTCCTTTTCCAACCTCAGGGTCCTCCTCAAATTCCGATCTTTACCTATTGTTGTTTCATTGAAGATGGAGTATTTTCCCCTTCTCCGCCTTGTCCTTCCCCATCTATCCATATTCCGTCTACTTTTCCTACTTATCAATTAACACCTTTCTTAACTGATTCGTCCAAATTCTTAGCTAATCCTTCTTTAGCTTATTCCTCATTTTATGATTTTGCCTACCCATCTCTTCATCCTCTTTTACCTGTACCTCTTCCATCTCCTACCACTTCTATTTCTCAACCCCCTCAATTGGTTAGTAGATATGAAGGATTTGATCAGCAAATTCCAAGATGATGAGGATGGAGCTCAACTGATTATCTTACGGGACCACATATTAATCGGCCATTAGTTCCAGGGGACTGGACAACTACTAGTCAAGCATACCAAAATTATCTTTCATTTTTTCCAACAATATTCACAATCTCCAAATCCTTCAGTGAGATTGACATCCCACTTTGCTTGGTACCTAGTATATATGCATAGGCATTCCCATAACAATCAAAAGAACATTCCAAAGTTATGTATGAATGTCAATGTGAACATTGATTCCCAACAATTGGATATACTATATTTTCATGCCCTTTTTCTACCTAGCAGAAACCTTGTTTTGTTAGAAAGGATGTGCTGCCTTCAATTCTTTCAAAATCCTCCAAAATCTTTTGTAGATGAATTCTTATCCATTGATCGTTTTCGTAATCATCAAGCTTTCAAGAGGGAATCTTCTATGCTTCTTAATGATATATCTCTTTTTTTGGAGATGCCATTCAGATGGTTATTTTGTGTTTGTGCTATGTTAATTTTTATGTGATGAGTTCATGGTGGTTGAATATTAGATTTGTTGGAGAGCTCTCTTTTCAACTATTGGCACTGATGGTGATGGTGGATGGAAATTTTACAATGCAAAGCTGAATAATCTCTTATATCCTTTACAAATTTGTTATGACTTTCTATTGTTTATATGATGTGTTACTGGATAATGGTGTTTTCCTTTAGTTGTATTCTTTCTTAGATACAGGTGATAAGTTGGGGTCATGGTTGGGTGGATTATTGAAGATACTAAAGAAGATCAAGTTGAGCTCTTAATGAACTTATATTACCTCTTTCTTAGGTCGTGAGAACGCTTCCTTATTAAGTGTGGGGATATGTTGAATGCTGAAATGGCTAGATTTTTTGGTTGATTTTTGTTGTTTTTGAGGCCTGAATGGTTGATTTTTTATAGATTTTGAGTGATGTTTAGTTATTTTGGAAGTGTTTGAGAGTGATTTGGATTATATTGATTATGTTTTGGAATCTCATGATGATTCTCAATAGAAATATGAGGTTCTATGATGTTCTGATAGATTCTATTGAGGTTCTGATTGGTTTTGCTACCTTCTGTTTAGCTTTTGTTTTGTTCTGATTTTCTTCTGTATAAAGCATGGATTGATTATTGATGAAGGTTGTCTTTTGAAATCTCATTGAATAGTTTTTTATAGTTTGGAATGGTTTTAGTATGAATTATGAGGTTCTGATGTTTTCTGATGACCTTCTGTAACCCTTTAATAAGCTTCTGTAGAGCTTCTATTCCTGTTCTTATTTGTTCTATTCTGTTCTATATGCCTCTTTAAGTGTTCTATGGAATGTATGTGTGATTTTGGGAAATTTTTCTAGCCTTGGAAAGAGGTGAATGTAAGTTCAAAAGAGCTCAAAGAAGTGGAAGAGTAGCTATTGAAGACTCAAGAGAAGACTGGAGTGAAGTGACAGTAATGAGCTGTGAAGAGTCACTATAGTGGCTATGGTGACCTTTCATATCAGACACACCTCTTGGAAGGGGCATCCACGACCTAAGAAGGATTATTATGAGTGATTATTGATAATTTTAGTGAGGAGATGATGTACTATTCATTGAGAGAGAACGAGAGAGTCAAGATAGCTAATTCTATGCAAAACAATGTATCTATCTATGACAGATTGAGAGAGAGAACTATGAAGACAATGAAGATGAATCATATGTGATTTCTTTCCATTCAAAAGTGGTGTATTCTTTTGTTTTCTTGTTAGTTTTTATGGATTCTATGAAGATGTTAAAGATTATGATTGATTCTATCAAATCCGTGGGAGATATCTACTATGATGTTGCGTGAAGATTTGTTCTTTTCCTTGTTGTGGTTCTCTAAAGAATGAAACAAAAGCTTGTTGATGTTACAAGATAGATTTTCTTGTAGTAGAAACCCTTTTCCTTGGTGTCTCTCTTGGGGCTCGAGGACGCATAGCTCAATGGCTCCTTCTGCTTTTAGAATTTGACTTCTCCGTGGTTGTACGAAAAGGAAAACAGCACTACATGGCCGACCACATGTCATGTTGTCGTGCCACTATCCGCACACCGTGTAAAAAAATCTAGAGTGTGGCTTCCTTTTAGATTTAGAGAGGCAATGCCACTTTAGACATTAGTGTTAGTGTCCATGGTTCAAAATATTAGATTTTTTTGGACAAGTTTTTACCCAATTTTTGATATTCAAGATATTATCTCTTGTAAAAATCTATAAAACTATAGAAAACTTCTAGATTAGGATGACATGTAAAAGAAAGCATGTAGCTTTCAGCCAATTTGAGAGGATTTCATGTAAAAAGAGAGATTGACGAAATCGTGCGACACGTGATCACTGCTTTCAAGCAGTGAACAACACTCCAAAGTGGAAGATGAAGAAGGAGCTATCTGGCTGAATTTTGGGTAGGTGTCCTGGAATTTAACCCCCCTTTCGGAGCTAATGGAGGCATCAGATTGGCGATTTGAGCAACATAGAGGAAGGTATTATTTTGTACACGTTTTTGTCTATTAGAGTTATATTTTCTCATAATGCTGAAAGAAACTGACAGACTTCATCTCTGTTTTAGTATTCTTCTTTATTTTCTATTTCTTTTTGGGAGTATTCTTCTATGTCTTCAATTTCTTCGAACCCCTTCTCTTCCATCTACTCCTCTCCCTAAATCTACACCCTGTTGTCTCTTATCTTCAAGAACTTGGCTTGAAACCTTCAACCCTTCTCTTATCTCTATCATCTTTGGAGTAAAAGCTCTTGAACCCCCATACATTCTTCTCTTGCCAAACCCCTGTGGTGACCTTCATCCCTACGCGCTATGACATTAGTGAACATGCATGAAGGTCGGTGTAAGAGAACTCCAAGATGGGGGATTCTTCAAGAGATACTCTACAACAATTGGTGTGCATACTGCAGCAAACTCAGCAACAACAAATCCAAATGTTACAACAACAACAACAAAGGCAATACGAAGAGAAGATTGATTCCACAGCTATCAAGGCCCTAGAGGAAGTTGGGCGGGAATTAAAACAATTTAATTGTCAAAATGTCTCTGTTTTTATTTGCTTGTATGTTTGAAAATTGCTCTTCTTTGGTGTACCACAACATGCATGGAGTCATTATTTTGCTAGACTAGCCAAGCATGGTCTTCAAGAAAGAATCCATGGTCTTTTTCAGTAAGATGCGGATTGGCCTGCATTCAAAAAAACCCTATGCGAAGAATTCTTCTTCGAAGACTCTGTCCTAATGACGAAGAAAAGTTTCACTGATTGGGTTGAGAAACCCTACAAAGGTTTAGCTGCAACCGCTTTATACCATGAGTTTGAAAGTAAATTTGGACAACTTGATGCTGAAAGTAAATTTGGACAACTTGATGCTGAAGGCCAACAAAGGAAGGTCAGAAGATTGAATTATTCCTTAAGACTGCAGATCCCATTCTGCAAGAGAAGCTTGTTGATTTCCTAGAAGATGCTACCTTCGAATCAGGAGTCAAGACTGCATGCACAGATGTTACTGATGCAGTTAACATGATTGCTCGAAGAGAGTGAATGCGACTAAGATTGGGTTCTACTTCAACTTCAACAACTCCATTGATGGAGCTTGTTTCACCTTCAAAATCCCCTATTCCTTTGACTAATCAACCAAATCTTTCTTCTTTTGTTCCTTCTAAAAATGATGTCATGGATGAACTCATTAAAAGCATGTGTGACCTTCATCTAAATCTTACAGAAATTAGTTCCAAGGTGGAGAAGTTGGGTGTCAAAGTTGAAGAAGGAGGACGTTGATCAACTCAAAGACCCGTAAGAGAAGGCTTTAAGAGGCGTTGTATTTGGTGTGTTAGCCAACAACATGACAAGTGGGAGTGTTCTGCCTTCCGTGAGACTGAAGCACAGAAGCTCATCTTTTGAAAAGATGGAAAAATTCATGCAGTTGAATCTTGTCTTCCACTGGAGCCAAATTTTGGCAATGGTGGAATGAAGAAAAGATTAGAAGATTTAGCTATAAAGAATGTCTATGCAACAATTGATGCAGCTATCTATGGGCTAAAAATTAAGCCAACTAAATCAAGTTTAAAATCATCTAAAGCTAATGTGCAATCTAAAGTATGGATGCATGCACTAGATCAAATGGAACGTGGTAAAGCAACCAAAGAAGATTTGGCTAATGCCAGTCAGTGCATTTGAGGAATAACTAGTTGAAAAGAATCGGTAGATTCTTTTTTTTCCTTTGCACATTTGGCTAACATCAATCATAAAGAAGTCTTGATTGAAGAAAAGAGAAGAAGAGAAGATGAACCAGGGCCTTTCTCTTTTGGCCCTCCGAAATGGGTAACTAGAAGAACGCCTGAACAACCAAAGCTTACTAAGAATATAACCCTAGATCGAGAGATGGAAGATGCGCCACAAACAAGGAAGACCCAATGAAAGAAGAAAGGCAAGCAGCCATGCTATAAATTGCAGTCTGACATAGAATATGCAACCGATCTCAAACGAGTCCTAGAAGAACGAATTCTAGGAAGCAAAATTGAATTCACCTTAGGTGAAATTCTTGGAATTGCCAAACATGAATTCCATGATGTAATTATTAATGTAATCAAAAGGAAAAGACAATATGTTGGTGATGAAGTTGAAGAAACAGTGCATGCTTTTTTGCAAGTTCTTCGAGTTTTTGTGCAGGATGAAGAGAAGTTGACTTCACAAGGAATTCAACTTGAAGCAGTTAAAGAATTAATTGCAGCAATTGAAGTTGAAGATAAAGAAAGCATGAATGCAAAAATTAAAGAAGTAAAAGCTGAAAATGTAATGGTCGACTAGTCCTCCAAACTAATTGGGTAGCCCACCTCTCAAAAAGAAGGCCATCTACAACACACATGCATGAAGAGGAAGAGGCTCGATTCGTTCCAAGCAGTCACTACTCCTGTACGCATCAGGCAAGAGCAACAACGGAGACAGTCGCCAAAATTGGAGAAAAAGAAACACCATGTATTGCATTCTTAGACCATGGCTCGGAGATAAACGTCATGGCAAGGAGTCTCTATGAAAGTGGCGGATGGCCCATAGATGTTGATCCAGGTTGGCAAATGAGAGCTACAAACAACTCTTTTGGAGAGTTATATGATGCATATCCTAATGTGCAGGTAGTTATTGGAGATGTAAAAGACCATTTTCACTTTTTTGTTCAAGACTCTTGTAGTTACCCTATCATTCTTGGGCAACCTTACATTTCTGAAGCCCGCTTGGAAACAAAAGCTCTTGATGATGGTTCTTCCTATGCTCGAGTCCGAAGGAAGGATAATGAACGAGCTGTCTAATTTCTTACTATGTGTGTTAACCATCATCAAAATAGAGATTGACTGTGTGATTATCTTGTGCCTCCTAATGCCCAAGAATTCAAGGGTTTTCGAGCTGCACTGCTATAAAAGGAGGCTATGCTAGTGTATCATGTAAAAAGTTTGAACCTCCTTATGCTACAGAAATTGTGTCTCTAGCACATCTATATGTATGTATAGTCAATAGTATAGGTTGTTATAAGTCTCTTCCAACCATGACTAAAGCTGAAACAAAATAATTATGTCATGTAAAAAGGGAGCTAAAAACTTATGACATGATGGCTCAAAATGAAGATATTTCATGTATTTTTTTTGGACTGATTACTACTGACACATTGGCTGAAATAGATGTAGCTGCTCGTATAGAAAATCAAGCTAAAAATCAATCCACACAAGTATGTACATTGGATTTTTATCAAACAATTCAAGAATTTGTTGAGTAGGAAGACATTGGTTTACTCAACAAGGCTGAAGTGCAAGTCGAGACAAAATACAAGATTATGGATGAGAAATTCAAGCCTGTGGTGGCAATCCCACTGCCTCCTGAAAGTGAAGGGCTGGCTGATAGGGTAGCAAATCAGCCAAGTCTTCGTGATCCTTCCAACATTGGTCACAAGTTCACATCTAAAAGTATAAAAGAGATCAAAATAGGTGATAATTCTTTCCTTTCACCAGAGCTGAAAAACACTCTTTTATGAAAATGCTAACGAAACATCGAAAAGCTTTTGCATTTCAGCAAGTGAAATAGGCTATGTTGATCCAAATATTATGGCTCCTATGGTCATTTTTACAGTTCCACATGTACCTTGGAACCTCAAACCTATTCCTATTCCAAGGGCGCATTTGCCCAAATTACTAGAACTTCTAAATGAAAAGATCAGAATGAAGATTTTGGAACCTTCTTCAGTACCTTACTCAAACCGATGGTTTACTGTGCCTAAGAAAAATGGATCTTTACGATTCATTCAAGATCTATAGCATGTTAATCATGTCACAATCCGAAATGTTGGTTCAGGTCCAATTGTTGACGAGTTTGCTAAAGCTTTTGCAGGTATAGCAATTTATTCTATGGGCGACCTATATTCAGGATATGACCAATTTCAGCTTTCATTAGAAAGCCGAGACATTACCACAATGAAGACATCTCTTGGATTGGTCCACATGTGCACTCTACCACAAGGTGCAACAAACTCCGTAGCCCATATGATGAATGCCATGCACAAAGTCTTAAGGGACTTTATTCCACAACTTACTCTTCCATTTCTTGATGATGTACCTATCAAGGGATGTGAAGCAAATGAAAAGAATGAGGAGCTTGAAGGTGACTGCAGGACATTTATAGTTAACTATATTCATGATTGTGACAGGATTTTGACAACAAGGCTAGAAGAGGTACATCTTATCCTTTCTGGAGCTAAGTCAGTTTTTGGAGTAGAAGAAGTCCTAGTGGTTGGTCATCTATGTGGCCCCTATGGACGCAAACCTTTGCCAATCAAGATACATGCCATCAGCAAAATGCAAGAAAAATGCACAAATGTTTCAGAAGTAAGAAGATTCTTGGTGCATGCATATTCTATCTCATATGGATACCACAATTTGCTCATGTAGCCAAAAATCTTTATCAATTATTAAGAAAAGACCAAAGATTTTCTTGGGATAATGAGCATACTCTCACTATGAGTAAATTAAAGAAGCTATTACTTTTAGTCCCCCACTCTCAAAAGGCCTGATTATTCAAATGGTCAACCCATCATTCTTACTGTGGATACAAGTCCCATTGGGATAGGATGGGCTGTTGGCCAAGAGGATCTTGAAGGTAGCAGGTATGCAATTCGTTTTGGAGCAAAGTTCTCAATGAACGTCAAAGAAGGTATGCACAAGTAAAAAGGGAATTGTGGGGAGTTGTAACAGCATTAAAGTGTGATCGTGAATACTTTATAGGTGCTTCCATAATGGTAGAAACTAATTGTCATCCACTCTTGGGCATGATTACCAACTTCTCTACACCCGACATTGCTACGCTAAGATGGATTGCATATATTAAATCTCTCAACCCCGAATTAAAGCATATTGCAAGAAAGGAAAATCCAGTTGCTAACATGCTATCACATGCAAGATATGACAATGAAGAAGAGCTTATGGAAAAAGATGAAGCTAGAGAATTCATACTTGAAGACTTTCATTCTATGGCTGTTGAAAATACCTTTTCAGTTACTGCATATACTAGTCCAAAGCTAAAAATAACATGTGGTCAACTAGAAGCCAGCATGTTCATTGCATTTCTCAAGTTCTAGTTTATTTCCTCGAAGAAGATTGGCTGAAGATCGGCCAATATTTGAGCTTAATGAAGAAGAAGGAGACTTGGGCTGATGAGGAGTTCAAGCATATCAAGAGGAATGCTTATGGTTTTTTTCTTAAAGAAGGACATCTATGGAAGCATGCAAAGAAGAATAAAGGAGCACCTATCCGAGTTGTAGGTAACAAAAGGTTGCAACAACAGATAATGAATGAATTTCATGAAAGCTTGTGGGCAGGACATAGAGGCATATGGGGAACCTTTATTAAAGTCAAAGAAAAATATTGGTGGCAAAACATGTATCGGGTCATAGCACATTTTGTTGAAACATGTTATGTGTGCTAGATGTATTCTATGGTCAAGCATCGAGATGGGTTACAACCAACTTATCCCTTGTCTATACATTATAGATGGGTTATTGATCTTGTAACCATGCCTACAGGAATATGGACTATGCGATATTTAGTACTTGCAAGAGAGGATCTAACCAATCAATTTGAGAGCAAAGCCTTAACAACCAAATCCACTCAAGCTATTTGTCCTTTTTTGCTTGAAGAAGTGTTTTGTAGATATGGTTGTGTGGGTAAAGTAACTGCAGATAGAGGAGAGTTGGATGTTGATGAGGCACACAACTTCTTTACTCAATTGGGTATTAAGTCGGCTTTAACATCAGCCTACAACCCTAAAGGCAATGGGAAAAGTGAGAGAGGGCACCAACCTATTCTCAAAGCTCTAGCAAAGTCTTGTAGATGAAATATCAAAGAATGGCCTAAAATGCTACCTTTTGCATTATGGGCTGACCGGACTACTCACAGTACAATGACTGGCTATATGCCAGTTGAACTTATGCATGGACAACAACCAATTATGCCAATTGAAGAATCTATTCTCACATGGAGTCTTCTACCTTGGGAGGAGGCATCAATAGAGAAGAGTTGTTGACTTTGCGCATATGGCAGCTAGAAAGAAGGCCTGAAGATGTTCAAGCAGCTATTGAGAAGCTAAAGACAACAAGACTAAAAAACAAAAGAAGATTTGATAAGTGACATCGACTTCGACCAATAGCAATTCAAGAAAATGACTGGGTGCTTGTCTATGACAACAGCCTAGACAATCAATAGAGTGCTTCTAGGAAGATGGTAAAGCATTGGTTTGGCCCATATGTGGTAAAGGTCGTTCATGACAATACTACGTATTCATTGGCTGAATTGGATGGAACAAGAATGAAGATACCCATAGCTGGAAAAAGAATCAAGCTCTTCAAACGAAGAGAAAGTTCAACATATAAGTTAGAAGACTTGAATATAATTCAAGAGCATGAAGACAAAGAGGAAGAAGAAGAGGCAGAAGATGAAGACATTGACATGGCGGAAGGTACTTCTTTGACACTGCAAATATGTAAGACTTTGGCACATGCCAGAGAATGTGCAGATTAGGAGAGGGTCGATGTCATGCCGCTATACACACACCGTGTAAAAAAATCTAGAGTGTGGCTTCCTTTTAGATTTAGAGAGCCAATGCCACTTTAAGCATTGGTGTTAGTGTCCATGGTTCAAAATATTAGATTTTTTTTGGACAAGTTTTTACCCAATTTTTTATATTCTAGATATTATCTCTTGTAAAAATCCATAAACTATAGATAACTTCTAGATTAGGATGAGATGTAAAAGAAAGCATGTAGCTTTCAGCCAATTTGACAGGATTTTATGTAAAAAGAGAGATTGACGATATCGCATGACGTGCAATCGCTGTTTTCAGGCAATGAACAGCACTCCGAAGTGAGAGATGAAGAAGGAGTGATCTGGCTGAATTTTGGCTAGGTGTCCTGGTATTTAACCCCCCTTTCGAAGCTAATGGAGGCATCAGATTGGCAATCTGAGCAGCATAGGGTAAGGTATTATTTTGTACACGTTTTAGTCTATTAGAGTTATATTTTCTCATAATGCTGAAAGAAACTGGCAGGCTTCATCTCTGTTAGTATTCTTCTTCATTTTCTATTTCTTTTTGGGAGTATTCTTCTATGTCTTCAATTTCTTCGAACCCCTTCTCTTCTGTCTACTCCTCTCCCTGAATCTACACCCTGCTGTCTCTTATCTTTAAGAACTTGGCTTGAAACCTTCAATTTCTTCGAACCCCTTCTCTTCTGTCTACTCCTCTCCCTGAATCTACACCTTGTTGTCTCTTATCTTTAAGAAATTGGCTTGAAACCTTCAACCCTTCTCTTATTTCTACCATCTCCGAAGTAAAAGCTCTTGAACCCCCATACATTCTTCTCTTGCCAAACCCCTGTGGTGACCTTCAGCCCTACGTGCTATGACAACGCATCCCCACAGGAGAGGCTGTTGAACAAGGCATCACCAATGAGTTGCCAAACGTGCACTTGTTTAGCCTATCCAATAAGAGAGATTTATTTTGAGCCGACTTGACGCCATATTGGGTAGATGACATAGTCCAAGTGCTTGAGCATGGACTACCTAAATGATCGATAGAGAAAGCCCGACTTAGGTGACTTATCCTCAAGATCCAACCCTATAAGTGGATAGCATGCCAACTATATAGGCTAGGGCAAGATGGATTGTTGCGTAGATGTGTTGAGATTGAGAGAGGCAGAGACAGTGTGAGGAGCAAGCATGCTCTCTTCTTCTTTCATTCATTCATTATCTCATAACCACACACATAAAGTGTATACAATAGTACTAAGGTCTATAGGACCATTCACATTGGGTCTAAGACCACCGACTTATTTAATGTCCCACACTTGCTGATACAGTTGGTCAAGGCTAATGTCGGTCATACATACTAATAGGAGAATAATATGAGCTTGATATTCTAACACTCCCCCTCAAGCTCAAATCATTTGATGAACTCCAAGTAGCTGTCTAAAACTACTAAACTTATATTTACCCAAAGACTTGGTAAAGATATCTGCAACCTGTTCATCAGTCTTCACATACATAAGATCTACTCTCCCTGCAAGAATCATCTCTCTGAAAAAATGGTAGTGTACCTCTATGTGTTTTCTCCTAGCATGGTATACTAGATTCGTTTCCAGGAGTACACTACTGAGATTGTCACATAATAAGGTCACTGGAGCATCCACTTAAATATCCAAATCAGCCATAAGCTTGAGCAGCCATGAAATCTCACATGCTACCAATGCAGCAGCACCCCTGTACTCTGCCTCAGTACTAGATAATGCAACCGTTGGTTGCTTCTTACTGCTCCAGCTGATCATGCCACTTCCAAAGCCAAAAGCATAACCACTCATAGATCTGCGATCATATGAGCATCCTACCCAATCCGCATCTATGTATCCAACCAGTTTCAAGGGTTTATCTCTCATATAGAAAAGCCCATAATCTACAGTGGACTTAACATATCTCATAATCCTCCTAACAGCATCCAAATGTGGCTTCCTAGGCTTCTGCATAAACCGTCTTATGAGCCCAATTGCATAACTTAAATCTGGCCTAGTGATAGTCAAGTAGATCAAACTTCCAACCATCTACCTGTACATAATCACATCCTAAATTTTAGCTCCAATGCTAATGTCCAGCTTGACGTTCTGATCAAGGGGTGTATCCAATGGTTTGCATTCAGCCATGCCATACTTCTTCAGCATTTCCATGGCATAATGTTTTTGCATCAACCATAAACCATTTTCAGCCTTGATTACCTCAATACCCAAAAAGAACTTCAACTCACCGAGATCTTTCATGTCAAATTCAGATTTCATCATCTTCATTACATGTTGTATGCCCAAGTCATCATTACCAGTGATTATCAAATCATCAACATATATTACCAGCACTACCAAGCCGCCGTTAGTCTTCTTTGTAAATAGGCTATGATCAGCCATACCAACAGTAAATCCCAATCTCTGCAAGTAGTTACTGATCCTAGCATGCCAAGCTCTCGGAGCCTGCTTCAGCCTGTACAGTGCCTTTTTCAGCTTGCATATACGGACTGCATTCAGTGCAAAACCAGCATGTATTTGAGTAACCTGTTCATGTACAAACAAGCAGTCTGTAGGCTGAAAATGACAGTAAACAGTAGCTCCTTTTTTAGCTCAACATAGAGGGTACATGTCCCAAAAACACTTACAACAGTTCAGAGATCTATCCCTACATATGGGGTTCCAAGCATGTCAATCTGACACTGAATACATCATGTACTGCAAGTACAAGTGCGGAGTATTCTACCTGCAAATTTCAGTCAACCAAAGACAATGTATTTCAGTCCACAATACCCTCAAGGTATCATATTCATATGCCACAACAAATGCAAGCCAATGCACAACCCTGCCAATACCCAAGAGTATCATGTCTTCAGGAGTAAGTGGCATACAAAGTATTCATTGTTTATAAACAGCTAAGAAAATTGTAGTACATCTAATTCCAGGTGCAACCATTTGCATTCAACTCCCTTCTCAATGCTCAAAGCATTTGTAAGAGATATACCATGTCATAAAGTACATAAAATTTCAGGGCCAAGTAGTGGACCAAGTAGTGCTTGCTGTCCACAAATTCTTGACAGTTTCTCAGCTCAGCCTACTTTAGACTTCTAGATATTGTATTTTCAGTAAGAAATTTCAGCTTTAATGCATAACATCTAGTTTATATGTCTTCTTTACATGTACCCATGCTCCAATGGTTGTTTTGGACATGTTTGAGAGCTCTAGACTCATGTTAAGCATGCATTCATGCTGTATGTACCCTGTATACAGCAAACAGTAAAAAATCCTAGACTTGCAATCAGTGATTTCAGCTCCCAGATGAGCTCACAGCAAACAAGAATGGTTCCAGGCCTTCAATCACCCTTCAAAGGGTTCAGAAAATCTCTTTACCAATCAGTGACTGATCATAATCATCATTTGCAAGCATCTGAGTCCACATTTTGGATAGGCGTAGTTAGAGTGAGGAGCAAGCATGCTCTCTTCTTCTTCCATTCATTCATTATCTCATAACCACACACATAGAGTAAGTGTATACAATAGTACTAAGGTCTGTAGGACCATTCACATTGGGTCTAAGACAACCGACTTATTTAATGTCCCACACTTGCTGATACAGTTGGACAAGGCTAATGTTGGTCATACATACTAACAGGAGAATAATATGAGCTTGATATTCTAACAAGATGCATATACGAGCATGAGATGCATGATGCGCTCTCAGAGGTGCACAACAAAATTGTTGGAGGACACTTTAGCAAAGATATGTCAACCCACAAGGTGCTGCAGTCTCAACTATGGTCGCCCACGCTTTTTTGCGATGCGGCACGATTGGTTAAGCACTGTGATGAGTGTAAGTGGACAAAGGCCCTGATTTGCAAGGATCAGATTGAGCTAACCCCAATAATTGCATGACAACCCTCGAAAACTGGGGAATTGACTTCATAGGACCCATTGGTCTTGCAGCACAATACTCGCAAAACCAAGTACATTAGTATAGCCACCACTGACTATCTAACGAAATGGACGGAAGCAAGAGCTCCGAGAAAGAATGACACTAGAACGACTGCCAAGTTCTTATGGGAGCAAGTAATCTCACGATTTGGTTGCCCCATCAAACTGGTTAGCGACCATGGCACACACTTCATTAATGAAGTGATTACGCATCTTCTATCCACCTTTCTAGTTATCCATCAAAAATCCTCTCCATACTACCCTCATGCAAACGGCCAGGCAGAATCCACAAATAAAATTCTAGTAAACACCCTGAACAAGGTAGTCTCTGCTTCACGTAGTGACTAGGATAATAAGTTAATGGCAGCCTTGTGGGCTTACCGTATAGCCTATAAAGCGGCTATAGGCCAAACGTCTTTTAGGTTGACCTATGGAATTGAAGAAATTCTACCTGTAGAGTTCTTCGTTCCTAGCCTGAGGATCACACTTCACGAACGATGGGAAGGGAAGGAGGCATGGACGGAACGTCTAGTTGAACTCGAACGCCTCTCTGAAACTCAACTTCTAGCTACCCATGCACTCATATACAAGAAAGCACGATGCAAAAGCTAGTTTGATAAGCATGTCAAGCAGCGTGACTTTGAGCAGGGAGACTTAGTGCTCTTCTACTCTGTTAAGGGGCATAAACAGAAAATGAAGTTTAAAGGTCTAGGGCCTTTCAAGGTTTGTGCCATCAACCGAACTGGTAATGTCGAACTCCAGACTTTGGAAGGCGAGGGCATAGGCTTCTTCTCAATGGTAGTTGCATCAAGAAGTACTACCCTCCCACGCATCCTCTGCATGAACCACCAATGTTAGAATCCCCTATCAAGGTATGAATAGCCACAATCATGGAGATTGATGATGAAAATGAGGAAGCCGTAGAACTGCTTACCTCTGCATCACGGTCATGGCCAATCAGGCATGCACTTTCAATGCCTTGATCGATGAGGGAGCAAAATTCAATGTCTTAACCCACGATCATTGGACCCACATTAGCAAACCACAATAACAACCCACTACCGCCAAACTAAGCCCATATGGGGGCCGATCATACGCACTCGTAGGGAAGTGCAGGGCCACAATTTCTATCAAGTCTTAGAGCATACCAATGATCTTTTATGTGTTGCCAAACACTAAATATGCAAGCACGAAGTCACTAATAGGTCAAACCTTTAAAAAGAAAGCTCACTGCAATGTCAATTATGAGTCGCAATGTATCCACCTAGCCATTGTTAATGTCCGCATAGTAGCAGCTTTCAGCAAGGGCTGCGTGACTCCTATGAGATGCGCAAAGCCACCGACAGAAACACCTACATCCAACTCTAAGGAGGGGGGTTGTGACTTGTTACAACCTGCCAAGCCTCTATGCCAGCAACCCGCTAAGGCCAAAGCCAATGCCAATGAACCCCAATTCAGATGGGTACCTAAACATCAGAGCCTGCTACCGAGGAGCAATCGGTCATGCCTTCATAAGGCTAAGAATGCAACCTCAAAATCTAGGAGGCCAAGTCAAAGCTACAGACAATGACGTATGGTAAGCCGCGATGGGTTCCTAAGACCCTATTGCAAGTGCAAGGCTATTATGAGGGTAATGCCTGAATATGGATCCCTAAGGCTAAAACAGCCAAAGGCACTGATCAAATGCCACCCTCACGCTTAACCATACCCAACCATACAATGTGTCAAGGCCTAAAGCCGCATAAGCCTCAAGACACCAAGCCCATAGACTCACAACTAATTATGCCCATGAAGACCGGCCAAGTCTATCGGCCCAAATCTCAACCTACTACTCCCAAACCAGTACCGCATAACTCTACCAAGACTCAGGAAGCCGCATTCGCAAGTAGCAGTGTCCCATTAGCAGTCTAGTCCCAGCTCGTTGTGCAAGGGACCCAATCGCAATCTTAAGAACAATCAAAACCGCAACCATCTACTGCCAAACTCTCTAGTTCTGTAAAACCCCAACCACCTGCAAGCCTTAGACCCTCCTATGAACAGAAATCATTCTTGACACTAGCCATGTAACATGTCCCCCTGTTCGCTTGTGGGATATGTCTTAGCAGCCCATCGAGAAGAGAGTCCAGAAAGCGTCGCCCGGCACTCCCAAGGAATGTCACGGGGCTTGCGATCTAGGTCTTCCCGAGTCTGCCACCACGAAGCGAAAGCATTCCAGCCATTCCCACTTAGGATCAACCTGAATCAGGGTTTCCCTAATGGTCAAGTTCCTAGGAGGTAATTAGCATCGAGCCCCAGACGAACTACTTTGCACAGAAACATAAGGGTCGAAGCAGATTTATACTACACTTGGTTCAAGGAGAATGGGAAACGAGAGGGATACGAAGCTCGACCTCTCTGCCCGTAAGGCATAGTCCCATTCCGTTCCCCTAAAACAGCATAAATCGGGACTCTAACTCTATAGGATCTAAGTTATTGTTGCCGACCGGGAACTTTTCTCAAAGGAATTGACATCGAGGCAATAATAACCTAGAACCTATAGAGTTAGAGTCCCGATTTATGTTGTTTTAGGGGAATGGAATGGGACTATGCCTTACGGGCAGAGAGGTCGAGCTTCGCATCCCTCTCATTTCCCATTCTCCTTGAACCAAGTGCAGTATAAATCCGCTTCAACCCTGATGTTTCTGTGCAAAGTAGTTCGTCTGGGGCTCGACGCTAGTTACCTCCTAGGAACTTGACGATTAGGGGAACCCTGATTCAGGTCGATCCTAAGTGGGAACGGTCGGAATGCTTCCGCTTCGTGGCAGACTCGGGAAGACCTAGATTGCAAACCGCGTGACATTCCTTGGGAGTGTCGAGCAGCGCTTTCTAGAATCTCTTCCCAATGGGCTGCTAAGACGTGTCCCATAAGCGAATAGGGGAGACACATTACAGTTGGTATCAGAGTGAACCAACGAAATCTAATATTTACAAGGAAACTTAATGAGGAGAAGTAGAGCAAATGTTGCTGTTAAGAACATTTCCTTACTTACTTATCAATGCTGGCCTGTAGAGTCGCGAAGCATGGAACAAATTCTTGGTGTTCCGGGTTATGTTTATGACTGCAATGGGTGCTTCGGATTATCGACGGAGGCTAGGTATGATGAATATCCTAGACCGCATCTACAATCCTTCACCCCTGTATGTGGAACGGAGATGGACGGGTGAATCAAGAATTTATTACATAGCTTCCCATCGACTTGCATACCAACTTAAAGAGAGTCAAGTGGTTGGAGGATTTAAAGATCGTGAAGCTGTTCATCTTTGTCGAGGCTCACGCAATCGCAACCCTACATGTCGGCAGACAAAAGGTCAAGCAGAACAAGTATGTGTACGAGGAAGTGACTCAAATAATCCCTGCCGACAGAATCAAGGTATTGGGACGTTATGAGAAGAACGCGTATCAATGGAAAGGATACCCCAAGCTTCCTATGACCTATCGATTCTTGAAAACATCCATGACCCCACTCCATATTATTACTCAGTTCCCGTAGCCGAATGTAACACAATCTTATTTTCCCCAAATTAATGTGCCAATCAGCTTGTTCTACCTTTCCAAAATAAATGTACTCGAAAGGGCTATGCCCACATAAATGAAATGGACTTTTTATCAATGAGTGTCTTGGCTGCTGTAAGTGTTGGTAAAGGAGTTAAGTGATTAGGTCACTTGGCTAAAAACTGAACTACGCATGTTAATGTAATGTGAGAGACGCTTAGCAAGTTTTTAACACAAAGAATCTTATTGCCCAAGCGCAACCTCAAATACAGACTCCTAGTTCGACTCCTACACCAAGTACAGCCGTAATTCAGGAAAAGAAGTTCCTTCTTAAACAAATCAAGCCACCTGAATTCAATGGTAAGGGAAGGACCATCCAAACTGACGTCGAGGTTTGGATCGAATCCATGGAGGATTACTTCGAAGTAGCAGCTACTGCACCCGCTAACCAAGCTATGCTCGCCAAGTTGAAGCTTACCAGTGAAGTAAGACTTTGGTGGAAACAATGGTGCAGAGACCAAGGGATCTCGGAAGGGTCAGTTACTTGGGAGAAGCTTAAAAGAGCTGTGCGAGGGAGATATCTACCACCTGCCTACCGCACACAGAAGATGAACGAATTCTATGAATTAAAGCAACTTGGACTATCCCTGGATGTGTACTATTCAAAGTTCGTCTTTCTTTTAAAGTACGCACCACAAATGGATATGACACAACAGGTGTCAAAGTTTTGTGCTGGATTAAACCCACCCATAAACACCCGCCTGGAATCAATGCACCCAATAGACCTATAGGATGCACTCATTTGAGCTGTGCCAATAATACAGGAGGTATAAACCAAGCCAAGGAATAATAGGACTTGGTCTTACAGGGATCAGATCAAGGGAATGCTTAAATCTCAGACCAAGAGAGCATAGGGCCAAAATCATGGACAAAGGAAGAAAGCTAGGGCCAACACTGTCAATGATTTCGTTCCTACCCAAGGTAATGGCCGCAATCTCCATTGCTTTCATTGCAACAAGCCTGGTCACTTTAAAAGATAGTGCCCCAAGCTTAGCAGAGGACAACATCAAGGGCCATCCCAAGGAGCCGTCCATGGCCAAGAAGCCACCATCATGGCCAAAGGGAGAACTTCCAGTGTTTCCAACAAGCAGTTGGGTGATGAAGAAGATCCAACCCTGGAAGCTGACATTGAGAGGGCAATGGTTCATGCTTCTATTCATAAGAAAGGTCCGAATTGCCAATTCTCGGTGATTCAAACACCATTGCATTATCAAGGTAAAAGCTTCAAAACCTTGATTGATTGTGGTAGTACACATTTCTTCATTTCACCAGTATGTGCAAAAAGATTACGAATAGCCACAATAGATGCAACTACCTTGCTTGTGGAATTACCAAATGGTCGTAAGGTCTCTTGTACTAGGCAAACTGCTAAGGTGAGATTCCTACTGGGTGGAAAGTCGACTTCGGTCAGATTCAGGGTTATGAACCTAGGTGTCCACGACTGTTTGCTCGGAATGGATTGGCTAATACCCAATGACGCCCACATTCACTATGGAAAGGGCCAAGTCTCCTTTCGAAATTCTAAAGGGGAACTGGTCACAACTCAAGGAGAGGCTGGTAGGCAAAAAATTCAACTAGCCAAAGCAACATGGATAATAAAAGGAGTTAGAAAGGGGCTACCTGTCTATTTGATTAAACTAAATAAGCTAGATCAGAATTAGGAATCTAGGGAAGAACCTTCATGGTTAAAGGAATATGCAGACGTATTTCCTGAAGAGCTGATAGAACTTCCTCCTCAAAGGGAAGTCGATCACGAAATCAAGCTAGCACCAGGAGCTGCACCAATCGCAAAGAGACCATATAGGATGTCCATCTCGGAAGTGATTGAGCTGAAGGAGCAACTCAAGCAACTGTTAGACCAAGGCTACATCCGTCCTAGCAGTTCACCATGGGGAGCTCCAGTACTGTTCCAGAAGAAGAAAGATAGAACACTTCGGCTATGCATTGACTACAAAGGGTTGAATCAATCGACCATTAAAAAATAAATACCCCATTCCAAGAATAGATGAACTTCTTGACCGTCTTCAAGGTGCAAAGATCTTCTCTAAGATAGATCTCAGGTCTGGATATTATCAGATAAGGATCAAGGAAGAAGATATCCCAAAGACGGCATTCAGCACAAGGTATGGACACTTTGAATTCCTAGTCATGTCATTCGGGCTAGATAAATACTCCTGCTACCTTCAACAGTCTAATGCAGGATATCTTTAGACCCTATCTTGATGACTTTGTACTCGTCTTCTTTGACGATACCCTAGTTTACTCCAAGCAAGAAGAAGATCATGAACCCCAGCTTCTCATTGTTCTCGAAACAATGAGGGCACACAAGCTTTATGCCAAGAAGAAGTATGCATTTTTCAGGCGACAGATTGAATATTTGGGATTCATTGTATCAGCAAAAGGAATTTCAATAGATCCGACCAAGGTCAGAGATGTTCTCGAGTGGCCAACACCAACTTTTGTCAAAGAAATACGTAGTTTTCTTGGATTGACAGGATGGTACAGAGTCTTTATCAAAAACTATGCTTTGATTGCAGCACCTTTGACTGATCTACTAAAGAAGCAAGTATCAATTGTATGGTCACCTGCTGAATAGTCTAGCTTTGACAAACTAAAGCAAAGCTTGGTATCAGCACCCATCCTGAAACTTCCAGATCTTAGTAAGAAGTTTGAAGTGATAACTGATGCTAGTGCACTTGCCTTAGGATGTGTGCTCATGCAAGAAGATCACCCCGTAGCATACTCTTCAAGGAAACTGAAGAGCCATGAAAGGAATTATGCTACCCACGATTTGGAGCTGTTGGCTGTCATCCATGCTCTCAAACTTTGGAGGCACTACTTGCTGGGTAACAAATTTACCCTAGTGATGGACCACAAGAGTCTTAAATGGATTTTTACCCAGAATGAGCTCAATATGAGGCAACGCCGATGGATTGAAGTGCTAGAAGAATATGATTTTGAAATCAAATACCAGCCTAGAAAGGAGAATGTAGTTGCCAATGCACTTAGTTGCATGGCATTTTTGAATTCTCTGATTTTGCAAGATCCATCAACAACCAAATCTCTAGCCATAAAGGTATCCATGCCAAACAACCCAATTCTTGAGCTAGCTAGAGAAGAGGCATGCCATGACCCAACCTACCAGAAATTGCTAAGGGAGATCCCCATCAAAGATCAAGACCTGAAGCTACAAACAAAGTATCAAGAATTCTCTATCAATAGTGGGCTTGTCTACTATAGGACAAGATTATGTATCCCAGCAAGCCAATCACTCAAGCAGAAGATACTTTGGGAAGCCCATGACTCCCCTTTTTCAGGACATTCTGGCTATGCCAAGACCCTCGATGCGGTCAGAAAGAGCTATTACTTGGATAGGCTCAAAGGTGACGTTCTGAAATATGTCACTAAATGTTTGTCTTGCCAACGCATTAAGGTTGAACATGTCAAAATGCCAGGGAAATTGCAATCACTTGACATTCCCCAAATAAAATGGGAATTCATTAGTATGGACTTTGTTATTGGCCTGCCCCAAGTTCAGGGAGGATACAACTCCATTATGGTTGTGGTTGATATGCTTACCAAGGTTGCACATCTTATCCCTGTTAAGACAAACTATAAAGCCTCAGACATTGCAAGGCTATTCATCAAGGAAATATTCAAACTACATGGGTTACCCAGAAGAATCATTAGTAATCGTGACTCTCTATTCACATCACACTTCTGGAGGGCTATCTTCGAGGCCATTGGGACTCAACTCTGCTTTAGTACAGCTTACCATCCCCAAACCAATGGTCAAACGGAACGAGTCAACCAAGTCATTGAGGATATGCTTAGGGCACACTGTTGCCACAAACCCAAAAAGTGGATTCAATATTTGCCACTGGTTGAGTTTGCCTACAATGCTTCTTACCAACAAAGCATTCAGATGGCCCCTTTTCAAGCATTTTATGGGCATGTCATACTCCTTTAAGCTTTTTGGATCCAACCTTAAGGGTTGAAGCTTCAAAGCAGATGCTGGAAGACATGGATGACCAAATCAAGTCAATAAGACAGGACATCCAAGCCGCCAAGGACAGACAGAAGGCTTACGCAGACTTAAAACGTCAAGACAGATCCTTCGTTGAAGGTCATATGGTCTTCATTCATGTACGTCCAAAGAAGAGTTCCCTATCCTTGGATGAATGCAAAAATCTAAGTCCAAGGTATTGTGGACCCTACAAGATTCTCAAGTGCCTAGGGCCCAATGCTTACAAACTTCAACTCCCTGAAAACCTAAAGGTTCATAATGTATTCCATATCAGTCTATTGAAAAAGTATGTGCCTAGCCCTAGTCACGTGCTTGATGATCAACAAGTTGTTATGCCGAGCCAAGGAGTCCTTGAGCTACGGCCTGACAGGATCTTAGATGTTAGGGAGAGACATTTGAGATCTAGGACCTTAAGAGAATACCTCGTCCAGTGGAAAGATTACCCCAAAGAGGATGCCACTTGGATGGATGAAAGTACTCTCAACCAGCAATACCCCCAAATCTTCTCGAGATGAGGACATCTCGATTCCTCTAAGGGGGAGAGAATGTAATATTTTCACAACGAAATATTAAACGGCCCTAGACCCCGCACATCCTGCGCAATAGCAAATTCGAGTGATTTCTTGCAACAAAAAAACTTTGGGCTAAGTGCTCCCTCCGCATGCATCGATAAACACTAGCCTCACGTCGTGTGTAGAAAGCCATGGCTCAAAACCTGTAGCCCATGCGGGAACACCCCTTCAAGGGGGAAAAGATATAATGGATAATATTTGCAAATTTTTTTATGTATTAACTCCCTCAACCATTGCATGGTGGGGAGAGGGAGTATGAGCATGAGTGAGTGGTGGAGGGGCATGGGGAGGAGGCATGCAGCCCGCCACTTGTGTGGCTACCCCCCTTCAAGCCTATAAGAACCCCCCCCCCAAAGCTAGAGAGGAGGAAAAGGAGTCGTGATGCCCGCCGCCCTGTGGAAGCTGCCCGCCGCCCTCTGTCTGCTGCCGCCAAGCCTTCATCGTCACCATCATCATCATCTCCCTCATTGTCATCTCCATCCTCTCCAATCATTCATCCACATCATTCTCCTGATGAGTACAGAAGCTTAGAAGCTTCTATTAAGGCTTCCCTAGGCTTTGTTCACCCCGTGTGCTCTTGGTTTCTTAAAACCGAGTTTGCAAGGCCCAATTCCTACGAAGGGAAGTAAATTCGTGGGCAGAAGGGAGTTTTGGAAATCGGATAAAGGGAAAGGGGAGTTTGCTAAGTCGAGATCTACATCATCAATGGCTCCTAAGCAAAAGTCGCGAGGCGGGGACGCGAGAGCCTCCAACCCGAGTACGAGAGTGGACAATGCCCCAATTCTTAATGCCCATGTTCCAATAATATTCCTGCATGAAAAGTATGCACCAAGCATGTTTAATTCTCGTAGGGAAATTTAAACGCATTGCGAAATGTATATACTCATTCGATTTGCAAAATTTAGATACATGTCAAGTATTTGTAATTGCTTGCACTTCCGTGGTTAGGGGTAGTCGAAATTCTGAACGTATGATGCATAAGTAAAAAGACGGAATTGTACAAAGGCATCTTTGTTGCATCGCGCATAGGATAGGGCATATAACACATAATGCATAGTTGTGACTCGTGTATAAGATAATCATAGACGCCCATTAAATTATGTTCGAATGTTGCAATGCATGGAAAGGATTTATGTACTTTCCAAACCGCATGCGATGATAATTACATTCTAGGTTGGGTTAAGTGCTAAATGAAGGATTAAGTCAATGATGGACTCATGGCATTCGCTCATGCATGGAGTTCTTTTATCAAAGTTTGAATGCATCTTCATTAAAAACATTAAAGCTTTGAATTTGATGCACATACATGGGATTTACAAGAAGTAGTTCTAAATGTCAACTAATACCGTTTAGGGCAAGGAAAAGAAAAGATCATTGTAGATCTTATAGCTGCATAGAAGGAAAAGGTCTATGGGTTTTGAAATCACATATTTGCATGGAATGTTATATTTAGCAGTTACTTACATCTTTTAGGGGAAAGTACTCGCAAATTTAGAAGAAAGTATCTGCATCTTTAATAGGAAAGATCATCTTAAATCATGGGTTGGTTAGATCAACTAAGTAATTCACGTAAAATTGAATAGCTTGCATGACAATCATAAAGGTATGATTAGTTAGCATATGACGATCACCTCAATGTGCTAGGTAGGGTTAAGCTATGATAAAATTCTGCCTAGTATCGCACTTGGGTTGTCGACTTAATACTTCCAATCTCAAAGGTCCTACCCGTATTTACGAAATGTTAGGATTATTTAAACACTGTGCAAGACCAAATGCTAGATTTCCACAAGGGATCTAGGAACCCTAGGGCCAAAATGTTTATCGGCCTAGTAGGGTTAGGTTTTGGATTGGGTCAATAGGACTCCCAAACCCTACATCTTGACCAAAGGTATTCTTGACCAAGGAATACCATGTGATGAGAAAAATAATCCCACAAGTTAGGTGATGGCACCTATCTCGTGCAACAAGTTGCAACGTCACATGGTTTGTGTCGAAATCACAAAATAGTATTGTCAGAACAAGGTTGGCGAGTTCTAAGTACGAGTCTAATTTTCTAGAGGATGAGTATTCATCCTGCTACATCACCCTTCCTTGGGGCTGATTTGCCAAGTTAGGGGAGTTACAAATTTTCCAAGAAAGCAATTGACCAACCAAGTTAGGGTGACAAGGTTGTCCAGGATTTATTGTCTAAGACATAAGGATACCTAAGGTAGTGACAATTTGGGTCAACAGGGTATAAACCCTAACCCAAGGAAAAAGGGGTAAACAAGCAACTCAGCTTACGAAACCCTTGGGATCTTGCCAAGTCGTGATTGATCTCGGATTGAATGCTAGATGTATTCGGAGAGAAGGATTCACACCTTAGCAGTTGGCCGTACAAACGACCACTGGAATGTTCTTGATTGTACACTTAGGTGCACTGTTTGTACTTCTTTGCTCAAGGAACTAATACTGAAAAAATAACTAATTCTTCAAGTTGAAAGCCTGGAGGGAGAGGCAACAGCAGTTACCTCCAACTGTCTGCCTAACCCTATACAAGGGGATTGTTAGCCGCGCCGGGTACGCGGACTGAACCCGCCACGAGAGGTCTCTCCGTGGGTGCTACTTGGAGCAGGAGGATGCTTGGTGCCAGGGGAGGCTCTGGCCGTAAATCCCTTGCCTCCGGATCCTGCACAAGAGACCGACGTGACTCGAGATGGGATCTCGAGCCCCGCATACTAGTCAACGGGTGGAACTTGGAATAGCGATCCCTGAGGATTACTGGAATAGCCTTCGAGCGGATTATATGATGTATTCCAAAGATTCATAAATAAAGATCAAATGTTAAAAAGGAACTTGCTTGACATTGTTTTTCTATGTCAATGCCTAAGTTACGTGAAGGAACCAGTGATAAATTGGTTAATTAAAGAAGCTGTTTTTGCTTATCAAACTAAATGTAGGAGGTAATTAGATAACTAAACCAACCCGAGAAAAGTGTAGCGGACGTGACCCTGGGTCCGTCCTTTGGAAGGGTGGTCCCGGTTGGCCGGGAACTTTTCTCAAAGAAATTGACAACGAGACAACAGTGACCTAGAACCTATAGAGCTAGAGTCCCGATTTATGTTGTTTTAGGGGAACGGAATGGGACTCTGCCTTACGGGCAAAGAGGTCGAGCTTCACATCCCTCTTGTTTCCCATTCTCCTTGAACCAAGTGCAGTATAAATCCGCTTCGACCTTGATGTTTCTGCGCAAAGTAGTTCGTATGGGGCTCGATGCTAGTTACCTCCTAGGAGCTTGACCATTAGGGAAGCCCTGATTCAGGTCAATCCTAAGTGGGAACGGTCGAAATGCTTCCACTTCATGGCAGACTCGGGAAGACCTAGATCGCAAACCCTGTGATATTCCTTGGGAGTGTCGAGTGGCGCTTTCTAGACTCTTCCCCAGGGGCTACTAAGATGTGTCCCACAAGCGAACAGGGAGGACATGTTACAAGCCGCAGATCTAGCTGAAGACATAGGCGATGATGTGATTGCTTTCCTTAGACGCTTAGATGTCACATTCATGTCACTGGCCGTGATCTATGACCACTTGGACTTGGACCTGTTGTAAGAGCCCTTAGCAACTGAAGTGCGTACAATGCCTTGTTCATGGGACACATTCGAATTTGCATTCGTCAAAGCACCCCACTCAGCTCTACAAAGTTGCTCAACAACACTGAGATATCTAGAGAGAAAGCCATCAAACAACACCTCATTATGTCATATGATAAGCGAGCTACTTCTGCTATCACTGACTAAGAAATCGAGGAGTTGAAACAACTTGCTGAAACTGAATCCCCATTCTTACAAAACTAGTACGCTCTTTGATTGCAATGGGAACTCAAAGGATTCCAAATAATGACCAACACTGAGTAGCGACACGCAATCAAGACATTGGAGTATGACCCAACTTATGCCGCTTCCACCTTGTATAGGGTGTTAACCACTATTTGTGGCGGACCCATGGAAGAGCACATCAAAGGATACCCTTACCTTGATCACCTCTCCTGACCGAGAGAAAGAGTTACATATTGTTAGCCGTGTCGATTCCGGTGACTTCCCAACAGATGTCCTTACTTACATCACACATGTAGGCAACTGACCCTTCGATCTAGCCTGTGAAGCTCAGTTGGAGTATAATCCAGACTTCTATGATTGGCTCATGCGAAGGTAAACACTTGACCCGTGCATTGAATGCCCTTGGCCCGCTAACCTTCAATCCTATGAAGGATTCTTCTCAAATCCAAAAGGGGAGGGGGTAAGGTGAGTCAAATTAGAACCAATCAAAATCAAGCAAACACATAAACACATAAGAAAAAACACACCGCCATGAAAACCTCAGTCTACACTTAAACGTAGAAAGGAAAGAAACATGTTAACTTGTGATTGAGGAAAAATGTCACAAAAATTTTGAAATAAAGGATGAAAAGTTTGAAAGGAAAGTTTATTTTGGAGCTTAAATTTTTCATTCAACAAACATGAAGTCTTTCTTTTCAGCAAATAGTTGTTTTAAAAGCACTAATGGGAATCATGTTTCATGATAGATTGAAAGATGTCGTAGCAAGATCGTGCTCATCGACTCCCTTTGATAGAGGAGGAGAGGACGTAGTATGGCATCAGCTTAGAAAACCGTGCTTATAATTAGCTGAAATTCTACAATATCCACAACCTTGAGGAGGTGATAGCCAATGAGAAGGCTGCAAGGATAGTGGTGGAACAATGTAACCTCTTGAAGTACCTAGAGAAGTTTGCATAGGAGCCTGACCACACGAAGTGTGTGGAATTTCTGAGAACGTACAACCCCGATCAAGAATGCGGAATGGTGACTGTGGGAAGATGGGAGAATGCTAAACAGATGCAGATGCCATTGAACCAGGCCTTGGTGGAGAAGGCACTAGGGTTGGAACCTAAGAGGTGGAGAAGAAACATAAGAGAGATGTATATGCTATGCTAAAGATGAAGAGGGAGGATGTTTTGAAAAACAATGGCATCAACATACAGGATATCCTTGATGCTGAGGCCCGCATGAATACAAAATTGGTGCACTCACTCTTCTCAAGCTAGCGCTATAACTCCCTCATGCACCGAATCAGTGCGCTTGTGCTAGAGAATGTGGCAGCCCACACCTTGGATGAGGTAGATTGGAACGGCTACGTGCGCAAGACTATAGACCAAGCAGCCAAAGCACTAGCCTTGGGTCGGCAGGCAGAGAGTCCCCAGCCTCTAAAGTACCGAGAGAAAGAAACCTTCCTCAAAAGCCTCTTTCATTGGATGTGGAAGTGTGCTGATACCCATCATCCAAGAGACTGTAAAAGAAGCTTAGCAAGGAGAAGGAGAGGATGAGACTCCATATAGGTCGTCGATCCACCAGGAGAAAGACCCATCAAGCGATAGGATAGAAATTGAGATAGAGAAGGAGGATCAGGCGGCTCAATCCAGAAAGAAAAAAGCAAAGAATAAAAAGATAGCTCAAAATAAGAAATGGGATGAGGGCAGAAAGAAGGAAAAAGAAGATTTAGAGAGAGCCAAAAGGGAATCCCTAAGAGAGGAATAACTCTAAGCTACACACACCACACGTCCCTTCGCATGAGCGGGGTCCTCAAGTGTGGGACATCACCCAGGCTTGCATATGGTTAGACCCAGCTCCCCGTTCCACCAGTACAAGCACAGAACACTGCACAATGAGGTAGACACTCCCCTTAGGTAAAGCACTTTCTCCTTTTAGGTACAACAAGATGCTGCAAACCACCAACTTCAAAGGCCCCCATCATCCACTTGACATGCCTTGGGATCTCCATCCAAATCATTATCAAAGCTTCCCAATCAACGGAGTCTACATGTGGCTCTGTCATTACCCCACCAGCCATTTGCCCAGAGCCCATGTTTCCACAACAAAGAGCTCGAAGTGCCATGGGACTGGCACCCATTCGGAGGGGGGTAATGTTAACCTCAATTTGAGATGGTAAAAATATGAAGCACAGAGCAAAAAAAGGACAGAAAAATAGCAAAGGCGTAGAGGCGGTCCCTAAAGCTAAGCTGAGGCAAAAAGTGAAATTTTAAATGGAAGGCGCCTCTAAAAACTCTAAAAACTCTTGTAAAAGAGTGCCAGGCTCCCTCCTATGCCATTTGTAAAAGAATAGACAAGTGTAGGCTTAAGGCATGAGGCAAGAAGAGGGAAATAGGAAAAAGGACCTTGCTACAACGGCCGGTCATGTAAAAAGGGATGGGTCCCCATGGGATTTTAGGGTTTGTATATGAAGTTCAAAAAGTGAATGGAAGCTCATTCTTTGGTGTGTGGCTAACAAGAGTCCTCTCTTCTTCTCTTCACCTTGCTTGTATGTGTGCTCTTGAGAGAGGGCATGTGAGAGTATGAGGGAGTGAGGGATCAAGAGGGTGAAGCTCTTCACCATCTCCTCTTCTCTTCTCTTCTCTTTTCTCATGCACACGCGGCTATGGTGGATGGAGCTCGATGGAGGAGGCTTGAGGATACTTGAGCTAGCATCTAGGATCATTGAGCTATCGGTGCGTGCGAGGGAGGAGGCAACTCATTTCGGCATCGAGGTAAGATCACTACACTCGTAGGCTCGAAGGCGCATTGGCTAGGTGAGAGATAGCCATTAGAGCTCACTTGAAACAATAAGCGGTCCATGGGTCTTGGGCAGTTGAGCATGAGCTCTCTCCACATCGTCCTCCATTCTCTTCATATGTCTCACTACATATGGTAGATGTGGGGCAAAAAAAATCAACGACAACAAAGCTCCAATCCATATGAAAAAGGAAACAACTTAATTGAATTCTAACTTCCATGAGGCCATGCCACATCTACCTTGTTATGAGGCCCTCTTCATAACAGCATGTCCATGTCTCATTCCTACTATGATGATGCTTATAAGCCTTCTCACAACCAGTGGAGAGTTAGCCCATAATCCTAAACTACATAACAAAAACACTACAAGTATTAATGATAGTCATTACATACATAAACTTGAGAAGAGATTTAGATAATTACAAACTTAGCCTTTGATGTATCGACATCTCCCAATTCGGAGTATGAGGTCTCTCAATTTGAAATGCGACAATCCATATTTCCCCATTTGGATGTGCCAAAACTCCCTTTGCCACAAGATAAAGACCCCAAACACCATCCTTCTTTGTGCTTTTGTCCACATAAGCATTCATCACTACACTGGCATAGTGGTGCTAATCTACATTAATGTTCTATTCTCTTATTGTTCAAGGTCCTCTTACTCTATAAAACTTTCCTAGACTTTTCTCATGCCTAATGGTTTCTAAATGTCATGTGCTTGAAATTAGGATACCTCATATATGCACAACAGAGGCGGTATCCTAGATGATATCCTAGATCAAACCCAAGACTTGAAAAGGGAAGTACTTAAAGCAATTCCTTTAGTTAGTTTATATTATGGAATGGAGGTAGCTCATGTCCTCCTTTGTCAAGATTATGGAAGATGATACTCTTTCTAGTCAAACTATGGTATGCTTCTCATGGAGGTTTGTATTCATCCTCATGGGCTCTTGGCATCTATATTCATCCTTCTAGACTTGTGTTGGAGTGGGGATCACATTGCTAAATTAGCCTCCCATGCATCCTCCACATTGACCCCTCTCCATATGTTTGCGGTTTCCACAACTGCTACTAATCCCTTGGGACAACCCTCCGAATGGAAATGATGGAGTAGTTGCACTAGGAGTCGGCAATGCTACTACTAGTGACGAGACTAGTCTCTTAATGTAGAAACCTGGGAAATCCACCTGTAAGTAATCATCTATATAACTTGCATTCAAAGGATATTAAGAAATACCATTTTTGTATATGCTATAATGCCTTAAAATGACCCCTTTTACTTTTCTAAACTTACGATTTTTTTCAAATTGTAATTTAAAAAACCTTTTTGTAAATATAATCCTGTGTTTTTTTACTAAATATAATACCCTTTCTTTTGAACTCACGTGATATCTTACATGTTCTATAAGGTGGACTCCTCGAGTATAAAAAGGCCTCCCAATGGAGGATTGTGTTTCCTTTTGTGTCTAGAAGGCTATGGATTGATTATACAACTCTATTGTTGTAGGGTATAGCCAGAAAATGACTCTACCTCTACCATAAATGAATTGCATGTTCCATTATCACTTTTAATGTCAATGTTAAGATTGTGAGATGAGGATCTTGGTACATTGTTAAATTTTGTAAGAATATTAATGGATATACTCGAGAAAACATATCAAATTCAGATCAGTGTCATAAATTATATGCTATGAATGGCATACACTATGTGATGCCTAGCCAAGGCTAGCTTATTCTACACCATAAGCAGTACACATATGTTTAGCCCATCTTTTTAGTGTATAGTTATGCTATGGATAGGTGTATGGTGTAGAGGCTAGGCATAAGCATATGTGTAGGCTAGGCATAGGTATGCCATATGCTTGCCATACCCTAGGTAGCTAGGAATAGGCTACACATAGGAATCATGTAGGGATAGGCATGGCAGGAGACTACCATGCCCTTGGCTAGGCATATTCCTTGCATTAGAATAGACTTGGCTTGGCATAGACATTTGCATAGACCTACCATGCCCTAGGTCAAGTATAGTCATGCATAGTCATAGGCTAGGCTACATGTAGCCATGCCCTAGGTCAAGTATAGGCTAGGCTACATGTAGGCATGGCATATGCATATGCTAGGGTAGGCATTTGCATGATATATGCCTCCCATGCCCTAGGCTAGGCATAGAATAGGCCATGCATAGGCATGAAATAGGCCTATGCCCATGGGATACCTAGTTTATGCATGGCATAGGTTACATGAGATCTAGCTAGGCATATTTTTAGCCTATGTATGCTTATGAACTAGCCATTATCCTAGGCCTACCTAGCCTAGCCTACACCTACACTTGGCCTATGCATGGCCTATGACTATCCTATGCCTATGCATAGGTTGAGCATGGTCTACATGTATGCATGGATCAAGCCTAGCATGTCCTATGCTAATGCATGGCCTATACCTAGCCTATATCTACTCATAAGTTAGACATACCCCTATGTATAGGCTATGTTTAGTCTACACATGGCACAAGGTACATCTATGCTATATGTATGTTTAGCCTAGACTTTTCCTAGGTTTGGTCAATGTTTACACCTACACAATCTATGACATGTAGCCTAGCCTAGCCTATGTCTAGTATAGCTTACACTTACATCTCACACAAACTCAAAGGAGTATCCATAAGCTGGTGAATCACTACATGACTTTGTGATTCACTCATCACAACACAAGTAATGGTTCTTCGTAGGCTATGGATCTATCCCGTTTTTGCACCATCTCAATAGTAGAAATTCAAGACTCAATTGTCCTCTCAACCTCTCTCATCCCCAAGAGAAAACCCACTATGCATATAGCTTGGCAAAGCTCACCAAAGTTAGTCATGATGAATCAATATAATTACAATATATTTAATTAACACGAGAAGAGATCAAATAACACTAAAAATAAACAAAAGAATAGGTAGTTGAACAGAATAGAAGAACATGCAACGTATTTATTGGCATGTGTATCTACATGTTTGTGTTGTGGAATTGCATGTTTAAGGATGCAACTATAAACACATATGTTCCAAAGAATGCATTATCAATAATATTGTAAACACATTTGTCCTAAATAATACATTTTAGATAATCTTGTAACCATGGACAATTTTAAATAGATCTGTAACACATGTGTGGGTGAAAATGAAGACTTTAAGCTCCAAAGTGGTTCATGGTGCAAAGTGATCGAGGTATAAGAGACAAAGCATTCTGAGGTTTGAGACATAGTGAAGAGCCAAGTTAAGTCTAAAAATAATGAAGAAGCATCTAGCCATCACTTGGACATCAACACACATGCTTGGGGCAAAATTTAAGGCCATGAGACTTTAATTTATGTGGGAATGCAGAGTGGGTAGCCAAGGAGGCCAAAAAAGGCTCCAAAACCATGTGGGCATGCCCAATTTGAAGGGGCACTTATGGTAGACCTCAAAGGGCTCTTTTTCTTGACGTGTCTAGTTTTTTGGAAGAGAGAAAGAAGGGGAAAAAGTGGGTAGAAAATGAAAAATGCCATCATGTTGGGCATTTGATGATTGTTGCATGTGAGATCCTCATCATTTCTCGTGTGTGATGGATGAAATGAAGCCCCCTTGCCGTCCTCTATGTGATGATGTAAATTTTGTGGCCTAATATGAATAATAAAGAATGTTGGTTTTTTTTTTACTCTCTCCTCTCTCAAAACAATATTTCTCTATTTTTCCTTTTGCATAATGGCTATTCTTATGAGAGAAGGGGGATGGGTGAAAGAGAGGGAGAGGTGAGAATTATGTGAAAGATACAATTTGTGGCATGTTGTTGGAGCATTGTGGAGTGCTACCAAGTATGTTAGCGGCTATCTCAAGCATTAGCAACCTTGGAATCCATATGGCACCTCATTTGTGTCTCATGGCGTGTAAGGTGATTTTCAAGTAAGTTTATTAATTTTCATAGTATATGAAATGGGATTGAAAAAATATTTTAGAGGATGTTAAAGAGATGAATACTTAATTTTCAGCACTTCATATTTGCTATTTTCTATTTTTTTTGAATTTATATTAAATAAATGGATAGAAAATAAGAAAAATCATAGATAAATAGAGAAAAATACCAATAAATAGTGAAATATTGAGGATGGATCTAAAAATAGTAAAATATAATTCTATTTTATATATGAATTCAAACATCATAAAAATAAGTATTTTTGTGTCTAAATAAGTTCTTTCGATAACACATGAGTGGTCTTAGTGTTGTTCATTGTGTGTTAAAGTAATCCATGTGTTAAAAATCAAAGAATAATTATTGAAAAGAATGATTTTTTTGCATGTTATGAGTAGGATGTTCGTGTATTATTTAACTTTTCAAAGATAGCATGAGTCAAGAGGACTCAGTGCCTTTGTGGTGTGTTTAGCAACACTACAACAAGCAGAGATTTCATGGAAAGATGCAAAGGAATGATTACTACACATTCACACACTTTGATTGTCTCATTAAACATGTTTATACACATTTATTCACATTTTTCATACAAGCATAATCTTGCATATACCGTCTTACTGGAATTGTATTCTATTGACCGAGTGCACAAGATACATCCAAGCCATTGAAATATGTGGATCATTAGGGATATTAGTGAGAAAAGAGTGGAGAGTGTTTTGTTTTTCTTTATATATTAAGAAGGTGCATCCTAGGGCCAATCCTTGGGGAGTAGAAGAGCCATAGGGGCCACAGCAAGGTTGGGGGGACGCCCTTTGTGGGTTTGTATTGAGGTGAAGTAGTCACCTATGTGTGGGAGGCTCCCTTTGCTTTTGGGCAGTATGTTAGACCATAGTTTAAAAATTATATCTACAAACACAGTCATTAGATACATTATTTCGTAGCATCTAGATGCTCTTGGCCACCACAAGGCCGTGAGGGTTGTTTGGAGAGTGTAGGAGCTCACAACTAGAGTCTTAGAGCTAGTGTTGAGTCTGTTTTTGGTCTTGATAGGTGGTGCGTTTGTCGGGAGACACTTATAAGTGGTAGTTTCTGAACCTTGGCTAAAAAGGGATCTAAACATTCATATTATTTTGGTCAAAATTCATGACTTCTCAGTCTTACTAGATGCTTGGAATTAGACATTATACTTGAGTGGTCTACACTAGGTAAGAGTTCTTATGAGTTGTAAAGAAACGTCAAAAAATTAGTTGTGGTGATGTAGCAGATCAACAATAGCTATCTAGGGGACTATTTTCGGTGTTCAGGAGACTATCTCTAGTAGTTGGTATGGGTCCTATGCAAATGATTCCATGATGCAACATTATGGTAGGTATAGTGTAGTAGATCCAAGGTTAAATTATACTTGAGTGGTCTACGCTAAGCAAGAGTTCTTATGAGTTGTAAAGAAAGGTCAAAAACTTAGTTGTGGTGATGTAGTAGATCAACAATACTTGTCTAGGGAACTAGTTTTGGTGTTCAAGAAACTATCACTAGTAGTTGGTATGGGTCCTATGCAAGTGATGCCATGATGCAACATTGTGATAGGTATAGTGTAGTAGGTCCAAGGTTAAATTACACTCAAATAAAATATCCCACATGTAAATTTGAGATGGATTACTACAGGAGGATCTAAAGTTTTCCAACACTTAGTACATTTTAGTCTTCAAGTACTTCAAAATGAATATTCACATGTCTCCAAGCTTGAATGCTACCCTTGTCTACAATGATTGATTCATTTTGTAACTCAAACCCTATGGCACACATGGATCCATTTCAAGAGTTTTGGAATGTCTCCCTACACATTGTAGGGTTTAGGCCACTTTGTGATGTCTACTATGGGTTTTTGTCAAGGTGCCATTGAACACAAGATTGCTTGGATGCATTGTTTTATTGTGCTAGATGTGTGCATAATGTTTCTCATCTTTTGATCTCACACTAACATCATGGCAATATCTATGGCAATTGGCATGGGTCATTAAGGGGATCATTCATGAATGTATGTATATATCACATGAGTTCAAAATAAGGGGTTTTAAATATATAAATTTTATACATTTTTAACATGCAAAGGGTGTTATATAAAGGGTTATAGATTGAATAGAAAAGGATTGTGTTTTATTCAAAAAAATCATAAAATAGGATACTTATAAATAGGCCTTGAATACATGTGATATAATATTGATTTTACATGTTGAACCTATTTTTAATAAAAAGTGTTCAACATTTCACATAACACTTTTACTTTTCTTAGTCCACCACCATGACTTGTGATTCTAACATAGCTTGGTAGTGCCACATCTCCATGCCTTGTGTGTTTCATATTGATAATGGTCCATAATTATCAATAAAGTTTGTTCCATACTTTAGCAAAATGTATTACACAAAAAAGGAACTTGTCACAGGACCATAGAAAAATGAACTTGTGAGATAAAATTTTAAAGGTATATACTTACCAAGTAGAATTTAATGTCCTTTTTTTGCCCAAGCTTTAGCTATTTCTTTTACCAAAATTTTTGTATACTTCTTGAATTCTAAGCAATATCTTACATTGTTCTTGATCTGTTGCAAAAGTAGTACAAAGTTATCGAGCTCCATCCAAACCCTAATTTGATCATTCGCTACCAAGGGGTTACTCATGACATTGGTTGTACATTTTCATAATTCTTTCAATATTCCCATATTGATTTTTTTTTAATTATCAAAATTAGATAGAATTTTCTAGCCTTTTGCCCTATCATTGATATAAGGGCTAATACATGGCTTGATTTTTTTGGTTGTTGTGTATCCTTCTGAAGTTACACATGGGCCTCATCATGAAAGCCCATTCTTGAAAGGGGTTTTTCACATTTCTTGATACAAGCATCTGAAAGTGATGTACGCTTGATAGAGTAAGCATAATCTAAAAGAAAACTTTGAGTCTTATCAAGAATATGAATCTTTGCATTCAATGTACAAATATTCACTTTTTTTAAAATGCAATTTGAAGGATGACCTCCTAATTTCTATCATGCAATTCTTGGAGGGCACTTCTTTGTAACCACTTTCCTAACTATTTAAAGTTATGGTTTGACTATTCATTTTTCCATTGATGGCACAACTCTTATCCTTCTTGCATCAGACCAACTTGAGGAGGTCATTTCATCCATACAAAACACAAGCATGGATGTGGCATTGTTGCTCCACTAGAAATCCCAAACATGCATTTTAGGGCTTTCAAGTCAATGTTTTAAATGCCATTCTACTTCAAATGACCCAATTTCCCACCTAAAGTAGCTCTCCTTTGTACTATGACTCTATAATGCTTGGGATGTATGTGTGATTGAAAAGTCATTTGAGGGTCTCAAGGCTCTCATTGGGAACTTGAGCTACATCTATCCACCATAGATCTTTCTTGGATTGAATACTTTAACCTTGTCATGATGAATCCCTTGCATATTGTAGGGCCCCATTCAAAAATGCAATACTTGTACATTTTATATTTTAATGTTCTATTATTTATGCCTAATTTAGTTTTAATATAAATATGAGCCTCTCCTCTCCATTCTCTAGAGTCATGTTATAAGCATATACCATTGCAACTTGCATGCTCCTAAGATTCAATATACATTGTTGAGTTCATTACACTAAAAAGGTAGTATATCTTTTTTCTTTCCCTTTATAAAATTTGTTGAATCTTTAATGTGCTTGTAGTTACCTAGCAACTATGTGATTGCTAAAATTTACTTTTGCCTTTTTTTTTTTCAAGCATATATAGTTTAGAAAAAACTAAACCACTTTGATAATGTCGATTAAGGGTCTTCACCATTGTCATATTAGTTGTTATGTACCCTTTTCTACTTATTGATGCACTGCCATATGCTTCCAAAACTTCAGATGGTTCAACTATATTTTGAAAATCCTCACTTAACTCCTACACATCTTTCAATAGAGAGCTTGAAGCCAGATCCCTTAGCAAATTGATAATGTCCTCTTTGTTTTGGCATGCAATGTACCTGCTGAAATAAAAATTGTTGAAGTCAATACCTATTATATTCTTTTTAATTGTTCACTTGAGCACTTGTCCTTTGGTGCTAAATTATCAAGGCTCTTGAATTTCTATAGTCTAAACCTTAATTAGCTAAAGTTAGCAAGGCTTTCAATTTAGCCACTTGATTCTTTTCAAATTAATTCTTCTCCTTCAGCTTCTCCATTTCCTTGTTTATTATTTTTAAATATATGTCTACCTTGACCAATCTTCCTGCTTATTGTCTATACTTTGTCTCCCAATAAATAGCTATGATAAAGCAATTGCCTCAAATTGTGAGTCTCCCTTACATGTTGAGACTATAGATGATTACAATATCATACAAGCCATCCTTTCAATCTCCAATGAGTTGGATGTCATGAGGGGTCTACAATTTGGGTGGTAGACTTGTTAAATGTTGATTTATATGCCTCTCTAATAGACTCATTTCCTATAACTGAAACCACTTTTCTTGCTCTTGATTTGTCTATTATAGTAGTATTCCCTGTACATGTATCTACTATACTTGCTGAATCAAATGTTGTCCAAGTGTTGTCCTTGCATTAAGGATAGCTGTTCCTACATTTATGGCAGCTATGCCTACAAATATAGCATCTAAAAACTCAATTCCTATTATCAAATAGTCTCTTTTAGTGGTAATAATGCCTTGATGGTTTGGGGGTACAATGCATTATGGAATGTGGGGATCAAATGGCATTTCTCAATCTCATCTTCTTGGATGAGTCTTAGAAGGTCATCTAGGTGGTCACCGTATTGCTCACTTAGGTATTCTTGCTCTTCCCAGATAATAGGTGTGCTAAGAATTTCTCAGCTTTCTTAGGGCGGATTCCAACATCAAACTAGGCATAGACACGAGTAGGAAATGTGATTTTATCACTTAATTCCTGAAGGAAAATAGTCGTTGGTTGATGTTTTTTGTGGGAAATTTCTGTTGCAATGTCCTTCAATCCTCTTATCCCCAAGTTAGGTTTCCACTGAGTTGGAGGCTTTGACTTGAGAGCTTCTGACTCACTTGGGCTTGTTGGTTTCATGCTAGTATCACTCTTTTCTAAGGCATTAGGAGTACTTTTCTTAGTGGAGTTGGTGGGTGTAGTCGTAGTTAGGAAGTGCAAATATTGTGGTTCCACATTTTGATGGGAAGTAGTAGCTACTAAGTCAATGGTATTGGTAATGGTAGGAGTTGATGGCAACTATTGTTTACATCTTGGGTTTGTTTGGAAGGGCTTGTGGGTTTAAGGGACTCATGTGTGTTTCTGGGTCCTTGTGGACATGTCTCTAAGGACTATGATTCGTCCCCTTTAGATCCTCTATTTAGGATTCCTTTGGGAGGTATGGAACCTTGGCCTAGATCTATAATATGATTGCTCATTTCTATTTTAGTCATGTGAGGAAAAGTCATGGGCAAGTCACCCTACCTATCATCCTTAGATGAATGAGTGAGTTGCACTACATCAAAATTAGGAGATGCATTAGGTTTTGTGTCACCTAGTCATGGGTTAAACCACTTGAAGAAGTCATGGTTATATTTAAGTGAAGCATAGCCATCTAGAATTGTCAGGTTTGGGTCTTATGTAGGGCAAAATATGTAGGCATTGATACCAAGCACCATGCTTCCTATGCCTAGTCTGGTAGTCACCTATAGATCTTCTACAAGGTCTTAACCGTAGGGATGTTTTTGGATGGTGGTTGAAAGCTCAACACTATGGACAATTGATATCACTTATAGAGGGATGTAGGGGTGGATCATATAGGGATGTCCAAAGAGCTTTTCTTTGCTTAGCTATTGTCATTAGTTGGTGGCCAATTTTAGCTACTAGATTCCAGTTAGAATGCCATTTGTGCTCAAAGGTACCTTGTTCATTTCCTTTTTGTTCTAATGCTTCTAGTTTTTCCTTGTTTGTCTCACAAAAGGCTATGTAGAAAGAGGGAATGAAACATAACTCTCTAGTGGTGGCTTTTGGCATAGCTTTCATGAGTTTCTTAGTAATGGCCATGTAGGGAGAGAAAATGTAGTATTGCTCAATTGTTTTTCTAAGAACTATTTGTGCTTGTCTGTTGATTTCACAATGCCAATGCAAATATATGCATGCATTATTGATGTCGACTTTGTATCTAGCTAGACTAAACACTTCATTGCTGGCTCATTAGTTCATTGCGCTATCTCATTAGCCATCTCCTCAAGAGTTTTCTTCCTATGCCTAGGCTTTAAGTGCATTGGGGGTTTTGGATGTGACAAAGATGTTCGTTGAAACAACATTTTTGAGAGTAGGCTGACTAGAGCTTTTAGGTGAAGAGTTTTTAGGATACTTGGGAATTCTAAGTGGGTTCATCACCATCTCTAGTGGTTGCTTGTTGCTTCTTGATGGTGGGACTTTTTCTTGTTTGAGCATTTATGTGCAGCTAAAGCATTACCATGAGGTGGCTACCGGGGTCCCTCTTTGTAGTTGCTATCCCATGGGTTATTACTAACTTTTCCTTGGATTCACAACTGTATCAAGCAATTGTACTTCAATCAAGCTAGGCTGATTCTCCTTTTTTTGATAGGTGAAGTTTGGCTTCTTAGTTTCTATCTTAACTCACTCAATCTCTCGAGTGGTTTTTGTCATAGACCGTGATCCATATTTAAGTCGTTTTCTTTATTTCCTTTCTTTGGGTGAATTTCGGGCTATGCTTGACAAAGGTGGTGATGTGGGTGGTTTGGGTAACCAAATCCATTAATTTCCCATGTAATACCCTTGAGCACATAGCAACACTTTAGGAACCCATTGCATCGCTGTGACAACTCTTTGTCGGTGTTTATGGTGGTATCCTTAGGATTTTGTTTCTTTTTGTGTGGTGGTATATTTTTGGCAATATTAAGAATCATGTTAGAGCTATGAGAAGCTTGGATTTTCTTACGATGACTAGGGAACTTAATACTATTGGGCATTTGCTTTTGGTCTTATTCCTTCAATAGTTCTCTAAGAACTTCATGACTCTTCTTGCTTGAGTTTATATCTAGCTTAGAAATTGATTGCTTACCCTTGTTTTAAGCAATGGCAAGAATTGCTTTTCTAAAGATTGTGATAATCTTTATGCTAAGTAGGGTCAAGTGTATTCATTGTGCTAATTGTGTGTTTGAAAGGTCTACCAAGTAGGATCTCCTTTTCAACATCCTCTCTATTAGGAAGCACATAAAACATAGTTGGCAACCTTTCTGTTTCTAAGGCTAGTAAGATCTTGCATTTACCTAGAAGAGAGTATGGTGATCCTTTGTAAGGATTGATTGTAGCTTCGGTAGGCACTAGTTTGGGTTGTCCTATGTAGGTCCAAGTGTTATAGCTAAGGATATTGTAATCAGCTCATTCGTCAATGAGGGCTTCAATGATGTGCTCTCTTTTCACAATTAACTTGACCCTAAGGTAGGCATGTGAGATTAGCTCATAATCTTTGTAGTCAATGGTGATAGCCGTTGCCATGAGAGTAGAAATCTTAGGACCAATAGGCATAGGGAAATTGCTATCGGATATTGCATGTTTGAGACAATTGTGACACATGGAGGTGAATCTAATGTGTTGAGGGTCCTTAGTGTTGGTTCGTTGCCTTGGGTAGTAGTAGGCCACATGGCCTGATTGATGGCAATTTTACCAAGCTTTAGGCTTGCAAGCCTGTGTAGTAGATGATGTATGGGGTGGGTCATGAGATGATTGCATGGAGTGTGGAGTACCAATACTTCATTGAATTTTCCCTCATCTCAAAAGTTTGCACATGATTTTCTATTCTCACTCCAACTTTTTATTCAATATCTTCTTTTTCTTTGTCTTTTGTTTCAATGGATAGTACATTTTTTTGGCCATCTCTTGTCTTCTATCAATAATTTAGATATAGATAATCAGAGATGGATTCCATGAAGAGGGCCTTGGGCCAAGCACAATGGAAAGAGGGGTCCCTGAGATTTTTGGGGAGTTGCTCATCATCCTCTACCAACCTCAAGGTCCTCTCACATTATGCTAGACTAGGGCTAGCACAACACGAGGAGCAACCCACCATTATGTTTGGAAAGACTTTATTATATTATTTGTAGTGTGATATGCACATCAACTTTCTTATTGGCAACTCCTCTCTTCTATAAGTCATGCAAAACTATTAGAACATATATTAGGTAGAATGATCACATTTCAAATTCAAGCTCTTTAGCAATGGCTTATACCTCAATGAAGCTTGATTTTGTTGGCCTTTATTGAATGATTTTATGTAGGATATGCCATGTGCCATGCTTTATGTAGGATATGCCATGCTTTAGTATATATATTGAATATCTATTTTTTATAGCAGTGCTTTTGGTGCTTACACAATGTAAAGCAAAGACTGGTAGCTCATTCAAGCAAGTATAATATACTATGAGAGCCTCAATGGTTGAAGTTGAAAGTCAACTCATGACCATTTTAGAGCAAAGACGAGCCATCTTGAAATCCTAAATTGACCCAACGTACATAGCTCTAACTTCCCTCTTGAGTGCTTACCATCGTACGAGGAGTCATGCTAGCTAGGGACCCCTCTTAGACCTTTCCTTACTCGACAAAATCCTCACCGAAGAAGAGCTCCGTGTTGCAAGTAGATTAAATCAAGGAGGTTTGTTCCTTGATGTTGCAACTTATCTAACCCTAATTGCATAATTTCCACAACTTCTTGACACATACGTTGCACTCCAATATGTTAAAACATGGATTTAGGACATGGCAATGCGGAAGCTATAGAGATTTAAAGATGAAGACTAAACTCATGAAGACATAGACATAGACAAGACCGACTGTCACACAAGTGAATTAGGTTCCAAGATTGAGACTTGGACTCATAACACAATCTTGTGTGTGCACAATGACATTGACAATTTACTGGAAAGAAAAGAGTACTATCATTGCATTGAAAAGGGAAGCAAGTACAATGCCTTATAGACCTCTGACTAGGCAACACTTTCCACCACTCTGCATATGGGATAAACAACCTGAGCCCACATTGCTTCATACAAAGAGGCTAAGCTAGGTGTGATTGCCAACATCTCAACACGGTACAATCTTGATTGTTATCACTGGCTCACATCCTAGCAAAATAACCTTGTACCATAATCCATCACACTTGTACATCAAATTTTCATATACAATAGATTTATAAAACCAAAAACAAAAACAAAAACATAAAAAATCCATGCATTCCACACTATTAGTATCCCTACAATGCTCAAAAGCATCGCAACATTTTTTGTGCAAGGAGGAAGTAAGTTGAAGCAACTAACTAACAACACGAACTAGTAAGTGATTTAAATAACGATTTTTAGACATTTTTAAGTCCTCATCAAACTCAGTTACACATGCTCTCAATTTTTATCAAGTGAATGTTGTCAAATAGGTGCCACGCATGATATGTTTAAAGCAGTAGCAAGGGAGCAACAAATCAACAAGATATGGAAGACCTCATGGACACAAGAAAGACTAAAGCCATGGATGCATAGGACTTTCAACAAACTCCAAGGGAGCACAAGAAGAAATCTGACACCAAGGAGCTAGTTTTGTCAAGAAAATCTCACATGCTATCTCAAGCTCTCTACCATTCCAACATGAAGAGTAATGGCTACCCAAGAATTTCAACCATCTCTCAAACTTCAAACTCTTCACCAACCAGTTCTTGCATCCTTAACCCAATACTTCTAACCTTTGACTCACCATGGATACTTACCAAGAGCCTAATCACCATCAAAACTCACCAAGAGAATCCCATAGAATACTACCAACTTCAGTAATAACCAGGACACCTACCACCACCCTAGCCACAACTTGCCTCACAACAAGAAGATTCTATGCCAACAACAATCTAAAGAATCCTCCAAGGACAACACATGATGGTCCGTATTATCCATGTCTTTGGTGTAAGCTAAAGCATGCCACCTACGACAAAGAGTGGCATGGGATTAGCACTCATCTAGGAGGGGGATAATGTTAACTGCAAGAAGTAAACAGCATGCAACGTCGTGCAAGCAAAAACAAGAAAGGAGCCTAATGTTTTGGATTATTAGCCACAACATAATCCGCATTAAGCACTTGCATATTTGAATTGCCAAAAGGTTGCAACAATTGTATTGAGTTATCATGTAAATCTACAAGCATGTGCAACTTGTAATGATACCATTAGCTCTCGTGGAAAACCTACAAACATTTTAGTTCATTCTCACTATAGGAAAAGCATGTAATAAGAGATGATCGGGTCTTGAGGCCCAAAACATGGGCTAGATGCCCAAGAGGGATGGGAAAACCCTAACCCTAAAAATCATATGTAAAAAGGATGAGAATGAATAGAACAAGCTATTCATGTGTGTGCAAACTTTGTACACTTTCCTTCTTGCTTTCATTGTGAGATGAGTGTGTGAGGGTGAGAGTGAGGGTGAGGAACCAAGAGGATGAAGCTCTTCTTGTCTTCTCTTCAAGCACTCTCTTTTTCCATGCCCATGCTTCTCTTTTGCATGCATAGGTCATAGAGGATTGAGAGTCAAAGGAGCACTCACTTGGATCATGGAGTGAGCAAAGCATATCCTTCATGAGATTGAAGGAATGCCATGCCACTCACTACAAACAAATGCTTGCATTCGTGTGTGAGAGACTGTGTGAGAGGTAGTCATTGATTCTCATGTGCTGAAGCTCTTGAAGGAATAAGAGTGTGTCCAACATCCCAATACATTGAGCTTGTATAGCACAACATGAGGTGAGAATTGACTAGAGGACCTAGGACTACCACACGTAGGGGGAACATTGTCGATTCCTAAAGTAGTCTAGTGAAGTTCATGTTGTATCCTTTGGTATGATTGGCAAGTCTTCTTGATTAACCAATCCCACACTTGATTTATGGAGAGTGGTGCTCTTTTCTATTGAGTAACTAAAGCTACCACATTGGTTCTATAAATCGAATCCACCCATCAATGTATGGACTCATAACAATCTCTATCCTCCTACTTTCTATCCATTCAACTATCATACTTTATTTTCCTTATCACTATTTAACATGGATGTTCCCTTCTTCCATCCTTAGCACATGTTTCTTAGTAAAAAGTCCCTTGGTAGCATCAATATTCAAATATTCTTTTGCTAACTAAGCAAAAACCATACATTTACTCACTTCATTTTTACATAAGATACCTACTTCATGGCTAAATATTCATGTTGATAACTTAAGAGTTGGCCCTCCAATTCTACCGACTAGGTAATGCCCTAAGGGACTACACACCTATTCAAAGAAACTAGCAAGGCATCAAGCTAGTTGGTTGCCCTTCTTGGACCTGATATTCAACCCTTCTACTCCTCTAGCTAGGAAAATTGAGTAAGATGGTGATGGCTTATGAGAGCTAAGAGCTTAAAGATAGGGTATTGTTGTGAAAAAGGATATTAAAAAGGAATCGATTCATCAACATAGCTAATCAAATTGTTGAAAAGGGCTATGGAAAGGGGTCCTCTCTATGGCCTTAGGAAGGTAGAAATAAGGAAACCTCTCTCCCTCTCCCTCTCCCTCTCCCTCTCCCTCTCCCTCCCCCTCCCCCTCCCCCTCCCCCTCCCCCGCTCCCTCCCTCCCTCCCTCCCTCCCTCCCTCCCTCCCTCCCTCCCTCTCTCTCTCTCTCTCTCTCTCTCTCTCTCTCTCTCTCTCTCTCTCTCTCTCTCTCTCTCTCTCTCTCTCTCTCTCTCTCTCTCTCTCTCTCTCTCTCTCTCTCTCTCTCTCTCTCTCTCTCTCTCTCTCTCTCTCTCTCTATGTGTGTGTGTGTGTGTGCGCGTGCGCGCGCGCGTGGTGCACGTGCGCGTGCGTGCATGCATGCGTGCATGCTTGTGTGTGTGTGTGTGTGTGTGTGTGTGTGTGTGTGTGTGTGTGTGTGTGTGTGTGTGTGTGTGTGTGTGTGTGTGTGTGTGTGTGTGTGTGTGTGTGTGTGTGTGTGTGTGTGTGTGTGTGTGTGTGTGTGTGTGTGTGTGTGTGTGTGTGTGTGTGTGTGTGTGTGTGTGTGTGTGTGTGTGTGTGTGTGTGTGTGTGTGTGTGTGTGTGTGTGTGTGTGTGTGTGTGTGTGTGTGTGTGTGTGTGTGTGTGTGTGTGTGTGTGTGTGTGTGTGTGTGGAGTAGGATGTCACGTTTGATGTTTTGGGGAGGCATTGATAGGCTGATGCCCCTCAGCATTTTGTTTTGTGCTTTCTCTTATCTCCTCCAATCTAGTTAACTAGCTTAAAAGTAGCATCTTGATCCATTAAAAAAGCATAGCAAACTAATTTCAATGAGAGAGTGGTGCTGGCACAACTATTCATTGGAACCAAATGATGCATTAAAACTAACTTTTTAAACTCTTCAAAACCTTAATACAAAGTTTATAAGCCTTTTAAAAACAAGGCGCAAGTCAGACACAATAAACTTAAACTAGAGGATCAAATTTAATTATTCAAGGGGTCCCCTAGATTTAGAAAAAAATATTACTAGAATTTAGGTCAAGGATTCCTTACTAGGGTACCATACTTTACTCATCAAAGATACGAATAACATTCGATAGGTAGAAATTTAACAACTTACACATCATTGGTACTGGGATACTATAATTTAGTCATCAAAGATACGAGTAAGATTTGATATATAAGGATTTAACAACCCACACATCATTGGATTTTAGATGGGATGGCCTACACCTTGGCAATTTGACCTTGAAATGCCTTAGTTTGTGCAATGGACACAAGTAGGCTCTTCTATAGTAGTTGTGGAGTCAGCACAAGAGATAGTGGTTTTCTACTCTTCTCATAGCATAAGCTTGAGAGTCCATACGAGGGTTTTTAGAAGGATGGTTCTTTGGGGGTAACACTTAGGGTTTTCTCTTTTGTAAAACTATATTACATTGTTGTTAATCTCTTTGAAAAGAGGTTTGCTAATTATTTCTTTTTGTAAGGATGTAAGCCTGGTCATCTACAAAGAATTCTAGGGGTGCAAATAAGACCTTGGTAAATTCGGGCCTCTTTTTGTTCAATGATCATTGTCTAAGTGTACTTCTACAAGGTGATAAACTTGAAGTATTGTGCTTCTAGAGTTGATTAAAGTACCTGAGACTGAAGAATTCCTTAATCTTAATGGACTTGTGAGAGGGGTGAAGGATGACGCTCCTTCACTATTCCCTTAATGCTTCTCAAGTTTCAGAAGATTATGTCACTTTGTTGTCCTTGCACCACCACTTCCATTAAAGCTTTGTGTAGTTAGTGAGGCACAATTGTGAAAGCATGGACTAGTTAGCATGGATGCAATGCCTATAGCAAAGAAGTAATCATCAATAGCCTCTATCCAAACTTCAGCATCATCAACCTTTGATTATTCTCCATAGAAAGAGATCATTATATTTGTTTAAAAGTCAACCTCTTCTCTTTGAGTTCTCTATATAAGGTATTGGCCTACAAAAGAACACAATTAATTTATAGACCTCATAAGCTTAATTCAATCTTATATCATCAAACAACATTTTACAAAAGGATCAAAAATAGTTTCATACTCCTATCAAACCCTATACCTAGTTACTCTAGGGTTCTTCTTTCTTGAATATAAACTTTGCACTCTAATACCATGTATAAAAGTACCCTGACCCTTAATAGTTCAAGTAATCTTTCAAAATTTAACTAGATCCATCGGGTTCCCTATCAACAATCACCCCAACCCAAAAATGGCTATGATGCAATGATCAAATGGAGAACCTAGTTCTAGCACATTTAAAAAATGAGGTCATTCCTAAAGCTATCTAGTCAAGTTTCACATTGTACCCTTGGGACTATTTGGCATGTCTTCCTAATGAGAAACCGCACTTGGTTTTGACATGGACTCAAGTTTAGTTTCTATTGGATGTTTCTACAATCTAATTAATGTGGATAAGCCATCCATCTAATCCCATCCACCTGTCCAAAAATGGGCTCATCAGAACATCCATATTCTTACATTCTACCCACTCAGCCCTCATGGTTTAGTTTCCTAATTACTACCATGTTGTGGTCAACATGCATGCTCCTTCATTCCATCCTTAGTACATGTTTCTTAAAATAAGTCCCTTATAATCATCAATCACAAATATTATTTTGGTAAGTAACGAAAAGTTCATACATAAGTTTAACTTTCTTTTATTTGAGATACTGAGTCCACGGCCAAATATCATGCCAAAGGCCTAGGATTTTCCCTTCCAATCCCACTAATGATTGGATATGCATGTGTCTTTGTGGATGATACAACATGTATCCTTTGCTTTTAGAGTTGCAACCAAAAAAGATAATTTCACAAACTTCTCATCAATTTTTGCAATGTTACACAAATACTACCATGTAAGCCAAGCAAGCAAAATTACATATATGAGCAACAAATGGTTTTTTACAATGGCAAGCCTTATAAGGAGTGAGAGGCTCCAATGCTTTCATTGGACATCTAAATAGTGCATAAGCTACGCAAATCACAAAAACCAAGCCAAAAACCATGCAACAATCATACATCTTGCCTATGAGAGACATTGGTGTGATATTTCACATTCAATTAGAAATGCATTACAATCCTTTTAACATATACTTCCCCCTTGAATTAAAATGGAGTGTCCACTTTCAATTCTTCAGAATTTTGATCGATTTTCAACTATACATAAAAACTATGTGAAGCAAAAGAAATACTTTGGACTTAGCTTGCAAAGGATACACTTATACATGCCATGAGTAATGATCAATAAAAGTTACAAAGTATAGGTAATTCCCAAAAGATGTTGTCTACATTGAACCACAAACACTACTACTATAGTTTGCACCAAACCATATTTTGAAAATGGAGCGCATTGTATTTTATCACTTATGCAACTCTCACGAATATGTTTTATAAGTATCTCTAGTGTAGGCAATAAAGACATCAAGTCATATTTCTACAAATGTGGCAAACTATCAAAATTCAAATGACTAAAACGTAGATGTTAAAGCTTTCACTTAAAATAGCCCACATATCTACACATCATATCTTCCAAACATTCCCCTTTATTATTGAGATTGAAACCATGACATAGTAAACCAAATGCAATAATTGTATCAGCATAAATATCATAAATAGTATTAATATCATCCACAAATATGATAATCAAGCCAATCTTAGCAAATACAAAAATTAACAATAATTCCTATTTTAATATGATATGTACAAATCATATGTTAATTTAAAGTACTGCCATCATTAGCATCAACATAATTTACCAACTCCTTCAGAATGATAAAAAGTGTTATTGGTACATGTAACAATACTATTCTTAGAGGTATGCCATTGTTGTCAAAGTATCACACCCCTAAATCTAGAATAGACATACAAAAATTGTGTATAAAAGAGTCATAATAACATTGAACTCTGATAAGGATCAAGAAGACTATTGAGAATAATCTACACAAGTGAATTGACTAGCAAATCCCAATCCCTGAAATAATTAGCTGCTCCTTAAGATCTTTAATCTTTGTCAAAAAAATATCTATAGAGTCACCTTTATCCATGGGTTCCCTCTCTAATTGCTTACTCAACTAATCAACAATAATCTCATATCTTCTTCAATGCAAACATATACCTCTTTTGTACAAATGAATGTGTGGAATCATGGTACATTTAATGGACAATGCAAGGTATAAGCCTCTACATATCTATCATCCCAATACATCAATACTAAGTGTTGGCACTCTACTATTAACTATATAGAAACTAGGACCTCCAACATCCTCAACACCATTTGTTTCTACTACACTTACTTCATAGCCACAACATGATGTATACAATTTCTTACACAATGTGCCATTACCCTTTTGCAATCAATACATGACACAACATATAAGCCCAATGGATCATTGGTTCCATTCAACTTGTCCTCAACAACTTACATAAGAAATACATCATGGTTGCTACCATGGCTATTAAATAAGTGATACACAAGTTACATATATAGTTGAAAAAAATATGCACTAAATCAAGAAGTGTAGGACACAATATAGATGGTAAAATGCATTGCTTGTAAATGAACACTATGAAAAATTCTACACAAAAGAGAAAATAGGCAACAAAGTGTTGATAGTAGTGCAAATGGAGCCTAAAATGAATCTAAAATCAAAAATCTGACATCACTTTGCAATAGTAGTTAACCTACAAATGTTCATTCAATCTGTCTAGATCAAATGAGATGAAGCTAAAGGGTTTTAATATCTCTACCCAACAAGCTAAAGCTCACTTTGATATTAAATATTGAGTTGAGAGTTACAAGAATGCACACACACAATTGGGAGAAGCAACTTGAGGGCACGCCACACAAAATGTATTGAGTGGTATCAATGTAGAAGATTTAACAAACTAAGTTTACTGTAGAGTGATTGGATATACATACACTCGAGGGGAAAATCTAGCAAGGGAAAACAATCTTACAACAATCCTATGCATGTTCACACACATAACTTCCAAGATATTATAGCATAAGGTTCATCCCAACATACTAATATTAGAAAGTCCATCAATAATTCAAGGGCGGCACAAAAAATCAAGCAAACAAGACAATATGCATATATTAAAGTGTCACAAGGGAAGAATAATCTATAAGGTAATGGCCTAAACAACAATGGTGTCCGATTGCCCAACTAAGAGCTAGCATTGGAACAATATTGAACAAGTGCAACAAATGTTTCCATCGAGGAGTTTGTGCTTGAGCCCTAGACACTTCTAATACAAGACTGTATGTGCACCAAACTTAATATCTTTCCATGTTAGAAAATCTTCAGTTTCTATAATTTTAACATGCTACACTCAGGCATTCAAATAACAGCTCTTCTGAGTGGGTACATTGCAGGAGATGGATGTGGGGTTAACAAACTGAATGTTGAGATTAAAAGATGGTACAAGAAAACTGTCAAAGGAATCCTTGCAATGGTGTGAAACCATGCTTATCTCATATTAAGCAGACTTCGATGTTTTGAACGTATGGGATAGACAATGAGTAGTTGATATATAACCTCAATTGATCAAAACAATTCAGCATCAAAGATTGCTAGGTTGTGATCTAGATCATAATTGGACAAGCAAATCTTAAATGAAGTCAATGATCAACAGAAATACAGTACGATTTGGATAATGCAAGAATGGCTATTAGGCAATCACAACAGAGGAGCAAACTCAACCGTCATCTTTGACTTCCATTGATGCTGATGTGGGGATTTTTCGCAAAAGGAAGATGACCAGACATGTCTCATGGACTCACTAAATTTGGATGTTATTGCCTTTTTGCCAGGAATGTCGTCAATTTTTGTCCACTTCTGGGGCATTTATAAATTACTCACACTCTTGAACTGAGTCGGACCCCCTTGAGCACTCCCACTTTCAAGTTGCTCTTGGCATAGGTAATTGCTCACTTCTTTTACTAGCCTTGAACCACATGAATTGAAGTAACCTTACTCTTTCTTCTTATAAATACCATTTGGGCTCATATACACACATTACACCTTTAACCATCCTCCACCTCGTGATTACTGTCAATGTATGTGTGCAGTGTAAGCTTGCATCAGAACTAATGAAAGTGTTTATGTTAGTGTCAGGCCTCATTCTATTCATTGCTGCCCTCTCTTGCTTGTACACCGCCAATAAAGGTATACACAAGTAGGGATACAAATGGCAAAAGCAACGCATACCAGTCCATATAATGTTACACAAAACTCAAACATAAGCCTTTGGGGGTGGAGTCAAATGTATGGGTGCCACTCAGAAGACTTGGATGTATTACAACACTTTTGAGTGAGAAAACACAGATTTGAGATTTGAAACTGCAAATTTATTTTAGACTTGTTTGTATGAAAATTATCCGCCACCATATCCGGTGCACAGAGTAACAATTCAAAAAGCTCATGCTTCTGTGTTAGCATATCAAATCCATCATCTGTTAAGGAAACCCCTTCGAGGGATATGTGCCATCAGAAGCCAAACTTAAAGCCACCCCCAGCTTTGGCATCTGTGACAGTGTCCCAAAACAATGCTTTCTTTTGTTTGGCTCTGGCGCTCTCCTCTGCTTCTCTTTGAAGCTTTCCAATAGCACCAGGAAACATATCTTCATACTTGCTTTTAAATTTTGCATACAAATTGGTGCGATCTCTCGTACCTGACACAAGTTGGGCAGAATTTGGCCTATTAAGAAATTCCAAAACATTGAGAAGATTGCTCCTGATTCCAATAAAAATAAGAAATATTTTGTTAGCTCAAGTTCAATGAAAATGAAACCCGTTTGTTCGTGTAATTTTAGCAACACAGAAACTATCAGTTTACAAACACAACGATCTACCTGCTGACAAAATTTTGTGTAATTGCAATGGAATCCTCCAAGTTAACAACCAAATGCCACCACCCATTTGGGATAAACATCATTTCTCCCGCCTTGCATATACATTCAACAGGTCTCTTCTTCCAATGTTTAGTCTGTTCATAGAAGTTCATAAACCATTCCATGATTGATACAGGGGCAGCCACCTCTGCCCCATCAGCGCTTGGATGCACACCTGGCGGATTTACATCCGGAGGAAAAAGAATCCACTTTTTTGAGCCTTGTACAACAGCATTCCAAGCTGATGTACTATTTGGATCAATGTGAAAAGATGACCCTGATCTGGCAGGCCCAATTATAAGCCAGCGATAATCAGGCCTTTCTTTTCCAAGAATCTTAAACAAATCTTCCCTAAAATATAGCGGCACCTCATAATCTTCGGTCAATATAGGTACCTTCTCAGCAAACTTAGGATCAAATAAATAAAGGGGTCGCTCTTCATTAGTAGCATCTGCATAACAAAAATAGTCATCCAGTCTCATCTCTACTGGACCTACAGCAAATTTAACATCTCCTGCTGTTTCAATGAGATAATCTTTGTTCCATTTTTTCAGTGCCGGCCAATTAGCTAAGGCATCCGTTATAATTACTGGTTTGTTTGGCACTTCATACCTGTTGATAAACTCTTCCACTGAAAGGCTACTCCTCCTCTCAATGTTGTCCACAGTAAGCCAATCATGTTTCATCTGCAAACTGCTGCATAGCCAGCTTTGAAAGAGGTAATCAGAGAAAAATCCCTTCACCTGCACATTCACATATAGTTGCCAAGAAACTTGTTTCATAAGGAAACTCATTTCATCCCAAGAAATTCATAAACATATGAAACACCTATTTTAAACTTTCCACCCAAAGAAAACTTCCTTGACAAATGTGTTTGAACTTTGGCAATTGACATTTATCATGGATTCGTTTGATAGGCTGACATAATTTATCACTAATTATTGCCATTGATTGTAGGGATTTTGTTCATATAGTCGCAATGTTCATCTATGCTGCTTTTACATTTAAAGTTATATTTCAGTCATGGATAATAGATCATGATGCATGTAGATATCTGTGTTAATGTTGAATGGTATTTGTATTGTATAGAATTAAGAATCATGATTAATCTTTAAGAGTGGCCAACAGAAGCAAGGAACGCAAAGAAGAGAAAAGCAAATGAATTGCCTAAAATAGAAGGAAAATCTCTTATCTAAATGTAATACAAGGCTGCAATGCCACGTCACGGAGGGCACCAGACTGATGGCAGAAGATGAAAATTTGACTGAGGAAGATGAAGAAAAATTCACTGGATGGAATGTGCATACACACTGAGGCATGTGACTAGCTTCCTTTTTAGGCAAAGGACAAGAAGCAGGCCAACTTGACCGTCCATCTACTAGTGCAATGACAACACTCCCACCGCCTAGGCTGCAATCTGGCTAAAATCTGAAAGACTCCATGACACAAACTGTGTGCAGTGTGACAAGGCTGAGAATAGCAGTGGATGCAATGATCAAGTCCTAGAAACCCAAAATCTCCATCTGATGTGCCTAAAATGAAGGAAACTGACACACAAGAAAGACTGACAGATGATGATAGTGTTAGAGCTCCAAATATCCTTGACTGACTCAGAAGGAGGCTCACAAGCAACAGATAAACATGGAGCTAGGCACAGAATAACATGTCTGTTAACAACCCTCCTCAGATCCTAGGGGTGGCCAAAGGCAAGAGCAGTAGAAAATCCAATGCAAGATTGAAACATGTGAATGTCAATCGAGTATGTCAATAAAGAGAACCAACCGAGTACCATGTCCTCCTCTCTAGATAAGAACCTATTGATGGTGGCAAGGACGAGCCAATGGGAGTGGAGAGGCCTTGAATTGGGCACATCAAATGTACCCAATCGAGAAAGGATAAGCCAAGACTCAAGTATGTACCCGATCGGGAAAGGATGAGCCAAGTCTCTAACCCGACCAGAAGACAATATGCAGGAGCTATGGAAAGCACCGAAAAACACTTCTGCCGAAGGTAAGACATCAGGGACCAAAGGGCATGGGATGGGTATGCTAGCAGCAAGGAAGGTTGGCTTAGAGAAGAGGGAAAGTAGCCAATGCATGAGATAAAGACCATCTGAAGATGCTCCTCGCGATTCTTGGAATCCCCCTCTAAAACTAATAGAAGAGCCAAGGAAGCCACAGCTACATAATCAATGTTGATAACACCCCTTGAAAGAGATAACAGGTCTAAGGGAACTAGTAGAGAAGATGGTAGAGGAAGGGTAAGAGCGTGTGGAAGAGAAGGTAGCAAGATAAATGAGACAATGGGGGGATGCCAAGAGGACCCTGCACAAGAAAAGGGAACTGAAGCTAATAAAGCCCACACTCCTAACAACCTGCCCAAAGAACTGTTGAGGTAGCATCATCTTCAAAGATGGCCTGGTCAGTAAAGATAATCTAAGTATCAAGATGGGTAAAGGCCACGGCCATGGACTGAGACAAGATGAAAGCCCAAATTCAAACATGGAGGAGCTCTACTACAAAATTCAAAGATGGACCGTCAAGTAGAATCAACATGGTGCCAATGCCATTAATAGACACTAATGACACGTCACCTATAGTGATAATACCCTCTTGGGAACAAGACCTTGGAGCCAATCATACTTGTAAGTCATGCAACTAGAAGCAACACTATCCACAAGGCAAGGCCTCTCAGGTCGCAAGAAAGCCAAAGGAGAGTCTTCCACCTAATCAATGTGAATAAAGGATGACTTGGTCATAGTAGCAAGAGCAGATATAGATGAAGAGGTAGGCTTCTTCACTTCACCCTTCACATTGAGATAAACATGCAAGTACTTCCAACACTTCTCCTTGGGATGCAAGGTCCTTCCACAGTGAGGATGTCCTTTATGCTTGACCTCTTTGTCAAGTATCCAAAACAAAATAAGACTTTAATTTGATTTTCTTTCCTTTCTTCTTCTTTTACCATTTCCCTCATGATTTGCTATCCGCAAATTGCTGACTTTATATTTGATCTTCCAAGGACGCCTACAAGGAATGCTAGGATATGGACTATCATTTGCAAGTTCACTAAGCAAGCCCATTTCATTCAAGTGAGAAAGAAGAAAAGGCTGATCATATGACACGATTATTTTTGCAACGTATGTTTAGTATCATGGCATGCCAAAGTCGATTGTTAGTGATCGAGATCCGGAGATGACCAATTTCTTTTGAAAGGGATCATTTGAGAACATGAGTACCGCGCTGAAATTTTCATCATCCTTCCATCCACAAACAAATGAATCCAAAGAGGCAAACTCCACAATTTTAGATCTCTTGAGATATTATATATCAAAGCATTAAGTCACGGTGAAACCGATCTATGACTCACATAAAGCGGTAGTTCTTTCAATTAACACCTAGTCTTTACACACACGCATACATAAGCAGAGACCTCACTCAACACTAGATTGGCCCCGAAGGGCGGCGTTTTCTGTGTCCAATACTCAATGATTCATGTGCAGAATTTCAGAGAAAACACAGAATTGTACCTTCGATGGAATCAGCCCATCATGCGAAGCATTTTCTCTGAGAATAGAGAGAGAGTTCATTGGAGGGAGAAAGCTCTACCTTCGTACTTGAGCCAGAAACGTAGAAGTACTCTCCATGGCTGATTTTCTTGCAACGATCTGCCCTCAACTCCTCAAAACTCCATTCTCCCCTCTGCCCCTTATGCCTATTGGTTTTTTTTAATGCTCTCTCTCTCTCTCTTTTGGGAATTTGTGCCACATGGCATACATGTAACAATTTTTCCATTTAAACCTCCTGGTCTAAAATTCTCTATGATCGGTGCAAAATTTGACCTCGGCACAAACCAGAGAATTAATCCTCGTGCAAAAACGAAGATAATGACGTGAACAAATTCTGGGGCCCAAAAATAGTAACTCCCTAAATTTTAGGGATGGTCACCCCTGCATTCCTCAAGTTGTTCTGAGCAACTTTTATCATTGTGACCACATCAAAAAGTGTAATGTGGCTCAATTACGGTGACTTTTATTTCGTGGGCATTCTCACATGTGCATCTTCTGTCTTGGCCAGGCTCATTGTCTTGCACCATCTCCAATGAATAAGCACACTGTCCCAAACTACTGGCATTCTATTCTTCAATGCCCATTCAATATGGAACTAGTCCTAAGGCTCAAACAAACCATTAGTCCAATTTGTCCCAATGGTTGCCTCTTCTGACTATGCAAAGATCCCGGTTTATTCCATGTGCCAGGATCTGCTAAGGAACTAAAATCTCATCTAATTCCTCTACTTCAAGTTGTTCCGCTTCAACCATATCTTCTGGTACTTCACCAATAAAAGGCCTCAATAGGCTCACATGGAATGCATTATGAATTTTCCAATTCTCTGGCAATTTCAGCCAGTATGCTACGTCATTGATCTTCTCTAAGACTTGAAAAGGGCCATAGTAACACATACTCAGCTTTGGAAACAAACGTTCCTTGCCCTTCTATTTTCTCAAACGTGCCTTTTCAAAACGCAATAAGACCCAATCATCCTATTTGAACAAGAGCTCCCGACGATGACTATCAGCAACTCTTTTCTATTTAGCTTGTGACTTTTCTAGGGCATACTTAACCTTTGTATATGCTTCTTCCCAATCTTTACATAACGATCTATTTCAAAGATATTATCTTTTGTCTGCAAAATGAAAGGCAATTTCTTTCCACCTTCCACAATCTCAAAAGGTACTTTGCCAGTAGACGAGTGCACTGTATTATTGTATGCATACTCAACCAATGGCAAGTAGTGTTCCCAAGAAGTCTTATGATCTGAAACATAACACTTCAGTAGATCTAAAATAGTCGAATTTGCTTCTTCAGACTGTCCATCAGTTTGTGGATGGAAAGAAGATGAAAATTTCAGCATAGTGCCCATGTTTTCAAACAATGCTTTCCAAAACAAGCTAGTCGTTCTTGGTTCTCTATCACTCACAATTGACCGTGGTATTCCATGGTACTTGAAGATATTTTACATAAATATCTTTACCATGTGTTCTGACTTAATCTTTTTCCTTACAAGAATGAAATGTGCCTGTTTGCTGAATCTGCAAATGATAGTCTAGATTCCATCATTCCCTGAAGAAGTTCTCGAAAGATCAAAAATGAAATCCATGGCAATACTTTTCCATGGCCTTTCTGGAATAGACAATGGTTACTCTTACATGGTGCTCCTGCTTGGGTAATTTAAAGGTAGGAGAAGATTTTTTTCCGACGAATTGATAATCAAAATCATTCCATTCTGCATGCATCACACTGCACTAGAATGGCTTAGACAGATTTGGCAAAATAAGTACTTGATCTCTAGTCATTTTTCCCTTCAAACATCTAAATGCTGATTTCTCTTTGTCAGTCCATTGTCATTTGACATCCTTCTTTTCGAGCGCATGTAAAGGAGAAGCAATCTCTGCTACAAATCTTCTATAGTAAGAGCATAGACCAAGGAAACTGCGGACATCATGGACGATTTTCAAGTCTGGCCAAGAGACAATTGCTTCTATCTTTACAGGATCCATCTTTAGAAGCTATGTGCCCAAGGAAGTGAATCTCTTCCAAAAAGAATTCACTCTTCTTACCATTAATGAGCAATCTGTTACGCTTAAGCTCATTAAAGACTGCAACTAGGTGTTTTCTATGCTCCTCTTCATTCTTTGAAAAGATAATCATATCATCAAAGAATGTGCCAACGAAACTTCGATAAGGGCAGAAAATTCTATCCATCATCCTGTTAAACGTAGCAAGAGCATTGGTCAATCCAAACTACATGACTAAAAATTCATAGAGACCAAATGTCGTTCTAAAAGCAGTCTTATGGATATCCTCTGGCTTGATTCTGATTTGATGGTACCCACTTTTTAAATCTATCATGCTAAACATTCCTACTCCCTGTAATTGATCAAGAATGTCATCTATCCTCAGAATCGGAAACCTATTCTTGATCATGTTTTTATTCAACGCTCTGTACTCAATACACATTCGCCAAGAGCCGTCCTTTTTCTGAACTAACAACACAGGTGAACAAAACGGAGAACTACTGGGCTGAATTAGTCCCTTCTCTAAAAGCTCATTAACTTGTGTCATAATCTCTTTCTGCTGCGCCGCACTGACCCTGTACGGTGACCTATTGGGTAGACTAGTCCCTAGAATAAGATCTATGGTATGATCTTCAAGCCTCTCAAGGATAAACTCTCCTGATAACGAATCTGAGAAACAGTCACTGAATTTATCCAAGAAAGCCCTTCTACTTTCATCTAGTACAAACACATTACTGTCAACTTCATTAACTTGCTTTGCAAAAACCAAGTACATAGAAATATGATTTTTCATTACAGAAGTAATTGCAGAAGCAAAAACAACTGGGACAGACTCTCCTTTAAGCTTCACATCTAACACACGAGTCTTGCTCCTATGTACGAGAGTAATCGTTCTATTGTAAGTATCCAAGATAGTGTGCTTCCTGTGGGACCATAGGATACCCAACAGAACATCACAGCCCTCTAAAGGCATGATATGGAACTCCTCCGTGTCCACATAGCTCTGAATATGCATAGAAGTTTGCCAAGAATGGGGGTGACAAGTTCAGTATGTCCTGGGCATGCCAAATCAACCTGTCCAACTGGTCCCATTTCCTCGTGACGTATAGCCAGCTTAGCTGCCAATACCAGTGAAATAAAGTTTGCATGAGCTCCATGATCAAAGAAAATAAGCATTGTGGAATCTCTGATCTTTCCCCAAGCTCTGCACAATTTTGTAGCATCATTAGCTCATTGATCTCCCACCATATCAGGCACTAAGCCAATGCTGGGCTTCTTTTTACTAGGTGCATCTTTATCCTCCGCATCTTTAGAAGATTGTTGTGGGCACTTAGAAGCAATATGGCCTTTCTGTTCACATATAAAGCATTTACCAGCCATCATTAAAGCCTTTCTTTCCTCAAATGGTTTGCCAAAAAGTGGTCTCTTCTGTCCTTTACCCTATTTAAAAGAAGTCTAAGGTTGCTACTGAAATCTTTTCTTCCAAAAAGACTTCTTTGTAAAGCTGGTCTTTTCTAGAAATTGCTTCTTCTTCTTGCCAGGATCCTGCTTGAACTAAGAATCCTTCTTTTCAGTGCCTTTAAAGCTGTCAGCTTTTCCTTTCAACAATGCATTTGCCACACCAGCATTTTCAATTAACTGTACCATATTTGTAACCCTAGTCTTGGTACAATAATCCCTGATGGCTTCGACAAGCCGCAACAGTACTTTTCAATTTAAACTGACAGGAGCACTGTCCTGTAAGAACTCACAGGCAAAAGTGCTTTCCAAATTTTCTTATTGTACTCTTCTAAATCCGTACAATTTGCCGCATCCAATTTATGTCATGCAGTCATGACATCTACTTCAAACATGTTAGTTAACCATGAGGCTGCAAACAACTGTTTAAAATGGACCCAAGTGGCAGGTGCATTTCCTTGCATCAATAATATGTTCCACCACTGCAAAGCATTACCTTTCAAAAAAGTTGTAGCCTTTAAGTCTCAGTAAAATTCCCTCTTGTGTAAGCTGCATCAAACTGTTGTATAAATGTCAAAGCTTTCAGCTTATCTTGCATACCACTGAAGGTTTCAAACTTGATTGCCTGACCACCCTCTTTATAGTCTTTAGGCTTTGTACTTTTTGGTGTCAGGTTGTCATAGAGAGGTAGCTGTAAAAAGGGGAGTCCCTTACGTGCATTATCAGCATTCATTTCACCTGTCTTAGCTGCCATATGTCTACTAGGCTGGAAAAAACCAGCAGCTGCATTTTGTACTCCAGGCGTCAAATAAGGACTCTGTAGAGTCTGATAACCGGGCTGTAGACCAATATTAGCATAAAGTGGGTTCACTACCTCAATAGGCATCATTCCTAGTGGCCCTCTAAGCAAGTATCCCTAATAACCCGTGGGTAATCCAACCATTGCTTAAAAAATTGACCCACCACCAAAGTAACCAGGATAAGTAGCAAACTGAAGAGGAATAGTCTGATGTGCCACTTGTGCATAAGTGCCTTGACCATTCACTCCCTGGTCTTGTGCTTGTGCTTCTTGTTGCACTAGACCCGTCTCCATGTTTGGTGTCTTCCACATGCTCACGCACATTAGAAGTTTACCTTTTTGAGCGCTCCATGGTATCATGTGATGACTCAACCTGAGAATCCTCATTATGTGACTTCAAAAATTTTTGCATCCAAGGATTCTTTACCAGTTGTTCGAAAGAGCCAACCATACTAAGGAGTTGTGCCATAAACAAGTCCTCTTGTTCTTGCTCCTCAACCTGTGGTTCAATGTTGGTTCTAGAAGGTGCTAACACCTGTCCACCAATACTCTCTCTTCGGTGTCTACGAGCAAAAGAATAACTCTCTTCTTCATGAGGGAGTTTTCCTTTGCCTTTATCCATGTATGTCATCTCTCTAGTCCTGTAATCTCTGTAAAACATGTGTATGGCCTTTTCACCCAAAACTGTCCGAGCTTAAATTCTTACATAAAATAATTCAAATCCCTCGGATGGAACCATGAAACCGGTCTATGACTCACATAAAGTGGTAGTTCCTTCAATTAACACCTGGTCTTTACATACACACATAAGCAGAGACCTCACTCCCTCGCTCAACACCAGATTGGCCCCGAAGAGCGGCGCCCCTCTCGGTATTTCCTTATCAATTAAAAGATGGAAAATTACAAAAATGATAATGTTCCAAAATACATAACCTGTGAACAGTTGGTTTTCATCTCTTCTGAGTAAATCCCAGCTGCATAAGAATAGTACAACATGTCCAGATCAACATCTCTTTTAGGAAAGCATTTTCTGTTACCAAAACTCAATGATTCCTGTGCAGAATTGCAGTCTGCAGATCTCTGAATTCACTGTTCTTACTCTCCAACATGTCCTGTGCAGAATTACAGTCCGCAGATCTCTGAATTCACTATTCTTACTGTCCAGCATGTCCTGAATTCACTGTTCTTACTGTCCAGCATGTCCAAAGTTCACTGTTCTTAATGTTCAGCATGTGACCAAAACTCAATGATTCGTGTGCAAAATTACAATCTATAGATCTCTGAATTCACTGTTCTTATTGTCCAACATGTCCTGCGTTTTCTGTGACCGATACTCAATGATTTATGTGCAGGATTTTAGAGAAAACACAAAATTGTACCTTCGATGGAATCAGCCCATCATGCGAAGCATTTCCTCTAAGAATAGAGAGAGTTCATCAGAGGGAGCAAGCTCTACCTCCGATCTTGAGTCAGAGACGTAGAAGTACTCTCCATGGCTGATTTTCTTGCAACAATCTGCCCTCAGCTCCTCAAAACTCCATTCTGCTCTCTGCCCCTTATGCCTATTAGTTTTTTTTAATGCTCTCTCTCTCTCTTTTGGGAATTTGTCACATGGCATACATGTAACAATTTTTCCATTTAAACCTTCTGGTCTAAAATTCTCCATGATCAGTGCAAAATCTGACCTCGGCACAACTAAAGAATTAATCCTCATGCAAAAATGAAGATAATGACACAAACAGATTCTGGGGCCCAAAAATAGTAACTCCCTAAATTTTAGGGATGGTGACCCTGCATTCCTCAAGTTGTTCTGAGCAGCTTTTAACATTGTGACCACATCAAAAAGTGTAATATGGCTCAGTTACGGTGACTTTTATTCTGTGAGCATTCTCACATATGCATCTTCTCTCTTGGCCAGGCTCATTGTCCTGCACCATCTCCAGTGAATAAGCACACAATCCCAAACCACTGGTATTCTATTCTTCGATGCCCATTCAATATGGAACCAGTCCTAAGGCTCAGACAAACCATTAGTCCAATTTGTCCCAATGGCTGCCTCTTCTGGCCATGCAAAGATCCCAGCTTATTCCAAGAGAACTTTGGGGGTAAGAAGCAACAGCAACAAAAGAAAAGAAAAATAAAATATTTATGTAAGTATATAAGAAAAGAACTCTGGTGACACATGTTGGGAGCAATACTTGCCTTTAGTAGACTTTGCATATAATAATACAATTCAGAGTTCCATTGGTAAGGCTCCCTTTGATGTTGTGGAGGGTGGCAAGAAAGTGCCTTCTATTTTACACATTAAGGTTACAACCTTCAAGGCTGATCATTATGTAGAGAACATGGATGCAGCCCATAAGAAGATTAAGTATATACTTCAAATATCATAGATAAAGCAAAAGATGGCAACTAATCGTTGTAGGCGTGCTTTGTTTGTTGTATGGACTATGATGGGCCATTATCATTGTATCATTGTATTGTATCAGATCACCCATGATCTGAGAGAGGGTGTTAGCAATCCAAACAGCTTATGTGTGAATCTAAGTTATGCTAGGCATGGCTATGCATTTTAGGGATTTTATTGTGGTATTTATGATGCTTATTTAGGGCATTTATTGCTAGTCAGCCAACATTAAATGTTGTCCAACCTGCTGCCATTTATAGCACTGCTTTATCCTTTTTATTCCAAGTCCCCTCCTCATTTGGTCATATCAGTACCTATAGATTCTGTGGAGAGAGAGAGACAATCCCAGTGCCTATGAGCTAGTGACTCACTGTTGTCTACATCATTCTCGAGCTTGGTATATAAATTCCATTTCTCGAGTATCCTCCTGAGTTTTTTTCTTTGCAGTGTTCTTCTATGTTTTTCTCTTCTATCCTTATGTTCAACATCCACTTCTAATACTTTGATCCAAAGGATACTATTGAGTCATTCTTGCTTCATATTACACAAACACAATATCAGCTTTGACACATGCAGCCCATTGAAACTGGTCTACATAAAGCGGTAGTTCCTTCAATTAATACCTGGTCTTTTCACATGCACACACCAGATTGGCCTCGAAGACCGGCCACCCTCTCGATATTTCTTTATCAATTAAAAGACAGAAAGTTACAAAAATGAAATGTTCCAAAATACAAAACCAGTGAACAGTTGGCTTTCATCTTTTCTCAGTGAATCTCAGCTGCATAAGGACAGTACAGCATATCCAGAATAGCCTCCCTTTTAGAAAAACACTTCTGTGACCATAACTCAATAATTCAAGTGCAGAATTGCAGTCTACAAAACTCTGTATTTACTGTTTTTACTGTCCAGCAAATCCTAAACAACATCCCAAGTAGGAAAGCACTTTCTATGACCATAACTCAATAATTCAAGTGCAGAATTGCAGTCTGCAGAACTCTATATTTATTACTTGTTTCTTGACCTATTCTCAGCCTTATTCCATTCCAGATCTGTTCCAAACCAGTTGGACTACAAACCCTTTGACCCTGGCATCGTTCCAGTAGTAAAACGGTCCCACTCCTGTGTGACATGGTCATCGCTTTCTTTAGTTCCTCTATACATGAGTCAAAGACAAAGAAGTACTCTCCATAGCTGATGTACTTGCAGCAATCTGCCCTCAACTCCTGAAAACTTCACTCTCAGATCTGAGCTTCCTACCTATTACATTTCTTTTTTCTCTCTCTCTCTCTCTTTTGGGAATTTGTGCCTAAATTGTGGCACATGGCACACATATAACAATTTTCCCGTTTAAACCTTCCGATCTAAAATACTCTATGATCGGTGCAAAATTTAACCTTGGCACAGACCAGAGAATTAATCCTCGTGCAAAAATGAATATAATGACATGAACAAATTCTGAGGTCCAAAAATAGTAACTCCTTGAATTTTAGGGATGGTGACCCCTGCATTCCTCAAGTTGTTCTGAGAAACTTTTATCATTGTGACCACATCAAAAAGTGTAATGTGGCTCAATTACGGTGACTTTTATTTCGTGAGCATTCTCACATATGCATCTTCTGTCTTGGCCAAGCTCATTGTCTTGCACCATCTCCAATAGCTAAGCACACAGTCCCAAACCACTGGCATCTATTCTTTAGTGCCAATTCAATATGGAACCAGTCCCAAGGCTCAAACAAACCATTAGTCCAATTAGTCCCAATGGCTGCCTCTTCTGGCCATGCAAAGATCTCGGCTTAATCCAAGAGAACTCTGAGGGTAAAAAGCAGTAGCAACTAAAGAGAAGAAAAATAAAATATTTATATAAGTAAATAAGGAAAGCAACTACAAAAAAGTATCACCACCTGGTGACACCCACCCTTCTAAAGGCTCATCTTATGAAGACTATGCTCTACAAGCTCCCTCCAGAGTTTAATGGAGTGGCCAACCTTTGAGGGCTCAAATGTCATTGACACTCCTAAATTTTCTACATATGTCCTCGATACTAAAGAAGAAGTCAAAGGCCCACTACTATCATTGTGGAAAAAAAAGACATTTGTGCAAGAATTGCAAAGAGTTAGCGATTTCGAGGAAAAAGAAGAAGAAGAAGAAGAAGAAGAATCAAGCTATGGACTCCTCAACTGAGTCATCCTCTTCCTCAAACTCCAACTCGGATCCTCCAACCAAAGCCAAGGCGTGGAAAAAATCATCTTCTTCAAACCAAGGGAAAGACTTCGCAACCCCTCCTTTTATTAGGCAGGTGATAATGCCACATGGCAATTGGAGACTTGATCGCTAATTATTTTATTCCTTTGTGGAATAGTCAGCTAGATTTGATCAGGTTGTTAGGCAATCAATTGGCCTTCACCCGCTTTGATAGAGATGGAAAATGCCCCATGTTCATTGATTTGCTAATCCCTTCATCTGAATTTGACTAAAAACAATTTCAGCACTGTTGAATCCAAGTCTTGGGGCTTCCAATTTCTGGCACGCTTCTCGAGGCTACTGCTAAACCCTAATTTATGCTTTGCAGATTAGAATTTACAACAAAGAAATCTGAAATTTCTCAACCTCTAGTAATCTCAATGTTATAATCTTCAAAGTAAGGCTATGAAAATGTTGGGAGATGAGAGAGAATGTTGAGGAGAGAGAAAATTCAAATTTTCTTCATGAAGAACTGAAGAAAATCAGCCATTTACTGCTACCGCCCTATCTCAACAACTTGTAGATGCAAAGAGCTGAAGAAAATTGATCATTTACTGCTATTGCCCTGTCTCAACAACCCATAGATACTGTCACCTATAGTTGATTGGTATTCTCTTGCCCCTGGCTGCCTCAGAAGGTCCTCCAATGGAGGCAAATCAAACCAACAACATCTCCTCCCTCTCTCTTGCAAACTGAATGCACTAAAATGCCTCTCTCTGATCTCTAAAGACGTTTTTCAATCTTTGCATGGGCATTTTGATAAGCGGCAACCTTTCCAAATGGTTTTTCCAACATTATCCATAATGAAATATTAACTTTCAGACTTTAAATACTGAAAATCAATCTAATAATTATTTCGATGTCCAAAACCGGCCAATAATTAAATTTGCTAGCCAACTTCCACTCCCACCATCAAATTGGTATTAGGTACCATTAAATGCCACTTCTCTAGTGTAACCAACTGACACTTATGGCCAAATGAATAACCTAGGCCAATAACTAGCATTAGATACCACCAAGTACATGTTCGACATAGCTTAAAGCAACTTTTGCCTTCGACATCCCGTAATTTTCTCATGTCCCGAGCTCGTAAATTTACTCTAACCTCTTTTACACCTCACATGTGTAACATTTACTTAACCATGTGATTAAAATTTAATCCACATGTTAAGTGAGGTTTCAAAAATACATATCCTCAAAGTGAGGATGTACAAGATGACAGGCATAGAGTTGCGGCTATCTTATGGTGGGAGGACAATGGAGCCAAGGGGCCTGAGTTGCATATATTGGCTATCTATATATTGAGTTTAGTTGTGAGCTTCTCTTATTTAGAACAGCTATGGAGCTCCTATTCACATGTTGCTTCAAAAAAGCGGAATAGTTTAGATGTGCAGAAGGCAAATGA